>NC_074720.1:0-739166 GCF_947242115.1 Biomphalaria glabrata
ACCCTAACCCTAACCCTAACCCTAACCCTAACCCTAACCCTAACCCTAACCCTAACCCTAACCCTAACCCTAACCCTAACCCTAACCCTAACCCTAACCCTAACCCTAACCCTAACCCTAACCCTAACCCTAACCCTAACCCTAACCCTAACCCTAACCCTAACCCTAACCCTAACCCTAACCCTAACCCTAACCCTAACCCTAACCCTAACCCTAACCCTAACCCTAACCCTAACCCTAACCCTAACCCTAACCCTAACCCTAACCCTAACCCTAACCCTAACCCTAACCCTAACCCTAACCCTAACCCTAACCCTAACCCTAACCCTAACCCTAACCCTAACCCTAACCCTAACCCTAACCCTAACCCTAACCCTAACCCTAACCCTAACCCTAACCCTAACCCTAACCCTAACCCTAACCCTAACCCTAACCCTAACCCTAACCCTAACCCTAACCCTAACCCTAACCCTAACCCTAACCCTAACCCTAACCCTAACCCTAACCCTAACCCTAACCCTAACCCTAACCCTAACCCTAACCCTAACCCTAACCCTAACCCTAACCCTAACCCTAACCCTAACCCTAACCCTAACCCTAACCCTAACCCTAACCCTAACCCTAACCCTAACCCTAACCCTAACCCTAACCCTAACCCTAACCCTAACCCTAACCCTAACCCTAACCCTAACCCTAACCCTAACCCTAACCCTAACCCTAACCCTAACCCTAACCCTAACCCTAACCCTAACCCTAACCCTAACCCTAACCCTAACCCTAACCCTAACCCTAACCCTAACCCTAACCCTAACCCTAACCCTAACCCTAACCCTAACCCTAACCCTAACCCTAACCCTAATGGAGATAGTTACCCTAATGGAGATAGTTACCCTAATGGAGATAGTTACCCTAATGGAGATAGTTACCCTAATGGAGATAGTTACCCTAATGGAGATAGTTACCCTAATGGAGATAGTTACCCTAATGGAGATAGTTACCCTAATGGAGATAGTTACCCTAATGGAGATAGTTACCCTAATGGAGATAGTTACCCTAATGGAGATAGTTACCCTAATGGAGATAGTTACCCTAATGGAGATAGTTACCCTAATGGAGATAGTTACCCTAATGGAGATAGTTACCCTAATGGAGATAGTTACCCTAATGGAGATAGTTACCCTAATGGAGATAGTTACCCTAATGGAGATAGTTACCCTAATGGAGATAGTTACCCTAATGGAGATAGTTACCCTAATGGAGATAGTTACCCTAATGGAGATAGTTACCCTAATGGAGATAGTTACCCTAATGGAGATAGTTACCCTAATGGAGATAGTTACCCTAATGGAGATAGTTACCCTAATGGAGATAGTTACCCTAATGGAGATAGTTACCCTAATGGAGATAGTTACCCTAATGGAGATAGTTACCCTAATGGAGATAGTTACCCTAATGGAGATAGTTACCCTAATGGAGATAGTTACCCTAATGGAGATAGTTACCCTAATGGAGATAGTTACCCTAATGGAGATAGTTACCCTAATGGAGATAGTTACCCTAATGGAGATAGTTACCCTAATGGAGATAGTTACCCTAATGGAGATAGTTACCCTAATGGAGATAGTTACCCTAATGGAGATAGTTACCCTAATGGAGATAGTTACCCTAATGGAGATAGTTACCCTAATGGAGATAGTTACCCTAATGGAGATAGTTACCCTAATGGAGATAGTTACCCTAATGGAGATAGTTACCCTAATGGAGATAGTTACCCTAATGGAGATAGTTACCCTAATGGAGATAGTTACCCTAATGGAGATAGTTACCCTAATGGAGATAGTTACCCTAATGGAGATAGTTACCCTAATGGAGATAGTTACCCTAATGGAGATAGTTACCCTAATGGAGATAGTTACCCTAATGGAGATAGTTACCCTAATGGAGATAGTTACCCTAATGGAGATAGTTACCCTAATGGAGATAGTTACCCTAATGGAGATAGTTACCCTAATGGAGATAGTTACCCTAATGGAGATAGTTACCCTAATGGAGATAGTTACCCTAATGGAGATAGTTACCCTAATGGAGATAGTTACCCTAATGGAGATAGTTACCCTAATGGAGATAGTTACCCTAATGGAGATAGTTACCCTAATGGAGATAGTTACCCTAATGGAGATAGTTACCCTAATGGAGATAGTTACCCTAATGGAGATAGTTACCCTAATGGAGATAGTTACCCTAATGGAGATAGTTACCCTAATGGAGATAGTTACCCTAATGGAGATAGTTACCCTAATGGAGATAGTTACCCTAATGGAGATAGTTACCCTAATGGAGATAGTTACCCTAATGGAGATAGTTACCCTAATGGAGATAGTTACCCTAATGGAGATAGTTACCCTAATGGAGATAGTTACCCTAATGGAGATAGTTACCCTAATGGAGATAGTTACCCTAATGGAGATAGTTACCCTAATGGAGATAGTTACCCTAATGGAGATAGTTACCCTAATGGAGATAGTTACCCTAATGGAGATAGTTACCCTAATGGAGATAGTTACCCTAATGGAGATAGTTACCCTAATGGAGATAGTTACCCTAATGGAGATAGTTACCCTAATGGAGATAGTTACCCTAATGGAGATAGTTACCCTAATGGAGATAGTTACCCTAATGGAGATAGTTACCCTAATGGAGATAGTTACCCTAATGGAGATAGTTACCCTAATGGAGATAGTTACCCTAATGGAGATAGTTACCCTAATGGAGATAGTTACCCTAATGGAGATAGTTACCCTAATGGAGATAGTTACCCTAATGGAGATAGTTACCCTAATGGAGATAGTTACCCTAATGGAGATAGTTACCCTAATGGAGATAGTTACCCTAATGGAGATAGTTACCCTAATGGAGATAGTTACCCTAATGGAGATAGTTACCCTAATGGAGATAGTTACCCTAATGGAGATAGTTACCCTAATGGAGATAGTTACCCTAATGGAGATAGTTACCCTAATGGAGATAGTTACCCTAATGGAGATAGTTACCCTAATGGAGATAGTTACCCTAATGGAGATAGTTACCCTAATGGAGATAGTTACCCTAATGGAGATAGTTACCCTAATGGAGATAGTTACCCTAATGGAGATAGTTACCCTAATGGAGATAGTTACCCTAATGGAGATAGTTACCCTAATGGAGATAGTTACCCTAATGGAGATAGTTACCCTAATGGAGATAGTTACCCTAATGGAGATAGTTACCCTAATGGAGATAGTTACCCTAATGGAGATAGTTACCCTAATGGAGATAGTTACCCTAATGGAGATAGTTACCCTAATGGAGATAGTTACCCTAATGGAGATAGTTACCCTAATGGAGATAGTTACCCTAATGGAGATAGTTACCCTAATGGAGATAGTTACCCTAATGGAGATAGTTACCCTAATGGAGATAGTTACCCTAATGGAGATAGTTACCCTAATGGAGATAGTTACCCTAATGGAGATAGTTACCCTAATGGAGATAGTTACCCTAATGGAGATAGTTACCCTAATGGAGATAGTTACCCTAATGGAGATAGTTACCCTAATGGAGATAGTTACCCTAATGGAGATAGTTACCCTAATGGAGATAGTTACCCTAATGGAGATAGTTACCCTAATGGAGATAGTTACCCTAATGGAGATAGTTACCCTAATGGAGATAGTTACCCTAATGGAGATAGTTACCCTAATGGAGATAGTTACCCTAATGGAGATAGTTACCCTAATGGAGATAGTTACCCTAATGGAGATAGTTACCCTAATGGAGATAGTTACCCTAATGGAGATAGTTACCCTAATGGAGATAGTTACCCTAATGGAGATAGTTACCCTAATGGAGATAGTTACCCTAATGGAGATAGTTACCCTAATGGAGATAGTTACCCTAATGGAGATAGTTACCCTAATGGAGATAGTTACCCTAATGGAGATAGTTACCCTAATGGAGATAGTTACCCTAATGGAGATAGTTACCCTAATGGAGATAGTTACCCTAATGGAGATAGTTACCCTAATGGAGATAGTTACCCTAATGGAGATAGTTACCCTAATGGAGATAGTTACCCTAATGGAGATAGTTACCCTAATGGAGATAGTTACCCTAATGGAGATAGTTACCCTAATGGAGATAGTTACCCTAATGGAGATAGTTACCCTAATGGAGATAGTTACCCTAATGGAGATAGTTACCCTAATGGAGATAGTTACCCTAATGGAGATAGTTACCCTAATGGAGATAGTTACCCTAATGGAGATAGTTACCCTAATGGAGATAGTTACCCTAATGGAGATAGTTACCCTAATGGAGATAGTTACCCTAATGGAGATAGTTACCCTAATGGAGATAGTTACCCTAATGGAGATAGTTACCCTAATGGAGATAGTTACCCTAATGGAGATAGTTACCCTAATGGAGATAGTTACCCTAATGGAGATAGTTACCCTAATGGAGATAGTTACCCTAATGGAGATAGTTACCCTAATGGAGATAGTTACCCTAATGGAGATAGTTACCCTAATGGAGATAGTTACCCTAATGGAGATAGTTACCCTAATGGAGATAGTTACCCTAATGGAGATAGTTACCCTAATGGAGATAGTTACCCTAATGGAGATAGTTACCCTAATGGAGATAGTTACCCTAATGGAGATAGTTACCCTAATGGAGATAGTTACCCTAATGGAGATAGTTACCCTAATGGAGATAGTTACCCTAATGGAGATAGTTACCCTAATGGAGATAGTTACCCTAATGGAGATAGTTACCCTAATGGAGATAGTTACCCTAATGGAGATAGTTACCCTAATGGAGATAGTTACCCTAATGGAGATAGTTACCCTAATGGAGATAGTTACCCTAATGGAGATAGTTACCCTAATGGAGATAGTTACCCTAATGGAGATAGTTACCCTAATGGAGATAGTTACCCTAATGGAGATAGTTACCCTAATGGAGATAGTTACCCTAATGGAGATAGTTACCCTAATGGAGATAGTTACCCTAATGGAGATAGTTACCCTAATGGAGATAGTTACCCTAATGGAGATAGTTACCCTAATGGAGATAGTTACCCTAATGGAGATAGTTACCCTAATGGAGATAGTTACCCTAATGGAGATAGTTACCCTAATGGAGATAGTTACCCTAATGGAGATAGTTACCCTAATGGAGATAGTTACCCTAATGGAGATAGTTACCCTAATGGAGATAGTTACCCTAATGGAGATAGTTACCCTAATGGAGATAGTTACCCTAATGGAGATAGTTACCCTAATGGAGATAGTTACCCTAATGGAGATAGTTACCCTAATGGAGATAGTTACCCTAATGGAGATAGTTACCCTAATGGAGATAGTTACCCTAATGGAGATAGTTACCCTAATGGAGATAGTTACCCTAATGGAGATAGTTACCCTAATGGAGATAGTTACCCTAATGGAGATAGTTACCCTAATGGAGATAGTTACCCTAATGGAGATAGTTACCCTAATGGAGATAGTTACCCTAATGGAGATAGTTACCCTAATGGAGATAGTTACCCTAATGGAGATAGTTACCCTAATGGAGATAGTTACCCTAATGGAGATAGTTACCCTAATGGAGATAGTTACCCTAATGGAGATAGTTACCCTAATGGAGATAGTTACCCTAATGGAGATAGTTACCCTAATGGAGATAGTTACCCTAATGGAGATAGTTACCCTAATGGAGATAGTTACCCTAATGGAGATAGTTACCCTAATGGAGATAGTTACCCTAATGGAGATAGTTACCCTAATGGAGATAGTTACCCTAATGGAGATAGTTACCCTAATGGAGATAGTTACCCTAATGGAGATAGTTACCCTAATGGAGATAGTTACCCTAATGGAGATAGTTACCCTAATGGAGATAGTTACCCTAATGGAGATAGTTACCCTAATGGAGATAGTTACCCTAATGGAGATAGTTACCCTAATGGAGATAGTTACCCTAATGGAGATAGTTACCCTAATGGAGATAGTTACCCTAATGGAGATAGTTACCCTAATGGAGATAGTTACCCTAATGGAGATAGTTACCCTAATGGAGATAGTTACCCTAATGGAGATAGTTACCCTAATGGAGATAGTTACCCTAATGGAGATAGTTACCCTAATGGAGATAGTTACCCTAATGGAGATAGTTACCCTAATGGAGATAGTTACCCTAATGGAGATAGTTACCCTAATGGAGATAGTTACCCTAATGGAGATAGTTACCCTAATGGAGATAGTTACCCTAATGGAGATAGTTACCCTAATGGAGATAGTTACCCTAATGGAGATAGTTACCCTAATGGAGATAGTTACCCTAATGGAGATAGTTACCCTAATGGAGATAGTTACCCTAATGGAGATAGTTACCCTAATGGAGATAGTTACCCTAATGGAGATAGTTACCCTAATGGAGATAGTTACCCTAATGGAGATAGTTACCCTAATGGAGATAGTTACCCTAATGGAGATAGTTACCCTAATGGAGATAGTTACCCTAATGGAGATAGTTACCCTAATGGAGATAGTTACCCTAATGGAGATAGTTACCCTAATGGAGATAGTTACCCTAATGGAGATAGTTACCCTAATGGAGATAGTTACCCTAATGGAGATAGTTACCCTAATGGAGATAGTTACCCTAATGGAGATAGTTACCCTAATGGAGATAGTTACCCTAATGGAGATAGTTACCCTAATGGAGATAGTTACCCTAATGGAGATAGTTACCCTAATGGAGATAGTTACCCTAATGGAGATAGTTACCCTAATGGAGATAGTTACCCTAATGGAGATAGTTACCCTAATGGAGATAGTTACCCTAATGGAGATAGTTACCCTAATGGAGATAGTTACCCTAATGGAGATAGTTACCCTAATGGAGATAGTTACCCTAATGGAGATAGTTACCCTAATGGAGATAGTTACCCTAATGGAGATAGTTACCCTAATGGAGATAGTTACCCTAATGGAGATAGTTACCCTAATGGAGATAGTTACCCTAATGGAGATAGTTACCCTAATGGAGATAGTTACCCTAATGGAGATAGTTACCCTAATGGAGATAGTTACCCTAATGGAGATAGTTACCCTAATGGAGATAGTTACCCTAATGGAGATAGTTACCCTAATGGAGATAGTTACCCTAATGGAGATAGTTACCCTAATGGAGATAGTTACCCTAATGGAGATAGTTACCCTAATGGAGATAGTTACCCTAATGGAGATAGTTACCCTAATGGAGATAGTTACCCTAATGGAGATAGTTACCCTAATGGAGATAGTTACCCTAATGGAGATAGTTACCCTAATGGAGATAGTTACCCTAATGGAGATAGTTACCCTAATGGAGATAGTTACCCTAATGGAGATAGTTACCCTAATGGAGATAGTTACCCTAATGGAGATAGTTACCCTAATGGAGATAGTTACCCTAATGGAGATAGTTACCCTAATGGAGATAGTTACCCTAATGGAGATAGTTACCCTAATGGAGATAGTTACCCTAATGGAGATAGTTACCCTAATGGAGATAGTTACCCTAATGGAGATAGTTACCCTAATGGAGATAGTTACCCTAATGGAGATAGTTACCCTAATGGAGATAGTTACCCTAATGGAGATAGTTACCCTAATGGAGATAGTTACCCTAATGGAGATAGTTACCCTAATGGAGATAGTTACCCTAATGGAGATAGTTACCCTAATGGAGATAGTTACCCTAATGGAGATAGTTACCCTAATGGAGATAGTTACCCTAATGGAGATAGTTACCCTAATGGAGATAGTTACCCTAATGGAGATAGTTACCCTAATGGAGATAGTTACCCTAATGGAGATAGTTACCCTAATGGAGATAGTTACCCTAATGGAGATAGTTACCCTAATGGAGATAGTTACCCTAATGGAGATAGTTACCCTAATGGAGATAGTTACCCTAATGGAGATAGTTACCCTAATGGAGATAGTTACCCTAATGGAGATAGTTACCCTAATGGAGATAGTTACCCTAATGGAGATAGTATTTAAATAGCAATTAAAGGAAACAAAACGTACACACAGCATTCAAGGGAAGACGATCATATGTCGTTATCCCTTGAGTACTGTTTTAGAAGTTTTGTTTCCTTTGAATGCTAACTAAATACTTAGAGTTTAGGGATGGGTGGTCTTATGGTATAGGATTTAAGGGAAAATAAGCTTTATTAAGTCTTAGAGATGACGTAGACTCGATTAATTATTACATTTATATCTTTATCTTAGTAAATAGTTGAAACCTAGTGATCATGTTAGCTAGACCTACGCTGGCAGTGTCTCATGTCAAGTTCAGCGCTGGCTAAGACCAGTGCTGGCAGTGTCACATGTCAAGTTCAGCGCTGGCTAAGACCAGTGCTGGCAGTGTCACATGTCAAGTTCAGCGCTGGCTAAGTAACACTTAAGTTAACTAGTTACAAGAAAAAATATAAATAGTCAAGTTTTAAGTACCCAGCTAACGTAAACTTTCACGTATATGATTATTGCCCCAAGTCTAGCATCTACAACTAACACTAACCTAAATTCAAATAATCTTTAAACATAAGGACAACTCTAATATTTATCTAGAAATAAACATGCAATACAAAAAAAAGCAATGGAACAATTGAAACAAGCTTTTAAGAAAGGTCATAGAAATAAAATTAAGTGTGCAATGTTATGTATGCAATTATTGTCTAACGTTTACTGCGTATTGGATGTTTGGGTTTACTTTAAATGCATGTGTCAATGGTTTTATATATGTTTGCATAAGTTATATTTATGTAAGCAAATGAGTAATTCCAACTCTTAAATGAGCTATATAGGGAGTATATAATTACATATTTCATTTAAGAGCATTACATAAAAAGCAATTGAACAAGTAAAACAAACTATTAAAAGAAAATGCATGTGTACATTGTACTAAACAGGTTTGTTTTATCTAATTTTATAAAAGTAAGACATTAAGGCCACCTCTTATTGGTTTTATTAGCTACAAGGAATAAATAATTGTCCATTTCAAAAATGAAATGGAAACCTTCAAAGTTTACGCATTTGATACCAAGGATTTTAACATTTCTAAAGTTTTAGTCCATAATATGTAACAATAAAGACCTTGAAAAGTCTATATCAAGAGATAAATTTAGATTATTTTTAAAGCCTTTTAGAGTTGACATTTAACACTTAGTCTACGAGAACTAAAGAAACGTAATGACCCATGGTTCAACAGATTTATTGATAGGTAAAGCAAAGAATTTAATGTATTTTGTAAAACATTTTATAAAATTGGTGTTAACTACATTAAGGGACTTTATTTTCATAAAATAATATTAGGTTTATGGTCCTTTCACCATTGAGTTCTAGCAAAAAGAATGATAGAAAGACAATGTGAAGACATCAAAGAATGGGCAGGTCTGCCATAAATTGGTTTATCCAGGGCTAAGTACAGAGAGGAATATAGTAGGGCTGTTGACAGATCTTGTGTGGTGCCCCCATGGTTGAACAGACTGATCGATAGGTAAAGGTAAGAATTTAATGTATTTTGTAAAACATTTCCTAATATTGGTGTCGATTACATTAAAGGACTTAATCGCTCTTTTTTTAAAGTAAATAAAACAAGGGTTATGTTCCCTAACCCTAACCCATCAAAGAATGGCCAGGTATGCAATAAAATGGTTTATCCAGGGCTAAGTACAGATAGGAATATAGAAGGGCTGTTGACAGATCATGTGTGGTGCAACCATGGTTCAACAGATTGATCGATAGGTAAAGCTAAGAATTTAATGTATTTTGTAAAACATTTCGAAAAAAATTGGTGTTAATTACATTAAGGGACTTAATCACTTTTTTTTATTTTAAGAAAATATTACCAGGGTTATGGTCCTTTCACAATTGAGTTCCGGAATGTAGAATGAAAGACAGAGCAATGTGAAGACATCAAGGAATGGGCAGGTCTGTCATGAAATGGTTTATCCAGGGCTAAGTACAGAGATAGAAGGGCTGTTGACAGATCTTGTGTGGTGTCCCCATGGTTGAACAGATTAATCGATAGGTAAAGCTAAGAATTTAATGTATTTTGTAATTTATTTCCTAATATTGGTGTTAATTACATTAAGGGATTTAATCACTCTTTTTTTTCCATAAGAAAATAATAACAGGGTTATGGTCCTTTCAATATTGAGTTCCAGGATGAAGAATGAAAAAGACAGAGCAATGTGAAGACATCAAAGAATGGCCAGGTCTGCAATGAAATGGTTTATCCAGGGCTAAGTACAGAGAGGAATATAGAAGGGCTGTTGACAGATCTTGTGTGGTGCCCCCATGGTTCAACAGATTGATCGATAGGTAAAGCTAAGAATTTAATGTATTTTGTAAAACATTTCGAAAAAAATTGGTGTTAATTACATTAAGGAACTTAATCACTTTTTTTTTAATTTAACAAAATATTACCAGGGTTATGGTCCTTTCACAATTGAGTTCCAGGATGAAGAATGAAAGACAAAGAGCAATGTGAAGACATCAAAGAATGGGCAGGTATGCCATGAAATGGTTATCCAGGGCTAATTAAAGAGAGGAATATAGAAGGGCTGTTGACAGATCTTGTGTGGTGCCCCCATGGTTCAACAGATTAATAGATAGGTAAAGCTAAGAATTTAATGTATTTTGTAATTTATTTACTTATATTGGTGTTAATTACATTAAGGGACTTAATCACTCTTTTTATTTTAAGAAAATATTACCAGGGTTATGGTCCTTTCACAATTGAGTTCCAGGATGAAAAATGAAAGACAGAGAGCAATGTGAAGACATCAAAGAATAGCCAGGTATGCCATGAAATGGTTATCCAGGGCTAATTAAAGAGAGGAATATATAAGGGCTGTTGACAGATCTTGTGTGGTGCCCCCCATGTGTAAACAGATTGATCGATAGGTAAAGCTAAGAATTTAATGTATTTTGTAAAACATTTCCAAAAATTGGTGTTAATTACATTAAGGGACTTAATCACTCTTTTTTTATTTTAAGAAAATAATACCAGGGTTATGGTTCTTTTCACCATTGAGTTCCAGGATGAAGAATGAAAGACAGAGAGCAATGTGAAGACATCAAAGAATAGCCAGGTATGCCATAAAATGGTTATCCAAGGCTAATTAAAGAGAGGAATATATAAGGGCTGTTGACAGATCTTGTGTGGTGCCCCCCATGTTTTAACAGATTGATCGATAGGTAAAGCTAAGAATTTAATTTATTTTGTAAAACATTTCCAAAAATTGGTGTTAATTACATTAAGGGACTTAATCACTCTTTTTTTATTTTAGGAAAATAATACCAGGGTTATGGTCCTTTCACCATTGAGTTCTAGGATGAAGAATGAGAGAAAGACAATGTGAAGACATCAAAGAATGGCCAGGTCTGCCATGAAATGGTTTATCCAGGGCTAATTAAAGAGAGGAATATATAAGGGCTGTTGACAGATCTTGTGTGGTGCCCCCCATGTTTTAACAGATTGATCGATAGGTAAAGCTAAGAATTTAATGTATTTTGTAAAACATTTCCAAAAATTGGTGTTAATTACATTAAGGGACTTAATCACTCTTTTTTTATTTTAAGAAAATAATACCAGGGTTATGGTTCTTTTCACCATTGAGTTCCAGGATGAAGAATGAAAGACAGAGAGCAATGTGAAGACATCAAAGAATAGCCAGGTATGCCATAAAATGGTTATCCAGGGCTAATTAAAGAGAGGAATATATAAGGGCTGTTGACAGATCTTGTGTGGTGCCCCCCATGTTTTAACAGATTGATCGATAGGTAAAGCTAAGAATTTAATGTATTTTGTAAAACATTTCCAAAAATTGGTGTTAATTACATTAAGGGACTTAATCACTCTTTTTATTTTAGGAAAATAATACCAGGGTTATGGTCCTTTCACCATTGAGTTCTAGGATGAAGAATGAGAGAAAGACAATATGAAGACATCAAAGAATGGCCAGGTCTGCCATGAAATGGTTTATCCAGGGCTAATTAAAGAGGAATATAGAAGGGCTGTTGACAGATCTTGTGTGGTGCCCCCATGGTACAACAGATTGATCATTAGGTAAAGCGAATAATTTAATGTATTTTGTAAAACATTTCCAAAAATTGGTGATAATTACATTAAGGGACTTAATCACTCTTTTTTTATTTTAAGAAAATATTACCAGGGTTATGGT
Source organism: Biomphalaria glabrata (assembly GCF_947242115.1). Classification (NCBI taxonomy): domain Eukaryota; kingdom Metazoa; phylum Mollusca; class Gastropoda; family Planorbidae; genus Biomphalaria; species Biomphalaria glabrata. The sequence continues at coordinate 12,284 of NC_074720.1, forward strand.
CCTTTCACCATTGAGTTCCAGGATGAAGAATGAAAGACAGAGAGCAATGTGAAGACATCAAAGAATAGCCAGGTATGCCATGAAATGGTTATCCAGGGCTAATTAAAGAGGAATATAGAAGGGCTGTTGACAGATCTTGTGTGGTGCCCCCATGTTTTAACAGATTGATCGATAGGTAAAGCTAACAATTTAATTTATTTTGTAAAACATTTCCAAAAATTGGTGTTAATTACATTAAGGGACTTAATCGCTCTTTTTTATTAAAGGAAAAGTTTGGGATGATTTCTATGGGTTGCCTCTCTTGAATCCAAGACAATATTTCATTATTTTTATTAAGATCTAGAGACTGAAGATTCATAGTAAACTGGGGCGTGGATATGAGGAATTCTAAGACGTGGGGGGCGTTTTTTTTTTCAGGTGCTCAGGGCTGCTACACTTAAGTACTTGTTCTATGCAAATTAGCTTTATTTACTTCTTATGCTGGGTAGGTTCAAGCTAAAATATTCATTGTATACATTTGCGGCTTTTCTTGTACCGAAAGGGAAAGTTTGGGATGATTTCTATGGGTTGCCTCTCTTGAATCCAAGACAATATTTCGTTTTTTATTTAGATCTAGAGACTGAAGATTCATAGTAAACTGGGGCGTGGATATGAGGAACTCTAAGACGTGGGGGGCGTTTTTTTTTCAGGTGCTCAGGGCAGCTACACTTAAGTAGTTATTGTTCCATGCAAATTAGTTTGATTTTTTCTTATGCTGGGTAGGTTTCAAGCTACAATATTCATTGTACACATTTTCGGATTTTTTTGTACGACAGGGAAAGTTCGGGATGATTTATATGGGTTGCCTCTCTTGAATCCTAGACAATAATAATATCTTTTAGATCTAGAGACTGGAGCTTCATAGTAAACTGGGGCGTGGATATATGGAGCTCAAGACATGGGGGGGGGGGAGTTTATTTCAGATGCTCAGGGCTGCTACATAAAAGTGATTATTACACGATGCAAACATTTTTTTTACTTCTTTTGCTGGGTAAGTTTCAAGCTAAATATTCATTGACACAAAGCTAAAATTTAAAAAAAAACTATTCCAAATAACGTAACCAAATATATGCACAAGTCTTATTCCAATAAACCACGCGGGAAAAAAAGCACAAGTCAATTCCAAATAAATACACCAAAATGCACAAGTCTATTCCACAACGAAAACAAAAGACCAGTTGTTTTTAAAAAGCACACTAAAAAAAGCACAAGCTGATTTCAAACTTCATCCACGTCAGAAAAGCACAAATTGATTTTAAATAGCCACAACGAAAAATAAAGCACAATTGATTTTAAACAGCTAACACAAAAAACACAAGTCCGATTCAGAATAGCCGGCACAAAAATGCACAAGCCCGAGTCAGAATAGCCGGCACAAAAATGCACACTTTTGATTCAAGATAGATGGCAAAAAACGAATAGGCACCACACAAAGAATTTAGTTGCACTTCAAAGTAGCACGACACAATACACAAACCTCCGATTCGAAATTGGAATACAAAACACCATATCGAAAATACTATACCACAGTCCATATTTGATATTAAATGTAAACGACGTTAGCTAAGACAAATGACAAAATGATAATGAACTGAAGCAAAATTTGATTATTGTAAACTCAACATGTATAAACAAGAGAGCAAAATCTCAGGCCAAAAGATAGTAAAATAATGCAAAGAGTCTAAAAGAGCTACATCTAGATTCTAAAATAGCCTTTTCAATTTTGTTGACCTTAGTAAAACAAAGGACCAATGAATGTAGAATCTACAGACTATGTAAAATTAGATCTAGATCTACATACAACGGGCCAGAATTGTGCAATTATAGCTTATTTTGAATTTAATGGCTAATGAGTTGGTTTTTTTTTTTGTGTGGGGGGGGGGAAGGAAAGGAGGGGGGGGGTCTATCATTGTCCCCCCAAAGTATAACCAGTATAGGTTATAGAAATAAACTTAGAAATTCTGTTCGACATAGTCTACGGAATGTGTGGTCGATATAGTTTACGGTATGTGCGTTCAAAATAGATTACTCGTGTGTAAGAGATCTCGATTAAGCTCAATACCTAGATTTACACTAGTGTAGATCTAACTTTAGAAATATTAAATTACTACATCTAATTAAAAGCTAGAGTTGTAGATCTAGTATACATTCTACACATATCTATATTTCGTTAGGCAATATTCTATTTAAACTAGATCTATTCTAGATCTAGATAAATAAATCTAACATGTTCGACTGCAATGACAAATTGCATTGTATACGCGAAGGAAGTAATTAGATCTAGATATTTTGTTATGTAAAGTCTGTAATGTATTAGATCTTAACATAGATCTAGAAAGATTATCAGTTTAAAATAGGAATACATGGTGAATAAATCGATTTAAATCTAAAATTTAGTTTTGAACAAAAAAGTCAAACTCCATTTAACTATTATCATTTGAGTCTTGGGTTTTCCCACTAAAGTTGGGTTTTTCTCATCAAGAGTTTATGCTTGCTATAATTAAAGTATAGATCTAGATATTTTAACCTTACTAAAGACCGGGTGGTGCATTTTAATGTACGACTGAAAACATGCTGCATTTGTTAAAGTTGATTGTTTAAAGAAGAGACGAAAATGTATTTGCTAATACAGATCAAAATTAAGAATTGTCAAACGCCATTCCTTTAGCTTGGGTTTTCCCCTTAAAGCTGGGTTAAGTTTACCTTGCTATAAAGTTTAGATTTAGATATTTTAACCATAATAAAGACCAGGTGTATGGCTAAAATAATGTTGCAAGTTGAATTTCTTACTTTGCAGAAGAGATGAAAATGCATTGCTAATACATATCAAAATCAAACATGTTAAATGCTGAATATAAGAGGTGGCCTTAGCAAAAGAATATTGAACTTTTAAAATAAATAGGGTACTCACAAATTGTAGACGATCCACTTCGTTGAATCCTCCACACATGAAATTTAATGTCACTAGTACACATTTTTAAAAGCAAAGTCATTGTCAATTGTGTACTGCACATTTTGAAAAGCACATAAAGTTCATAGTCTATATTGTGTAGACTATTTTGATGTCGTAGAATGATGCTGGGATAGCATGTTTATAAATAGCTCATTTTGGAGAGCACGCACTTCTGATAAGAAGAGTGTACTGAGAGCATGGGCATTAGCTGCCCGAAATGTTGACAACAGTTCTGCACACTATGTACGTAGTAAAGACGGGACTGCTACAGTTTTGGAATAGGCATTGATGAACAAACAGACCTAGGGAAAAAAAGTAATGTGTTAAAGTATGAACTTTAATAAATTTATTTCTTTCAAAAACACTTGTAAATATGTTAAGAACAGACATAAAAAAACACAAATCTAAAGTTACCGTTTAATTCTAAGTTTCATATTGACTCACCGATCTCCAGGTCAACTTCAAGAAACATGCATAGACGCCATCTAAACTTTAGGGCATAGAAAATGACGACTTTCTTCTCTTCTTCCACTTTCAATCTCGTATGGGTCACCTGTAGATGAACTAACTTGATAGCCCAAATTTCTTGACTTTTATACACTATCGAGTTCAGAAAAAAGTGTGCTGAGTTAATTTTCAATTCAACGACAAAAAAAATATTAATAATAACGACCCAGTTTACAATAGTTCTAAATTGTTTTCAATAGGGAACAACAAAATTACAATTTTAAAGATTTTTGTGTTATAACTACTGACTACTGAGCTCATGCAGCCTAAGGAAGAGAGAATTAGGTCTAGATGTAGATTATATTAATTTTAGACTAAAAAATACGGTAAATCAATAATTTTTATCTATTTTCAGATAGATTTACATTTCCAAATTAAAATAAATAACCCAAACCATAGATCTAATCTGAAAAGAAATCGCATCAAACGAGTCACTAGCAACACTCTAACAGTAACAGAGCGATACAGAAATAAACACTAAAAAAAAAAGTTGTTTTTTTTCCGATAAAAATGTTAATTTAAAGACAATTGTAAGCAAAAGTATATTAGATCTAGTCTGCCTATTATAGATATTTATTTTTTTAAAAATATTTCATCTAGATGCTAGCTGACGGTAATTCATCTTTTTTTGAATCCACGATAATACAAAGAGAAAATATCTGGATCTATGGGCTAGTTTTAACAATGTTAGAACCATCGTACATCAAATAAAACCTTGATCTAGAATTTTCTTTTTTTTTATTCATGGCGAGTTCAAATATAATAAATGTATGCACTTTTTGTACTTCATTTTTCTCACGTGAAAAACAATTATCAGGGAGGGAAGCTTGTGTTGACGGCTAACCTTTGGGGAAAAAAATCATCCAATTTTTTGTTTCTTATTTTGTGCTTGTAAAAAAAAAATGGGAGCGGGCAGGGTTTGAACCCTCGACCGTCGATAAATCCGAACAACAGTCCAGCGTGCTAACCACTTGACCAGGCAGCCAGCTATGTGCGAGGCAGTTCAAAGCCTAATAAAAAATAAAGAAAAAAAGAGTGTGCTGAGTTAAATTTCAATTCAACGACAAAAAAAAAGTATTAATAATAACGACCCAGTTTACAATAGTTCTAAATTGTTTTCAATAGGGAACAATAAAATTACAATTTTAAAGATTTTTGTGTTATAAATACTGACTACTGAGCTCATGCAGCCTAAGGAAGAGAGAATTAGGTCTAAATGTAGATTATATTAATTTTAGACTAAAAAATACGCTAAATCAATAATTTTTTATCTATTTTCAGATAGATTTACATTTCCAAATTAAAATAAATAACCCAAACCATAGATCTAATCTGAAAAGAAATCGCATCACACGAGTCACTAGCAACACTCTAACAGTAACAGAGCGATACAGAAATAAACACTAAAAAAAAAAGTTGTTTTTTTTCCGATAAAAATGTTAATTTAAAGACAATTGTAAGCAAAAGTATATTAGATCTAGTCTGCCTATTATAGATATTTATTTTTTAAAAAATATTTCATCTAGATGCTAGCTGACGGTAATTCATCTTTTTTTGAATCCACGATAATACAAAGAGAAAATATCTGGATCTATGGGCTAGTTTTAACAATGTTAGAACCATCGTACATCAAATAAAACCTTGATCTAGAATTTTCTTTTTTTTTATTCATGGCGAGTTCAAATATAATAAATGTATGCACTTTTTGTACTTCATTTTTCTCACGTGAAAAACAATTATCAGGGAGGGAAGCTTGTGTTGACGGCTAACCTTTGGGGAAAAAAATCATCCAATTTTTTTTTTCTTATTTTGTGCTTGTAAAAAAAAAATGGGAGCGGGCAGGGTTTGAACCCTCGACCGTCGATAAATCCGAACAACAGTCCAGCGTGCTAACCACTTGACCAGGCAGCCAGCTATGTGCGAGGCAGTTCAAAGCCTAATAAAAAATAAAGAAAAAAAGAGTGTGCTGAGTTAAATTTCAATTCAACGACAAAAAAAAAGTATTAATAATAACGACCCAGTTTACAATAGTTCTAAATTATTTTCAATAGGGAACAATAAAATTACAATTTTAAAGATTTTTGTGTTATAAATACTGACTACTGAGCTCATGCAGCCTAAGGAAGAGAGAATTAGGTCTAAATGTAGATTATATTAATTTTAGACTAAAAAATACGGTAAATCAATAATTTTTATCTATTTTCAGATAGATTTACATTTCCAAATTAAAATAAATAACCCAAACCATAGATCTAATCTGAAAAGAAATCGCATCACACGAGTCACTAGCAACACTCTAACAGTAACAGAGCGATACAGAAATAAACACTAAAAAAAAAAGTTGTTTTTTTTCCGATAAAAATGTTAATTTAAAGACAATTGTAAGCAAAAGTATATTAGATCTAGTCTGCCTATTATAGATATTTATTTTTTAAAAAATATTTCATCTAGATGCTAGATGACGGTAATTCATCTTTTTTTGAATCCACGATAATACAAAGAGAAAATATCTGGATCTATGGGCTAGTTTTAACAATGTTAGAACCATCGTACATCAAATAAAACCTTGATCTAGAATTTTCTTTTTTTTTTATTCATGGCGAGTTCAAATATAATAAATGTATGCACTTTTTGTACTTCATTTTTCTCACGTGAAAAACAATTATCAGGGAGGGAAGCTTGTGTTGACGGCTAACCTTTGGGGAAAAAAATCATCCAATTTTTTTTTTCTTATTTTGTGCTTGTAAAAAAAAAATGGGAGCGGGCAGGGTTTGAACCCTCGACCGTCGATAAATCCGAACAACAGTCCAGCGTGCTAACCACTTGACCAGGCAGCCAGCTATGTGCGAGGCAGTTCAAAGCCTAATAAAAAATAAAGAAAAAAAGAGTGTGCTGAGTTAAATTTCAATTCAACGACAAAAAAAAAGTATTAATAATAACGACCCAGTTTACAATAGTTCTAAATTATTTTCAATAGGGAACAATAAAATTACAATTTTAAAGATTTTTGTGTTATAAATACTGACTACTGAGCTCATGCAGCCTAAGGAAGAGAGAATTAGGTCTAAATGTAGATTATATTAATTTTAGACTAAAAAATACGGTAAATCAATAATTTTTATCTATTTTCAGATAGATTTACATTTCCAAATTAAAATAAATAACCCAAACCATAGATCTAATCTGAAAAGAAATCGCATCACACGAGTCACTAGCAACACTCTAACAGTAACAGAGCGATACAGAAATAAACACTAAAAAAAAAAGTTGTTTTTTTTCCGATAAAAATGTTAATTTAAAGACAATTGTAAGCAAAAGTATATTAGATCTAGTCTGCCTATTATAGATATTTATTTTTTAAAAAATATTTCATCTAGATGCTAGCTGACGGTAATTCATCTTTTTTTGAATCCACGATAATACAAAGAGAAAATATCTGGATCTATGGGCTAGTTTTAACAATGTTAGAACCATCGTACATCAAATAAAACCTTGATCTAGAATTTTCTTATTTTTTTATTCATGGCGAGTTCAAATATAATAAATGTATGCACTTTTTGTACTTCATTTTTCTCACGTGAAAAACAATTATCAGGGAGGGAAGCTTGTGTTGACGGCTAACCTTTGGGGAAAAAAATCATCCAATTTTTTTTTCTTATTTTGTGCTTGTAAAAAAAAAATGGGAGCGGGCAGGGTTTGAACCCTCGACCGTCGATAAATCCGAACAACAGTCCAGCGTGCTAACCACTTGACCAGGCAGCCAGCTATGTGCGAGGCAGTTCAAAGCCTAATAAAAAATAAAGAAAAAAAGAGTGTGCTGAGTTAAATTTCAATTCAACGACAAAAAAAAAGTATTAATAATAACGACCCAGTTTACAATAGTTCTAAATTGTTTTCAATAGGGAACAATAAAATTACAATTTTAAAGATTTTTGTGTTATAAATACTGACTACTGAGCTCATGCAGCCTAAGGAAGAGAGAATTAGGTCTAAATGTAGATTATATTAATTTTAGACTAAAAAATACGGTAAATCAATAGAAATGATACAGTTTAAATTTTAATGAATAAGCTAGATCTACAAACTAGATATTGATTGAAACTAACAGAAATTCTATATAGATAATAGACTACCTTCGTTGAATACATTATGTCAAAATTGTTATTATCTAGATCTATTTTATAGAATAAAATTCGATTGTTTATCTTAGCAACAAGTAAGTTATTTTAAAACAAGAAATGAATTTCTAAAAAGGAAAAGATATTAATTGTTTTTTTTTAAATACCGGTATATATAATTCCGATAAAACAAAATATATTTTTTTCCCATTGTTTAGCCCGGGGGGGGGGAATCGGTTCACAGAAATAGATTTCTGCTTAACTGTTTAATGTATCCTATTACATAGATCTACATTAATATATAATTTTTAACATTTTCAGCTAGATCTACATTTTCAAAATAAAAAAAAATAACCCAAACCATAGATCTAATCTGAAAAGAAATCGCATCACACAAGTCACTAGCAACACTCTAACAGTAACAGAGCGATACAGAATAAACACTAAAAAAAAAAGTTGTTTTTCCGATAAAAATGTTAATTTAAAGACAATTGTAAGCAAAAGTATATTAGATCTAGACAGCCTATTATAGATATTTATTTTTTAAAAAATATTTCATCTAGATGCTAGATTACGGTAATTCCACTTTTTTGGAATCCACGATAATACAAAGAGAAAATATCTGGATCTATGGGCTAGTTTTAACAATGTTAGAACCATCGTACATCAAATAAAACCTTGATCTAGAATTTTCATTTTTTTTTATTCATGGCGAGTTCAAATATAATAAATGTATGCACTTTTTGTACTTCATTTTTCTCTCGTGAAAAACAATTATCAGGGAGGGGAGCTTGTGTTGACGGCTAACCTTTGGGGGAAAAAATCATCCAATACATTTTTTTTTTCTTATTTTGTGCTTCTAAAAAATGGGAGCGGGCTGGGTTTCCAGTGGTTCCCAAACTTTAAAATTTTTTTTTTTTTTTTTTTTTTTATTATTATTTTTTTTAAATTTTTTAAAATTAAAAAAAAAATAATAAAAAAATAAAAAAATTAAAAAAAAAAAAAAAATTAAAAAAAAAGTTTAGGAACCACTGGTCTACAGTGAAGTCAGTCCCGGGATGGTGAATTCTCGAAAAAAAAATAAAAAATTAAAAAATTGAAAAAAAATTTTCTAAAAAAATAAAAAAATTAAAAAAAAAAAAAAATTAAAAAAAAGTTTAGGAACCACTGGTCTACAGTGAAGTCAGTCCCGGGATAGTGAATTCTCGAAAAAAAAATAAAAAATTGAAAAACAATTTTCTAAAAAAATATAAAAAAATTTTTTTTCCGATAAAATTGTTAATTTAAAGACAATTGTAAGCAAAAGTATATTAGATCTAGACTTCCTATTATAAATCTTTTTTTTTTTTTAATATTTCATCTAGATGCTAGATTACGGTAATTCCACATTTTTTCATCAACGATAATACAAAGAGAAAATATCTGGATCTATGGGCTAGTTTTAATAATGTTAGAACCATCGTACATCAAATAAAACCTTGATCTAGAATTTTCATTTTTTTTTATTCATGGCGAGTTCAAATATAATAAATGTATGCACTTTTTGTACTTCATTTTTCTCACGTGAAAAACAATTGTCAGGGAGGGGAGCTTGTGTTGACGGCTAACCTTTCTTATTTTGTGCTTGTAAAAAAAAATGGGAGCGGGCAGGGTTTGAACCCTCGACCGTCGATAAATCCGAACGACAGTCAAGCGTGCAAACCACTTGACTAGGCAGCCATCCATGTGCGAGGCAGTTCAAAGCTTAGAAAAAAATAAAAAATAAAAAATGTCCTCTAATTCAAATCATTACGTTAGATCTAATGGTTTAATTTAAAACTATTTATAATGAATGGCTACATATCAATTACAAGTAAAGATCTATTATTAATGCAATGGGCTTAAATGGGTAATTCACTATCCCGGGACTGACTTCACTGTAGACCAGTGGTTCCCAAACTTTTTAAAAAAATAATTTTTTTATTTTTTTTTTTTTTTTTTATTTTTTTTTTATTATTTTTTTTTTAAATAAAAAAAAATAATAATAATAATAATAAATATAAAAAAATATAAAAAAAAATAATAAAATTTTTTTTTTCTTATTTTGTGCTTGTAAAAAATGGGAGCGGGTAAGGTTTGAACCCTCGACCGTCGATAAATCCGAACGACAGTCCAGCGTGCAAACCACTTGAGCAGGCAGCCATCCATGCGAGAGCAGTTCAAAGCTTAGAAAAAAATAAAAAATGTCCTCTAATTCAAATCCTTACGTTAGATCTAATGGTTTAATTTAAAACTATTTATAGTGAATGGCTACATATCAATTACAAGTAAAGCTCCATTATTAATGCAATGGGCTTGAATGGGAAATTCACTATCCCGGGACTGACTTCACTGAAGACCAGTGGTTCCCAAACTTTAAAAAAAATTTTTTTTTTTTTTTTTTTTTAAATTAAAAAAAAAAATTATAATAATAAAAAAAAATAAAAAAAAAATATAAAAAAAAATAATAAAATTTTTTTTTCTTATTTTGTGCTTGTAAAAAATGGGAGCGGGTAGGGTATGAACCCTCGACCGTCGATAAATCCGAACGACAGTCCAGCGTGCAAACCACTTGACCAGGCAGCCATCCATGTACGAGGCAGTTCAAAGCTTAGAAAAAAAATAAAAAATGTCCTCTAATTCAAATCCTTACGTTAGATCTAATGGTTTAATTTAAAACTATTTATAATGAATGGCTACATATCAATTACAAGTAAAGATCTATTATTAATGCAATGGGCTTGAATGGGTAATTCACTATCCCGGGACTGACTTCACTGTAGACCAGTGGTTCCCAAACTTTTTTAAAAAAATAATTTTTTTATTTTTTTATTTTTTTTTTTGTAGTTTTATTTTTTTTTATTATATTTTTTTGTTTAAATTAAAAAAAAATAATAATAAAAAAAAAATAAATAAAAAAATAATAAAATTTTTTTTTTCTTTTTTTTGTGCTTGTAAAAAATGGGAGCGGGTAGGGTTTGAACCCTCGACCGTCGATAAATCCGAACGACAGTCCAGCTCGCAAACCACTTGACCAGGCAGCCATCCATGCGCGAGCAGTTTAAAGCTTAGAAAAAAATAAAAAATAAAAAATGTCCTCTCTAATTCAAATCCTTACGTTAGATCTAATGGTTTAATTTAAAACTATTTATAATGAATGGCTACATATCAATTACAAGTAAAGATCTATTATTAATGCAATGGGCTTGAATGGGTAATTCACTATCCCGGGACTGACTTCACTGAAGACCAGTGGTTCCCAAACTTTAAAAAAAAAAAAAAAAAATTTTTTTTTATTTTATTAGTATATTAGATCTAGACTGCCTATTATAGATCTTTTTTTTAATATTTCATCTACATGCTAGATTACGGTAATTCCACTTTTTTTTAATCAATGATAATACAAAGAGAAAATATCTGGATCTATGGGCTAGTTTTAACAATGTTAGAACCATCGTACATCAAATAAAACCTTGATCTAGAATTTTCTTTTTTTTTAATTCATGGCGAGTTCAAATATAATAAATGTATGCACTTTTTGTACTTCATTTTTCTCACGTGAAAAACAATTATCAGGAAGGGAAGCTTGTGTTGACGGCTAACCTTTGGAGAAAAAAATCATCCAATTTTTTTTTTTCTTATTTTGTGCTTGTAAAAAAAAATGTGAGCGGACAGGGTTTGAACCCTCGACCGTCGATAAATCCGAACGACAGTCCAGCTTGCAAACCACTTGACCAGGCAGCCATCCATGTACGAGGCAGTTCAAAGCTTAGAAAAAAAAAATAAAAAATGTCCTCTAATTCAAATCCTTACGTTAGATCTAATGGTTTAATTTAAAACTATTTATAATGAATGGCTACATATCAATTACAAGTAAAGATCTATTATTAATGCAATGGGCTTGAATGGGTAATTCACTATCCCGGGACTGACTTCACTGTAGACCAGTGGTTCCCAAACTTTTAAAAAAAAATAATTTTTTTATTTTTTTTTTTGTAGTTTTATTTTTTATTATTATTTTTTTTTTGTTTAAATTAAAAAAAAAATAATAATAAAAAAAAAAAAAATAATAATAATTTTTTTTTTCTTTTTTTGTGCTTGTAAAAAATGGGAGCGGGTAGGGTTTGAACCCTCGACCGTCGATAAATCCGAACGACAGTCTAGCGTGCTAACCACTTGACCAGGCAGCCATCCATGCGCGAGCAGTTTAAAGCTTAGAAAAAAATAAAAAATAAAAAATGTCCTCTTATTCAAATCCTTACGTTAGATCTAATGGTTTAATTTAAAACTATTTATAATGAATGGCTACATATCAATTACAAGTAAAGCTCTATTATTAATGCAATGGGCTTGAATGGGTAATTCACTATCCCGGGACTGACTTCACTGAAGACCAGTGGTTCCCAAACTTTAAAAAAAAAAAAAATATTTTTTTTTTTTATTTTATTAGTATATTAGATCTAGACTGCCTATTATATATAGATCTTTTTTTTAAATATTTCATCTAGATGCTAGATTACGGTAATTCCACTTTTTTTTAATCAACGATAATACAAAGAGAAAATATCTGGATCTATGGGCTAGTTTTAACAATGTTAGAACCATCGTACATCAAATAAAACCTTGATCTAGAATTTTCTTTTTTTTTTATTCATGGCGAGTTCAAATATAATAAATGTATGCACTTTTTGTACTTCATTTTTCTCACGTGAAAAACAATTATCAGGGAGGGAAGCTTGTGTTGACGGCTAACCTTTGGAGAAAAAAATCATCCAATTTTTTTTTCTTATTTTGTGCTTGTAAAAAAAATGGGAGCGGACAGGGTTTGAACCCTCGACCGTCGATAAATCCGAACGACAGTCCAGCGTGCAAACCACTTGACCAGGCAGCCATCCATGTACGAGGCAGTTCAAAGCTTAGAAAAAAAATAAAAAATGTCCTCTAATTCAAATCCTTACGTTAGATCTAATGGTTTAATTTAAAACTATTTATAATGAATGGCTACATATCAATTACAAGTAAAGATCTATTATTAATGCAATGGGCTTGAATGGGTAATTTATCATGAAGAATAATCTTTTGAAAAGAAAACCCTAAATTCTGTTTCATTTTGACCGGGGCTGCTCTGTCTAATTGTAAACCATGTGGCGGCCATGTTCATGATTTAATGTAACAATAAATTATCTTTTTCCTCTAAATCTAGATTATCAGTTCAAAATCTTCTACTCGACGTCTATATCTATAAATCCTTTATAACTAGTTCAGTCCTAGTCTAAAAACCAATGTTACGACTCAATTCAATAATTCATGTTGATGGGTCTAGACTGAATCGATTTAAGATAATTTATCTTATCGTAATTACTAATTTTATTAGATTTATTTAAATAGAACTAATAATTTAAAATTTAGATAGATCTATCTAGACTAGTTACTAGATCTATAGAAATTCTCAATCAAGATTATCTAAATCTATATAGATCAAGAAGAAGAACAGTTTAAAGGTAAGAAAATAATCTAGATCTAGAAAAAATCAGGGTCAACAGACAGAGAAGTTTTGTAAGGCTATCCAAACACACCACCTATTCAACTTATTCGATTGTCAATATTAGATCTATTTAGAAATATTAGATCTAGACTAGATTACTATAGATTATAATTATATAAGTAGATCTAGCATCATCTAGATTAATCTATCATCTATTTACTAGTCTAGATCTAGAAAAAAATCTAGATCTAGCTAGAATCTTTTAAATCTTTATCACTCAAGACTGAGTCTTTAAAGAAAGTTTATAAGACTAGATAGAGAGTCTAGAATACAATTCAATATTGATTGTAGATATAGTCAATATAGATTCTAGATATTTAGAATGTAGACTGTAAAGTTTCTTATTAATTTTAATACTAGAATTGTCATTAGAGTATTAGAGTTTGTTTAGTATAGTCTAGTCAGTCTAGAATAGAATGTCTAGATTACTCTAGTCCTAGTACCTAGTTATAGACTTGATCTATAGATTAAATCTAGATCTATATAGACTAGATCAAGAAGTAGAATAGTTTAAGAGGTAAGAAAATCTGCTAGATCTAGATAACTAGACCTATAATATAGTCTAGATCATTAATTAGAATATTACTAGATCTAGATCTATTAACTAGTCTAGAAAAGTCTAGATCTATTATCTAGTCTAGAATAGTCTAGATCTAACTAGAAGCTTAATCACTCAAGTCTCAGAGTCTTTAAAAAAAGTTTATAAGACTAGACAGAGAGTCTAGAATACAATTCAATATTGATTGTAGTAATATCCAGATTTAGAGTGTAGACTAAACTCTAGATCAGTGATTCCCAAAGTGGTCTATATAGACCCCCAGGGGTCTACGAAGACTTCCAGGGGGTCTACGAAATTAAAAAAATAAACTGGGGGTCTATGAGAGGTCCACGGGGTCTACGATAATAGATTTCATTTAAAGCAGATCATTTTAATTTTTACATTCATTTAATGTAATTATTTTATACAGTAATATATGATTTTTATCTTGGTAAATCATTTAAACATATATCCTGCTAATCAAACCAAAGAATTGTCTCAATACTTATTTAAAAATTTTAATTTTGTCTACATGTAACAAATGTTTAACAAAAAGAAATGTACACTGTCCAGCGTTGATTATTTAAAACTGAGATTCATTCCTTCCTTGTCAAACAAGCGGTTGCCTAAGTGACTTTTTAAAAATAATGATACCAAACCAATGGCTAGAGGATCATCTGAGACAATGTCACCCTGACAAAATAGATAAAGATTTAAAAATTTTCTAGCACTCAAAGATAAAGTTAAGAATAGACCCACACAATCTCACTTCAACATCATATATATATAGAGAAGATGTTGGTTTGTGAGCGTCTTCCAATATCTCTTTACTTATAGCAAAATACGGAAACATAGGTAAAACATTGATTTTACCAGCCGTTGTAGTTGTGAAAACTGTTTTACACACACCTACATCTGATATTATTAAAAGAATTTCTTTAAGCAAAAATACAAATCAAGGGCACATCGGTGGCATGAGTTATCAAATTAAAAGCTTCTTATGTGATTCTTTGCAAAGGAAATATATACAGTTTGGGATCAGTTTGGAACCAGTGGCATCACAGGCTCTGATGGGGTGTAGCGATGTGTGCTGTAAACTAACCCAGACTTTTTAAAAAAAATGATACCAAACCAATAGCTAGAGGATCATCATCAGTCTGTTGAAATGGTGTTAATTACATAAAAGGAACTTAATCACTCTTTTTTTATTTCCAGAAAATAATACCAGGGTTATGCTCCTTTCACCGTTGAGTTCCAGGATGAAGAATGAAAGACAGAGAGCAATGTGAAGACATCAAAGAATGTGCAGGTCTGCCATGAAATGGTTTATCCAGGGCTAAGTACAGAGAGGAATATAGAAGGGCTGTTGACAGATCTTGTGTGGTGCCCCCATGGTTCAACAGACTGATTGATAGGTAATGGTAAGAATTTAATGTATTTTGTAAAAAAATTATAAAAATTAGTTTTAATTATATTAAGAGACTTAATCACTTTTTTTATTTCCAGAAAATAATACCAGGGTTATGGTCCTTTCACTGTTAAGTTCCAGGATGAAGAATGAAAGACAGAGAGCAATGTGAAGACATCAAAGAATGTGCAGGTCTGCCATGAAATGGTTTATCCAGGGCTAAGTACAGAGAGGAATATAGAAGGGCTGTTGACAGATCTTGTGTGGTGCCCCCATGGTTCAACAGACTGATTGATAGGTAATGGTAAGAATTTAATGTATTTTGTAAAAAAATTATAAAAATTGGTGTTAATTACATGAAGGGATTTAATCACTCTTTTTTTATTTCCAGAAAATAATACCAGGGTTATGGTCCTTTCACCATTAAGTTCCAGGATGAAGAATGAAAGACAGAGAGCAATGTGAAGACATCAAAGAATGTGCAGGTCTGCCATGAAATGGTTTATCCAGGGCTAAGTACAGAGAGGAATATAGAAGGGCTGTTGACAGATCTTGTGTGGTGCCCCCATGGTTCAACAGACTGATTGATAGGTAATGGTAAGAATTTAATGTATTTTGAAAAGAAAATTTAAAAAATTGGTGTTAATTACATTAAGGGACTTAATCACTCTTTTTTTATTTCCAGAAAATGATACCAGGGTCATGCTCCTTTCACCGTTGAGTTCCAGGATGAAGAATGAAAGACAGAGAGCAATGTGAAGACATCAAAGAATGTGCAGGTCTGCCGTGAAATGGTTTATCCAGGGCTAAGTACAGAGAGGAATATAGAAGGGCTGCTGACAGATCTTGTGTGGTGCCCCCATGGTTCAACAGACTGATTGATAGGTAATGGTAAGAATTTAATGTATTTTGTAAAAAAATTATAAAAATTGGTGTTAATTACATTAAGAGACTTAATCACTTTTTTTATTTCCAGAAAATAATACCAGGGTTATGGTCCTTTCACTGTTGATTTTCAGGATGAAGAATGAAAAACAGAGCAATGTGAAGACATCAAAAAAATGTGCAGGTCTGCCAGGAAATGGTTTATCCAGGGCTAAGTACAGAGAGGAATATAGAAGGGCTGTTGACAGATCTTGTGTGGTGCCCCCATGGTTCAACAGACTGATTGATAGGTAATGGTAAGAATTTAATGTATTTTGAAAAGAAAATTTAAAAAATTGGTGTTAATTACATTAAGGGACTTAATCACTCTTTTTTTATTTCCAGAAAATGATACCAGGGTCATGCTCCTTTCACCGTTGAGTTCCAGGATGAAGAATGAAAGACAGAGAGCAATGTGAAGACATCAAAGAATGTGCAGGTCTGCCGTGAAATGGTTTATCCAGGGCTAAGTACAGAGAGGAATATAGAAGGGCTGCTGACAGATCTTGTGTGGTGCCCCCATGGTTTAACAGACTGATTGATAGGTAATGGTAAGAATTTAATGTATTTTGTAAAAAAATTATAAAAATTGGTGTTAATTACATTAAGAGACTTAATCACTTTTTTTATTTCCAGAAAATAATACCAGGGTTATGGTCCTTTCACTGTTGATTTTCAGGATGAAGAATGAAAAACAGAGCAATGTGAAGACATCAAAAAAATGTGCAGGTCTGCCAGGAAATGGTTTATCCAGGGCTAAGTACAGAGAGGAATATAGAAGGGCTGATGACAGATCTTGTGTGGTGCCCCTATGGTAAAACAGACTGATTGATAGGTAATGGTAAGAATTTAATGTATTTTGTAAAAAAATTATAAAAATTGGTGTTAATTACATTAAGAGACTTAATCACTTTTTTTTATTTCCAGAAAATAATACCAGGGTTATGGTCCTTTCACTGTTGATTTCCAGGATGAAGAATGAAAAACAGAGCAATGTGAAGACATCAAAAAAATGTGCAGGTCTGCCAGGAAATGGTTTATCCAGGGCTAAGTACAGAGAGGAATATAGAAGGGCTGATGACAGATCTTGTGTGGTGCCCCTATGGTTCAACAGACTGATTGATAGGTAATGGTAAGAATTTAATGTATTTTGTAAAAAAAATATAAAAATTGGTTTTAATTATTTTAAGAGACTTAATCACTTTTTTTATTTCCAGAAAATAATACCAGGGTTATGGTCCTTTCACTGTTGAGTTCCAGGATGAAGAATGAAAGACAGAGAGCAATGTGAAGACATCAAAGAATGTGCAGGTCTGCCATAAAATGGTTTATCCAGGGCTAAGTACAGAGAGGAATATAGAAGGGCTGATGACAGATATTGTGTGGTGCCCCCATGATTAAACAGACTGATTGATAGGTAATGGTAAGAATTTAATGTATTTTGTAAAAAAATTATAAAAATTGGTTTTAATTATATTAAGAGACTTAATCACTTTTTTTATTTCCAGAAAATAATACCAGGGTTATGGTCCTTTCACTGTTGAGTTCCAGGATGAAGAATGAAAGACTGAGAGCAATGTGAAGACATCAAAGAATGTGCAGGTCTGCCATGAAATGGTTTATCCAGGGCTAAGTACAGAGAGGAATATAGAAGGGCTGTTGACAGATCTTGTGTGGTGCCCCCATGGTTCAACAGACTGATTGATAGGTAATGGTAAGAATTTAATGTATTTTGATTCTTACTTGTCATTTTTGTGATTAATGCTCGGAATAGAATTTGTACATTTTAATTTTTTTTTTATGTGGTTATTTAGAATTGACATTCAAGTTTTTCGTAGTGGCTATTTGAATCGACATATGCTTTTTGTGATTGCTGTTTGGAATCAAACTTGTGCATTCATTTTATAATTATTTAGAATGGACATTTTTTAATTTTTTTTTGTAACTGATGTTAAACATCGGACTTGTGGTTTTTTTTTGTTTTTTTTTTCAGAATCAACGTGTTTTGTATAGTTGCTGTTTGAATAGAAATTCGCTTTTTTTGTGATGGCTGTTTGGAATGAAATTGTGCTTTTTTGTTATGGCTGACTGGAATCGGACTTGTGTGATTATGTTTTCGATTTTCAGAATTGGACTTGTGCCTTTTTATGATCAGTAATAGAAATCCGACTTGCGCGTTTTTTTTTGGTGGTTATTAAAATTTTTGTGATGGTTGTTTTTAATCATACTTCTGCTTTTTTGTGTGGGCTGTTTGAAAAAGACTTGTGTTTTTCTGTGATGGATATTCACATTCCGAGTTGTGCATTTACTTTGTGTTTTTTTAGAATGGCATTTTTATTTGTTTATTTTATGTGACGGCTGTTAGAAGTCTGACTTTGCCTCCTTTTTATGATCGGTGTGGAGTTCGAAACTGGTGGGTTTTTTTTGTGATCAATGTTCGGCATAAGACTTGTTTTTTTTTTTTAATCAACTGCTTTTTTTAGTAGTGACTGATTGAATTGACATTTGGGTCTTTATTGATGGCAGTTTGGACATGTGTTTTTTTAATTGATGTTCTTTATCAGATTTGTTTGTTTTTCTTTTATCAATGTTTTAAATTGGACTTGTGCGTTTTTGTGATCAATGTTCTGCATTAGACTTGTGTGCTTTTTTTTTGTGATGGCTTTTTATGAGCTCTGTTTGAAATTAGACTTGTGTGTTTTTTGTGATCATTGTTCAGTATCGGATTTTTTTTTTTTTTAAAGAATCATGTGCTTTTTTTTAGTAGCGAAAGAATTGACATTTTCTTCTTTGGAGATGGCTGTTTAGAATCAAACATGTGTATATTACTTAAGCTCTTCATTGGATTTGTGTGTTTTTATGATCAATGTCTGATATTGTGTTTTTCATAGTGGTTGTTTAAATTAGTTGCTTTTTTTTGTGATGGCTGTTTGGAATCAGACTTTTGCATTTTTTTGTTTGTTTGTTTGTTGTTATTTAGAATTGACTTGATTATTTTTTGGCAGTTTATATTTGGAATCTACTTGATAACTTTTCTTTATGACTGCTTGGAATCGACTTTTGTGTTATTTGTAGTGGCTGTCTGGAATTATGTTGTATTATTTTGTTATGGCCTTTCAGAATCAAACTTATATTTTATTTTTTTTGGTTATATAGATTTGATTTTTTTTTTTTTTGCTTTAGCTATTATAATCCAAATTTGCTTTTTTTTGTGATGACTTTTCATATTGACACTGGTTGAATAAAAATTTAATTATTTTTTATTTCACATGATGCAAGTTTACCTTTTGTTTTGCAGTAATTAGATTCATTGTGAAGATGTGTGCACTGGGCTGGAACATTTCCAGAGAAAGCTGGACTAGCCATGCATCAGGTAATTATTTACTATTACTGAATGTTATTAAGGTATTGTCTTACACCTATCTTTTCCTCAACTGATCTTAGGTACACATTAGAGTTGGGTTGACTTGGTATTATCATAAATATTCTGGAATTCAAAACCCCAGTTTTTATGTTGTAACCTTCAGCCACCAAATCATCTAGTTAGTAGGTGAAAGAAGTGTATACCAAAAAATGGATGCAAAAACTTATATCTAACATAGAGAACATAAATTTAGATCTCTACTCATCTATCATGATCTAGTCAATCTTGATTAGAGTTTATAATAATTTTAGATTCTAGATCTAAAGCTAAATAATATATTCTATTTCTATATTTTTCAATAGACTCTAGACTAGATTGTCACTAGATCTTGTTAGTCATCTAGACAATCTCATCTTATTTCTAAGTTTACTCAAGACTATGGTCTCTAGCAAAGATTAGAATTTTTTTTAAATTCAGGAATTAAAAGGGCGCCTCGGAGTAACCCACCCAACTTTAATGGGTACCTGACACTAGTTGGAAAAATGTATTTGCATATGGCCATTGTGCAGGCAGTGCTGGCCTTTGGTGATTGGATGCCATAGGCAAGGTGAATTTGGTGGCCCTTAATTAAAAAGAAATTGTGAAAAGTTAAAAATAAGGCTATTTCAATTGTTTGGTTGAAATAATCAATGCTGGCGAGTAACAAAATATTATAATGTCATTTAATTAAGCCCTTAGTTTTCAAATATTTTTTTTGTAGATCTTGATATATGTATTACATACATCTTAATTTATATATGTTATGGATTTAATTTATTTATAAAGCAGTTTAATAAATATTCTTTTCTATTTTTTTTCAGCATACTAGCCAAGATTGATACCTCTCCACAAATCAACAAAGACATCAATGAAGCTTTGTTAAAGCTAGTGACAATTTACATGTTTTCTTATGTGGCTTAATTATAATAATGTCAAGAAAGCTAATTAAATAAGAACTATACATTTTATTGTCAGGCTTATGTTAGTCTTAACTATTTCTGTAATTTCTTATTCTTCATTATGGGGGGCATTATGAATCTTAAATAGTTTTCAATGGACCTCATTCACCAATTGTAAACAAACAACATTTAGCCACGTGGTGCTTTATCTCTTCTATATAATTTACGATCTCATGTGTAATTCATGATGGTTGTCACGAGACAATTTTTTTCATTGTTTTATCAATAAAATCACGTGACTAAATGTTGGTGAATGAGGTCCATTCTAAGATAAGTTAATTTTTATTGATCCAATCAAATGGATATTCAGTTTGACTACAATTTTGCTTATAAAAAGCTCAATCGTATAGTTTTGTATTAAATAATAGTTTAATTACGTTTTAGGTACTAATAGTTAGTATGCTATGTAATATTTAAATGCAGTTTTTTATTATTAAAAATCATTGTTATGTAAATAATTAATTCTGTAATATTAGACATATTGTAGGTCTTTCTGTGTAGCAACTATACTGCACACTTTTTTTCATTCCTACGATTAGATAATATAATTTATTCAATGATAATAAAGAGCTTTGAAATAAATCTCTTTATAATTCTGTACTTATTTCATAATAAAGTAATTTTTACTATCCAAAAAGAAATGCATTTAGAATTTCTATGTGAGAATGATATTTAAATATGTACAGTAGCATGACAAAAGAGCTTTTACATTATATTCTAAAAAGATGTATTACTCTTGCTTATAGCTATAACAATATTTGTCTTGATCTTTTGCAAAAATCAATTTTAAGATAAAACTTAAAATTCTGAAAATCACTATAACCCAAAATATTGTATTATTCTGTTCATGCATCATGGTCCCTCTCTCGACCTTGCTGATGAGATCCAAAAGAACGCTTCGAGTTACATTTGGCACCAACTCAGTTGCAGAAGCTGCTGGAGTAAATTTCACGGTTTATACTCCCAACGCCTAAGGGGATTATTCCTTGAGGTTGTTACCGCAATGCAGCGTGGGTTTGAAATCACAGTACCCCTAGATGAATTGCCTAACTAGGCTGACGAGCTCCATCTACCCGAAGCTCCCGGTTTTGTGGCGCCAAGTATCCGCCTTCACCTGTTAGTAAGAGCAGTTTTGCCGGGCTTAGTATTTAAGCCACACGAGAAGGCCAGGTGCTGGACTTGGTTGTCAGAGGCTATCTGAGACGCTTGCCTTTAGGAGTATTTTATATACAATGGAAGCTTATCCCCACTGACACCCCTGGCCATGACAACCACATTAAGGTGCACAATACTATGGTGTCTAGCTGTGCATTGTACCTGACTTAGCACACGCTGATTAAAATTTATAAGATTGAAAAAAGGTAACAAAAACTATTACCTTAAAATGCATCAATGCATTTCTATATGTTTTATTCTTATTCTCTTCCTATCAGTTATAATCTAGCGATATAAATCTATTATTTCTGTTTTTTTGTTTTTTTTTTTTGTTTTTTTCCATATCAGTTTTCAGCTGGCGATATTAAAAATCAACTAGGTTATTCCCCCCTTGGAAAATACGTTTAGTCTTGATCCAGCGCCTAGACAACGCAAAAAATCTGGCCAGTGGTAGCAAGGTCTACTTAGAGACATAAATAGTTCTGTGAAGTTATAATTTGATTAAAATTTAAGGTGCTATTGACATGTATTATTATGAAGATAAAGTTGAAATAAATATTGAATTAAAATAGATCTAGGCTTATATCTAGTCGTATAGTAAAATTAGTTAATAGATCTGCGAAGTTATATTTTTATTTATGATGCTGTCAACATGTAATATTTTAAGATAAGGCGGAAATTGATATCGATCTTTTTTTTTTTAGCCTTTATATATATTATGGTCATATGGAGTTAATGCCTTTAATAGATAATATTTGGAATTATTTTTTTTTTCTGTCAATGATGAGTGGGTGCATTGGTGGATTTTTTTTTTGCACTACCACCCAATCTTCAATTAAAAAGTGATGCATCTTAGTAATCTTTCCTTTTTTTTCTCGCTTATTTATAATCCCTCACACACTGTCACACACATACACACACACACATTGGCAGACTGGCTGCATGGAGCAGCACATTATCCCCCAGCATCCTGCTGTCGTGTATGGGACGCCACTATTTGTAAGCATTCATGCATTAAAGCCCCGTGCTGCACGCATTTTACTTAATGATTACATTGAAAAATATTATTTTTTTATGTAAAAAATGCATTTAATAATGGTCACCTTGTCATATAAGAGCTTAAAATGACCAAAAGATTCATTGTTTTTACTTGATATTCATACACAATGGTTAAAGGGAGCCCGCCATGTTTTGAAATTAATGATTTAAGTTTGAAGTTTCTTCCCTCCTATATAAATGCGTTTCTTGACTATAAAAAGAACTGCTAAGACATATATATATATCTTCTGTTTACAGACAAGAATAATCCGATTGGTTCGCGTGATTTTTTTCTCTAATATGATTGATTGTCAATGGACGCTTTAACACAGGCTCACAGCTGAAGTGAACTTATTAGTCTTACGTAGATAAGAATCTAGAGATCTATAACATTGCTTAATTCTTTTTAAAGTTAAATTTTATCCAACAATTTCTTAAATCAAATAATTTTTTTAAAGAATCGTGTAAACTTCGTAGATCTAGAAATTAAAATTGGTTTAAACATGGAAATTACTCTGGCAACAGAAGCCGAAAGAGTCACAAGTCTAGATTCTAGATATTAAGATAGATATGTAAGAGTAAGAGTATGATCTACTTGATTTAGAAAATCACGATCTAACTTATCTAAGCATAGGTTGGTGAATGCTACAATCCCGAAGTAGACATATTATAGATCTAGATCTAGAATTTTACAATATAGATTTAGATCTATGTAAGAGATCTAGAAAAGTATATCTAGGTCTAGAATACTCTAGAGTCTACAGTGAAGTCAGTCCCGGGATAGTGAATTCTCGAAAAAAAAAAAAATAAAATAAAAATTTATCTAAAAAAAAAAAAAAATAAAAAAAAAATTTAAAAAAAAGAAAATAAAAACAAAAAATTTAAAACAATTAAAAAAAAAAATTAAAAATGAAAAAAAAAATTTTAAAAAATTAAATAAAAAATAAAAAAAATTTTTTTTTAAATTAAAAAAAAAATAATACAAATAATAATAAAAAAAATAAAAAAAAATTCAAAAAAATAAAAAGTAAATAATAAAAAAATTTTAAAAAAATTCAAAAAATTCAAAAAAAAATAAATATATAAATAATTAAAAAAAATTATTAAAAAAAAATTAAAATAAAAATAAAAAAAAAAAAAAAAAATATAAAAAAAAAAAAAAAATTAAAAATTAAAAAAAAAAAGAAAAAAAAAGAAAAAAATAAAAATAATAAAAAATTTAAAAAAAAATATAAGTTAAGCAGTGGGTCTCCCGAAAAGCAGAAAACATGTCAAGGGGTCTATAAGACAAAAAAAATTTGGGAACCACTGGTCTACAGTGAAATCAGTCCCGGGATAGTGAATTCTCAAAAAAGAAATAAAAAAAAAAATTTATCTAAAAAAAAAAATTAAAAATGAAAAAAAAAAAAATTAAAAAAAAAATTAAAAAAAAATAAAAAATAAAATTTAAAAAATTAAAAAAAAAATATATAAAAAAATAAAAAAAATAAAAAAAAATAATAATAAAAAAAATAATTTAAAAAAAATTTTAAAAAATTATAAAAAAAAAATTTTTAAAATTAAAAAAAAAAATAAAAAAAAAAAAATTAAAAATTAAAAAAATAATAATAAAAAAAAAGATAAAAAAATAATACGAGGGTTATGGTCCTTTCACCATTGAGTTCCAGGATGAAGAATGAAAGACAGAGCAATGTGAAGACATCAAAGTATGGGCAGGTCTGCTATGAAATGGTTTATCCAGGGCTCAGTACAGAGAGGAATATAGAAGGGCTTATGACAGATCTTGTGTGGTGCCCCCATGGTTCAACAGATTGATCATTAGATAATGTTAAGAATTTAATGTATTTTGTAAAAAATTGGTGTTAATTACATTAAGGGACTTAATCAGTCTTTTTTTATTTCCAGAAAATAATACCAGGGTTATGGTCCTTTCATTATTGAGTTCCAGGATGAAGAATGAAAGATAGAGAGCAATGTGAAGACATCAAAGAATGGGCAGGTCTGCCATTAAAAATGGTTTATCCAGGGCTAAGTACATAGAGGAATATAGAAAGGCTGTTGACAGATCTTGTGATGTGCCCCCATGGTTCAACAGACTGATTGATAGGTAATGGTAAGAATTTAATGTATTTTGTAAAAAATTGGTGTTAATTACATTAAGGGACTTTATCAATCTTTTTTTATTTATAGTACACAAGTTTCTTTTACCTCCTAGCTGCTTACTAAGAACGAGTTTCGATAGAATCAATACGTTGGGACCACAATTTGCGAAAAACCATAGGCTTGCTATCAAAGCTTTGTATTTTATTTTTGGTATTTCCCAAATCAACTTAATAAAGAAATTATAAGACTTGTCTACGAAAATCAAGATATCTCTTAAACTATCGCTTCTATTCAAGTGAAATTTAGTACACATGTTCCTTTTACCTCCTAGATGCTAACTAAGAATGAATTTCGTCAGAATCAAAACGTTAGGACCACAATTTGCGAAAAACCACAGGCTTGCTATCAAAGCTTTGTATTTTATTTTTGTTTTTTCCCAAATCAACTTAATAAGGAATATATAAAGCTTTTCGAAAATCACGATATCTCTTAAACTGTCGCTTCTATTCAAGTGAAATTTAGTACGAAGGTTCCTTTTACCTCCTAGATGCTTACTAAAAACGGGTTTCGATAGAATAAAAACGTTGGGACCACAATTTGTGTAAAACCACAGGCTAGCTATCAAAGCTTTGTATTTTTTTTTGGTGTTTCCCAAATCAACTTAATAATGAAATTATAAGGCTTGTCTTCGAAAATCAAGATATCTCTTAAACTGTCGATTCTATTCAAGCGAAATTTAGTACACAGGTTCCTTTTACCTCCTAGATGCTTACTAAGAACTGGTTTTGTCAGAATCAAAACGTTAGGACCACAATTTGCGAAAAACCACAGGCTTACTATCAAAGCTTTGTATTTTATTTTTAGTATTTCCCAAATCAACTTAGTAAGAAATTATAAGGCTTGTCTTTGAAAATCAGGATATCTCTTAAACTGTCGCTTTTATTCAAGTGATATTTAGTTTAAAGGGTTCCTTTTACCTCCTACATGCTTACAAAAAATGGATTTCGTCAGAATCAAAACGTTAGGACCACAATTATCAAAAAACCACATGCTATCTATCAAAGCTTTGTTTTTTGTTTTTTTTTGGTGTTTCCCAAATCAACTTAATAAGGAAATTATAAGGCTTGTTTTCGAAAATCAAGATATCTCTTAAACTGTCGCTTCTATTCAAGTGAAATTTAGTACGAAGGTTCCTTTTACATCCTAGATGCTTACTAAGAACGGGTTTCGAAAGAATCAAAACGTTGGGACCACAATTTGTGTAAAACCTCAGGGTTGCTATCAAAGCTTTGTATTTTATTTTTTAAAATTTCCCAAATCAACATAAGAAGGAAATTTTAAGGCTTGTCTTCGAAAATCAAAATATCTCTTAAACTGTCGATTCTATTCAAATCAAATTTAGTACACAGGTTCCTTTTACCTCCTACATGCTTACAAAGAATGGATTTCGTCAGAATCAAAACGTTAGGACCATAATTTGCGAAAAACCACAGGCTTGCTATCAAAGCTTTGTATTTTATTTTTGGTATTTCCCAAATCAACTTAAGAAGGAATATATAAAGCTTGTTTTCGAAAATCACGATATCTCTTAAACTGTCGCTTCTATTCAAGTAAAATTTAGTACGAAGGTTCCTTTTACATCCAAGATGCTTACAAAGAATGGATTTTGTCAGAATCAAAACGTTAGGACCACAATTTGCGAAAAACCACAGGCTTGCTATCAAAGCTTTGTATTTTATTATTGGTATTTCCCAAATCGACTTAATAAGGAATATATAAAGCTTGTTTTCGAAAATCACGATATCTCTTAAACTGTCGCTTCTATTCAAGTGAAATTTAGTACACAAGTTAAGTTTTACCTCCTAGATGCTTACTAAGAACGGGTTTCGATAGAATCAAAACGTTAGGACCACAATTATCAAAAAACCACAGTCTTGCTATCAAAGCTTTGTATTTTATTTTTGGTATTTCCCAAATCAACTTAAGAAGGAAATTTTAAGGCTTCTCTTCGAAAATCAAGATATCTCTTAAACTGTCGCTTCTATTCAAGTGAAATTTAGTACACAGGTTCCTTTTACCTCCTACATGCTTACAAAAAATGGATTTCGTCAGAATCAAAACGTTAGGACCATAATTTGCGAAAAACCACAGGCTTGCTATCAAAGCTTTGTATTTTATTTTTGGTATTTCCCAAATCAACTTAATAAGCAATATATAAAGCTTGTTTTCGAAAATCACGATATCTCTTAAACTGTCGCTTCTATTCAAGTGAAATTTAGTACACAAGTTAAGTTTTACCTCCTAGATGCTTACTAAGAACGGTTTTCGTCAGAATCAAAACGTTTGGACCACAGTATGTGAAAAACCACAGGCTTGCTATCAAAGCTTTGTATTTTCTTATTGGTATTTCCCAAATCAACTTAATAAAAAAATTATAAGGCTTGTCTTCGAAAATCAAGATATCTATATATCTAGAAGGACTGTTGACAGATCTTATGTGGTGCCCTCATGGTTCAACAGACTGATTGATAGGTAATGGTAAGAATTTAATGTATTTTGTAAAAAATTGGTGTTAATTACATTAAGGGACTTAATCAGTCTTTTTTTATTTCCAGAAAATAATACCAGGGTTATGGTCCTTTCACCATTGAGTTCCAGGATTAAGAATGAAAGATAGAGAGCAATGTGAAGACATCAAAGAATGGGCAGGTCTGCCATTAAAAATGGTTTATCCAGGGCTAAGTACAGAAAGGAATATAGAAGGGCTGTTGACAGATCTTGTGATGTGCCCCCATGGTTCAAAAGATTGATCATTAGGTAATGGTAAGAATTTAATGTATTTTTTAAAAAATTGGTGTTAATTACATTAAGGGACTTAATCAGTCTTTTTTATTTATAGTACACAGGTTTTATTTACCTCCTAGATGCTTACTAAGAACGGGTTTCGATAGAAACAAAACGTTGGGTCCACATTTTGCGAAAAACCATAGGCTTGCTATCAAAGCTTTGTATTTTATTTTTGGTATTTCCCAAATCAACTTAATAAAGAAATTATAAGACTTGTCTACGAAAATCAAGATATCTCTTAAACTATCGCTTCTATTCAAATGAAATTTAGTACACATGTTCCTTTTACCTCCTAGATGCTAACTAAGAATGAATTTCGTCAGAATCAAAACGTTAGGACCACAATTTGCGAAAAACCACAGGCTTGCTATCAAAGCTTTGTATTTTATTATTGGTATTTCCCAAATCAACTTAAAAAGGAATATATAAAGCTTGTTTTCGAAAATCACGATATCTCTTAAACAGTCGCTTCTATTGAAGTGAAATTTAGTACGAAGGTTCCTTTTACATCCTAGATGCTTACTAAGAACGGGTTTCGATAGAATCAAAACGTTGGGACCATAATTTGTGTAAAACCACAGGCTTGCTATCTAAGCTTTGTATTTTATTTTTGGTATTTCCCAAACCAACTTAAGAAGGAAATTTTAATGCTTGTCTTCGAAAATCAAGATATCTCTTAAACTGTCGATTCTATTCAAGTGAAATTTAGTACACAAGTTCCTTTTACATCCTAGATGCTTACTAAGAACGGGTTTCGATAGAATCAAAACGTTGGGACCACAATTTGTGTAAAACCACAGTCTTGCTATCAAAGCTTTGTATTTTATTTTTGGTATTTCCCAAATCAACTTAAGAAGGAAATTTTAAGGCTTGTCTTCGAAAATCAAGATATCTCTTAAACTGTCGATTCTATTCAAGTGAAATTTAGTACAAAAGTTCCTTTTACCTCCTAGATGCTTACTAAGAACGGGTTTTGTCAGAATCAAAGAGTTGGAACCACAATATGTGAAAAACCACAGGCTTGCTATCAAAGCTTTGTATTTTATTTTTGGTATTTCCTAAATCAATTTAAGAAAGAAATTATAAGGCTTGTCTTCGAAAATTAAGATATCTCTTAAACTGTCGATTTTATTCAAGTGAAATTAAGTACACATGTTCCTTTTACCTCATAGATGCTTAGTTAGAACGGGTTTTGTTAGAATCAAAACGTTAGGACCACAATTTGCGAAAAACCACAGGCTTACTATCAAAGCTTTGTATTTTATTTTTGGTATTTCCCAAATCAACTTAATAAGGAAATTATAAGGCTTATCTACTAAAATCAAAATATCTATATATATAGGAGGGCTGTTGACAGATCTTGTGTGGTGCCCCCATGGTTCAACAGACTGATTGATAGGTAATGGTAAGAATTTAATGTATTTTGTAAAAAAAAAATATTAAAAATTGGTGTTAATTACATTAAGGGACTTAATCACTCTCTTTTTATTTCCAGAACATAATACCAGGGTTATGCTCCTTTCACCGTTGAGTTCCAGGATGAAGAATGAAAGACAGAGAGCAATGTGAAGACATCAAAGAATGTGCAGGTCTGCCATGAAATGGTTTATCCAGGGCTAACTACAGAGAGGAATATAGAAGGGCTGATAACAGATCTTCTGTGGTGCCCCCATGGTTCAACAGACTGATTGATAGGTAATGGTAAGAATTTAATGTATTTTGTAAAAAAATTATAAAAATTGGTTTTAATTATATTAAGAGACTTAATCACTTTTTTTATTTCCAGAAAATAATACCAGAGTTATGGTCCTTTCACTGTTGAGTTCCAGGATGAAGAATGAAAGACAGAGAGCAATGTGAAGACATCAAAGAATGTGCAGGTCTGCCATGAAATGGTTTATCCAGGACTAAGTACAGAGAGGAATATAGAAGGGCTGTTGACAGATCTTGTGTGGTGCCCCCATGGTTCAACACACTGATTGATAGGTAATGGTAAGATTTTAATGTATTTTGATTCTTACTTGTCATTTTTGTGATTAATGCTCGGAATAGAATTTGTACATTTTAATTTTTTTTTATGTGGTTATTTAGACTTTGCATTCAAGTTTTTCGTAGTGGCTGTTTGAATCGACATATGCTTTTTGTGATTGCTGTTTGGAATCAAACTTGTGCATTCATTTTATAATTATTTAGAATGGACATTTTTTAATTATTTTTTTTTTGTAACTGATGTTCGACATCGGACTTTTGTTGTTTTTTGTTGTTTTTTTAAATCAACGTGTTTTGTATAGTGGCTGTTTGAATAGAAATTTGCTTTTTTCGTGATGGCTGTTTGGAATGAAATTGTGCTTTTTTGTTATGGCTGACTGGAATCGGACTTGTGTGATTATGTTTTCGATTTTCAGAATTGGACTTGTGCCTTTTTATGATCAGTAATAGAAATCCGACTTGCGCATTTTTTTTT
This sequence comes from Biomphalaria glabrata, assembly GCF_947242115.1. NCBI lineage: Eukaryota > Metazoa > Mollusca > Gastropoda > Planorbidae > Biomphalaria > Biomphalaria glabrata. The sequence goes on from NC_074720.1 coordinate 42,303, forward strand.
GGTGGTTATTAAAATTTTTGTGATGGGTGTTTTTAATCATACTTCTGCTTTTTTGTGTGGGCTGTTTGAAAAAGACTTGTGTTTTTCTGTGATGGATATTCACATTCCGAGTTGTGCATTTACTTTGTGTTTTTTTAGAATGGCATTTTTATTTGTTTATTTTATGTGATGGCTGTTAGAAGTCTGACTTGTGCCTCCTTTTTATGATCGGTGTGGAGTTCGAAACTGGACTTGGTGGGTTTTATTTTGTGATCAATGTTCGGCATAAGACTTGTTTTTTTGTTTTTTTAATCAACTGCTTTTTTTAGTAGTTGCTGATTGAATTGACATTTGGGTCTTTATTGATGGCAGTTTGGACATGTGTTTTTTTAATTGATGTTCTTTATCAGATTTGTTTTTTTTTCTTTTATCAATGTTTTAAATTGGACTTGTGCGTTTTTGTGATCAATGTTCTGCATTAGACTTGTGGGCTTTTTTTTGTGATGGCTTTTTATGAGCTCTAATTGAAATTAGACTTGTGTGTTTTTTGTGATCATTGTTTAGTATCGGATTTTTTAATATTTTTTTTTTTAAAGAATCATGTGCTTTTTTTAGTAGCTGAATGAATTGACATTTTCTTCTTTGGAGATTGCTGTTTGGAATCAGACATGTGTATATTCAAATTTTTTTTTTGAAATTTTTGAATTTTTTTTAAATAATTTTTTTAATAATTTTTTTTTTATTATTATTTTTTAATTTTTAAATTTTTTAAAATTTTTTATTTTCTCATTTTTAATTTTTTTTATTTTTTTAGAAAAAGTTTTTTTAAAGTTTATTTTTTCAAGAATTTACTATCCCGGGACTGATTTCACTGTAGACCAGAAGTTCCCAAACTTTTTTGTCTTGTAGACCCTATGCCATATTTTCTGCTTTTCGGTAGACCCCCTGCTTAGCTTATATTATTTACATAACAATGATTTTTAATAATAAAAAACTGCATTTAAATATTACATAGCATACTATCTATCAGTACTTAAAACGCAATTAAACTATTATTTAATACAAAACATTACGATTGAGCTTTTTATAAGCAAAATTGTAGTCAAACTGAATATCCCTTTGATTGGATCAATAAAAATTAACTTATCTTAGAATGGACCTCATTCACCAACATTTAGTAGCGTGATCTTATTGGTAAAACAATGAAAAAAACTGTCTCGTGACAACCATCATGAATTACACATGAGATCGTAAATTATATAGAAGAGATATAACAGCACGTGGCTAAATGTTGTTTGTTTACAATTGGTGAATAAGGTCCATTGAAAACTATCTAAGATCCATAAGGCCCCAATAATGAAGAATAAGAAATTACAGAAATAGTTAAGACTAACATAAGCCTGACAATAAAATGTATAGTTCTTATTTAATTAGCTTTCTTGACATTATTATAATTAAGCCACATAATAAAACATGTAAATTGTCACTAGCTTTAACAAAGCTTCATTGATGTCTTTGTTAATTTGTGGAGAGGTATCAATCTTGGCTAGTATGCTGAAAAAAAATAGAAAAGAATATTTATTAAACTGCTTTATAAATAAACTAAATCCATAACATATATAAATTAAAATGTATGTAATACATATATCAAGATCTACAAAAAAAAAATTTGAAAACTAAGGGCTTAATTAAATGACATTATAATATTTTGTTACTCGCCAGCATTGATTATTTCAACCAAACAATTGAAATAGCCTTATTTTTAACTTTTCACAATTTCTTTTTTATTAAGGGCCACCAAATTCACCTTGCCTATGGCATCCAATCACCAAAGGCCAGCACTGCCAGCACAATGGCCATATGCAAATACATTTCCCCAACTAGTGTCAGGTACCCATTAAAGTTGGGTGGGTTACTCCGAGGCGCCCTTTTAATTCCTGAATTTAAAAAAAATTCTAATCTTTGCTAGAGACCATAGTCTTGAGTAAACTTAGAAATAAGATGAGATTGTCTAGATGACTAACAAGATCTAGTGACAATCTAGTCTATATAAAATGGACAATAATTATTAAAAAAGAAATTTAAAATCATTAAATAAAATTTAATTTAATTTCTAATTATTAATAAAATATCTTACCAGAATGCTAGCCACTCTTTCTAAAACTATGACCAGTGCCTTATTTAAATCTTGAATTACATTTCTAGTCTAGGAGTTCCAATCAATTTTGTTGTATACAAAGGCCATGATACTGATTATAGGAATATGCCAGATGTCTGTTTCAGCATCTGAGTAAATAAATTAATGAAACTCCTATGACTCTAAGTTAGGGTAATGTCATCTTTCATATCTGTATTAAAAAAACACAAAAAAAAAACAAAAAAAAACTGGACATACATTCCTCATTATCAGTTCCCATCCTGTTTGTCATTTAAATATTTTGGACATTCCTTTTACATTCCAGCCAAGATCTTGCAGCGGACAGTAGAAAATGGCAGTTTGAACTTCAGATCATTGTGTCAACCATCTCGTGCAAACCACAAAACCAGGCAGTTTTATCAACATCCACCTAAGAATGAAAAATACTATAAGATACACTTTCACATTACATCTAGAAAAGGATAGCTATATTTAACTTGATCTAGTAGAAGATGTAAAACTATCATACCCATATAATGTAGATTAACAAACTGATTCAAGATAAATACTATTAAGCCAATCCTACACCCATACTACTTGTATACATAAAATTGGGTGGATCTAGAATTTTAGATCTAGATAGACTAGATTCTTATTAAAATTCTAGATCTTTTCTATTAAGTAATAAAAACCTTTAAAATGTATTTTAATATGGATGAAGCTGAACAGAAAGGATTGGAAAATAGTCGATGCCAACGCAGAGGCTCTTGTTCTCGTATGAGCCATAGTTGTCTATTGACTGAAGGTGGTGGAGATAATTCAACAAGATGATTTACAATGTAATTCAAGAGATCTGTCTAGGTTAGTTCATTATTTTTCTTGAAGATTTCTATGATCAAGTCTAGATTTTCTAGATCTAGCATCATATACAATAATTTCTAGAGATCTAGTGCTAAGTCCTATACATATGGGATCTAGATCTAATCAAGATCTATCTAAAATCAGAATAAAAAATATGGAATGTCACACTAGATTTAGAATAGAATAGCAAAGTTTTACCAATATCTAGATTTTTAGTCCAGTAAATCAACTTATATAGATCAAGATAAAAATTAAATTCACCTTTATCTATCCCTTAGTCTGTTGGACTGTTAAGGCACCACACAAGGTTTGTCGACCATTCTTTTCTTCACCGTCTTTTGAATGACTAATTCCTGAGAATAGTAAACCGTTATTGTTAAAGAATATACAGATAATCAGTGCTTTTTTGTAAAGAAATAGGTGCCGGAGCTCAGTGATGGATTGCCTTTTAACAACTAATAAATAAATAATAAACTTTAAAATACAAAAGTAACTTTTTCGCTGCATTGAAAAAAGTGCCGGTACGCTGTACCAGTGCTTACTGTAATGCTGCTGACCTGAAAAATTGTAGTTAAACTAAATAATACAGTAATATTAAGCCCATACTAATTAGTCTTAGATATATAGATCTAGAAATTATATTGACATTGTGTAGAACTAGTCAATCTAGATTTCAAAGCAAAGAAAACAGAAGAACGGTAGACCATAAGGCAAAGACGATAGGATTGACATGGACCAAGCTGAAGAAATCCAGAATATTTATTGAAAATTTTAAGTTAGATTTAGACTAATAATCTAGAATACTAGGACTATAGTAATCTATACATTCTTTTTTAGACTCTACTAGACAAACTCTAATGATGATTCTAATATTAAATATGTAGATCTAGAGCAGTGGTTCCCAAATTTTTTTGTCTCGTAGACCCCTTGCCATGTTTTCTGCTTTTCGGTAGAACCCCTGCTTAACTTATATTTTTTTTTTTGTATTTTTTTTCTATTTTTTCGAGAATTGACTATCCCAGTACTGACATCACTGTAGACCAGTGGTTCCCAAACTTTTATAAAAAAAATTTTATATTTTTTTTTTAAATGTTTTTTTTTTTTTTTTTTTTTTCGAGAATTGACTATCTTGGGACTGACTTCACTGTAGACCAGTGGTTCCCAAAATTTTAGTAAAATTTTTTTTTTTTTTTTTTTTAATGTTTTTTTTATAAAAAAAAAATTTTTTTTAATTTTTTTTTTTTTTTTAATTTTTTTTTTTTTTTTATTATAAAATTTTTTTTTTTTTTTTTTTATTATAAAATTTTTTTTTTTAATTTTTTTTTTTTTTTTTTTAGTTATTTTTTTTTTTTTTTATTTTTTTTTTTTTAAATTTTTTTAGATAATTTTTTTTTTTTTTTTTTTTAGATAAATTTTTTTTTTTTTAGATAATTTTTTTTTTTTTTTTATAAAATTTTTTTTTTTTAATTTTCTTTTTTTTTTTTTTTTAATAAATTTTTTTTTTTTTTTTTTTATAATTTTTTTTTTTTTTTTTTTTTTATAATTTTTTTTTTTTTTTTTTTTTAATAAATTTTTTTTTTTTTCTTTTTTAAAATTTTTTTAGATAAATTTTGTTTTAATTTTTTTTTTTTTTTTTTTATAAATTTTTTTTTTTTAATTTTTTTTTTTTTTTAGTAAATTTTTTTTTTTTTTCTTTTTTTTTTTTTTTTTTTTTAAATTTTTTTAGATAAATTTTGTTTTAATTTTTTTTTTTTTTTTTTTTTTTGAGAATTCACTATTGCGGGACTGACTTCACTGTAGACAAGTGGTTCCCAAACTTTTTTGTTTCGTAGACCCCTTGCCATGTTTCTGCTTTTCGGTAGAACCCCTGCTTAACTTATATTTTTTTTTTTGTATTTTTTTTCTTTTTTTTCGAGAATTGACTATCCCAGTACTGACATCACTGTAGACCAGTGGTTCCCAAACTTTTGTAAAAAAAATTTTATATTTTTTTTTTAAATGTTTTTTTTTTTTTTTTATAAATTTTTTTTTTTTAATTTTTTTTTTTTTTTTTTAGTTATTTTTTTTTTTTTTTTTTTAGATAAATTTTTTTTTTTTTTTTAGATAATTTTTTTTTTTTTTTTTTATAAAATTTTTTTTTTATTTTTTTTTTTTTTAATAAATTTTTTTTTTTTTTGTTTATAAATTTTTTTTTTTTTTTTTTTTTTTTTTTTTTTTTAATAAATTTTTTTTTTTTTTTGTTTATAAATTTTTTTTTTTTTTTTTTTTTTTTTAATAAATTTTTTTTTTTTTTTTTTCTTTTTTAAAATTTTTTTAGATAAATTTTGTTTTAAATTTTTTTTTTTTTTTTTTTTATAAAATTTTTTTTTTTAATTTTTTTTTTTTTTTAGTAAATTTTTTTTTTTTTTCTTTTTTTTTTTTTTTTTAAATTTTTTTAGATAAATTTTGTTTTAAATTTTTTTTTTTTTTTTTTTTGAGAATTCACTATTGCGGGAATGACTTCACTGTAGACCAGTGGTTCCCAAACTTTTTTGTTTCGTAGACCCCTTGCCATGTTTTCTGCTTTTTGGTAGACCCCCTGCTTAACTTATATTGCTTTTTTTTTTCAATTTATTTGAAAACTAATTTCTAATTTTAGTGAGTTGAAGAGTAAAATGCAATTTAAAAATACATATAACTATTAAATAATAACTCATTTTTATTGATAAAATTCAAATTTAACCAATTTAATATGTATTGCTGGAATCATCAAACACACTGGAAATGTTTTTTTACCCAGGCTTATCATCTGTTCCTATGGATGTCATGTTTCATACATTCTATAAAGAAGACATTCAAACAATAAATATTAATTAATTAATTTGTTTTAAGTATCATTGTAAAAATTTTCGCAAAGAGTTTCTCGTGTATCTTTCACGTGTCTGCCGAACTGTTTTCACTAAAGGGGAAGGGACGAAGGCGAGTAACTGGCGCCTTAGCCGGTAGGCTTCAAGCAGGAAGAGCTCATTAGCCACATAGCAGAAGGAAAACTGAATTTAAAAATCTGCTGCCTTGCAACTATTCCCAAACATGGGAAAGCTGTCGTGGGTCAACCCTGAGGAAAAATAAGGAGCTGGCAACCCCTAGGCAGTTTACAGCACACAGCGCTACACCCCATCAGAGCCTGTGACGCCACTGGTTCCAAACTGATCCCAAACTGTATATATTTCCTTTGCAAAGAATCACATAAGAAGCTTTTAATTTGATAACTCATGCCACCGATGTGCCCTTCAACTGTATTTTTGTTTAAAGAAATTCTTTTAATAATATCAGATGTAGGTGTGTGTAAAACAGTTTTCACAACTACAACGGCTGGTAAAATCAATGTTTTACCTATGTTTCCATATTTTGCTATAAGTAAAGAGATATTGTAAGATGCTCACAAACCAACATCTTCTCTATATATATATGATGTTGAAGTGAGATTGTGTGGGTCTATTCTTAACTTTATCTTTGAGTGCTAGAAAATTTTTAAATCTTTATCTATTTTGTTAGGGTGACATTGTCTCAGATGATCCTCTAGCAATTGGTTTCGTATCATTATTTTAAAAAAGTCACTAAGGCATCGGCTTGTTTGACAAGGAAGGAATGAATCCCAGTTTTAAATAATCAATGCTGGACAGTGTACATTTCTTTTTGTTAAACATTTGTTACATGCAGACAAAATTAAAATTTTTAAATAAGTATTGAGAAGATTCTTTGGTTTGATTAGCAGGATATATATTTAAATGATTTACCAAGATAAAAATCATATATTACTGTATAAAATAATTACATTAAATGAATGTAAAATTAAAAAAAGAGTGATTAAGTCCCTTAATGTAATTAACACCATTTTTTTTACAAAATACATTAAATTCTTACCATTACCTATCAATCAGTCTGTTGAACTATGGGGGCACCACACAAGATCTGTCAACAGCCCTTCTATATTCCTCTCTGTACTTAGCCCTGGATAAACCATTTCATGGCAGACCTGCCCATTCTTTCATGTCTTCACATTGCTCTCTGTCTTTCATTCTTCATCCTGGAACTCAATGGTCAAAGGAGCATAACCCTGGTATTATTTTCTGGAAATAAAAAAAGACTGATTTAGTCCCTTAATGTAATTAACACAATTTTTTTTAAAAAATACATTAAATTCTTACCATTACCAATCAATTAGTCTGTTGAACCATGGGGGCACCACACAAGATCTGTCAACAGCCCTTCTATATTCCTCTCTGTACTTAGCCCTGGATAAACCATTTCTTGGCAGACCTGCCCATTCTTTGATGTCTTTCCATCTCTCTGTCTTCCTTCTTTGTACACAAATGGGGAAAAAATGGACCATAATTCTTAAAAAAGAAATTTAATATCATTAAATAAAATTTAATTAAATTTCTAATTATTAATAAAATATCTTACCAGAATGCTAGCCACACTTTCTAAAACTATGACCAGTGCCTTATTTAAATCTTGAATTATATTTCTAGTCTAGGAGTTCCAATCAATTTTGTTGTATACAAAGGCCATGATACTGATTATAGAAATATGCCAGATGTCTGTTTCAGCATCTGAGTAAATAAATTAATGAAACTCCTATGACTCTAAGTTAGGGTAATGTCATCTTTCATATCTGTATTAAAAAAACAAAAAAAAAAACAAAAAAAAACTGGACATACATTCCTCATTATCAGTTCCCATCCTGTTTGTCATTTAAATATTTTGGACATTCCTTTTACATTCCAGCCAAGATCTTGCAGCGGACAGTAGAAAATGGCAGTTTGAACTTCAGATCATTGTGTCAACCGTCTCGTGCAAACCACAAAACCAGGCAGTGTAATCAAGATCTACCTAAGAATGAAAAATACTATCAGATACAATTTCACATTACATCTAAAAAAGGATAGCTATATTTAACTTGATCTAGTAGAAGATGTACAACTATCATACCCATATAATGTAGATTAACAAACTGATTCAAGATAAATACTATTATCTTCTTATCTTATATAATACACACGTTACTTTAAAAAAGAAGATGATTACGTCCTACGCGTCAAACATTTAGTCATGCATATTAACCAATGACTTAAATTCTGCCAAGTCACTGGTTTTCCTGGCTAGCTCAGGCAACCCATTCCATGCTCTAATAGCACTAGGGAAGAAGGAGTATTTGTACAAATTTGTCCTAGCATATGGGACGAGGAATGTGCCTTTATCTTTGTGTCTTTCAGAGTATTTTATTAAATTTTGTTTTTGTATTTGAAGATTATGGTTCAGTGTTTTATGTATGATTGCTACTTTACTTTTGAGCCTTCTGTCCTGAAGACTTTCTAAATTTAGTGATTTTACTAAAGGTGTTACTCTAGTCAAATGTGAATATTCGTTTGTTATGAATCGCACTGCTCTATTTTGTGTCTGTTCTAGTTTCTTAATGTTTTCTTGAGTTGTGGGGTCCCAAACGGAGGATGCATATTCTATTATTGGCCTAACCAAAGTTTTAAATAACATTTTAGTTTTATGTTCTTATTTGATTTATAGAAATTTCTTTTAATAAATCCTAATGCTTTGTTTGATTTTTTTGTAGTTTCATCAATATGTGGATTCCATGACAGTTTTTCATTTATTATAACACCTAGGTATTTTGCGTTTTTAGTCTGTGTTACTGGTTTGCCATGAATAAGATAAGTGGAATTAATTTGTTTTAGTTTTTTTGTTACTCTTAACAACTGACATTTTTCTGGGTGGAAAGACATGCTCCAATTTGATTCCCATTTCTGTAATTCATCTAATTCTCTTTGTAAAATATCTGTGTCTTGTGTTGTTTTTATTGTTCTATATATTATGCAATCGTCTGCAAATAATCTGACTTTTGTTCCTGAAGTAATGCAATTTGGTAAATCATTTATGTAAATTAAAAATAGTAGTGGACCCAAGACTGTTCCTTGAGGTACACCTGAGTTTACTATTATCGGTGTTGATTTAGAGCCATTTATTATTACAGTTTGTTCTCTCCCTATCAGAAAGTCCTTAATCCACTGATGCAGTGGACCATTAATGCCGAAATATTTTAATTTTTTAAGCAAACTATGGTGGTGAACTTTGTCAAAAGCCTTAGAAAAATCTAGTAAGATAGCATCTATTTGTTCACTATTATATTAAGCCAATCCTACACCCATACTACTTGTATACATAAAATTGGGTGGATCTAGAATTTTAGATCTAGATAGACTAGATTTTTATTAAAATTCTAGATCTTTTCTATTAAGTAATAAAAACCTTTAAAATGTATTTTAATATGGATGAAGCTGAACAGAAAGGATTGGAAAATAGTCGATGCCAACGCAGAGGCTCTTGTTCTCGTATGAGCCATAGTTGTCTATTGACTGAAGGTGGTGGAGATAATTCAACAAGATGATTTACAATGTAATTCAAGAGATCTGTCTAGGTTAGTTCATTATTTTTCTTGAAGATTTCTATGATCAAGTCTAGATTTTCTAGATCTAGCATCATATACAATAATTTCTAGAGATCTAGTGCTAAGTCCTATACATATGGGATCTAGATCTAATCAAGATCTATCTAAAATCAGAATAAAAAATATGGAATGTCACACTAGATTTAGAATAGAATAGCAAAGTTTTACCAATATCTAGATTTTTAGTCCAGTAAATCAACTTATATAGATCAAAATATAAATTAAATTCACCTTTATCTATCCCTTAGTCTGATGGACTGTTAAGGCACCACACAAGGTTTGTCGACCATTCTTTTCCTCACCGTCTTTTGAATGACTAATTCCTGAGAATAGTAAACCGTTATTGTTAAAGAATATACAGGTAATCAGTGCTTTTTTGTAAAGAAATAGGTGCCGGAGCTCAGTGATGGATTGCCTTTTAACAACTAATAAATAAATAATAAACTTTAAAATACAAAAGTAACTTTTTCGCTGCATTGAAAAAAGTGCCGGTACGCTGTACCAGTGCTTACTGTAATGCTGCTGACCTGAAAAATTGTAGTTAAACTAAATAATACAGTAATATTAAGCCCATACTAATTAGTCTTAGATATATAGATCTAGAAATTATATTGACATTGTGTAGATCTAGTCAATCTAGATTTCAAAGCAAAGAAAACAGAAGAACGGTAGACCATAAGGCAAAGACGATAGGATTGACATGGACCAAGCTGAAGAAATCCAGAATATTTATTGAAAATTTTAAGTTAGATCTAGACTAATAATCTAGAATACTAGGACTATAGTAATCTATACATTCTTTTCTAGACTCTACTAGACAAACTCTAATGATGATTCTAATATTAAATATGTAGATCTAGAGCAGTGGTTCCCAAATTTTTTTGTCTCGTAGACCCCTTGCCATGTTTTCTGCTTTTCGGTAAAACCCCTGCTTAACTTATATTTTTTTTTTTGTATTTTTTTTTTTAGATACATTTTTTTAAATTTTTATTTTTATTTATTTTTTTATTTTTTTTAGATAATTTTTTTTTTTTTTTTTTAATTTTTTTTTTTTTTCGAGAATTGACTTTCCCGGTACTGACTTCACTGTAGACCAGTGGTTCCCAAACTTTTATAAAAAATTTTTTATAATTTTTAAAAAAATTTTTTTTATTTTTTTTTTTCCGAGAATTGACTATCTTGGGACTAACTTCACTGTAGACCAGTGGTTCCCAAAATTTTAGTAAAATTTTTTTTTTTTTTTTTTTGTTGTTTTTTTTATAAAAAAAAATTTTTTTTAATTTTTTTTTTTCAATTTTTTTTTTTAGATAAATTTTTTTTTGTAATTTCTTTAGATAAATTTTGTTTTAAATTTTTTTTTTTTTTTTTGAGAATTCACTACTCCAGGACTTATTTCACTGTAGACCAGTGGTTCCCAAACATTCAGTAAATTTTTTTTTTTTTTTTTTTTTTTTTTTTTTTTTTTTTTTTTTATAAATTTTTTTTTTTTAATTTTTTTTTTTTTTTTAGTAAATTTTTTTTTTTTTTTAAATTTTTTTAGATAAATTTTGTTTTAAATTTTTTTTTTTTTTTTTTTTTTTCAGAATTCACTATTGCGGGACTGACTTCACTGTAGACCAGTGGTTCCTAAACTTTTTTGTTTCGTAGACCCCTTGCCATGTTTTCTGCTTTTTGGTAGACCCCCTGCTTAACTTATATTGCTTTTTTTTTCAATTTATTTGAAAACTAATTTCTAATTTTAGTGAGTTGAAGAGTAAAATGCAATTTAAAAATACATATAACTATTAAATAATAACTCATTTTTATTGATAAAATTCAAATTTAACCAATTTAATATGTATTGCTGGAATCATCAAACACACTGGAAATGTTTTTTTACCCAGGCTTATCATCTGTTCCTATGGATGTCATGTTTCATACATTCTATAAAGAAGACATTCAAACAATAAATATTAATTAATTAATTTGTTTTAAGTATCATTGTAAAAATTTTCGCAAAGAGTTTCTCGTGTATCTTTCACGTGTCCGCCGAACTGTTTTCACTAAAGGGGAAGGGACGAAGGCGAGTAACTGGCGCCTTAGCCGGTAGGCTTCAAGCAGGAAGAGCTCATTAGCCACATAGCAGAAGGAAAACTGAATTTAAAAATCTGCTGCCTTGCAACTATTCCCAAACATGGGAAAGCTGTCGTGGGTCAACCCTGAGGAAAAATAAGGAGCTGGCAACCCCTAGGCAGTTTACAGCACACAGCGCTACACCCCATCAGAGCCTGTGACGCCACTGGTTCCAAACTGATCCCAAACTGTATATATTTCCTTTGCAAAGAATCACATAAGAAGCTTTTAATTTGATAACTCATGCCACCGATGTTCCCTTCAACTGTATTTTTGTTTAAAGAAATTCTTTTAATAATATCAGATGTAGGTGTGTGTAAAACAGTTTTCACAACTACAACGGCTGGTAAAATCAATGTTTTACCTATGTTTCCATATTTTGCTATAAGTAAAGAGATATTGTAAGATGCTCACAAACCAACATCTTCTCTCTATATATATGATGTTGAAGTGAGATTGTGTGGGTCTATTCTTAACTTTATCTTTGAGTGCTAGAAAATTTTTAAATCTTTATCTATTTTGTTAGGGTGACATTGTCTCAGATGATCCTCTAGCAATTGGTTTCGTATCATTATTTTTAAAAAGTCACTTAGGCAATGGCTTGTTTGACAAGGAAGGAATGAATCCCAGTTTTAAATAATCAATGATGGACAGTGTACATTTCTTTTCGTTAAACATTTGTTACATGCAGACAAAATTAAAATTTTTAAATAAGTATTGAGAAGATTCTTTGGTTTGATTAGCAGGATATATATTTAAATGATTTACCAAGATAAAAATCATATATTACTGTATAAAATAATTACATTAAATGAATGTAAAAATTAAAAAAAGAGTGATTAAGTCCCTTAATGTAATTAACACCATTTTTTTTACAAAATACATTAAATTCTTACCATTACCTATCAATCAGTCTGTTGAACCATGGGGGCACCACACAAGATCTGTCAACAGCCCTTCTATATTCCTCTCTGTACTTAGCCCTGGATAAACCATTTCATGGCAGACCTGCCCATTCTTTCATGTCTTCACATTGCTCTCTGTCTTTCATTCTTCATCCTGGAACTCAATGGTCAAAGGAGCATAACCCTGGTATTATTTTCTGGAAATAAAAAAAGACTGATTTAGTCCCTTAATGTAATTAACACAATTTTTTTTTTAAAATACATTAAATTCTTACCATTACCAATCAATTAGTCTGTTGAACCATGGGGGCACCACACAAGATCTGTCAACAGCCCTTCTATATTCCTCTCTGTACTTAGCCCTGGATAAACCATTTCTTGGCAGACCTGCCCATTCTTTGATGTCTTTCCATCTCTCTGTCTTCCTTCTTTGTACACAAATGGGGAAAAAATGGACCATAATTCTTAAAAAAGAAATTTAATATCATTAAATAAAATTTAATTTAATTTCTAATTATTAATAAAATATCTTACCAGAATGTTAGCAACACTTTCTAAAACTATGACCAGTGCCTTATTTAAATCTTGAATTATATTTCTAGTCTAGGAGTTCCAATCAATTTTGTTGTATACAAAGGCCATGATACTGATTATAGGAATATGCCAGATGTCTGTTTCAGCATCTGAGTAAATAAATTAATGAAACTCCTATGACTCTAAGTTAGGGTAATGTCATCTTTCATATCTGTATTTAAAAAACAAAAAAAAAAAACAAAAAAAAACTGGACATACATTCCTCATTATCAGTTCCCATCCTGTTTGTCATTTAAATATTTTGGACATTCCTTTTACATTCCAGCCAAGATCTTGCAGCGGACAGTAGAAAATGGCAGTTTGAACTTCAGATCATTGTGTCAACCGTCTCGTGCAAACCACAAAACCAGGCAGTGTAATCAAGATCTACCTAAGAATGAAAAATACTATCAGATACAATTTCACATTACATCTAAAAAAGGATAGCTATATTTAACTTGATCTAGTAGAAGATGTACAACTATCATACCCATATAATGTAGATTAACAAACTGATTCAAGATAAATACTATTATCTTCTTATCTTATATAATACAGACGTTACTTCAAAAAAGAAGATGATTACGTCCTACGCGTCAAACATTTAGTCATGCATATTAACCAATGACTTAAATTCTGCCAAGTCACTGGTTTTCCTGGCTAGCTCAGGCAACCCATTCCATGCTCTAATAGCACTAGGGAAGAAGGAGTATTTGTACAAATTTGTCCTAGCATATGGGACGAGGAATGTGCCTTTATCTTTGTGTCTTTCAGAGTATTTTATTAAATTTTGTTTTTGTATTTGAAGATTATGGTTCAGTGTTTTATGTATGATTGCTACTTTACTTTTGAGCCTTCTGTCCTGAAGACTTTCTAAATTTAGTGATTTTACTAAAGGTGTTACTCTAGTCAAATGTGAATATTCGTTTGTTATGAATCGCACTGCTCTATTTTGTGTCTGTTCTAGTTTCTTAATGTTTTCTTGAGTTGTGGGGTCCCAAACGGAGGATGCATATTCTATTATTGGCCTAACCAAAGTTTTAAATAACATTTTAGTTTTATGTTCTTATTTGATTTATAGAAATTTCTTTTAATAAATCCTAATGCTTTGTTTGATTTTTTTGTAGTTTCATCAATATGTGGATTCCATGACAGTTTTTCATTTATTATAACACCTAGGTATTTTGCGTTTTTAGTCTGTGTTACTGGTTTGCCATGAATAAGATAAGTGGAATTAATTTGTTTTAGTTTTTTTGTTACTCTTAACAACTGACATTTTTCTGGGTGGAAAGACATGCTCCAATTTGATTCCCATTTCTGTAATTCATCTAATTCTCTTTGTAAAATATCTGTGTCTTGTGTTGTTTTTATTGTTCTATATATTATGCAATCGTCTGCAAATAATCTGACTTTTGTTCCTGAAGTAATGCAATTTGGTAAATCATTTATGTAAATTAAAAATAGTAGTGGACCCAAGACTGTTCCTTGAGGTACACCTGAGTTTACTATTATCGGTGTTGATTTAGAGCCATTTATTATTACAGTTTGTTCTCTCCCTATCAGAAAGTCCTTAATCCACTGATGCAGTGGACCATTAATGCCGAAATATTTTAATTTTTTAAGCAAACTATGGTGGTGAACTTTGTCAAAAGCCTTAGAAAAATCTAGTAAGATAGCATCTATTTGTTCACTATTATATTAAGCCAATCCTACACCCATACTACTTGTATACATAAAATTGGGTGGATCTAGAATTTTAGATCTAGATAGACTAGATTTTTATTAAAATTCTAGATCTTTTCTATTAAGTAATAAAAACCTTTAAAATGTATTTTAATATGGATGAAGCTGAACAGAAAGGATTGGAAAATAGTCGATGCCAACGCAGAGGCTCTTGTTCTCGTATGAGCCATAGTTGTCTATTGACTGAAGGTGGTGGAGATAATTCAACAAGATGATTTACAATGTAATTCAAGAGATCTGTCTAGGTTAGTTCATTATTTTTCTTGAAGATTTCTATGATCAAGTCTAGATTTTCTAGATCTAGCATCATATACAATAATTTCTAGAGATCTAGTGCTAAGTCCTATACATATGGGATCTAGATCTAATCAAGATCTATCTAAAATCAGAATAAAAAATATGGAATGTCACACTAGATTTAGAATAGAATAGCAAAGTTTTACCAATATCTAGATTTTTAGTCCAGTAAATCAACTTATATAGATCAAAATATAAATTAAATTCACCTTTATCTATCCCTTAGTCTGATGGACTGTTAAGGCACCACACAAGGTTTGTCGACCATTCTTTTCCTCACCGTCTTTTGAATGACTAATTCCTGAGAATAGTAAACCGTTATTGTTAAAGAATATACAGGTAATCAGTGCTTTTTTGTAAAGAAATAGGTGCCGGAGCTCAGTGATGGATTGCCTTTTAACAACTAATAAATAAATAATAAACTTTAAAATACAAAAGTAACTTTTTCGCTGCATTGAAAAAAGTGCCGGTACGCTGTACCAGTGCTTACTGTAATGCTGCTGACCTGAAAAATTGTAGTTAAACTAAATAATACAGTAATATTAAGCCCATACTAATTAGTCTTAGATATATAGATCTAGAAATTATATTGACATTGTGTAGATCTAGTCAATCTAGATTTCAAAGCAAAGAAAACAGAAGAACGGTAGACCATAAGGCAAAGACGATAGGATTGACATGGACCAAGCTGAAGAAATCCAGAATATTTATTGAAAATTTTAAGTTAGATCTAGACTAATAATCTAGAATACTAGGACTATAGTAATCTATACATTCTTTTCTAGACTCTACTAGACAAACTCTAATGATGATTCTAATATTAAATATGTAGATCTAGAGCAGTGGTTCCCAAATTTTTTTGTCTCGTAGACCCCTTGCCATGTTTTCTGCTTTTCGGTAAAACCCCTGCTTAACTTATATTTTTTTTTTTTGTATTTTTTTTTTTAGATACATTTTTTTAAATTTTTATTTTTATTTATTTTTTTATTTTTTTTAGATAATTTTTTTTTTTTTTTTTTAATTTTTTTTTTTTTTCGAGAATTGACTTTCCCGGTACTGACTTCACTGTAGACCAGTGGTTCCCAAACTTTTATAAAAAATTTTTTATAATTTTTAAAAAAATTTTTTTTATTTTTTTTTTTCCGAGAATTGACTATCTTGGGACTAACTTCACTGTAGACCAGTGGTTCCCAAAATTTTAGTAAAATTTTTTTTTTTTTTTTTTGTTGTTTTTTTTATAAAAAAAAATTTTTTTTAATTTTTTTTTTTCAATTTTTTTTTTTAGATAAATTTTTTTTTGTAATTTCTTTAGATAAATTTTGTTTTAAATTTTTTTTTTTTTTTTTGAGAATTCACTACTCCAGGACTTATTTCACTGTAGACCAGTGGTTCCCAAACATTCAGTAAATTTTTTTTTTTTTTTTTTTTTTTTTTTTTTATAAAATTTTTTTTTTTAAATTTTTTTTTTTTTTTTTCTTAGTAATTTTTTTTTTTTTTTTTTTTTTTTTTTTTTTTTTTTTTTTTTAAATTTTTTTAGATAAATTTTGTTTTAAATTTTTTTTTTTTTTTTTTTTTCAGAATTCACTATTGCGGGACTGACTTCACTGTAGACCAGTGGTTCCTAAACTTTTTTGTTTCGTAGACCCCTTGCCATGTTTTCTGCTTTTTGGTAGACCCCCTGCTTAACTTATATTGCTTTTTTTTTCAATTTATTTGAAAACTAATTTCTAATTTTAGTGAGTTGAAGAGTAAAATGCAATTTAAAAATACATATAACTATTAAATAATAACTCATTTTTATTGATAAAATTCAAATTTAACCAATTTAATATGTATTGCTGGAATCATCAAACACACTGGAAATGTTTTTTTACCCAGGCTTATCATCTGTTCCTATGGATGTCATGTTTCATACATTCTATAAAGAAGACATTCAAACAATAAATATTAATTAATTAATTTGTTTTAAGTATCATTGTAAAAATTTTCGCAAAGAGTTTCTCGTGTATCTTTCACGTGTCCGCCGAACTGTTTTCACTAAAGGGGAAGGGACGAAGGCGAGTAACTGGCGCCTTAGCCGGTAGGCTTCAAGCAGGAAGAGCTCATTAGCCACATAGCAGAAGGAAAACTGAATTTAAAAATCTGCTGCCTTGCAACTATTCCCAAACATGGGAAAGCTGTCGTGGGTCAACCCTGAGGAAAAATAAGGAGCTGGCAACCCCTAGGCAGTTTACAGCACACAGCGCTACACCCCATCAGAGCCTGTGACGCCACTGGTTCCAAACTGATCCCAAACTGTATATATTTCCTTTGCAAAGAATCACATAAGAAGCTTTTAATTTGATAACTCATGCCACCGATGTTCCCTTCAACTGTATTTTTGTTTAAAGAAATTCTTTTAATAATATCAGATGTAGGTGTGTGTAAAACAGTTTTCACAACTACAACGGCTGGTAAAATCAATGTTTTACCTATGTTTCCATATTTTGCTATAAGTAAAGAGATATTGTAAGATGCTCACAAACCAACATCTTCTCTCTATATATATGATGTTGAAGTGAGATTGTGTGGGTCTATTCTTAACTTTATCTTTGAGTGCTAGAAAATTTTTAAATCTTTATCTATTTTGTTAGGGTGACATTGTCTCAGATGATCCTCTAGCAATTGGTTTCGTATCATTATTTTTAAAAAGTCACTTAGGCAATGGCTTGTTTGACAAGGAAGGAATGAATCCCAGTTTTAAATAATCAATGATGGACAGTGTACATTTCTTTTCGTTAAACATTTGTTACATGCAGACAAAATTAAAATTTTTAAATAAGTATTGAGAAGATTCTTTGGTTTGATTAGCAGGATATATATTTAAATGATTTACCAAGATAAAAATCATATATTACTGTATAAAATAATTACATTAAATGAATGTAAAAATTAAAAAAAGAGTGATTAAGTCCCTTAATGTAATTAACACCATTTTTTTTACAAAATACATTAAATTCTTACCATTACCTATCAATCAGTCTGTTGAACCATGGGGGCACCACACAAGATCTGTCAACAGCCCTTCTATATTCCTCTCTGTACTTAGCCCTGGATAAACCATTTCATGGCAGACCTGCCCATTCTTTCATGTCTTCACATTGCTCTCTGTCTTTCATTCTTCATCCTGGAACTCAATGGTCAAAGGAGCATAACCCTGGTATTATTTTCTGGAAATAAAAAAAGACTGATTTAGTCCCTTAATGTAATTAACACAATTTTTTTTTTAAAATACATTAAATTCTTACCATTACCAATCAATTAGTCTGTTGAACCATGGGGGCACCACACAAGATCTGTCAACAGCCCTTCTATATTCCTCTCTGTACTTAGCCCTGGATAAACCATTTCTTGGCAGACCTGCCCATTCTTTGATGTCTTTCCATCTCTCTGTCTTCCTTCTTTGTACACAAATGGGGAAAAAATGGACCATAATTCTTAAAAAAGAAATTTAATATCATTAAATAAAATTTAATTTAATTTCTAATTATTAATAAAATATCTTACCAGAATGTTAGCAACACTTTCTAAAACTATGACCAGTGCCTTATTTAAATCTTGAATTATATTTCTAGTCTAGGAGTTCCAATCAATTTTGTTGTATACAAAGGCCATGATACTGATTATAGGAATATGCCAGATGTCTGTTTCAGCATCTGAGTAAATAAATTAATGAAACTCCTATGACTCTAAGTTAGGGTAATGTCATCTTTCATATCTGTATTTAAAAAACAAAAAAAAAAAACAAAAAAAAACTGGACATACATTCCTCATTATCAGTTCCCATCCTGTTTGTCATTTAAATATTTTGGACATTCCTTTTACATTCCAGCCAAGATCTTGCAGCGGACAGTAGAAAATGGCAGTTTGAACTTCAGATCATTGTGTCAACCGTCTCGTGCAAACCACAAAACCAGGCAGTGTAATCAAGATCTACCTAAGAATGAAAAATACTATCAGATACAATTTCACATTACATCTAAAAAAGGATAGCTATATTTAACTTGATCTAGTAGAAGATGTACAACTATCATACCCATATAATGTAGATTAACAAACTGATTCAAGATAAATACTATTATCTTCTTATCTTATATAATACAGACGTTACTTCAAAAAAGAAGATGATTACGTCCTACGCGTCAAACATTTAGTCATGCATATTAACCAATGACTTAAATTCTGCCAAGTCACTGGTTTTCCTGGCTAGCTCAGGCAACCCATTCCATGCTCTAATAGCACTAGGGAAGAAGGAGTATTTGTACAAATTTGTCCTAGCATATGGGACGAGGAATGTGCCTTTATCTTTGTGTCTTTCAGAGTATTTTATTAAATTTTGTTTTTGTATTTGAAGATTATGGTTCAGTGTTTTATGTATGATTGCTACTTTACTTTTGAGCCTTCTGTCCTGAAGACTTTCTAAATTTAGTGATTTTACTAAAGGTGTTACTCTAGTCAAATGTGAATATTCGTTTGTTATGAATCGCACTGCTCTATTTTGTGTCTGTTCTAGTTTCTTAATGTTTTCTTGAGTTGTGGGGTCCCAAACGGAGGATGCATATTCTATTATTGGCCTAACCAAAGTTTTAAATAACATTTTAGTTTTATGTTCTTATTTGATTTATAGAAATTTCTTTTAATAAATCCTAATGCTTTGTTTGATTTTTTTGTAGTTTCATCAATATGTGGATTCCATGACAGTTTTTCATTTATTATAACACCTAGGTATTTTGCGTTTTTAGTCTGTGTTACTGGTTTGCCATGAATAAGATAAGTGGAATTAATTTGTTTTAGTTTTTTTGTTACTCTTAACAACTGACATTTTTCTGGGTGGAAAGACATGCTCCAATTTGATTCCCATTTCTGTAATTCATCTAATTCTCTTTGTAAAATATCTGTGTCTTGTGTTGTTTTTATTGTTCTATATATTATGCAATCGTCTGCAAATAATCTGACTTTTGTTCCTGAAGTAATGCAATTTGGTAAATCATTTATGTAAATTAAAAATAGTAGTGGACCCAAGACTGTTCCTTGAGGTACACCTGAGTTTACTATTATCGGTGTTGATTTAGAGCCATTTATTATTACAGTTTGTTCTCTCCCTATCAGAAAGTCCTTAATCCACTGATGCAGTGGACCATTAATGCCGAAATATTTTAATTTTTTAAGCAAACTATGGTGGTGAACTTTGTCAAAAGCCTTAGAAAAATCTAGTAAGATAGCATCTATTTGTTCACTATTATATTAAGCCAATCCTACACCCATACTACTTGTATACATAAAATTGGGTGGATCTAGAATTTTAGATCTAGATAGACTAGATTTTTATTAAAATTCTAGATCTTTTCTATTAAGTAATAAAAACCTTTAAAATGTATTTTAATATGGATGAAGCTGAACAGAAAGGATTGGAAAATAGTCGATGCCAACGCAGAGGCTCTTGTTCTCGTATGAGCCATAGTTGTCTATTGACTGAAGGTGGTGGAGATAATTCAACAAGATGATTTACAATGTAATTCAAGAGATCTGTCTAGGTTAGTTCATTATTTTTCTTGAAGATTTCTATGATCAAGTCTAGATTTTCTAGATCTAGCATCATATACAATAATTTCTAGAGATCTAGTGCTAAGTCCTATACATATGGGATCTAGATCTAATCAAGATCTATCTAAAATCAGAATAAAAAATATGGAATGTCACACTAGATTTAGAATAGAATAGCAAAGTTTTACCAATATCTAGATTTTTAGTCCAGTAAATCAACTTATATAGATCAAAATATAAATTAAATTCACCTTTATCTATCCCTTAGTCTGATGGACTGTTAAGGCACCACACAAGGTTTGTCGACCATTCTTTTCCTCACCGTCTTTTGAATGACTAATTCCTGAGAATAGTAAACCGTTATTGTTAAAGAATATACAGGTAATCAGTGCTTTTTTGTAAAGAAATAGGTGCCGGAGCTCAGTGATGGATTGCCTTTTAACAACTAATAAATAAATAATAAACTTTAAAATACAAAAGTAACTTTTTCGCTGCATTGAAAAAAGTGCCGGTACGCTGTACCAGTGCTTACTGTAATGCTGCTGACCTGAAAAATTGTAGTTAAACTAAATAATACAGTAATATTAAGCCCATACTAATTAGTCTTAGATATATAGATCTAGAAATTATATTGACATTGTGTAGATCTAGTCAATCTAGATTTCAAAGCAAAGAAAACAGAAGAACGGTAGACCATAAGGCAAAGACGATAGGATTGACATGGACCAAGCTGAAGAAATCCAGAATATTTATTGAAAATTTTAAGTTAGATCTAGACTAATAATCTAGAATACTAGGACTATAGTAATCTATACATTCTTTTCTAGACTCTACTAGACAAACTCTAATGATGATTCTAATATTAAATATGTAGATCTAGAACAGTGGTTCCCAAATTTTTTCGTCTCGTAGACCCCTTGCCATGTTTTCTGCTTTTCGGTAAAACCCCTGCTTAACTTATATTTTTTTTTTTGTATTTTTTTTTTTTAGATAAATTTTTTTAAATTTTTATTTTTATTTATTTTTTTATTTTTTTTAGATAATTTTTTTTTTTTTTTTTTTTAATTTTTTTTTTTTTCGAGAATTGACTTTCCCGGTACTGACTTCACTGTAGACCAGTGGTTCCCAAACTTTTATAAAAAAATTTTTATAATTTTTAAAAAAAATTTTTTTATTTTTTTTTTTCCGAGAATTGACTATCTTGGGACTAACTTCACTGTAGACCAGTGGTTCCCAAAATTTTACTAAAATTTTTTTTTTTTTTTTTTTTTTGTTGTTTTTTTTATAAAAAAAATTTTTTTTTAATTTTTTTTTTTCAATTTTTTTTTTTTAGATAAATTTTTTTTTGTAATTTCTTTAGATAAATTTTGTTTTAATTTTTTTTTTTTTTTTTAAGAATTCACTATCCCAGGACTGATTTCACTGTAGACCAGTGGTTCCCAAACATTCAGTAAATTTTTTTTTTTTTTTTTTTATAATTTAGTAAATTTTTTTTTTTTTTTTTTATAAAATTTTTTTTTTTTTAGTAAATTTTTTTTTTTTTTTCTTTTTTTTTTTTTTTTTTAAATTTTTTTAGATAAATTTTGTTTTAAATTTTTTTTTTTTTTTTTTGAGAATTCACTATTGCGGGACTGACTTCACTGTAGACCAGTGGTTCCCAAACTTTTTTGTTTCGTAGACCCCTTGCCATGTTTTCTGCTTTTTGGTAGACCCCCTGCTTAACTTATATTGCTTTTTTTTTTCAATTTATTTGAAAACTAATTTCTAATTTTAGTGAGTTGAAGAGTAAAATGCAATTTAAAAATACATATAAGTATTAAATAATAACTCATTTTTATTGATAAAATTCAAATTTAACCAATTTAATATGTATTGCTGGAATCATCAAACACACTGGAAATGTTTTTTTACCCAGGCTTATCATCTGTTCCTATGGATGTCATGTTTCATACATTCTATAAAGAAGACATTCAAACAATAAATATTAATTAATTAATTTGTTTTAAGTATCATTGTAAAAATTTTCGCAAAGAGTTTCTCGTGTATCTTTCACGTGTCCGCCGAACTGTTTTCACTAAAGGGGAAGGGATGAAGGCGAGTAACTGGCACCTTAGCCGGTAGGCTTCAAGCAGGAAGAGCTCATTAGCCACATAGCAGAAGGAAAACTGAATTTAAAAATCTGCTGCCTTGCAACTATTCCCAAACATGGGAAAGCTGTCGTTGGTCAACCCTGAGGAAAAATAAGGAGCTGGCAACCCCTAGGCAGTTTACAGCACACAGCGCTACACCCCATCAGAGCCTGTGACGCCACTGGTTCCAAACTGATCCCAAACTGTATATATTTCCTTTGCAAAGAATCACATAAGAAGCTTTTAATTTGATAACTCATGCCACCGATGTGCCCTTCAACTGTATTTTTGTTTAAAGAAATTCTTTTAATAATATCAGATGTAGGTGTGTGTAAAACAATTTTCACAACTACAACGGCTGGTAAAATCAATGTTTTACCTATGTTTCCATATTTTGCTATAAGTAAAGAGATATTGTAAGATGCTCACAAACCAACATCTTCTCTCTATATATATGATGTTGAAGTGAGATTGTGTGGGTCTATTCTTAACTTTATCTTTGAGTGCTAGAAAATTTTTAAATCTTTATCTATTTTGTTAGGGTGACATTGTCTCAGATGATCCTCTAGCAATTGGTTTCGTATCATTATTTTAAAAAAGTCACTTAGGCAACGGCTTGTTTGACAAGGAAGGAATGAATCCCAGTTTTAATTAATCAATGATGAACAGTGTACATTTCTTTTCGTTAAACATTTGTTACATGCAGACAAAATTAAAATTTTTAAATAAGTATTGAGAAGATTCTTTGGTTTGATTAGCAGGATATATATTTAAATGATTTACCAAGATAAAAATCATATATTACTGTATAAAATAATTACATTAAATGAATGTAAAATTAAAAAAAGAGTGATTAAGTCCCTTAATGTAATTAACACCATTTTTTTTACAAAATACATTAAATTCTTACCATTACCTATCAATCAGTCTGTTGAACCATGGGGGCACCACACAAGATCTGTCAACAGCCCTTCTATATTCCTCTCTGTACTTAGCCCTGGATAAACCATTTCATGGCAGACCTGCCCATTCTTTCATGTCTTCACATTGCTCTCTGTCTTTCATTCTTCATCCTGGAACTCAATGGTCAAAGGAGCATAACCCTGGTATTATTTTCTGGAAATAAAAAAAGACTGATTTAGTCCCTTAATGTAATTAACACAATTTTTTTTTAAAAATACATTAAATTCTTACCATTACCAATCAATTAGTCTGTTGAACCATGGGGGCACCACACAAGATCTGTCAACAGCCCTTCTATATTCCTCTCTGTACTTAGCCCTGGATAAACCATTTCTTGGCAGACCTGCCCATTCTTTGATGTCTTTCCATCTCTCTGTCTTCCTTCTTTGTACACAAATGGGGAAAAAATGGACCATAATTCTTAAAAAAGAAATTTAATATCATTAAATAAAGTTTAATTTAATTTCTAATTATTAATAAAATATCTTACCAGAATGCTAGCCACACTTTCTAAAACTATGACCAGTGCCTTATTTAAATCTTCAATTATATTTCTAGTCTAGGAGTTCCAATCAATTTTGTTGTATACAAAGGCCATGATACTGATTATAGGAATATGCCAGATGTCTGTTTCAGCATCTGAGTAAATAAATTAATGAAACTCCTATGACTCTAAGTTAGGGTAATGTCATCTTTCATATCTGTATTAAAAAAACACAAAAAAAAAACAAAAAAAAATTGGACATACATTCCTCATTATCAGTTCCCATCCTGTTTGTCATTTAAATATTTTGGACATTCCTTTTACATTCCAGCCAAGATCTTGCAGCGGACAGTAGAAAATGGCAGTTTGAACTTCAGATCATTGTGTCAACCGTCTCGTGCAAACCACAAAACCAGGCAGTGTAATCAAGATCTACCTAAGAATGAAAAATATTATCAGATACAATTTCACATTACATCTAAAAAAGGATAGCTATATTTAACTTGATCTAGTAGAAGATGTACAACTATCATACCCATATAATGTAGATTAACAAACTGATTCAAGATAAATACTATTATCTTCTTATCTTATATAATACACACGTTACTTTAAAAAAGAAGATGATTACGTCCTACGCGTCAAACATTTAGTCATGCATATTAACCAATGACTTAAATTCTGCCAAGTCACTGGTTTTCCTGGCTAGCTCAGGCAACCCATTCCATGCTCTAATAGCACTAGGGAAGAAGGAGTATTTGTACAAATTTGTCCTAGCATATGGGACGAGGAATGTGCCTTTATCTTTGTGTCTTTCAGAGTATTTTATTAAATTTTGTTTTTGTATTTGAAGATTATGGTTCAGTGTTTTATGTATGATTGCTACTTTACTTTTGAGCCTTCTGTCCTGAAGACTTTCTAAATTTAGTGATTTTACTAAAGGTGTTACTCTAGTGAAATGTGAATATTCGTTTGTTATGAATCGCACTGCTCTATTTTGTGTCTGTTCTAGTTTCTTAATGTTTTCTTGAGTTGTGGGGTCCCAAACGGAGGATGCATATTCTATTATTGGCCTAACCAAAGTTTTAAATAACATTTTAGTTTTATGTTCTTATTTGATTTATAGAAATTTCTTTTAATAAATCCTAATGCTTTGTTTGATTTTTTTGTAGTTTCATCAATATGTGGATTCCATGACAGTTTTTCATTTATTATAACACCTAGGTATTTTGCGTTTTTAGTCTGTGTTACTGGTTTGCCATGAATAAGATAAGTGGAATTAATTTGTTTTAGTTTTTTTGTTACTCTTAACAACTGACATTTTTCTGGGTGGAAAGACATGCTCCAATTTGATTCCCATTTCTGTAATTCATCTAATTCTCTTTGTAAAATATCTGTGTCTTGTGTTGTTTTTATTGTTCTATATATTATGCAATCGTCTGCAAATAATCTGACTTTTGTTCCTGAAGTAATGCAATTCGGTAAATCATTTATGTAAATTAAAAATAGTAGTGGACCCAAGACTGTTCCTTGAGGTACACCTGAGTTTACTATTATCGGTGTTGATTTAGAGCCATTTATTATTACAGTTTGTTCTCTCCCTATCAGAAAGTCCTTAATCCACTGATGCAGTGGACCATTAATGCCGAAATATTTTAATTTTTTAAGCAAACTATGGTGGTGAACTTTGTCAAAAGCCTTAGAAAAATCTAGTAAGATAGCATCTATTTGTTCACTATTATATTAAGCCAATCCTACACCCATACTACTTGTATACATAAAATTGGGTGGATCTAGAATTTTAGATCTAGATAGACTAGATTTTTATTAAAATTCTAGATCTTTTCTATTAAGTAATAAAAACCTTTAAAATGTATTTTAATATGGATGAAGCTGAACAGAAAGGATTGGAAAATAGTCGATGCCAACGCAGAGGCTCTTGTTCTCGTATGAGCCATAGTTGTCTATTGACTGAAGGTGGTGGAGATAATTCAACAAGATGATTTACAATGTAATTCAAGAGATCTGTCTAGGTTAGTTCATTATTTTTCTTGAAGATTTCTATGATCAAGTCTAGATTTTCTAGATCTAGCATCATATACAATAATTTCTAGAGATCTAGTGCTAAGTCCTATACATATGGGATCTAGATCTAATCAAGATCTATCTAAAATCAGAATAAAAAATATGGAATGTCACACTAGATTTAGAATAGAATAGCAAAGTTTTACCAATATCTAGATTTTTAGTCCAGTAAATCAACTTATATAGATCAAAATATAAATTAAATTCACCTTTATCTATCCCTTAGTCTGATGGACTGTTAAGACACCACACAAGGTTTGTCGACCATTCTTTTCCTCACCGTCTTTTGAATGACTAATTCCTGAGAATAGTAAACCGTTATTGTTAAAGAATATACAGGTAATCAGTGCTTTTTTGTAAAGAAATAGGTGCCGGAGCTCAGTGATGGATTGCCTTTTAACAACTAATAAATAAATAATAAACTTTAAAATACAAAAGTAACTTTTTCGCTGCATTGAAAAAAGTGCCGGTACACTGTACCAGTGCTTACTGTAATGCTGCTGACCTGAAAAATTGTAGTTAAACTAAATAATACAGTAATATTAAGCCCATACTAATTAGTCTTAGATATATAGATCTAGAAATTATATTGACATTGTGTAGATCTAGTCAATCTAGATTTCAAAGCAAAGAAAACAGAAGAACGGTAGACCATAAGGCAAAGACGATAGGATTGACATGGACCAAGCTGAAGAAATCCAGAATATTTATTGAAAATTTTAAGTTAGATCTAGACTAATAATCTAGAATACTAGGACTATAGTAATCTATACATTCTTTTCTAGACTCTACTAGACAAACTCTAATGATGATTCTAATATTAAATATGTAGATCTAGAGCAGTGGTTCCCAAATTTTTTTTTCTCGTAGACCCCTTGCCATGTTTTCTGCTTTTCGGTAAAACCCCTGCTTAACTTATATTTTTTTTTTTTTGTATTTTTTTTTTTTAGATAAATTTTTTTTAATTTTTATTTTTATTTATTTTTTTATTTTTTTTAGATAATTTTTTTTTTTTTTTTTTTAATTTTTTTTTTTTTTTCGAGAATTGACTTTCCCGGTACTGACTTCACTGTAGACCAGTGGTTCCCAAACTTCTATAAAAAATTTTTTATAATTTTTTAAAAAATTTTTTTTATTTTTTTTTTCCGAGAATTGACTATCTTGGGACTAACTTCACTGTAGACCAGTGGTTCCCAAAATTTTAGTAAAATTTTTTTTTTTTTTTTTGTTGTTTTTTTTATTAAAAAAATTTTTTTTTAATTTTTTTTTTTCAATTTTTTTTTTTAGATAAATTTTTTTTTGTAAATTTCTTTAGATAAATTTTGTTTTAAATTTTTTTTTTTTTTTGAGAATTCACTATCCCAGGACTGATTTCACTGTAGACCAGTGGTTCCCAAACATTCAGTAAATTTTTTTTTTTTTTTTTTTTTTTTTTTTTTTTTATAAAATTTTTTTTTTTTAATTTTTTTTTAGTAAATTTTTTTTTTTTTTTTTATAAAATTTTTTTTTTTAATTTTTTTTTTTTTTTTTTAGTAAATTTTTTTTTTTTTTTGAGAATTCACTATTGCGGGACTGACTTCACTGTAGACCAGTGGTTCCCAAACTTTTTTGTTTCGTAGATCCCTTGCCATGTTTTCTGCTTTTTGGTAGACCCCCTGCTTAACTTATATTGCTTTTTTTTTTCAATTTATTTGAAAACTAATTTCTAATTTTAGTGAGTTGAAGAGTAAAATGCAATTTAAAAATACATATAAGTATTAAATAATAACTCATTTTTATTGATAAAATTCAAATTTAACCAATTTAATATGTATTGCTGGAATCATCAAACACACTGGAAATGTTTTTTTACCCAGGCTTATCATCTGTTCCTATGGATGTCATGTTTCATACATTCTATAAAGAAGACATTCAAACAATAAATATTAATTAATTAATTTGTTTTAAGTATCATTGTAAAAATTTTCGCAAAGAGTTTCTCGTGTATCTTTCACGTGTCCGCCGAACTGTTTTCACTAAAGGGGAAGGGACGAAGGCGAGTAACTGGCGCCTTAGCCGGTAGGCTTCAAGCAGGAAGAGCTCATTAGCCACATAGCAGAAGGAAAACTGAATTTAAAAATCTGCTGCCTTGCAACTATTCCCAAACATGGGAAAGCTGTCGTGGGTCAACCCTGAGGAAAAATAAGGAGCTGGCAACCCCTAGGCAGTTTACAGCACACAGCGCTACACCCCATCAGAGCCTGTGACGCCACTGGTTCCAAACTGATCCCAAACTGTATATATTTCCTTTGCAAAGAATCACATAAGAAGCTTTTAATTTGATAACTCATGCCACCGATGTGCCCTTCAACTGTATTTTTGTTTAAAGAAATTCTTTTAATAATATCAGATGTAGGTGTGTGTAAAACAGTTTTCACAACTACAACGGCTGGTAAAATCAATGTTTTACCTATGTTTCCATATTTTGCTATAAGTAAAGAGATATTGTAAGATGCTCACAAACCAACATCTTCTCTCTATATATATGATGTTGAAGTGAGATTGTGTGGGTCTATTCTTAACTTTATCTTTGAGTGCTAGAAAATTTTTAAATCTTTATCTATTTTGTTAGGGTGACATTGTCTCAGATGATCCTCTAGCAATTGGTTTCGTATCATTATTTTAAAAAAGTCACTAAGGCATCGGCTTGTTTGACAAGGAAGGAATGAATCCCAGTTTTAAATAATCAATGCTGGACAGTGTACATTTCTTTTTGTTAAACATTTGTTACATGCAGACAAAATTAAAATTTTTAAATAAGTATTGAGAAGATTCTTTGGTTTGATTAGCAGGATATATATTTAAATGATTTACCAAGATAAAAATCATATATTACTGTATAAAATAATTACATTAAATGAATGTAAAATTAAAAAAAGAGTGATTAAGTCCCTTAATGTAATTAACACCATTTTTTTTACAAAATACATTAAATTCTTACCATTACCTATCAATCAGTCTGTTGAACCATGGGGGCACCACACAAGATCTGTCAACAGCCCTTCTATATTCCTCTCTGTACTTAGCCCTGGATAAACCATTTCATGGCAGACCTGCCCATTCTTTCATGTCTTCACATTGCTCTCTGTCTTTCATTCTTCATCCTGGAACTCAATGGTCAAAGGAGCATAACCCTGGTATTATTTTCTGGAAATAAAAAAAGACTGATTTAGTCCCTTAATGTAATTAACACAATTTTTTTTATAAAAATACATTAAATTCTTACCATTACCAATCAATTAGTCTGTTGAACCATGGGGGCACCACACAAGATCTGTCAACAGCCCTTCTATATTCCTCTCTGTACTTAGCCCTGGATAAACCATTTCTTGGCAGACCTGCCCATTCTTTGATGTCTTTCCATCTCTCTGTCTTCCTTCTTTGTACACAAATGGGGAAAAAATGGACCATAATTCTTAAAAAAGAAATTTAATATCATTAAATAAAATTTAATTTAATTTCTAATTATTAATAAAATATCTTACCAGAATGCTAGCCACACTTTCTAAAACTATGACCAGTGCCTTATTTAAATCTTGAATTATATTTCTAGTCTAGGAGTTCCAATCAATTTTGTTGTATACAAAGGCCATGATACTGATTATAGGAATATGCCAGATGTCTGTTTCAGCATCTGAGTAAATAAATTAATGAAACTCCTATGACTCTAAGTTAGGGTAATGTCATCTTTCATATCTGTATTAAAAAAACACAAAAAAAAAAAACAAAAAAAAACTGGACATACATTCCTCATTATCAGTTCCCATCCTGTTTGTCATTTAAATATTTTGGACATTCCTTTTACATTCCAGCCAAGATCTTGCAGCGGACAGTAGAAAATGGCAGTTTGAACTTCAGATCATTGTGTCAACCGTCTCGTGCAAACCACAAAACCAGGCAGTGTAATCAAGATCTACCTAAGAATGAAAAATACTATCAGATACAATTTCACATTACATCTAAAAAAGGATAGCTATATTTAACTTGATCTAGTAGAAGATGTACAACTATCATACCCATATAATGTAGATTAACAAACTGATTCAAGATAAATACTATTATCTTCTTATCTTATATAATACAGAAGTTACTTCAAAAAAGAAGATGATTACGTCCTACGCGTCAAACATTTAGTCATGCATATTAACCAATGACTTAAATTCTGCCAAGTCACTGGTTTTCCTGGCTAGCTCAGGCAACCCATTCCATGCTCTAATAGCACTAGGGAAGAAGGAGTATTTGTACAAATTTGTCCTAGCATATGGGACGAGGAATGTGCCTTTATCTTTGTGTCTTTCAGAGTATTTTATTAAATTTTGTTTTTGTATTTGAAGATTATGGTTCAGTGTTTTATGTATGATTGCTACTTTACTTTTGAGCCTTCTGTCCTGAAGACTTTCTAAATTTAGTGATTTTACTAAAGGTGTTACTCTAGTGAAATGTGAATATTCGTTTGTTATGAATCGCACTGCTCTATTTTGTGTCTGTTCTAGTTTCTTAATGTTTTCTTGAGTTGTGGGGTCCCAAACGGAGGATGCATATTCTATTATTGGCCTAACCAAAGTTTTAAATAACATTTTAGTTTTATGTTCTTATTTGATTTATAGAAATTTCTTTTAATAAATCCTAATGATTTGTTTGATTTTTTTGTAGTTTCATCAATATGTGGATTCCATGACAGTTTTTCATTTATTATAACACCTAGGTATTTTGCGTTTTTAGTCTGTGTTACTGGTTTGCCATGAATAAGATAAGTGGAATTAATTTGTTTTAGTTTTTTTGTTACTCTTAACAACTGACATTTTTCTGGGTGGAAAGACATGCTCCAATTTGATTCCCATTTCTGTAATTCATCTAATTCTCTTTGTAAAATATCTGTGTCTTGTGTTGTTTTTATTGTTCTATATATTATGCAATCGTCTGCAAATAATCTGACTTTTGTTCCTGAAGTAATGCAATTTGGTAAATCATTTATGTAAATTAAAAATAGTAGTGGACCCAAGACTGTTCCTTGAGGTACACCTGAGTTTACTATTATCGGTGTTGATTTAGAGCCATTTATTATTACAGTTTGTTCTCTCCCTATCAGAAAGTCCTTAATCCACTGATGCAGTGGACCATTAATGCCGAAATATTTTAATTTTTTAAGCAAACTATGGTGGTGAACTTTGTCAAAAGCCTTAGAAAAATCTAGTAAGATAGCATCTATTTGTTCACTATTATATTAAGCCAATCCTACACCCATACTACTTGTATACATAAAATTGGGTGGATCTAGAATTTTAGATCTAGATAGACTAGATTTTTATTAAAATTCTAGATCTTTTCTATTAAGTAATAAAAACCTTTAAAATGTATTTTAATATGGATGAAGCTGAACAGAAAGGATTGGAAAATAGTCGATGCCAACGCAGAGGCTCTTGTTCTCGTATGAGCCATAGTTGTCTATTGACTGAAGGTGGTGGAGATAATTCAACAAGATGATTTACAATGTAATTCAAGAGATCTGTCTAGGTTAGTTCATTATTTTTCTTGAAGATTTCTATGATCAAGTCTAGATTTTCTAGATCTAGCATCATATACAATAATTTCTAGAGATCTAGTGCTAAGTCCTATACATATGGGATCTAGATCTAATCAAGATCTATCTAAAATCAGAATAAAAAATATGGAATGTCACACTAGATTTAGAATAGAATAGCAAAGTTTTACCAATATCTAGATTTTTAGTCCAGTAAATCAACTTATATAGATCAAAATATAAATTAAATTCACCTTTATCTATCCCTTAGTCTGATGGACTGTTAAGGCACCACACAAGGTTTGTCGACCATTCTTTTCCTCACCGTCTTTTGAATGACTAATTCCTGAGAATAGTAAACCGTTATTGTTAAAGAATATACAGGTAATCAGTGCTTTTTTGTAAAGAAATAGGTGCCGGAGCTCAGTGATGGATTGCCTTTTAACAACTAATAAATAAATAATAAACTTTAAAATACAAAAGTAACTTTTTCGCTGCATTGAAAAAAGTGCCGGTACGCTGTACCAGTGCTTACTGTAATGCTGCTGACCTGAAAAATTGTAGTTAAACTAAATAATACAGTAATATTAAGCCCATACTAATTAGTCTTAGATATATAGATCTAGAAATTATATTGACATTGTGTAGATCTAGTCAATCTAGATTTCAAAGCAAAGAAAACAGAAGAACGGTAGACCATAAGGCAAAGACGATAGGATTGACATGGACCAAGCTGAAGAAATCCAGAATATTTATTGAAAATTTTAAGTTAGATCTAGACTAATAATCTAGAATACTAGGACTATAGTAATCTATACATTCTTTTCTAGACTCTACTAGACAAACTCTAATGATGATTCTAATATTAAATATGTAGATCTAGAGCAGTGGTTCCCAAATTTTTTTGTCTCGTAGACCCCTTGCCATGTTTTCTGCTTTTCGGTAAAACCCCTGCTTAACTTATTTTTTTTTTTTTTGTATTTTTTTTTTAGATAAATTTTTTTTAATTTTTATTTTTATTTATTTTTTTATTTTTTTTAGATAATTTTTTTTTTTTTTTTTATTTTTTTTTTTTTTCGAGAATTGACTTTCCCGGTACTGACTTCACTGTAGACCAGTGGTTCCCAAACTTTTATAAAAAAATTTTTATAATTTTTTAAAATTTTTTTTTTATTTTTTTTTTTTTCCGAGAATTGACTATCTTAGGACTAACTTCACTGTAGACCAGTGGTTCCCAAAATTTTACTAAAATTTTTTTTTTTTTTTTTTTTGTTGTTTTTTTTATAAAAAAAATTTTTTTTTAATTTTTTTTTTTCAATTTTTTTTTTTAGATAAATTTTTTTTTGTAATTTCTTTAGATAAATTTTGTTTTAATTTTTTTTTTTTTTTTTGAGAATTCACTATCCCAGGACTGATTTCACTGTAGACCAGTGGTTCCCAAACATTCAGTAATTTTTTTTTTTTTTTTTTTTTTTTAATTTTTTTTTTTTAATTTTTTTTTTTTTTTTAGTTAATTTTTTTTTTTTTTTATTTATAAAATTTTTTTTTTTATTTTTTTTTTTTTTTTTTTAGTAAATTTTTTTTTTTTTTTTTTCAATTTTTTTAGATAAATTTTGTTTTAAATTTTTTTTTTTTTTTTTTTTTTGAGAATTCACTATTGCGGGACTGACTTCACTGTAGACCAGTGGTTCCCAAACTTTTTTGTTTCGTAGACCCCTTGCCATGTTTTCTCCTTTTTGGTAGACCCCCTGCTTAACTTATATTGCTTTTTTTTCAATTTATTTGAAAACTAATTTCTAATTTTAGTGAGTTGAAGAGTAAAATGCAATTTAAAAATACATATAAGTATTAAATAATAACTCATTTTTATTGATAAAATTCAAATTTAACCAATTTAATATGTATTGCTGGAATCATCAAACACACTGGAAATGTTTTTTTACCCAGGCTTATCATCTGTTCCTATGGATGTCATGTTTCATACATTCTATAAAGAAGACATTCAAACAATAAATATTAATTAATTAATTTGTTTTAAGTATCATTGTAAAAATTTTCGCAAAGAGTTTCTCGTGTATCTTTCACGTGTCCGCCGAACTGTTTTCACTAAAGGGGAAGGGACGAAGGCGAGTAACTGGCGCCTTAGCCGGTAGGCTTCAAGCAGGAAGAGCTCATTAGCCACATAGCAGAAGGAAAACTGAATTTAAAAATCTGCTGCCTTGCAACTATTCCCAAACATGGGAAAGCTGTCGTGGGTCAACCCTGAGGAAAAATAAGGAGCTGGCAACCCCTAGGCAGTTTACAGCACACAGCGCTACACCCCATCAGAGCCTGTGACGCCACTGGTTCCAAACTGATCCCAAACTGTATATATTTCCTTTGCAAAGAATCACATAAGAAGCTTTTAATTTGATAACTCATGCCACCAATGTGCCTTTGAACTGTATTTTTGTTTAAAGAAATTCTTTTAATAATATCAGATGTAGGTGTGTGTAAAACAGTTTTCACAACTACAACGGCTGGTAAAATCAATGTTTTACCTATGTTTCCATATTTTGCTATAAGTAAAGAGATATTGTAAGATGCTCACAAACCAACATCTTCTCTATATATATATGATGTTGAAGTGAGATTGTGTGGGTCTATTCTTAACTTTATCTTTGAGTGCTAGAAAATTTTTAAATCTTTATCTATTTTGTTAGGGTGACATTGTCTCAGATGATCCTCTAGCAATTGGTTTCGTATCATTATTTTAAAAAAGTCACTTAGGCAACGGCTTGTTTGACAAGGAAGGAATGAATCCCAGTTTTAAATAATCAATGATGGACAGTGTACATTTCTTTTTGTTAAACATTTGTTACATGCAGACAAAATTAAAATTTTTAAATAAGTATTGAGAAGATTCTTTGGTTTGATTAGCAGGATATATATTTAAATGATTTACCAAGATAAAAATCATATATTACTGTATAAAATAATTACATTAAATGAATGTAAAAATTAAAAAAAGAGTGATTAAGTCCCTTAATGTAATTAACACCATTTTTTTTACAAAATACATTAAATTCTTACCATTACCTATCAATCAGTCTGTTGAACCATGGGGGCACCACACAAGATCTGTCAACAGCCCTTCTATATTCCTCTCTGTACTTAGCCCTGGATAAACCATTTCATGGCAGACCTGCCCATTCTTTCATGTCTTCACATTGCTCTCTGTCTTTCATTCTTCATCCTGGAACTCAATGGTCAAAGGAGCATAACCCTGGTATTATTTTCTGGAAATAAAAAAAGACTGATTTAGTCCCTTAATGTAATTAACACAATTTTTTTTTAAAAATACATTAAATTCTTACCATTACCAATCAATTAGTCTGTTGAACCATGGGGGCACCACACAAGATCTGTCAACAGCCCTTCTATATTCCTCTCTGTACTTAGCCCTGGATAAACCATTTCTTGGCAGACCTGCCCATTCTTTGATGTCTTTCCATCTCTCTGTCTTCCTTCTTTGTACACAAATGGGGAAAAAATGGACCATAATTCTTAAAAAAGAAATTTAATATCATTAAATAAAATTTAATTTAATTTCTAATTATTAATAAAATATCTTACCAGAATGCTAGCCACACTTTCTAAAACTATGACTAGTGCCTTATTTAAATCTTGAATTATATTTCTAGTCTAGGAGTTCCAATCAATTTTGTTGTATACAAAGGCCATGATACTGATTATAGGAATATGCCAGATGTCTGTTTCAGCATCTGAGTAAAAAAATTAATGAAACTCCTATAACTCTAAGTTAGGGTAATGTCATCTTTCATATCTGTATTA
Source organism: Biomphalaria glabrata (assembly GCF_947242115.1). Taxonomy (NCBI): domain Eukaryota; kingdom Metazoa; phylum Mollusca; class Gastropoda; family Planorbidae; genus Biomphalaria; species Biomphalaria glabrata. The sequence goes on from NC_074720.1 coordinate 78,050, forward strand.
AAAAAACACAAAAAAAAACAAAAAAAAACTGGACATACATTCCTCATTATCAGTTCCCATCCTGTTTGTCATTTAAATATTTTGGACATTCCTTTTACATTCCAGCCAAGATCTTGCAGCGGACAGTAGAAAATGGCAGTTTGAACTTCAGATCATTGTGTCAACCGTCTCGTGCAAACCACAAAACCAGGCAGTGTAATCAAGATCTACCTAAGAATGAAAAATACTATCAGATACAATTTCACATTACATCTAAAAAAGGATAGCTATATTTAACTTGATCTAGTAGAAGATGTACAACTATCATACCCATATAATGTAGATTAACAAACTGATTCAAGATAAATACTATTATCTTCTTATCTTATATAATACAGACGTTACTTCAAAAAAGAAGATGATTATGTCCTACGCGTCAAACATTTAGTCATGCATATTAACCAATGACTTAAATTCTGCCAAGTCACTGGTTTTCCTGGCTAGCTCAGGCAACCCATTCCATGCTCTAATAGCACTAGGGAAGAAGGAGTATTTGTACAAATTTGTCCTAGCATATGGGACGAGGAATGTGCCTTTATCTTTGTGTCTTTCAGAGTATTTTATTAAATTTTGTTTTTGTATTTGAAGATTATGGTTCAGTGTTTTATGTATGATTGCTACTTTACTTTTGAGCCTTCTGTCCTGAAGACTTTCTAAATTTAGTGATTTTACTAAAGGTGTTACTCTAGTCAAATGTGAATATTTGTTTGTTATGAATCGCACTGCTCTATTTTGTGTCTGTTCTAGTTTCTTAATGTTTTCTTGAGTTGTGGGGTCCCAAACGGAGGATGCATATTCTATTATTGGCCTAACCAAAGTTTTAAATAACATTTTAGTTTTATGTTCTTATTTGATTTATAGAAATTTCTTTTAATAAATCCTAATGCTTTGTTTGATTTTTTTGTAGTTTCATCAATATGTGGATTCCATGACAGTTTTTCATTTATTATAACACCTAGGTATTTTGCGTTTTTAGTCTGTGTTACTGGTTTGCCATGAATAAGATAAGTGGAATTAATTTGTTTTATTTTTTTTGTTACTCTTAACAACTGACATTTTTCTGGGTGGAAAGACATGCTCCAATTTGATTCCCATTTCTGTAATTCATCTAATTCTCTTTGTAAAATATCTGTGTCTTGTGTTGTTTTTATTGTTCTATATATTATGCAATCGTCTGCAAATAATCTGACTTTTGTTCCTGAAGTAATGCAATTTGGTAAATCATTTATGTAAATTAAAAATAGTAGTGGACCCAAGACTGTTCCTTGAGGTACACCTGAGTTTACTATTATCGGTGTTGATTTAGAGCCATTTATTATTACAGTTTGTTCTCTCCCTATCAGAAAGTCCTTAATCCACTGATGCAGTGGACCATTAATGCCGAAATATTTTAATTTTTTAAGCAAACTATAGTGGTGAACTTTGTCAAAAGCCTTAGAAAAATCTAGTAAGATAGCATCTATTTGTTCACTATTATATTAAGCCAATCCTACACCCATACTACTTGTATACATAAAATTGGGTGGATCTAGAATTTTAGATCTAGATAGACTAGATTTTTATTAAAATTCTAGATCTTTTCTATTAAGTAATAAAAACCTTTAAAATGTATTTTAATATGGATGAAGCTGAACAGAAAGGATTGAAAAATAGTCGATGCCAACGCAGAGGCTCTTGTTCTCGTATGAGCCATAGTTGTCTATTGACTGAAGGTGGTGGAGATAATTCAACAAGATGATTTACAATGTAATTCAAGAGATCTGTCTAGGTTAGTTCATTATTTTTCTTGAAGATTTCTATGATCAAGTCTAGATTTTCTAGATCTAGCATCATATACAATAATTTCTAGAGATCTAGTGCTAAGTCCTATACATATGGGATCTAGATCTAATCAAGATCTATCTAAAATCAGAATAAAAAATATGGAATGTCACACTAGATTTAGAATAGAATAGCAAAGTTTTACCAATATCTAGATTTTTAGTCCAGTAAATCAACTTATATAGATCAAAATATAAATTAAATTCACCTTTATCTATCCCTTAGTCTGATGGACTGTTAAGGCACCACACAAGGTTTGTCGACCATTCTTTTCCTCACCGTCTTTTGAATGACTAATTCCTGAGAATAGTAAACCGTTATTGTTAAAGAATATACAGGTAATCAGTGCTTTTTTGTAAAGAAATAGGTGCCGGAGCTCAGTGATGGATTGCCTTTTAACAACTAATAAATAAATAATAAACTTTAAAATACAAAAGTAACTTTTTCGCTGCATTGAAAAAAGTGCCGGTACGCTGTACCAGTGCTTACTGTAATGCTGCTGACCTGAAAAATTGTAGTTAAACTAAATAATACAGTAATATTAAGCCCATACTAATTAGTCTTAGATATATAGATCTAGAAATTATATTGACATTGTGTAGATCTAGTCAATCTAGATTTCAAAGCAAAGAAAACAGAAGAACGGTAGACCATAAGGCAAAGACGATAGGATTGACATGGACCAAGCTGAAGAAATCCAGAATATTTATTGAAAATTTTAAGTTAGATCTAGACTAATAATCTAGAATACTAGGACTATAGTAATCTATACATTCTTTTCTAGACTCTACTAGACAAACTCTAATGATGATTCTAATATTAAATATGTAGATCTAGAGCAGTGGTTCCCAAATTTTTTTGTCTCGTAGACCCCTTGCCATGTTTTCTGCTTTTCGGTAAAACCCCTGCTTAACTTATTTTTTTTTTTTTTGTATTTTTTTTTTAGATAAATTTTTTTTAATTTTTATTTTTATTTATTTTTTTATTTTTTTTAGATAATTTTTTTTTTTTTTTTAATTTTTTTTTTTTTCGAGAATTGACTTTCCCGGTACTGACTTCACTGTAGACCAGTGGTTCCCAAACTTTTATAAAAAAATTTTTATAATTTTTAAAAATTTTTTTTTTATTTTTTTTTTTCCGAGAATTGACTATCTTGGGACTAACTTCACATCTAGACCAGTGGTTCCCAAAATTTTACTAAAATTTTTTTTTTTTTTTTTTTTTTTTTTTTATAAAAAAAATTTTTTTTTAATTTTTTTTTTTTTCAATTTTTTTTTTTAGATAAATATTTTTTTGTAATTTCTTTAGATAAATTTTGTTTTAATTTTTTTTTTTTTTTTTGAGAATTCACTATCCCAGGACTGATTTCACTGTAGACCAGTGGTTCCCAAACATTCAGTAAATTTTTTTTTTTTTTTTTTTATAATTTAGTAAATTTTTTTTTTTTTTTATTATAAAATTTTTTTTTTTTTAGTAAATTTTTTTTTTTATTCTTTTTTTTTTTTTTTTTAAATTTTTTTAGATAAATTTTGTTTTAAATTTTTTTTTTTTTTTTTTTGAGAATTCACTATTGCGGGACTGACTTCACTGTAGACCAGTGGTTCCCAAACTTTTTTGTTTCGTAGACCCCTTGCCATGTTTTCTGCTTTTTGGTAGACCCCCTACTTAACTTATATTGCTTTTTTTTTTCAATTTATTTGAAAACTAATTTCTAATTTTAGTGAGTTGAAGAGTAAAATGCAATTTAAAAATACATATAAGTATTAAATAATAACTCATTTTTATTGATAAAATTCAAATTTAACCAATTTAATATGTATTGCTGGAATCATCAAACACACTGGAAATGTTTTTTTACCCAGGCTTATCATCTGTTCCTATGGATGTCATGTTTCATACATTCTATAAAGAAGACATTTAAACAATAAATATTAATTAATTAATTTGTTTTAAGTATCATTGTAAAAATTTTCGCAAAGAGTTTCTCGTGTATCTTTCACGTGTCCGCCGAACTGTTTTCACTAAAGGGGAAAGGAACGAAGGCGAGTAACTGGCGCCTTAGCCGGTAGGCTTCAAGCAGGAAGAGCTCATTAGCCACATAGCAGAAGGAAAACTGAATTTAAAAATCTGCTGCCTTGCAACTATTCCCAAACATGGGAAAGCTGTCGTGGGTCAACCCTGAGGAAAAATAAGGAGCTGGCAACCCCTAGGCAGTTTACAGCACACAGCGCTACACCCCATCAGAGCCTGTGACGCCACTGGTTCCAAACTGATCCCAAACTGTATATATTTCCTTTGCAAAGAATCACATAAGAAGCTTTTAATTTGATAACTCATGCCACCGATGTGCCCTTGAACTGTATTTTTGTTTAAAGAAATTCTTTTAATAATATCAGATGTAGGTGTGTGTAAAACAGTTTTCACAACTACAACGGCTGGTAAAATCAATGTTTTACCTATGTTTCCATATTTTGCTATAAGTAAAGAGATATTGTAAGATGCTCACAAACCAACATCTTCTCTCTATATATATGATGTTGAAGTGAGATTGTGTGGGTCTATTCTTAACTTTATCTTTGAGTGCTAGAAAATTTTTAAATCTTTATCTATTTTGTTAGGGTGACATTGTCTCAGATGATCCTCTAGCAATTGGTTTCGTATCATTATTTTAAAAAAGTCACTTAGGCAACGGCTTGTTTGACAAGGAAGGAATGAATCCCAGTTTTAAATAATCAATGATGGACAGTGTACATTTCTTTTCGTTAAACATTTGTTACATGCAGACAAAATTAAAATTTTTAAATAAGTATTGAGAAGATTCTTTGGTTTGATTAGCAGGATATATATTTAAATGATTTACCAAGATAAAAATCATATATTACTGTATAAAATAATTACATTAAATGAATGTAAAAATTAAAAAAAGAGTGATTAAGTCCCTTAATGTAATTAACACCATTTTTTTTACAAAATACATTAAATTCTTACCATTACCTATCAATCAGTCTGTTGAACCATGGGGGCACCACACAAGATCTGTCAACAGCCCTTCTATATTCCTCTCTGTACTTAGCCCTGGATAAACCATTTCATGGCAGACCTGCCCATTCTTTCATGTCTTCACATTGCTCTCTGTCTTTCATTCTTCATCCTGGAACTCAATGGTCAAAGGAGCATAACCCTGGTATTATTTTCTGGAAATAAAAAAAGACTGATTTAGTCCCTTAATGTAATTAACACAATTTTTTTTTTAAAATACATTAAATTCTTACCATTACCAATCAATTAGTCTGTTGAACCATGGGGGCACCACACAAGATCTGTCAACAGCCCTTCTATATTCCTCTCTGTACTTAGCCCTGGATAAACCATTTCTTGGCAGACCTGCCCATTCTTTGATGTCTTTCCATCTCTCTGTCTTCCTTCTTTGTACACAAATGGGGAAAAAATGGACCATAATTCTTAAAAAAGAAATTTAATATCATTAAATAAAATTTAATTTAATTTCTAATTATTAATAAAATATCTTACCAGAATGTTAGCAACACTTTCTAAAACTATGACCAGTGCCTTATTTAAATCTTGAATTATATTTCTAGTCTAGGAGTTCCAATCAATTTTGTTGTATACAAAGGCCATGATACTGATTATAGGAATATGCCAGATGTCTGTTTCAGCATCTGAGTAAATAAATTAATGAAACTCCTATGACTCTAAGTTAGGGTAATGTCATCTTTCATATCTGTATTAAAATAACACAAAAAAAACAAAAAAAAACTGGACATACATTCCTCACTATCAGTTCCCATCCTGTTTGTCATTTAAATATTTTGGACATTCCTTTTACAAAACAGCCAAGATCTTGCAGCGGACAGTAGAAAATGGCAGTTTGAACTTCAGATCATTGTGTCAACCGTCTTGTGCAAACCACAAAACCAGGCAGTGTAATCAAGATCTACCTAAGAATGAAAAATACTATCAGATACAATTTCACATTACATCTAAAAAAGGATAGCTATATTTAACTTGATCTAGTAGAAGATGTACAACTATCATACCCATATAATGTAGATAAACAAACTGATTCAAGATAAATACTATTATCTTCTTATCTTATATAATACAGACGTTACTTCAAAAAAGAAGATGATTACGTCCTACGCGTCAAACATTTAGTCATGCATATTAACCAATGACTTAAATTCTGCCAAGTCACTGGTTTTCCTGGCTAGCTCAGGCAACCCATTCCATGCTCTAATAGCACTAGGGAAGAAGGAGTATTTGTACAAATTTGTCCTAGCATATGGGACGAGGAATGTGCCTTTATCTTTGTGTCTTTCAGAGTATTTTATTAAATTTTGTTTTTGTATTTGAAGATTATGGTTCAGTGTTTTATGTATGATTGCTACTTTACTTTTGAGCCTTCTGTCCTGAAGACTTTCTAAATTTAGTGATTTTACTAAAGGTGTTACTCTAGTCAAATGTGAATATTCGTTTGTTATGAATCGCACTGCTCTATTTTGTGTCTGTTTTAGTTTCTTAATGTTTTCTTGAGTTGTGGGGTCCCAAACGGAGGATGCATATTCTATTATTGGCCTAACCAAAGTTTTAAATAACATTTTAGTTTTATGTTCTTATTTGATTTATAGAAATTTCTTTTAATAAATCCTAATGCTTTGTTTGATTTTTTTGTAGTTTCATCAATATGTGGATTCCATGACAGTTTTTCATTTATTATAACACCTAGGTATTTTGCGTTTTTAGTCTGTGTTACTGGTTTGCCATGAATAAGATAAGTGGAATTAATTTGTTTTAGTTTTTTTGTTACTCTTAACAACTGACATTTTTCTGGGTGGAAAGACATGCTCCAATTTGATTCCCATTTCTGTAATTCATCTAATTCTCTTTGTAAAATATCTGTGTCTTGTGTTGTTTTTATTGTTCTATATATTATGCAATCGTCTGCAAATAATCTGACTTTTGTTCCTGAAGTAATGCAATTCGGTAAATCATTTATGTAAATTAAAAATAGTAGTGGACCCAAGACTGTTCCTTGAGGTACACCTGAGTTTACTATTATCGGTGTTGATTTAGAGCCATTTATTATTACAGTTTGTTCTCTCCCTATCAGAAAGTCCTTAATCCACTGATGCAGTGGACCATTAATGCCGAAATATTTTAATTTTTTAAGCAAACTATGGTGGTGAACTTTGTCAAAAGCCTTAGAAAAATCTAGTAAGATAGCATCTATTTGTTCACTATTTTATTAAGCCAATCCTACACCCATACTACTTGTATACATAAAATTGGGTGGATCTAGAATTTTAGATCTAGATAGACTAGATTTTTATTAAAATTCTAGATCTTTTCTATTAAGTAATAAAAACCTTTAAAATGTATTTTAATATGGATGAAGCTGAACAGAAAGGATTGGAAAATAGTCGATGCCAACGCAGAGGCTCTTGTTCTCGTATGAGCCATAGTTGTCTATTGACTGAAGGTGGTGGAGATAATTCAACAAGATGATTTACAATGTAATTCAAGAGATCTGTCTAGGTTAGTTCATTATTTTTCTTGAAGATTTCTATGATCAAGTCTAGATTTTCTAGATCTAGCATCATATACAATAATTTCTAGAGATCTAGTGCTAAGTCCTATACATATGGGATCTAGATCTAATCAAGATCTATCTAAAATCAGAATAAAAAATATGGAATGTCACACTAGATTTAGAATAGAATAGCAAAGTTTTACCAATATCTAGATTTTTAGTCCAGTAAATCAACTTATATAGATCAAAATATAAATTAAATTCACCTTTATCTATCCCTTAGTCTGATGGACTGTTAAGGCACCACACAAGGTTTGTCGACCATTCTTTTCCTCACCGTCTTTTGAATGACTAATTCCTGAGAATAGTAAACCGTTATTGTTAAAGAATATACAGGTAATCAGTGCTTTTTTGTAAAGAAATAGGTGCCGGAGCTCAGTGATGGATTGCCTTTTAACAACTAATAAATAAATAATAAACTTTAAAATACAAAAGTAACTTTTTCGCTGCATTGAAAAAAGTGCCGGTACACTGTACCAGTGCTTACTGTAATGCTGCTGACCTGAAAAATTGTAGTTAAACTAAATAATACAGTAATATTAAGCCCATACTAATTAGTCTTAGATATATAGATCTAGAAATTATATTGACATTGTGTAGATCTAGTCAATCTAGATTTCAAAGCAAAAAAAAAAAGAAGAATGGTAGACCATAAGGCAAAGACGATAGGATTGACATGGACCAAGCTGAAGAAATCCAGAATATTTATTGAAAATTTTAAGTTAGATCTAGACTAATAATCTAGAATACTAGGACTATAGTAATCTATACATTCTTTTCTAGACTCTACTAGACAAACTCTAATGATGATTCTAATATTAAATATGTAGATCTAGAGCAGTGGTTCCCAAATTTTTTTGTCTCGTAGACCCCTTGCCATGTTTTCTGCTTTTCGGTAAAACCCCTGCTTAACTTATATATTTTTTTTTTGTATTTTTTTTTTTTAGATAAATTTTTTTAAATTTTTATTTTTATTTATTTTTTTATTTTTTTTAGATAATTTTTTTTTTTTTTTTTAATTTTTTTTTTTTTTCGAGAATTGACTTTCCCGGTACTGACTTTACTGTAGACCAGTGGTTCCCAAAATTTTATAAAAAAATTTTTATAATTTTTTTTAAAATTTTTTTTAATTTTTTTTTTTCCGAGAATTGACTATCTTGGGACTAACTTCACTGTAGACCAGTGGTTCCCAAAATTTTACTAAAATTTTTTTTTTTTTTTTTTTTGTTTTTTTTATTAAAAAAAAATTTTTTTTTAATTTTTTTTTTTCAATTTTTTTTTTTAAATAAATTTTTTTTTGTAATTTCTTTAGATAAATTTTGTTTTAAATTTTTTTTTTTTTTTTGAGAATTCACTATCCCAGGACTGATTTAACTGTAGACCAGTGGTTCCCAAACATTCAGTAAATTTTTTTTTTTTTTTTTTTTTTTTTTTATAAATTTTTTTTTTTTAATTTTTTTTTTTTAATTTTTTTTTTTTTTTTTTATAAAATTTTTTTTTTTAATTTTTTTTTTTTTTTTAGTAAATTTTTTTTTTTTTTCTTTTTTTTTTTTTTTTAAATTTTTTTAGATAAATTTTGTTTTAAATTTTTTTTTTTTTTTTTTTGAAAATTCACTATTGCGGGACTGACTTCACTGTAGACCAGTGGTTCCCAAACTTTTTTGTTTCGTAGACCCCTTGCCATGTTTTCTGCTTTTTGATAGACCCCCTGCTTAACTTATATTGCTTTTTTTTTTCAATTTATTTGAAAACTAATTTCTAATTTTAGTGAGTTGAAGAGTAAAATGCAATTTAAAAATACATATAAGTATTTAATAATAACTCATTTTTATTGATAAAATTCAAATTTAACCAATTTAATATGTATTGCTGGAATCATCAAACACACTGGAAATGTTTTTTTACCCAGGCTTATCATCTGTTCCTATGGATGTCATGTTTCATACATTCTATAAAGAAGACATTCAAACAATAAATATTAATTAATTAATTTGTTTTAAGTATCATTGTAAAAATTTTCGCAAAGAGTTTCTCGTGTATCTTTCACGTGTCCGCCGAACTGTTTTCACTAAAGGGGAAGGGACGAAGGCGAGTAACTGGCGCCTTAGCCGGTAGGCTTCAAGCAGGAAGAGCTCATTAGCCACATAGCAGAAGGAAAACTGAATTTAAAAATCTGCTGCCTTGCAACTATTCCCAAACATGGGAAAGCTGTCGTGGGTCAACCCTGAGGAAAAATAAGGAGCTGGCAACCCCTAGGCAGTTTACAGCACACAGCGCTACACCCCATCAGAGCCTGTGACGCCACTGGTTCCAAACTGATCCCAAACTGTATATATTTCCTTTGCAAAGAATCACATAAGAAGCTTTTAATTTGATAACTCATGCCACCGATGTGCCCTTGAACTGTATTTTTGTTTAAAGAAATTCTTTTAATAATATCAGATGTAGGTGTGTGTAAAACAATTTTCACAACTACAACGGCTGGTAAAATCAATGTTTTACCTATGTTTCCATATTTTGCTATAAGTAAAGAGATATTGTAAGATGCTCACAAACCAACATCTTCTCTCTATATATATGATGTTGAAGTGAGATTGTGTGGGTCTATTCTTAACTTTATCTTTGAGTGCTAGAAAATTTTTAAATCTTTATCTATTTTGTTAGGGTGACATTGTCTCAGATGATCCTCTAGCAATTGGTTTCGTATCATTATTTTAAAAAAGTCACTTAGGCAAAGGCTTGTTTGACAAGGAAGGAATGAATCCCAGTTTTAATTAATCAATGATGAACAGTGTACATTTCTTTTCGTTAAACATTTGTTACATGCAGACAAAATTAAAATTTTTAAATAAGTATTGAGAAGATTCTTTGGTTTGATTAGCAGGATATATATTTAAATGATTTACCAAGATAAAAATCATATATTACTGTATAAAATAATTACATTAAATGAATGTAAAATTAAAAAAAGAGTGATTAAGTCCCTTAATGTAATTAACACCATTTTTTTTACAAAATACATTAAATTCTTACCATTACCTATCAATCAGTCTGTTGAACCATGGGGGCACCACACAAGATCTGTCAACAGCCCTTCTATATTCCTCTCTGTACTTAGCCCTGGATAAACCATTTCATGGCAGACCTGCCCATTCTTTCATGTCTTCACATTGCTCTCTGTCTTTCATTCTTCATCCTGGAACTCAATGGTCAAAGGAGCATAACCCTGGTATTATTTTCTGGAAATAAAAAAAGACTGATTTAGTCCCTTAATGTAATTAACACAATTTTTTTTTTAAAATACATTAAATTCTTACCATTACCAATCAATTAGTCTGTTGAACCATGGGGGCACCACACAAGATCTGTCAACAGCCCTTCTATATTCCTCTCTGTACTTAGCCCTGGATAAACCATTTCTTGGCAGACCTGCCCATTCTTTGATGTCTTTCCATCTCTCTGTCTTCCTTCTTTGTACACAAATGGGGAAAAAATGGACCATAATTCTTAAAAAAGAAATTTAATATCATTAAATAAAGTTTAATTTAATTTCTAATTATTAATAAAATATCTTACCAGAATGCTAGCCACACTTTCTAAAACTATGACCAGTGCCTTATTTAAATCTTCAATTATATTTCTAGTCTAGGAGTTCCAATCAATTTTGTTGTATACAAAGGCCATGATACTGATTATAGGAATATGCCAGATGTCTGTTTCAGCATCTGAGTAAATAAATTAATGAAACTCCTAGGACTCTAAGTTAGGGTAATGTCATCTTTCATATCTGTATTAAAAAAACACAAAAAAAAAAACAAAAAAAAACTGGACATACATTCCTCATTATCAGTTCCCATCCTGTTTGTCATTTAAATATTTTGGACATTCCTTTTACATTCCAGCCAAGATCTTGCAGCGGACAGTAGAAAATGGCAGTTTGAACTTCAGATCATTGTGTCAACCGTCTCGTGCAAACCACAAAACCAGGCAGTGTAATCAAGATCTACCTAAGAATGAAAAATATTATCAGATACAATTTCACATTACATCTAAAAAAGGATAGCTATATTTAACTTGATCTAGTAGAAGATGTACAACTATCATACCCATATAATGTAGATTAACAAACTGATTCAAGATAAATACTATTATCTTCTTATCTTATATAATACAGACGTTACTTCAAAAAAGAAGATGATTACGTCCTACGCGTCAAACATTTAGTCATGCATATTAACCAATGACTTAAATTCTGCCAAGTCACTGGTTTTCCTGGCTAGCTCAGGCAACCCATTCCATGCTCTAATAGCACTAGGGAAGAAGGAGTATTTGTACAAATTTGTCCTAGCATATGGGACGAGGAATGTGCCTTTATCTTTGTGTCTTTCAGAGTATTTTATTAAATTTTGTTTTTGTATTTGAAGATTATGGTTCAGTGTTTTATGTATGATTGCTACTTTACTTTTGAGCCTTCTGTCCTGAAGACTTTCTAAATTTAGTGATTTTACTAAAGGTGTTACTCTAGTCAAATGTGAATATTCGTTTGTTATGAATCGCACTGCTCTATTTTGTGTCTGTTTTAGTTTCTTAATGTTTTCTTGAGTTGTGGGGTCCCAAACGGAGGATGCATATTCTATTATTGGCCTAACCAAAGTTTTAAATAACATTTTAGTTTTATGTTCTTATTTGATTTATAGAAATTTCTTTTAATAAATCCTAATGCTTTGTTTGATTTTTTTTTGTAGTTTCATCAATATGTGGATTCCATGACAGTTTTTCATTTATTATAACACCTAGGTATTTTGCGTTTTTAGTCTGTGTTACTGGTTTGCCATGAATAAGATAAGTGGAATTAATTTGTTTTAGTTTTTTTGTTACTCTTAACAACTGACATTTTTCTGGGTGGAAAGACATGCTCCAATTTGATTCCCATTTCTGTAATTCATCTAATTCTCTTTGTAAAATATCTGTGTCTTGTGTTGTTTTTATTGTTCTATATATTATGCAATCGTCTGCAAATAATCTGACTTTTGTTCCTGAAGTAATGCAATTTGGTAAATCATTTATGTAAATTAAAAATAGTAGTGGACCCAAGACTGTTCCTTGAGGTACACCTGAGTTTACTATTATCGGTGTTGATTTAGAGCCATTTATTATTACAGTTTGTTCTCTCCCTATCAGAAAGTCCTTAATCCACTGATGCAGTGGACCATTAATGCCGAAATATTTTAATTTTTTAAGCAAACTATGGTGGTGAACTTTGTCAAAAGCCTTAGAAAAATCTAGTAAGATAGCATCTATTTGTTCACTATTATATTAAGCCAATCCTACACCCATACTACTTGTATACATAAAATTGGGTGGATCTAGAATTTTAGATCTAGATAGACTAGATTTTTATTAAAATTCTAGATCTTTTCTATTAAGTAATAAAAACCTTTAAAATGTATTTTAATATGGATGAAGCTGAACAGAAAGGATTGGAAAATAGTCGATGCCAACGCAGAGGCTCTTGTTCTCGTATGAGCCATAGTTGTCTATTGACTGAAGGTGGTGGAGATAATTCAACAAGATGATTTACAATGTAATTCAAGAGATCTGTCTAGGTTAGTTCATTATTTTTCTTGAAGATTTCTATGATCAAGTCTAGATTTTCTAGATCTAGCATCATATACAATAATTTCTAGAGATCTAGTGCTAAGTCCTATACATATGGGATCTAGATCTAATCAAGATCTATCTAAAATCAGAATAAAAAATATGGAATGTCACACTAGATTTAGAATAGAATAGCAAAGTTTTACCAATATCTAGATTTTTAGTCCAGTAAATCAACTTATATAGATCAAAATATAAATTAAATTCACCTTTATCTATCCCTTAGTCTGATGGACTGTTAAGGCACCACACAAGGTTTGTCGACCATTCTTTTCCTCACCGTCTTTTGAATGACTAATTCCTGAGAATAGTAAACCGTTATTGTTAAAGAATATACAGGTAATCAGTGCTTTTTTGTAAAGAAATAGGTGCCGGAGCTCAGTGATGGATTGCCTTTTAACAACTAATAAATAAATAATAAACTTTAAAATACAAAAGTAACTTTTTCGCTGCATTGAAAAAAGTGCCGGTACGCTGTACCAGTGCTTACTGTAATGCTGCTGACCTGAAAAATTGTAGTTAAACTAAATAATACAGTAATATTAAGCCCATACTAATTAGTCTTAGATATATAGATCTAGAAATTATATTGACATTGTGTAGATCTAGTCAATCTAGATTTCAAAGCAAAGAAAACAGAAGAACGGTAGACCATAAGGCAAAGACGATAGGATTGACATGGACCAAGCTGAAGAAATCCAGAATATTTATTGAAAATTTTAAGTTAGATCTAGACTAATAATCTAGAATACTAGGACTATAGTAATCTATACATTCTTTTCTAGACTCTACTAGACAAACTCTAATGATGATTCTAATATTAAATATGTAGATCTAGAGCAGTGGTTCCCAAATTTTTTTGTCTCGTAGACCCCTTGCCATGTTTTCTGCTTTTCGGTAAAACCCCTGCTTAACTTATATTTTTTTTTTTTGTATTTTTTTTTTTTAGATAAATTTTTTTTAATTTTTATTTTTATTTATTTTTTTATTTTTTTTAGATAATTTTTTTTTTTTTTTTAATTTTTTTTTTTTTTTCGAGAATTGACTTTCCCGGTACTGACTTCACTGTAGACCAGTGGTTCCCAAAATTTTATAAAAAAATTTTTATAATTTTTTTAAAAATTTTTTTTAATTTTTTTTTTTCTGAGAATTGACTATCTTGGGACTAACTTCACTGTAGACCAGTGGTTCCCAAAATTTTACTAAAATTTTTTTTTTTTTTTTTTGTTTTTTTTATTAAAAAAAAAATTTTTTTTTAATTTTTTTTTTTCAATTTTTTTTTTTAGATAAATTTTTTTTTGTAATTTCTTTAGATAAATTTTGTTTTAATTTTTTTTTTTTTTTTTGAGAATTCACTATCCCAGGACTGATTTAACTGTAGACCAGTGGTTCCCAAACATTCAGTAAATTTTTTTTTTTTTTTTTTTTTTTTTTTTTATAAAATTTTTTTTTTTTAATTTTTTTTTTTTTTAATTTTTTTTTTTTTTTTTATAAAATTTTTTTTTTTAATTTTTTTTTTTTTTTTTTTAGTAAATGTTTTTTTTTTTTTTCTTTTTTTTTTTTTTAAATTTTTTTAGATAAATTTTGTTTTAAATTTTTTTTTTTTTTTTTTTTGAGAATTCACTATTGCGGGACTGACTTCACTGTAGACCAGTGGTTCCCAAACTTTTTTGTTTCGTAGACCCCTTGCCATGTTTTCTGCTTTTTGGTAGACCCCCTGCTTAACTTATATTGCTTTTTTTTTTCAATTTATTTGAAAACTAATTTCTAATTTTAGTGAGTTGAAGAGTAAAATGCAATTTAAAAATACATATAAGTATTAAATAATAACTCATTTTTATTGATAAAATTCAAATTTAACCAATTTAATATGTATTGCTGGAATCATCAAACACACTGGAAATGTTTTTTTACCCAGGCTTATCATCTGTTCCTATGGATGTCATGTTTCATACATTCTATAAAGAAGACATTCAAACAATAAATATTAATTAATTAATTTGTTTTAAGTATCATTGTAAAAATTTTCGCAAAGAGTTTCTCGTGTATCTTTCACGTGTCCGCCGAACTGTTTTCACTAAAGGGGAAGGGACGAAGGCGAGTAACTGGCGCCTTAGCTGGTAGGCTTCAAGGAGGAAGAGCTCATTAGCCACATAGCAGAAGGAAAACTGAATTTAAAAATCTGCTGCCTTGCAACTATTCCCAAACATGGGAAAGCTGTCGTGGGTCAACCCTGAGGAAAAATAAGGAGCTGGCAACCCCTAGGCAGTTTACAGCACACAGCGCTACACCCCATCAGAGCCTGTGACGCCACTGGTTCCAAACTGATCCCAAACTGTATATATTTCCTTTGCAAAGAATCACATAAGAAGCTTTTAATTTGATAACTCATGCCACCGATGTGCCCTTGAACTGTATTTTTGTTTAAAGAAATTCTTTTAATAATATCAGATGTAGGTGTGTGTAAAACAATTTTCACAACTACAACGGCTGGTAAAATCAATGTTTTACCTATGTTTCCATATTTTGCTATAAGTAAAGAGATATTGTAAGATGCTCACAAACTAACATCTTCTCTCTATATATATGATGTTGAAGTGAGATTGTGTGGGTCTATTCTTAACTTTATCTTTGAGTGCTAGAAAATTTTTAAATCTTTATCTATTTTGTTGAGTGACATTGTCTCAGATGATCCTCTAGCAATTGGTTTCGTATCATTATTTTAAAAAAGTCACTTAGGCAACGGCTTGTTTGACAAGGAAGGAATGAATCCCAGTTTTAAATAATCAATGATGGACAGTGTACATTTCTTTTCGTTAAACATTTGTTACATGCAGACAAAATTAAAATTTTTAAATAAGTATTGAGAAGATTCTTTGGTTTGATTAGCAGGATATATATTTAAATGATTTACCAAGATAAAAATCATATATTACTGTATAAAATAATTACATTAAATGAATGTAAAATTAAAAAAAGAGTGATTAAGTCCCTTAATGTAATTAACACCTTTTTTTTTTACAAAATACATTAAATTCTTACCATTACCTATCAATCAGTCTGTTGAACCATGGGGGCACCACACAAGATCTGTCAACAGCCCTTCTATATTCCTCTCTGTACTTAGCCCTGGATAAACCATTTCATGGCAGACCTGCCCATTCTTTCATGTCTTCACATTGCTCTCTGTCTTTCATTCTTCATCCTGGAACTCAATGGTCAAAGGAGCATAACCCTGGTATTATTTTCTGGAAATAAAAAAAGACTGATTTAGTCCCTTAATGTAATTAACACAATTTTTAAAAAAAAATACATTAAATTCTTACCATTACCAATCAATTAGTCTGTTGAACCATGGGGGCACCACACAAGATCTGTCAACAGCCCTTCTATATTCCTCTCTGTACTTAGCCCTGGATAAACCATTTCTTGGCAGACCTGCCCATTCTTTGATGTCTTTCCATCTCTCTGTCTTCCTTCTTTGTACACAAATGGGGAAAAAATGGACCATAATTCTTAAAAAAGAAATTTAATATCATTAAATAAAGTTTAATTTAATTTCTAATTATTAATAAAATATCTTACCAGAATGCTAGCCACACTTTCTAAAACTATGACCAGTGCCTTATTTAAATCTTGAATTATATTTCTAGTCTAGGAGTTCCAATCAATTTTGTTGTATACAAAGGCCATGATACTGATTATAGGAATATGCCAGATGTCTGTTTCAGCATCTGAGTAAATAAATTAATGAAACTCCTAGGACTCTAAGTTAGGGTAATGTCATCTTTCATATCTGTATTAAAAAAACACAAAAAAAAAAACAAAAAAAAACTGGACATACATTCCTCATTATCAGTTCCCATCCTGTTTGTCATTTAAATATTTTGGACATTCCTTTTACATTCCAGCCAAGATCTTGCAGCGGACAGTAGAAAATGGCAGTTTGAACTTCAGATCATTGTGTCAACCATCTCGTGCAAACCACAAAACCAGGCAGTGTAATCAAGATCTACCTAAGAATGAAAAATATTATCAGATACAATTTCACATTACATATAAAAAAGGATAGCTATATTTAACTTGATCTAGTAGAAGATGTACAACTATCATACCCATATAATGTAGATTAACAAACTGATTCAAGATAAATACTATTATCTTCTTATCTTATATAATACACACGTTACTTTAAAAAAGAAGATGATTACGTCCTACGCGTCAAACATTTAGTCATGCATATTAACCAATGACTTAAATTCTGCCAAGTCACTGGTTTTCCTGGCTAGCTCAGGCAACCCATTCCATGCTCTAATAGCACTAGGGAAGAAGGAGTATTTGTACAAATTTGTCCTAGCATATGGGACGAGGAATGTGCCTTTATCTTTGTGTCTTTCAGAGTATTTTATTAAATTTTGTTTTTGTATTTGAAGATTATGGTTCAGTGTTTTATGTATGATTGCTACTTTACTTTTGAGCCTTCTGTCCTGAAGACTTTCTAAATTTAGTGATTTTACTAAAGGTGTTACTCTAGTCAAATGTGAATATTCGTTTGTTATGAATCGCACTGCTCTATTTTGTGTCTGTTCTAGTTTCTTAATGTTTTCTTGAGTTGTGGGGTCCCAAACGGAGGATGCATATTCTATTATTGGCCTAACCAAAGTTTTAAATAACATTTTAGTTTTATGTTCTTATTTGATTTATAGAAATTTCTTTTAATAAATCCTAATGCTTTGTTTGATTTTTTTTGTAGTTTCATCAATATGTGGATTCCATGACAGTTTTTCATTTATTATAACACCTAGGTATTTTGCGTTTTTAGTCTGTGTTACTGGTTTGCCATGAATAAGATAAGTGGAATTAATTTGTTTTAGTTTTTTTGTTACTCTTAACAACTGACATTTTTCTGGGTGGAAAGACATGCTCCAATTTGATTCCCATTTCTGTAATTCATCTAATTCTCTTTGTAAAATATCTGTGTCTTGTGTTGTTTTTATTGTTCTATATATTATGCAATCGTCTGCAAATAATCTGACTTTTGTTCCTGAACTAATGCAATTTGGTAAATCATTTATGTAAATTAAAAATAGTAGTGGACCCAAGACTGTTCCTTGAGGTACACCTGAGTTTACTATTATCGGTGTTGATTTAGAGCCATTTATTATTACAGTTTGTTCTCTCCCTATCAGAAAGTCCTTAATCCACTGATGCAGTGGACCATTAATGCCGAAATATTTTAATTTTTTAAGCAAACTATGGTGGTGAACTTTGTCAAAAGCCTTAGAAAAATCTAGTAAGATAGCATCTATTTGTTCACTATTATATTAAGCCAATCCTACACCCATACTACTTGTATACATAAAATTGGGTGGATCTAGAATTTTAGATCTAGATAGACTAGATTTTTATTAAAATTCTAGATCTTTTCTATTAAGTAATAAAAACCTCTAAAATGTATTTTAATATGGATGAAACTGAACAGAAAGGATTGGAAAATAGTCGATGCCAACGCAGAGGCTCTTGTTCTCATATGAGCCATAGTTGTCTATTGACTGAAGGTGGTGGAGATAATTCAACAAGATGATTTACAATGTAATTCAAGAGATCTGTCTAGGTTAGTTCATTATTTTTCTTGAAGATTTCTATGATCAAGTCTAGATTTTCTAGATCTAGCATCATATACAATAATTTCTAGAGATCTAGTGCTAAGTCCTATACATATGGGATCTAGATCTAATCAAGATCTATCTAAAATCAGAATAAAAAATATGGAATGTCACACTAGATTTAGAATAGAATAGCAAAGTTTTACCAATATCTAGATTTTTAGTCCAGTAAATCAACTTATATAGATCAAAATATAAATTAAATTCACCTTTATCTATCCCTTAGTCTGATGGACTGTTAAGGCACCACACAAGGTTTGTCGACCATTCTTTTCCTCACCGTCTTTTGAATGACTAATTCCTGAGAATAGTAAACCGTTATTGTTAAAGAATATACAGGTAATCAGTGCTTTTTTGTAAAGAAATAGGTGCCGGAGCTCAGTGATGGATTGCCTTTTAACAACTAATAAATAAATAATAAACTTTAAAATACAAAAGTAACTTTTTCGCTGCATTGAAAAAAGTGCCGGTACGCTGTACCAGTGCTTACTGTAATGCTGCTGACCTGAAAAATTGTAGTTAAACTAAATAATACAGTAATATTAAGCCCATACTAATTAGTCTTAGATATATAGATCTAGAAATTATATTGACATTGTGTAGATCTAGTCAATCTAGATTTCAAAGCAAAGAAAACAGAAGAACGGTAGACCATAAGGCAAAGACGATAGGATTGACATGGACCAAGCTGAAGAAATCCAGAATATTTATTGAAAATTTTAAGTTAGATCTAGACTAATAATCTAGAATTCTAGGACTATAGTAATCTATACATTCTTTTCTAGACTCTACTAGACAAACTCTAATGATGATTCTAATATTAAATATGTAGATCTAGAGCAGTGGTTCCCAAATTTTTTTGTCTAGTAGACCCCTTGCCATGTTTTCTGCTTTTCGGTAAAACCCCTGCTTAACTTATATTTTTTTTTTTTGTATTTTTTTTTTTTAGATAAATTTTTTTAAATTTTTATTTTTATTTATTTTTTTATTTTTTTTAGATAATTTTTTTTTTTTTTTTTAATTTTTTTTTTTTTTCGAGAATTGACTTTCCCGGTACTGACTTCACTGTAGACCAGTGGTTCCCAAACTTTTATAAAAAAATTTTTATAATTTTTAAAAAATTTTTTTTTATTTTTTTTTTTTCGAGAATTGACTATCTTGGGACTAACTTCACTGTAGACCAGTGGTTCCCAAAATTTTAGTAAAATTTTTTTTTTTTTTTTTTTTTGTTGTTTTTTTTATAAAAAAAAAAATTTTTTTAATTTTTTTTTTTAATTTTTTTTTTTTTAGATAAATTTTTTTTTTGTAATTTCTTTAGATAAATTTTGTTTTAAATTTTTTTTTTTTTTTTTTTTGAGAATTCACTATTGCGGGACTGACTTCACTGTAGACCAGTGGTTCCCAAACTTTTATAAAAAAATTTTTATAATTTTTTTAAAATTTTTTTTTATTTTTTTTTTTCCGAGAAATGACTATCTTGGGACTAACTTCACTGTAGACCAGTGGTTCCCAAAATTTTAGTAAAATTTTTTTTTTTTTTTTTTTTTTTTATAAAATTTTTTTTTTTAATTTTTTTTTTTTAATTTTTTTTTTTTTTTTTTATAAAATTTTTTTTTTTAATTTTTTTTTTTTTTTTTTTAGTAAATTTTTTTTTTTTTTTCTTTTTTTTTTTTTTTTAAATTTTTTTAGATAAATTTTGTTTTAAATTTTTTTTTTTTTTTTTTTTTGAGAATTCACTATTGCGGGACTGACTTCACTGTAGACCAGTGGTTCCCAAACTTTTTTGTTTCGTAGACCCCTTGCCATGTTTTCTGCTTTTTGGTAGACCCCCTGCTTAACTTATATTGCTTTTTTTTTTCAATTTATTTGAAAACTAATTTCTAATTTTAGTGAGTTGAAGAGTAAAATGCAATTTAAAAATACATATAAGTATTAAATAATAACTCATTTTTATTGATAAAATTCAAATTTAACCAATTTAATATGTATTGCTGGAATCATCAAACACACTGGAAATGTTTTTTTACCCAGGCTTATCATCTGTTCCTATGGATGTCATGTTTCATACATTCTATAAAGAAGACATTCAAACAATAAATATTAATTAATTAATTTGTTTTAAGTATCATTGTAAAAATTTTCGCAAAGAGTTTCTCGTGTATCTTTCACGTGTCCGCCGAACTGTTTTCACTAAAGGGGAAGGGACGAAGGCGAGTAACTGGCGCCTTAGCCGGTAGGCTTCAAGCAGGAAGAGCTCATTAGCCACATAGCAGAAGGAAAACTGAATTTAAAAATCTGCTGCCTTGCAACTATTCCCAAACATGGGAAAGCTGTCGTGGGTCAACCCTGAGGAAAAATAAGGAGCTGGCAACCCCTAGGCAGTTTACAGCACACAGCGCTACACCCCATCAGAGCCTGTGACGCCACTGGTTCCAAACTGATCCCAAACTGTATATATTTCCTTTGCAAAGAATCACATAAGAAGCTTTTAATTTGATAACTCATGCCACCGATGTGCCCTTGAACTGTATTTTTGTTTAAAGAAATTCTTTTAATAATATCAGATGTAGGTGTGTGTAAAACAGTTTTCACAACTACAACGGCTGGTAAAATCAATGTTTTACCTATGTTTCCATATTTTGCTATAAGTAAAGAGATATTGTAAGATGCTCACAAACCAACATCTTCTCTCTATATATATGATGTTGAAGTGAGATTGTGTGGGTCTATTCTTAACTTTATCTTTGAGTGCTAGAAAATTTTTAAATCTTTATCTATTTTGTTAGGGTGACATTGTCTCAGATGATCCTCTAGCAATTGGTTTTGTATCATTATTTTAAAAAAGTCACTTAGGCAACGGCTTGTTTGACAAGGAAGGAATGAATCCCAGTTTTAAATAATCAATGCTGGACAGTTTACATTTCTTTTCGTTAAACATTTGTTACATGCAGACAAAATTAAAATTTTTAAATAAGTATTGAGAAGATTCTTTGGTTTGATTAGCAGGATATATATTTAAATGATTTACCAAGATAAAAATCATATATTACTGTATAAAATAATTACATTAAATGAATGTAAAATTAAAAAAAGAGTGATTAAGTCCCTTAATGTAATTAACACCATTTTTTTTACAAAATACATTAAATTCTTACCATTACCTATCAATCAGTCTGTTGAACCATGGGGGCACCACACAAGATCTGTCAACAGCCCTTCTATATTCCTCTCTGTACTTAGCCCTGGATAAACCATTTCATGGCAGACCTGCCCATTCTTTCATGTCTTCACATTGCTCTCTGTCTTTCATTCTTCATCCTGGAACTCAATTGTCAAAGGAGCATAACCCTGGTATTATTTTCTGGAAATAAAAAAAGACTGATTTAGTCCCTTAATGTAATTAACACAATTTTTTTTAAAAAATACATTAAATTCTTACCATTACCAATCAATTAGTCTGTTGAACCATGGGGGCACCACACAAGATCTGTCAACAGCCCTTCTATATTCCTCTCTGTACTTAGCCCTGGATAAACCATTTCTTGGCAGACCTGCCCATTCTTTGATGTCTTTCCATCTCTCTGTCTTCCTTCTTTGTACACAAATGGGGAAAAAATGGACCAGAATTCTTAAAAAAGAAATTTAATATCATTAAATAAAGTTTAATTTAATTTGTAATTATTGATAAAATATCTTACCAGAATGCTAGCCACACTTTCTAAAACTATGACCAGTGCCTTATTTAAATCTTCAATTATATTTCTAGTCTAGGAGTTCCAATCAATTTTGTTGTATACAAAGGCCATGATACTGATTATAGGAATATGCCAGATGTCTGTTTCAGCATCTGAGTAAATAAATTAATAAAACTCCTATGACTCTAAGTTAGGGTAATGTCATCTTTCATATCTGTATTAAAAAAACACAAAAAAAAAACAAAAAAAAACTGGACATACATTCCTCATTATCAGTTCCCATCCTGTTTGTCATTTAAATATTTTGGACATTCCTTTTACATTCCAGCCAAGATCTTGCAGCGGACAGTAGAAAATGGCAGTTTGAACTTCAGATCATTGTGTCAACCGTCTCGTGCAAACCACAAAACCAGGCAGTGTAATCAAGATCTACCTAAGAATGAAAAATATTATCAGATACAATTTCACATTACATCTAAAAAAGGATAGCTATATTTAACTTGATCTAGTAGAAGATGTACAACTATCATACCCATATAATGTAGATTAACAAACTGATTCAAGATAAATACTATTATCTTCTTATCTTATATAATACACACGTTACTTTAAAAAAGAAGATGATTACGTCCTACGCGTCAAACATTTAGTCATGCATATTAACCAATGACTTAAATTCTGCCAAGTCACTGGTTTTCCTGGCTAGCTCAGGCAACCCATTCCAGGCTCTAATAGCACTAGGGAAGAAAGGAATATTTGTACAAATTTGTCCTAGCATATGGGACGAGGAATGTGCCTTTATCTTTGTGTCTTTCAGAGTATTTTATTAAATTTTGTTTTTGTATTTGAAGATTATGGTTCAGTGTTTTATGTATGATTGCTACTTTACTTTTGAGCCTTCTGTCCTGAAGACTTTCTAAATTTAGTGATTTTACTAAAGGTGTTACTCTAGTCAAATGTGAATATTCGTTTGTTATGAATCGCACTGCTCTATTTTGTGTCTGTTCTAGTTTCTTAATGTTTTCTTGAGTTGTGGGGTCCCAAACGGAGGATGCATATTCTATTATTGGCCTAACCAAAGTTTTAAATAACATTTTAGTTTTATGTTCTTATTTGATTTATAGAAATTTCTTTTAATAAATCCTAATGCTTTGTTTGATTTTTTTTGTAGTTTCATCAATATGTGGATTCCATGACAGTTTTTCATTTATTATAACACCTAGGTATTTTGCGTTTTTAGTCTGTGTTACTGGTTTGCCATGAATAAGATAAGTGGAATTAATTTGTTTTAGTTTTTTTGTTACTCTTAACAACTGACATTTTTCTGGGTGGAAAGACATGCTCCAATTTGATTCCCATTTCTGTAATTCATCTAATTCTCTTTGTAAAATATCTGTGTCTTGTGTTGTTTTTATTGTTCTATATATTATGCAATCGTCTGCAAATAATCTGACTTTTGTTCCTGAAGTAATGCAATTTGGTAAATCATTTATGTAAATTAAAAATAGTAGTGGACCCAAGACTGTTCCTTGAGGTACACCTGAGTTTACTATTATCGGTGTTGATTTAGAGCCATTTATTATTACAGTTTGTTCTCTCCCTATCAGAAAGTCCTTAATCCACTGATGCAGTGGACCATTAATGCCAAAATATTTTAATTTTTTAAGCAAACTATGGTGGTGAACTTTGTCAAAAGCCTTAGAAAAATCTAGTAAGATAACATCTATTTGTTCACTATTATATTAAGCCAATCCTACACCCATACTACTTGTATACATAAAATTGGGTGGATCTAGAATTTTAGATCTAGATAGACTAGATTTTTATTAAAATTCTAGATCTTTTCTATTAAGTAATAAAAACCTTTAAAATGTATTTTAATATGGATGAAACTGAACAGAAAGGATTGGAAAATAGTCGATGCCAACGCAGAGGCTCTTGTTCTCATATGAGCCATAGTTGTCTATTGACTGAAGGTGGTGGAGATAATTCAACAAGATGATTTACAATGTAATTCAAGAGATCTGTCTAGGTTAGTTCATTATTTTTCTTGAAGATTTCTATAATCAAGTCTAGATTTTCTAGATCTAGCATCATATACAATAATTTCTAGAGATCTAGTGCTAAGTCCTATACATATGGGATCTAGATCTAATCAAGATCTATCTAAAATCAGAATAAAAAATATGGAATGTCACACTAGATTTAGAATAGAATAGCAAAGTTTTACCAATATCTAGATTTTTAGTCCAGTAAATCAACTTATATAGATCAAAATATAAATTAAATTCACCTTTATCTATCCCTTAGTCTGATGGACTGTTAAGGCACCACACAAGGTTTGTCGACCATTCTTTTCCTCACCGTCTTTTGAATGACTAATTCCTGAGAATAGTAAACCGTTATTGTTAAAGAATATACAGGTAATCAGTGCTTTTTTGTAAAGAAATAGGTGCCGGAGCTCAGTGATGGATTGCCTTTTAACAACTAATAAATAAATAATAAACTTTAAAATACAAAAGTAACTTTTTCGCTGCATTGAAAAAAGTGCCGGTACGCTGTACCAGTGCTTACTGTAATGCTGCTGACCTGAAAAATTGTAGTTAAACTAAATAATACAGTAATATTAAGCCCATACTAATTAGTCTTAGATATATAGATCTAGAAATTATATTGACATTGTGTAGATCTAGTCAATCTAGATTTCAAAGCAAAGAAAACAGAAGAACGGTAGACCATAAGGCAAAGACGATAGGATTGACATGGACCAAGCTGAAGAAATCCAGAATATTTATTGAAAATTTTAAGTTAGATCTAGACTAATAATCTAGAATACTAGGACTATAGTAATCTATACATTCTTTTCTAGACTCTACTAGACAAACTCTAATGATGATTCTAATATTAAATATGTAGATCTAGAGCAGTGGTTCCCAAATTTTTTTGTCTAGTAGACCCCTTGCCATGTTTTCTGCTTTTCGGTACAACCCCTGCTTAACTTATATTTTTTTTTTTTGTATTTTTTTTTTTTAGATAAATTTTTTTAAATTTTTATTTTTATTTATTTTTTTATTTTTTTTAGATAATTTTTCTTTTTTTTTTTTTATTTTTTTTATTTTTCGAGAATTGACTTTCCCGGTACTGACTTCACTGTAGACCAGTGGTTCCCAAACTTTTATAAAAAAATTTTTATAATTTTTAAAAAATTTTTTTTTCTTTTTTTTTTTCCAAGAATTGACTATCTTGGGACTAACTTCACTGTAGACCAGTGGTTCCCAAAATTTTAGTAAAATTTTTTTTTTTTTTTTTTTGTTGTTTTTTTTATATAAAAAAAATTTTTTTAATTTTTTTTTTTCAATTTTTTTTTTTAGATAAATTTTTTTTTGTAATTTCTTTAGATAAATTTTGTTTTAAATTTTTTTTTTTTTTTTTGAGAATTCACTATCCCAGGACTGATTTCACTGTAGACCAGTGGTTCCCAAACATTCAGTAAATTTTTTTTTTTTTTTTTTTTTATAAAATTTTTTTTTTTAATTTTTTTTTTTTTTTTTTTTTTTTTTTTAGTAAATTTTTATTTTTTTTTTTATAAAATTTTTTTTTTTAATTTTTTTTCTTTTTTTTTTAGTAAATTTTTTTTTTTTTTTTTCTTTTTTTTTTTTTTTTTTTAAATTTTTTTAGATAAATTTTGTTTTAAATTTTTTTTTTTTTTTTTTTTGAGAATTCACTATTGCGGGACTGACTTCACTGTAGACCAGTGGTTCCCAACCTTTTTTTTTTCGTAGACCCCTTGCCATGTTTTCTGCTTTTTGGTAGACCCCCTGCTTAACTTATATTGCTTTTTTTTTTCAATTTATTTGAAAACTAATTTCTAATTTTAGTGAGTTGAAGAGTAAAATGCAATTTAAAAATACATATAAGTATTAAATAATAACTCATTTTTATTGATAAAATTCAAATTTAACCAATTTAATATGTATTGCTGGAATCATCAAACACACTGGAAATGTTTTTTTACCCAGGCTTATCATCTGTTCCTATGGATGTCATGTTTCATACATTCTATAAAGAAGACATTCAAACAATAAATATTAATTAATTAATTTGTTTTAAGTATCATTGTAAAAATTTTCGCAAAGAGTTTCTCGTGTATCTTTCACGTGTCCGCCGAACTGTTTTCACTAAAGGGGAAGGGACGAAGGCGAGTAACTGGCGCCTTAGCCGGTAGGCTTCAAGCAGGAAGAGCTCATTAGCCACATAGCAGAAGGAAAACTGAATTTAAAAATCTGCTGCCTTGCAACTATTCCCAAACATGGGAAAGCTGTCGTGGGTCAACCCTGAGGAAAAATAAGGAGCTGGCAACCCCTAGGCAGTTTACAGCACACAGCGCTACACCCCATCAGAGCCTGTGACGCCACTGGTTCCAAACTGATCCCAAACTGTATATATTTCCTTTGCAAAGAATCACATAAGAAGCTTTTAATTTGATAACTCATGCCACCGATGTGCCCTTGAACTGTATTTTTGTTTAAAGAAATTCTTTTAATAATATCAGATGTAGGTGTGTGTAAAACAGTTTTCACAACTACAACGGCTGGTAAAATCAATGTTTTACCTATGTTTCCATATTTTGCTATAACTAAAGAGATATTGTAAGATGCTCACAAACCAACATCTTCTCTCTATATATATGATGTTGAAGTGAGATTGTGTGGGTCTATTCTTAACTTTATCTTTGAGTGCTAGAAAATTTTTAAATCTTTATCTATTTTGTTAGGGTGACATTGTCTCAGATGATCCTCTAGCAATTGGTTTTGTATCATTATTTTAAAAAAGTCACTTAGGCAACGGCTTGTTTGACAAGGAAGGAATGAATCCCAGTTTTAAATAATCAATGATGGACAGTGTACATTTCTTTTCGTTAAACATTTGTTACATGCAGACAAAATTAAAATTTTTAAATAAGTATTGAGAAGATTCTTTGGTTTGATTAGCAGGATATATATTTAAATGATTTACCAAGATAAAAATCATATATTACTGTATAAAATAATTACATTAAATAAATGTAAAATTAAAAAAAGAGTGATTAAGTCCCTTAATGTAATTAACACCATTTTTTTTACAAAATACATTAAATTCTTACCATTACCTATCAATCAGTCTGTTGAACCATGGGGGCACCACACAAGATCTGTCAACAGCCCTTCTATATTCCTCTCTGTACTTAGCCCTGGATAAACCATTTCATGGCAGACCTGCCCATTCTTTCATGTCTTCACATTGCTCTCTGTCTTTCATTCTTCATCCTGGAACTCAATGGTCAAAGGAGCATAACCCTGGTATTATTTTCTGGAAATAAAAAAAGACTGATTTAGTCCCTTAATGTAATTAACACAATTTAAAAAAAAAAATACATTAAATTCTTACCATTACCAATCAATTAGTCTGTTGAACCATGGGGGCACCACATAAGGTCTGTCAACAGCCCTTCTATATTCCTCTCTGTACTTAGCCCTGGATAAACCATTTCTTGGCAGACCTGCCCATTCTTTGATGTCTTTCCATCTCTCTGTCTTCCTTCTTTGTACACAAATGGGGAAAAAATGGACCATAATTCTTAAAAAAGAAATTTAATATCATTAAATAAAATTTAATTTAATTTCTAATTATTAATAAAATATCTTACCAGAATGCTAGCCACACTTTCTAAAACTATGACCAGTGCCTTATTTAAATCTTGAATTATATTTCTAGTCTAGGAGTTCCAATCAATTTTGTTGTATACAAAGGCCATGATACTGATTATAGGAATATGCCAGATGTCTGTTTCAGCATCTGAGTAAATAAATTAATGAAACTCCTATGACTCTAAGTTAGGGTAATGTCATCTTTCATATCTGTATTAAAAAAACACAAAAAAAAAACAAAAAAAAACTGGACATACATTCCTCATTATCAGTTCCCATCCTGTTTGTCATTTAAATATTTTGGACATTCCTTTTACATTCCAGCCAAGATCTTGCAGCGGACAGTAGAAAATGGCAGTTTGAACTTCAGATCATTGTGTAAACCGTCTCGTGCAAACCACAAAACCAGGCAGTGTAATCAAGATCTACCTAAGAATGAAAAATACTATCAGATACAATTTCACATTACATCTAAAAAAGGATAGCTATATTTAACTTGATCTAGTAGAAGATGTACAACTATCATACCCATATAATGTAGATTAACAAACTGATTCAAGATAAATACTATTATCTTCTTATCTTATATAATACAGACGTTACTTCAAAAAAGAAGATAATTATGTCCTACGCGTCAAACATTTAGTCATGCATATTAACCAATGACTTAAATTCTGCCAAGTCACTGGTTTTCCTGGCTAGCTCAGGCAACCCATTCCATGCTCTAATAGCACTAGGGAAGAAGGAGTATTTGTACAAATTTGTCCTAGCATATGGGACGAGGAATGTGCCTTTATCTTTGTGTCTTTCAGAGTATTTTATTAAATTTTGTTTTTGTATTTGAAGATTATGGTTCAGTGTTTTATGTATGATTGCTACTTTACTTTTGAGCCTTCTGTCCTGAAGACTTTCTAAATTTAGTGATTTTACTAAAGGTGTTACTCTAGTCAAATGTGAATATTCGTTTGTTATGAATCGCACTGCTCTATTTTGTGTCTGTTCTAGTTTCTTAATGTTTTCTTGAGTTGTGGGGTCCCAAACGGAGGATGCATATTCTATTATTGGCCTAACCAAAGTTTTAAATAACATTTTAGTTTTATGTTCTTATTTGATTTATAGAAATTTCTTTTAATAAATCCTAATGCTTTGTTTGATTTTTTTTGTAGTTTCATCAATATGTGGATTCCATGACAGTTTTTCATTTATTATAACACCTAGGTATTTTGCGTTTTTAGTCTGTGTTACTGGTTTGCCATGAATAAGATAAGTGGAATTAATTTGTTTTAGTTTTTTTGTTACTCTTAACAACTGACATTTTTCTGGGTGGAAAGACATGCTCCAATTTGATTCCCATTTCTGTAATTCATCTAATTCTCTTTGTAAAATATCTGTGTCTTGTGTTGTTTTTATTGTTCTATATATTATGCAATCGTCTGCAAATAATCTGACTTTTGTTCCTGAAGTAATGCAATTTGGTAAATCATTTATGTAAATTAAAAATAGTAGTGGACCCAAGACTGTTCCTTGAGGTACACCTGAGTTTACTATTATCGGTGTTGATTTAGAGCCATTTATTATTACAGTTTGTTCTCTCCCTATCAGAAAGTCCTTAATCCACTGATGCAGTGGACCATTAATGCCGAAATATTTTAATTTTTTAAGCAAACTATGGTGGTGAACTTTGTCAAAAGCCTTAGAAAAATCTAGTAAGATAGCATCTATTTGTTCACTATTATATTAAGCCAATCCTACACCCATACTACTTGTATACATAAAATTGGGTGGATCTAGAATTTTAGATCTAGATAGACTAGATTTTTATTAAAATTCTAGATCTTTTCTATTAAGTAATAAAAACCTTTAAAATGTATTTTAATATGGATGAAGCTGAACAGAAAGGATTGGAAAATAGTCGATGCCAATGCAGAGGCTCTTGTTCTCGTATGAGCCATAGTTGTCTATTGACTGAAGGTGGTGGAGATAATTCAACAAGATGATTTACAATGTAATTCAAGAGATCTGTCTAGGTTAGTTCATTATTTTTCTTGAAGATTTCTATGATCAAGTCTAGATTTTCTAGATCTAGCATCATATACAATAATTTCTAGAGATCTAGTGCTAAGTCCTATACATATGGGATCTAGATCTAATCAAGATCTATCTAAAATCAGAATAAAAAATATGGAATGTCACACTAGATTTAGAATAGAATAGCAAAGTTTTACCAATATCTAGATTTTTAGTCCAGTAAATCAACTTATATAGATCAAAATATAAATTAAATTCACCTTTATCTATCCCTTAGTCTGATGGACTGTTAAGGCACCACACAAGGTTTGTCGACCATTCTTTTCCTCACCGTCTTTTGAATGACTAATTCCTGAGAATAGTAAACCGTTATTGTTAAAGAATATACAGGTAATCAGTGCTTTTTTGTAAAGAAATAGGTGCCGGAGCTCAGTGATGGATTGCCTTTTAACAACTAATAAATAAATAATAAACTTTAAAATACAAAAGTAACTTTTTCGCTGCATTGAAAAAAGTGCCGGTACGCTGTACCAGTGCTTACTGTAATGCTGCTGACCTGAAAAATTGTAGTTAAACTAAATAATACAGTAATATTAAGCCCATACTAATTAGTCTTAGATATATAGATCTAGAAATTATATTGACATTGTGTAGATCTAGTCAATCTAGATTTCAAAGCAAAGAAAACAGAAGAACGGTAGACCATAAGGCAAAGACGATAGGATTGACATGGACCAAGCTGAAGAAATCCAGAATATTTATTGAAAATTTTAAGTTAGATCTAGACTAATAATCTAGAATACTAGAACTATAGTAATCTATACATTCTTTTCTAGACTCTACTAGACAAACTCTAATGATGATTCTAATATTAAATATGTAGATCTAGAGCAGTGGTTCCCAAATTTTTTTGTCTCGTAGACCCCTTGCCATGTTTTCTGCTTTTCGGTAAAACCCCTGCTTAACTTGTTTTTTTTTTTTTTGTATTTTTTTTTTTTAGATAAATTTTTTTTAATTTTTCTTTTTATTTATTTTTTTATTTTTTTTAGATAATTTTTTTTTTTTTTTTTAATTTTTTTTATTTTTCGAGAATTGACTTTCCCGGTACTGACTTCACTGTAGACCAGTGGTTCCCAAACTTTTATAAAAAATTTTTTAGAATTTTTTAAATTTTTTTTTTATTTTTTTTTTTCCGAGAATTGACTATCTTGGGACTAACTTCACTGTAGACCAGTGGTTCCCAAAATTTTAGTAAAATTTTTTTTTTTTTTTTGTTGTTTTTTTTATAAAAAAAATTTTTTTTAAATTTTTTTTTTTCAATTTTTTTTTTTAGATAAATTTTTTTTTGTAATTTCTTTAGATAAATTTTGTTTTAATTTTTTTTTTTTTTTTTTGAGAATTCACTATCCTAGGACTGATTTCACTGTAGACCAGTGGTTCCCAAACATTCAGTAAATTTTTTTTTTTTTTCTTTTTTTTTTTTTTTTTTTTTTTATAAAATTTTTTTTTTTTAATTTTTTTTTTTTAATTTTTTTTTTTTTAATTTTTTTTTAGTAAATTTTTTTTTTTTTTTTTAGTAAATTTTTTTTTTAATTTTTTTTCTTTTTTTTAGTAAATTTTTTTTTTTTTTTTTTTTTTTTTTTTTTTTTTTTTTTAAATTTTTTAAGATAAATTTTGTTTTAAATTTTTTTTTTTTTTTTTTTTTTTTGAGAATTCACTATTGCGGGACTGACTTCACTGTAGACCAGTGGTTCCCAAACTTTTATAAAAAAATTTTTATAATTTTTTAAAAATTTTTTTTAATTTTTTTTTTTTTTTTTAGTAAATTTTTTTTTTCTTTTTTAAATTTTTTTAGATAAATTTTGTTTTAAATTTTTTTTTTTTTTTTTTTTGAGAATTCACTATTGCGGGACTGACTTCACTGTAGACCAGTGGTTCCCAAACTTTTTTGTTTCGTAGACCCCTTGCCATGTTTTCTGCTTTTTGGTAGACCCCCTGCTTAACTTATATTGCTTTTTTTTTTCAATTTATTTGAAAACTAATTTCTAATTTTAGTGAGTTGAAGAGTAAAATGCAATTTAAAAATACATATAAGTATTAAATAATAACTCATTTTTATTGATAAAATTCAAATTTAACCAATTTAATATGTATTGCTGGAATCATCAAACACACTGGAAATGTTTTTTTACCCAGGCTTATCATCTGTTCCTATGGATGTCATGTTTCATACATTCTATAAAGAAGACATTCAAACAATAAATATTAATTAATTAATTTGTTTTGAGTATCATTGTAAAAATTTTCGCAAAGAGTTTCTCGTGTATCTTTCACGTGTCCGCCGAACTGTTTTCACTAAAGGGGAAGGGACGAAGGCGAGTAACTGGCGCCTTAGCTGGTAGGCTTCAAGCAGGAAGAGCTCATTAGCCACATAGCAGAAGGAAAACTGAATTTAAAAATCTGCTGCCTTGCAACTATTCCCAAACATGGGAAAGCTGTCGTGGGTCAACCCTGAGGAAAAATAAGGAGCTGGCAACCCCTAGGCAGTTTACAGCACACAGCGCTACACCCCATCAGAGCCTGTGACGCCACTGGTTCCAAACTGATCCCAAACTGTATATATTTCCTTTGCAAAGAATCACATAAGAAGCTTTTAATTTGATAACTCATGCCACCGATGTGCCCTTGAACTGTATTTTTGTTTAAAGAAATTCTTTTAATAATATCAGATGTAGGTGTGTGTAAAACAATTTTCACAACTACAACGGCTGGTAAAATCAATGTTTTACCTATGTTTCCATATTTTGCTATAAGTAAAGAGATATTGTAAGATGCTCACAAACCAACATCTTCTCTCTATATATATGATGTTGAAGTGAGATTGTGTGGGTCTATTCTTAACTTTATCTTTGAGTGCTAGAAAATTTTTAAATCTTTATCTATTTTGTTAGGGTGACATTGTCTCAGATGATCCTCTAGCAATTGGTTTTGTATCATTATTTTAAAAAAGTCACTTAGGCAACGGCTTGTTTGACAAGGAAGGAATGAATCCCAGTTTTAAATAATCAATGATGGACAGTGTACATTTCTTTTCGTTAAACATTTGTTACATGCAGACAAAATTAAAATTTTTAAATAAGTATTGAGAAGATTCTTTGGTTTGATTAGCAGGATATATATTTAAATGATTTACCAAGATAAAAATCATATATTACTGTATAAAATAATTACATTAAATGAATGTAAAATTAAAAAAAGAGTGATTAAGTCCCTTAATGTAATTAACACCATTTTTTTTACAAAATACATTAAATTCTTATCATTACCTATCAATCAGTCTGTTGAACCATGGGGGCACCACACAAGATCTGTCAACAGCCCTTCTATATTCCTCTCTGTACTTAGCCCTGGATAAACCATTTCATGGCAGACCTGCCCATTCTTTCATGTCTTCACATTGCTCTCTGTCTTTCATTCTTCATCCTGGAACTCAATGGTCAAAGGAGCATAACCCTGGTATTATTTTCTGGAAATAAAAAAAGACTGATTTAGTCCCTTAATGTAATTAACACAATTTTTTAAAAAAAATACATTAAATTCTTACCATTACCAATCAATTAGTCTGTTGAACCATGGGGGCACCACACAAGATCTGTCAACAGCCCTTCTATATTCCTCTCTGTACTTAGCCCTGGATAAACCATTTCTTGGCAGACCTGCCCATTCTTTGATGTCTTTCCATCTCTCTGTCTTCCTTCTTTGTACACAAATGGGGAAAAAATGGACCATAATTCTTAAAAAAGAAATTTAATATCATTAAATAAAGTTTAATTTAATTTCTAATTATTAATAAAATATCTTACCAGAATGCTAGCCACACTTTCTAAAACTATGACCAGTGCCTTATTTAAATCTTGAATTATATTTCTAGTCTAGGAGTTCCAATCAATTTTGTTGTATACAAAGGCCATGATACTGATTATAGGAATATGCCAGATGTCTGTTTCAGCATCTGAGTAAATAAATTAATGAAACTCCTATGACTCTAAGTTAGGGTAATGTCATCTTTCATATCTGTATTAAAAAAACACAAAAAAAAAAACAAAAAAAAACTGGACATACATTCCTCATTATCAGTTCCCGTCCTGTTTGTCATTTAAATATTTTGGACATTCCTTTTACATTCCAGCCAAGATCTTGCAGCGGACAGTAGAAAATGGCAGTTTGAACTTCAGATCATTGTGTCAACCGTCTCGTGCAAACCACAAAACCAGGCAGTGTAATCAAGATCTACCTAAGAATAAAAAATATTATCAGATACAATTTCACATTACATCTAAAAAAGGATAGCTATATTTAACTTGATCTAGTAGAAGATGTACAACTATCATACCCATATAATGTAGATTAACAAACTGATTCAAGATAAATACTATTATCTTCTTATCTTATATAATACACACGTTACTTTAAAAAAGAAGATGATTACGTCCTACGCGTCAAACATTTAGTCATGCATATTAACCAATGACTTAAATTCTGCCAAGTCACTGGTTTTCCTGGCTAGCTCAGGCAACCCATTCCATGCTCTAATAGCACTAGGGAAGAAGGAGTATTTGTACAAATTTGTCCTAGCATATGGGACGAGGAATGTGCCTTTATCTTTGTGTCTTTCAGAGTATTTTATTAAATTTTGTTTTTGTATTTGAAGATTATGGTTCAGTGTTTTATGTATGATTGCTACTTTACTTTTGAGCCTTCTGTCCTGAAGACTTTCTAAATTTAGTGATTTTACTAAAGGTGTTACTCTAGTCAAATGTGAATATTCGTTTGTTATGAATCGCACTGCTCTATTTTGTGTCTGTTCTAGTTTCTTAATGTTTTCTTGAGTTGTGGGGTCCCAAACGGAGGATGCATATTCTATTATTGGCCTAACCAAAGTTTTAAATAACATTTTAGTTTTATGTTCTTATTTGATTTATAGAAATTTCTTTTAATAAATCCTAATGCTTTGTTTGATTTTTTTTGTAGTTTCATCAATATGTGGATTCCATGACAGTTTTTCATTTATTATAACACCTAGGTATTTTGCGTTTTTAGTCTGTGTTACTGGTTTGCCATGAATAAGATAAGTGGAATTAATTTGTTTTAGTTTTTTTGTTACTCTTAACAACTGACATTTTTCTGGGTGGAAAGACATGCTCCAATTTGATTCCCATTTCTGTAATTCATCTAATTCTCTTTGTAAAATATCTGTGTCTTGTGTTGTTTTTATTGTTCTATATATTATGCAATCGTCTGCAAATAATCTGACTTTTGTTCCTGAACTAATGCAATTTGGTAAATCATTTATGCAAATTAAAAATAGTAGTGGACCCAAGACTGTTCCTTGAGGTACACCTGAGTTTACTATTATCGGTGTTGATTTAGAGCCATTTATTATTACAGTTTGTTCTCTCCCTATCAGAAAGTCCTTAATCCACTGATGCAGTGGACCATTAATGCCGAAATATTTTAATTTTTTAAGCAAACTATGGTGGTGAACTTTGTCAAAAGCCTTAGAAAAATCTAGTAAGATAGCATCTATTTGTTCACTATTATATTAAGCCAATCCTACACCCATACTACTTGTATACATAAAATTGGGTGGATCTAGAATTTTAGATCTAGATAGACTAGATTTTTATTAAAATTCTAGATCTTTTCTATTAAGTAATAAAAACCTCTAAAATGTATTTTAATATGGATGAAACTGAACAGAAAGGATTGGAAAATAGTCGATGCCAACGCAGAGGCTCTTGTTCTCGTATGAGCCATAGTTGTCTATTGACTGAAGGTGGTGGAGATAATTCAACAAGATGATTTACAATGTAATTCAAGAGATCTGTCTAGGTTAGTTCATTATTTTTCTTGAAGATTTCTATGATCAAGTCTAGATTTTCTAGATCTAGCATCATATACAATAATTTCTAGAGATCTAGTGCTAAGTCCTATACATATGGGATCTAGATCTAATCAAGATCTATCTAAAATCAGAATAAAAAATATGGAATGTCACACTAGATTTAGAATAGAATAGCAAAGTTTTACCAATATCTAGATTTTTAGTCCAGTAAATCAACTTATATAGATCAAAATATAAATTAAATTCACCTTTATCTATCCCTTAGTCTGATGGACTGTTAAGGCACCACACAAGGTTTGTCGACCATTCTTTTCCTCACCGTCTTTTGAATGACTAATTCCTGAGAATAGTAAACCGTTATTGTTAAAATATACAGGTAATCAGTGCTTTTTTGTAAAGAAATAGGTGCCGGAGCTCAGTGATGGATTGCCTTTTAACAACTAATAAATAAATAATAAACTTTAAAATACAAAAGTAACTTTTTCGCTGCATTGAAAAAAGTGCCGGTACGCTGTACCAGTGCTTACTGTAATGCTGCTGACCTGAAAAATTGTAGTTAAACTAAATAATACAGTAATATTAAGCCCATACTAATTAGTCTTAGATATATAGATCTAGAAATTATATTGACATTGTGTAGATCTAGTCAATCTAGATTTCAAAGCAAAGAAAACAGAAGAACGGTAGACCATAAGGCAAAGTCGATAGGATTGACATGGACCAAGCTGAAGAAATCCAGAATATTTATTGAAAATTTTAAGTTAGATCTAGACTAATAATCTAGAATACTAGGACTATAGTAATCTATACATTCTTTTCTAGACTCTACTAGACAAACTCTAATGATGATTCTAATATTAAATATGTAGATCTAGAGCAGTGGTTCCCAAATTTTTTTGTCTCGTAGACCCCTTGCCATGTTTTCTGCTTTCGGTAAAACCCCTGCTTAACTTGTTTTTTTTTTTTTTGTATTTTTTTTTTTTAGATAAATTTTTTTTAATTTTTCTTTTTATTTATTTTTTTATTTTTTTTAGATAATTTTTTTTTTTTTTTTTAATTTTTTTTATTTTTCGAGAATTGACTTTCCCGGTACTGACTTCACTGTAGACCAGTGGTTCCCAAACTTTTATAAAAAAATTTTTATAATTTTTTAAAATTTTTTTTTATTTTTTTTTTTCCGAGAATTGACTATCTTGGGACTAACTTCACTGTAGACCAGTGGTTCCCAAAATTTTAGTAAAATTTTTTTTTTTTTTTGTTGTTTTTTTTATAAAAAAAAATTTTTTTTAATTTTTTTTTTTCAATTTTTTTTTTTAGATAAATTTTTTTTTGTAATTTCTTTAGATAAATTTTGTTTTAAATTTTTTTTTTTTTTTTTTGAGAATTCACTATCCTAGGACTGATTTCACTGTAGACCAGTGGTTCCCAAACATTCAGTAAATTTTTTTTTTTTTTTCTTTTTTTTTTTTTTTTTTTTTTTTTTTTTTTTTTTTATAAAATTTTTTTTTTTTAATTTTTTTTTTTTAATTTTTTTTTTTTAATTTTTTTTTTTTAATTTTTTTTTAGTAAATTTTTTTTTTTTTTTTTAGTAAATTTTTTTATAATTTTTTTTTTTTTTTTAGTAAATTTTTTTTTCTTTTTTTTTTTTTTTTTTTAAATTTTTTAAGATAAATTTTGTTTTAAATTTTTTTTTTTTTTTTTTTTGAGAATTCACTATTGCGGGACTGACTTCACTGTAGACCAGTGGTTCCCAAACTTTTTTGTTTCGTAGACCCCTTGCCATGTTTTCTGCTTTTTGGTAGACCCCCTGCTTAACTTATATTGCTTTTTTTTTTCAATTTATTTGAAAACTAATTTCTAATTTTAGTGAGTTGAAGAGTAAAATGCAATTTAAAAATACATATAAGTATTAAATAATAACTCATTTTTATTGATAAAATTCAAATTTAACCAATTTAATATGTATTGCTGGAATCATCAAACACACTGGAAATGTTTTTTTACCCAGGCTTATCATCTGTTCCTATGGATGTCATGTTTCATACATTCTATAAAGAAGACATTCAAACAATAAATATTAATTAATTAATTTGTTTTAAGTATCATTGTAAAAATTTTCGCAAAGAGTTTCTCGAGTATCTTTCACGTGTCCGCCGAACTGTTTTCACTAAAGGGGAAGGGACGAAGGCGAGTAACTGGCGCCTTAGCCGGTAGGCTTCAAGCAGGAAGAGCTCATTAGCCACATAGCAGAAGGAAAACTGAATTTAAAAATCTGCTGCCTTGCAACTATTCCCAAACATGGGAAAGCTGTCGTGGGTCAACCCTGAGGAAAAATAAGGAGCTGGCAACCCCTAGGCAGTTTACAGCACACAGCGCTACACCCCATCAGAGCCTGTGACGCCACTGGTTCCAAACTGATCCCAAACTGTATATATTTCCTTTGCAAAGTATCACATAAGAAGCTTTTAATTTGATAACTCATGCCACCGATGTGCCCTTCAACTGTATTTTTGTTTAAAGAAATTCTTTTAATAATATCAGATGTAGGTGTGTGTAAAACAGTTTTCACAACTACAACGGCTGGTAAAATCAATGTTTTACCTATGTTTCCATATTTTGCTATAAGTAAAAAGATATTGTAAGATGCTCACAAACCAACATCTTCTCTCTATATATATGATGTTGAAGTGAGATTGTGTGGGTCTATTCTTAACTTTATCTTTGAGTGCTAGAAAATTTTTAAATCTTTATCTATTTTGTTAGGGTGACATTGTCTCAGATGATCCTCTAGCAATTGGTTTCGTATCATTATTTTAAAAAAGTCATCTAGGCAACGGCTTGTTTGACAAGGAAGGAATGAATCCCAGTTTTAAATAATCAATGCTGGACAGTGTGCATTTCTTTTCGTTAAACATTTGTTACATGCAGACAAAATTAAAATTTTTAAATAAGTATTGAGAAGATTCTTTGGTTTGATTAGCAGGATATATATTTAAATGATTTACCAAGATAAAAGTCATATATTACTGTATAAAATAATTACATTAAATGAATGTAAAAATTAAAAAAGGATGATTAAGTCCCTTAATGTAATTAACACCATTTTTTTTTACAAAATACATTAAATTCTTACCATTACCTATCAATCAGTCTGTTGAACCATGGGGGCACCACACAAGATCTGTCAACAGCCCTTCTATATTCCTCTCTGTACTTAGCCCTGGATAAACCATTTCATGGCAGACCTGCCCATTCTTTCATGTCTTCACATTGCTCTCTGTCTTTCATTCTTCATCCTGGAACTCAATGGTCAAAGGAGCATAACCCTGGTATTATTTTCTGGAAATAAAAAAAGACTGATTTAGTCCCTTAATGTAATTAACACAATTTAAAAAAAAAAATACATTAAATTCTTACCATTACCAATCAATTAGTCTGTTGAACCATGGGGGCACCACACAAGATCTGTCAACAGCCCTTCTATATTCCTCTCTGTACTTAGCCCTGGATAAACCATTTCTTGGCAGACCTGCCCATTCTTTGATGTCTTTCCATCTCTCTGTCTTCCTTCTTTGTACACAAATGGGGAAAAATGGACCATAATTCTTAAAAAAGAAATTTAATATCATTAAATAAAATTTAATTTAATTTCTAATTATTAATAAAATATCTTACCAGAATGCTAGCCACACTTTCTAAAACTATGACCAGTGCCTTATTTAAATCTTGAATTATATTTCTAGTCTAGGAGTTCCAATCAATTTTGTTGTATACAAAGGCCATGATACTGATTATAGGAATATGCCAGATGTCTGTTTCAGCATCTGAGTAAATAAATTAATGAAACTCCTATGACTCTAAGTTAGGGTAATGTCATCTTTCATATCTGTATTAAAAAAACACAAAAAAAAACAAAAAAAAACTGGACATACATTCCTCATTATCAGTTCCCATCCTGTTTTTCATTTAAATATTTTGGACATTCCTTTTACATTCCAGCCAAGATCTTGCAGCGGACAGTAGAAAATGGCAGTTTGAACTTCAGATCATTGTGTCAACCGTCTCGTGCAAACCACAAAACCAGGCAGTGTAATCAAGATCTACCTAAGAATGAAAAATACTATCAGATACAATTTCACATTACATCTAAAAAAGGATAGCTATATTTAACTTGATCTAGTAGAAGATGTACAACTATCATACCCATATAATGTAGATTAACAAACTGATTCAAGATAAATACTATTATCTTCTTATCTTATATAATACAGACGTTACTTCAAAAAAGAAGATGATTACGTCCTACGCGTCAAACATTTAGTCATGCATATTAACCAATGACTTAAATTCTGCCAAGTCACTGGTTTTCCTGGCTAGCTCAGGCAACCCATTCCATGCTCTAATAGCACTAGGGAAGAAGGAGTATTTGTACAAATTTGTCCTAGCATATGGGACGAGGAATGTGCCTTTATCTTTGTGTCTTTCAGAGTATTTTATTAAATTTTGTTTTTGTATTTGAAGATTATGGTTCAGTGTTTTATGTATGATTGCTACTTTACTTTTGAGCCTTCTGTCCTGAAGACTTTCTAAATTTAGTGATTTTACTAAAGGTGTTACTCTAGTCAAATGTGAATATTCGTTTGTTATGAATCGCACTGCTCTATTTTGTGTCTGTTCTAGTTTCTTAATGTTTTCTTGAGTTGTGGGGTCCCAAACGGAGGATGCATATTCTATTATTGGCCTAACCAAAGTTTTAAATAACATTTTAGTTTTATGTTCTTATTTGATTTATAGAAATTTCTTTTAATAAATCCTAATGCTTTGTTTGATTTTTTTGTAGTTTCATCAATATGTGGATTCCATGACAGTTTTTCATTTATTATAACACCTAGGTATTTTGCGTTTTTAGTCTGTGTTACTGGTTTGCCATGAATAAGATAAGTGGAATTAATTTGTTTTAGTTTTTTTGTTACTCTTAACAACTGACATTTTTCTGGGTGGAAAGACATGCTCCAATTTGATTCCCATTTCTGTAATTCATCTAATTCTCTTTGTAAAATATCTGTGTCTTGTGTTGTTTTTATTGTTCTATATATTATGCAATCGTCTGCAAATAATCTGACTTTTGTTCCTGAAGTAATGCAATTTGGTAAATCATTTATGTAAATTAAAAATAGTAGTGGACCCAAGACTGTTCCTTGAGGTACACCTGAGTTTACTATTATCGGTGTTGATTTAGAGCCATTTATTATTACAGTTTGTTCTCTCCCTATCAGAAAGTCCTTAATCCACTGATGCAGTGGACCATTAATGCCAAAATATTTTAATTTTTTAAGCAAACTATGGTGGTGAACTTTGTCTAAAGCCTTAGAAAAATCTAGTAAGATAGCATCTATTTGTTCACTATTATATTAAGCCAATCCTACACCCATACTACTTGTATACATAAAATTGGGTGGATCTAGAATTTTAGATCTAGATAGACTAGATTTTTATTAAAATTCTAGATCTTTTCTATTAAGTAATAAAAACCTTTAAAATGTATTTTAATATGGATGAAGCTGAACAGAAAGGATTGGAAAATAGTCGATGCCAACGCAGAGGCTCTTGTTCTCGTATGAGCCATAGTTGTCTATTGACTGAAGGTGGTGGAGATAATTCAACAAGATGATTTACAATGTAATTCAAGAGATCTGTCTAGGTTAGTTCATTATTTTTCTTGAAGATTTCTATGATCAAGTCTAGATTTTCTAGATCTAGCATCATATACAATAATTTCTAGAGATCTAGTGCTAAGTCCTATACATATGGGATCTAGATCTAATCAAGATCTATCTAAAATCAGAATAAAAAATATGGAATGTCACACTAGATTTAGAATAGAATAGCAAAGTTTTACCAATATCTAGATTTTTAGTCCAGTAAATCAACTTATATAGATCAAAATATAAATTAAATTCACCTTTATCTATCCCTTAGTCTGATGGACTGTTAAGGCACCACACAAGGTTTGTCGACCATTCTTTTCCTCACCGTCTTTTGAATGACTAATTCCTGAGAATAGTAAACCGTTATTGTTAAAGAATATACAGGTAATCAGTGCTTTTTTGTAAAGAAATAGGTGCCGGAGCTCAGTGATGGATTGCCTTTTAACAACTAATAAATAAATAATAAACTTTAAAATACAAAAGTAACTTTTTCGCTGCATTGAAAAAAGTGCCGGTACGCTGTACCAGTGCTTACTGTAATGCTGCTGACCTGAAAAATTGTAGTTAAACTAAATAATACAGTAATATTAAGCCCATACTAATTAGTCTTAGATATATAGATCTAGAAATTATATTGACATTGTGTAGATCTAGTCAATCTAGATTTCAAAGCAAAGAAAACAGAAGAACGGTAGACCATAAGGCAAAGACGATAGGATTGACATGGACCAAGCTGAAGAAATCCAGAATATTTATTGAAAATTTTAAGTTAGATCTAGACTAATAATCTAGAATACTAGGACTATAGTAATCTATACATTCTTTTCTAGACTCTACTAGACAAACTCTAATGATGATTCTAATATTAAATATGTAGATCTAGAGCAGTGGTTCCCAAATTTTTTTGTCTAGTAGACCCCTTGCCATGTTTTCTGCTTTTCGGTACAACCCCTGCTTAACTTATATTTTTTTTTTTTGTATTTTTTTTTTTTAGATAAATTTTTTTAAATTTTTATTTTTATTTATTTTTTTATTTTTTTTAGATAATTTTTCTTTTTTTTTTTTTATTTTTTTTATTTTTCGAGAATTGACTTTCCCGGTACTGACTTCACTGTAGACCAGTGGTTCCCAAACTTTTATAAAAAAATTTTTATAATTTTTAAAAAATTTTTTTTTCTTTTTTTTTTTCCAAGAATTGACTATCTTGGGACTAACTTCACTGTAGACCAGTGGTTCCCAAAATTTTAGTAAAATTTTTTTTTTTTTTTTTTTGTTGTTTTTTTTATATAAAAAAAATTTTTTTAATTTTTTTTTTTCAATTTTTTTTTTTAGATAAATTTTTTTTTGTAATTTCTTTAGATAAATTTTGTTTTAAATTTTTTTTTTTTTTTTTGAGAATTCACTATCCCAGGACTGATTTCACTGTAGACCAGTGGTTCCCAAACATTCAGTAAATTTTTTTTTTTTTTTTTTTTTTATAAAATTTTTTTTTTTAATTTTTTTTTTTTTTTTTTTTTTTTTTTTAGTAAATTTTTATTTTTTTTTTTATAAAATTTTTTTTTTTAATTTTTTTTCTTTTTTTTTTAGTAAATTTTTTTTTTTTTTTTTCTTTTTTTTTTTTTTTTTTTAAATTTTTTTAGATAAATTTTGTTTTAAATTTTTTTTTTTTTTTTTTTTGAGAATTCACTATTGCGGGACTGACTTCACTGTAGACCAGTGGTTCCCAACCTTTTTTTTTTCGTAGACCCCTTGCCATGTTTTCTGCTTTTTGGTAGACCCCCTGCTTAACTTATATTGCTTTTTTTTTTCAATTTATTTGAAAACTAATTTCTAATTTTAGTGAGTTGAAGAGTAAAATGCAATTTAAAAATACATATAAGTATTAAATAATAACTCATTTTTATTGATAAAATTCAAATTTAACCAATTTAATATGTATTGCTGGAATCATCAAACACACTGGAAATGTTTTTTTACCCAGGCTTATCATCTGTTCCTATGGATGTCATGTTTCATACATTCTATAAAGAAGACATTCAAACAATAAATATTAATTAATTAATTTGTTTTAAGTATCATTGTAAAAATTTTCGCAAAGAGTTTCTCGTGTATCTTTCACGTGTCCGCCGAACTGTTTTCACTAAAGGGGAAGGGACGAAGGCGAGTAAC
This sequence comes from Biomphalaria glabrata, assembly GCF_947242115.1. NCBI lineage: Eukaryota > Metazoa > Mollusca > Gastropoda > Planorbidae > Biomphalaria > Biomphalaria glabrata. The sequence goes on from NC_074720.1 coordinate 122,037, forward strand.
TGGCGCCTTAGCCGGTAGGCTTCAAGCAGGAAGAGCTCATTAGCCACATAGCAGAAGGAAAACTGAATTTAAAAATCTGCTGCCTTGCAACTATTCCCAAACATGGGAAAGCTGTCGTGGGTCAACCCTGAGGAAAAATAAGGAGCTGGCAACCCCTAGGCAGTTTACAGCACACAGCGCTACACCCCATCAGAGCCTGTGACGCCACTGGTTCCAAACTGATCCCAAACTGTATATATTTCCTTTGCAAAGAATCACATAAGAAGCTTTTAATTTGATAACTCATGCCACCGATGTGCCCTTCAACTGTATTTTTGTTTAAAGAAATTCTTTTAATAATATCAGATGTAGGTGTGTGTAAAACAGTTTTCACAACTACAACGGCTGGTAAAATCAATGTTTTACCTATGTTTCCATATTTTGCTATAAGTAAAGAGATATTGTAAGATGCTCACAAACCAACATCTTCTCTATATATATATGATGTTGAAGTGAGATTGTGTGGGTCTATTCTTAACTTTATCTTTGAGTGCTAGAAAATTTTTAAATCTTTATCTATTTTGTTAGGGTGACATTGTCTCAGATGATCCTCTAGCAATTGGTTTCGTATCATTATTTTAAAAAAGTCACTAAGGCATCGGCTTGTTTGACAAGGAAGGAATGAATCCCAGTTTTAAATAATCAATGCTGGACAGTGTACATTTCTTTTTGTTAAACATTTGTTACATGCAGACAAAATTAAAATTTTTAAATAAGTATTGAGAAGATTCTTTGGTTTGATTAGCAGGATATATATTTAAATGATTTACCAAGATAAAAATCATATATTACTGTATAAAATAATTACATTAAATGAATGTAAAATTAAAAAAAGAGTGATTAAGTCCCTTAATGTAATTAACACCATTTTTTTTACAAAATACATTAAATTCTTACCATTACCTATCAATCAGTCTGTTGAACCATGGGGGCACCACACAAGATCTGTCAACAGCCCTTCTATATTCCTCTCTGTACTTAGCCCTGGATAAACCATTTCATGGCAGACCTGCCCATTCTTTCATGTCTTCACATTGCTCTCTGTCTTTCATTCTTCATCCTGGAACTCAATGGTCAAAGGAGCATAACCCTGGTATTATTTTCTGGAAATAAAAAAAGACTGATTTAGTCCCTTAATGTAATTAACACAATTTTTTTTATAAAAATACATTAAATTCTTACCATTACCAATCAATTAGTCTGTTGAACCATGGGGGCACCACACAAGATCTGTCAACAGCCCTTCTATATTCCTCTCTGTACTTAGCCCTGGATAAACCATTTCTTGGCAGACCTGCCCATTCTTTGATGTCTTTCCATCTCTCTGTCTTCCTTCTTTGTACACAAATGGGGAAAAAATGGACCATAATTCTTAAAAAAGAAATTTAATATCATTAAATAAAATTTAATTTAATTTCTAATTATTAATAAAATATCTTACCAGAATGCTAGCCACACTTTCTAAAACTATGACCAGTGCCTTATTTAAATCTTGAATTATATTTCTAGTCTAGGAGTTCCAATCAATTTTGTTGTATACAAAGGCCATGATACTGATTATAGAAATATGCCAGATGTCTGTTTCAGCATCTGAGTAAATAAATTAATGAAACTCCTATGACTCTAAGTTAGGGTAATGTCATCTTTCATATCTGTATTAAAAAAACAAAAAAAAAAAACAAAAAAAAACTGGACATACATTCCTCATTATCAGTTCCCATCCTGTTTGTCATTTAAATATTTTGGACATTCCTTTTACATTCCAGCCAAGATCTTGCAGCGGACAGTAGAAAATGGCAGTTTGAACTTCAGATCATTGTGTCAACCGTCTCGTGCAAACCACAAAACCAGGCAGTGTAATCAAGATCTACCTAAGAATGAAAAATACTATCAGATACAATTTCACATTACATCTAAAAAAGGATAGCTATATTTAACTTGATCTAGTAGAAGATGTACAACTATCATACCCATATAATGTAGATTAACAAACTGATTCAAGATAAATACTATTATCTTCTTATCTTATATAATACAGACGTTACTTTAAAAAAGAAGATGATTACGTCCTACGCGTCAAACATTTAGTCATGCATATTAACCAATGACTTAAATTCTGCCAAGTCACTGGTTTTCCTGGCTAGCTCAGGCAACCCATTCCATGCTCTAATAGCACTAGGGAAGAAGGAGTATTTGTACAAATTTGTCCTAGCATATGGGACGAGGAATGTGCCTTTATCTTTGTGTCTTTCAGAGTATTTTATTAAATTTTGTTTTTGTATTTGAAGATTATGGTTCAGTGTTTTATGTATGATTGCTACTTTACATTTGAGCCTTCTGTCCTGAAGACTTTCTAAATTTAGTGATTTTACTAAAGGTGTTACTCTAGTGAAATGTGAATATTCGTTTGTTATGAATCGCACTGCTCTATTTTGTGTCTGTTCTAGTTTCTTAATGTTTTCTTGAGTTGTGGGGTCCCAAACGGAGGATGCATATTCTATTATTGGCCTAACCAAAGTTTTAAATAACATTTTAGTTTTATGTTCTTATTTGATTTATAGAAATTTCTTTTAATAAATCCTAATGCTTTGTTTGATTTTTTTGTAGTTTCATCAATATGTGGATTCCATGACAGTTTTTCATTTATTATAACACCTAGGTATTTTGCGTTTTTAGTCTGTGTTACTGGTTTGCCATGAATAAGATAAGTGGAATTAATTTGTTTTAGTTTTTTTGTTACTCTTAACAACTGACATTTTTCTGGGTGGAAAGACATGCTCCAATTTGATTCCCATTTCTGTAATTCATCTAATTCTCTTTGTAAAATATCTGTGTCTTGTGTTGTTTTTATTGTTCTATATATTATGCAATCGTCTGCAAATAATCTGACTTTTGTTCCTGAAGTAATGCAATTTGGTAAATCATTTATGTAAATTAAAAATAGTAGTGGACCCAAGACTGTTCCTTGAGGTACACCTGAGTTTACTATTATCGGTGTTGATTTAGAGCCATTTATTATTACAGTTTGTTCTCTCCCTATCAGAAAGTCCTTAATCCACTGATGCAGTGGACCATTAATGCCGAAATATTTTAATTTTTTAAGCAAACTATGGTGGTGAACTTTGTCAAAAGCCTTAGAAAAATCTAGTAAGATAGCATCTATTTGTTCACTATTATATTAAGCCAATCCTACAACCATACTACTTGTATACATAAAATTGGGTGGATCTAGAATTTTAGATCTAGATAGACTAGATTTTTATTAAAATTCTAGATCTTTTCTATTAAGTAATAAAAACCTTTAAAATGTATTTTAATATGGATGAAGCTGAACAGAAAGGATTGGAAAATAGTCGATGCCAACGCAGAGGCTCTTGTTCTCGTATGAGCCATAGTTGTCTATTGACTGAAGGTGGTGGAGATAATTCAACAAGATGATTTACAATGTAATTCAAGAGATCTGTCTAGGTTAGTTCATTATTTTTCTTGAAGATTTCTATGATCGTCTAGATTTTCTAGATCTAGCATCATATACAATAATTTCTAGAGATCTAGTGCTAAGTCCTATACATATGGGATCTAGATCAAATCAAGATCTATCTAAAATCAGAATAAAAAATATGGAATGTCACACTAGATTTAGAATAGAATAGCAAAGTTTTACCAATATCTAGATTTTTAGTCCAGTAAATCAACTTATATAGATCAAAATATAAATTAAATTCACCTTTATCTATCCCTTAGTCTGATGGACTGTTAAGGCACCACACAAGGTTTGTCGACCATTCTTTTCCTCACCGTCTTTTGAATGACTAATTCCTGAGAATAGTAAACCGTTATTGTTAAAGAATATACAGGTAATCAGTGCTTTTTTGTAAAGAAATAGGTGCCGGAGCTCAGTGATGGATTGCCTTTTAACAACTAATAAATAAATAATAAACTTTAAAATACAAAAGTAACTTTTTCGCTGCATTGAAAAAAGTGCCGGTACGCTGTACCAGTGCTTACTGTAATGCTGCTGACCTGAAAAATTGTAGTTAAACTAAATAATACAGTAATATTAAGCCCATACTAATTAGTCTTAGATATATAGATCTAGAAATTATATTGACATTGTGTAGATCTAGTCAATCTAGATTTCAAAGCAAAGAAAACAGAAGAACGGTAGACCATAAGGCAAAGACGATAGGATTGACATGGACCAAGCTGAAGAAATCCAGATAATTTATTGAAAATTTTAAGTTAGATCTAGACTAATAATCTAGAATACTAGGACTATAGTAATCTATACATTCTTTTCTAGACTCTACTAGACAAACTCTAATGATGATTCTAATATTAAATATGTAGATCTAGAGCAGTGGATCCCAAATTTTTTTGTCTCGTAGACCCCTTGCCATGTTTTCTGCTTTTCGGTAAAACCCCTGCTTAACTTATATTTTTTTTTTTGGTATTTTTTTTTTTTAGATAAATTTTTTTAAATTTTTATTTTTATTTATTTTTTTATTTTTTTTAGATAATTTTTTTTTTTTTTTTTTAATTTTTTTTTTTTTTCGAGAATTGACTTTCCCGGTACTGACTTCACTGTAGACCAGTGGTTCCCAAACTTTTATAAAAAAATTTTTATAATTTTTAAAAAATTTTTTTTTTTTTTTTTTTTTCCGAGAATTGACTATCTTGGGACTAACTTCACTGTAGACCAGTGGTTCCCAAAATTTTAGTAAAATTTTTTTTTTTTTTTTTGTTGTTTTTTTTATAAAAAAAAATTTTTTTTTTTTTTTTTTCAATTTTTTTTTTTAGATAATTTTTTTTTTGTAATTTCTTTAGATAAATTTTGTTTTAAATTTTTTTTTTTTTTTTCAGAATTCACTATCCCAGGACTGATTTCACTGTAGACCAGTGGTTCCCAAACATTCAGTAAATTTTTTTTTTTATTTTTTTTTTTTTTTTTTTATAAAATTTTTTTTTTTTAATTTTTTTTTTTTTTTTTTTAGTAAATTTTTTTTTTTTTTTTTTTATAAAATTTTTTTTTTTAATTTTTTTTTTTTTTTTTTAGTAAATTTTTTTTTTTTTTTTTTCTTTTTTTTTTTTTTGTTAAATTTTTTTAGATAAATTTTGTTTTAAATTTTTTTTTTTTTTTTTTTTTTGAGAATTCACTATTGCGGGACTGACTTCACTGTAGACCAGTGGTTCCCAAACTTTTTGTTTCGTAGACCCCTTGCTATGTTTTCTGCTTTTTGGTAGACCCCCTGCTTAACTTATATTGCTTTTTTTTTTCAATTTATTTGAAAACTAATTTCTAATTTTAGTGAGTTGAAGAGTAAAATGCAATTTAAAAATACATATAAGTATTAAATAATAACTCATTTTTATTGATAAAATTCAAATTTAACCAATTTAATATGTATTGCTGGAATCATCAAACACACTGGAAATGTTTTTTTACCCAGGCTTATCATCTGTTCCTATGGATGTCATGTTTCATACATTCTATAAAGAAGACATTCAAACAATAAATATTAATTAATTAATTTGTTTTAAGTATCATTGTAAAAATTTTCGCAAAGAGTTTCTCGTGTATCTTTCACGTGTCCGCCGAACTGTTTTCACTAAAGGGGAAGGGACGAAGGCGAGTAACTGGCGCCTTAGCCGGTAGGCTTCAAGCAGGAAGAGCTCATTAGCCACATAGCAGAAGGAAAACTGAATTTAAAAATCTGCTGCCTTGCAACTATTCCCAAACATGGGAAAGCTGTCGTGGGTCAACCCTGAGGAAAAATAAGGAGCTGGCAACCCCTAGGCAGTTTACAGCACACAGCGCTACACCCCATCAGAGCCTGTGACGCCACTGGTTCCAAACTGATCCCAAACTGTATATATTTCCTTTGCAAAGAATCACATAAGAAGCTTTTAATTTGATAACTCATGCCACCGATGTGCCCTTCAACTGTATTTTTGTTTAAAGAAATTCTTTTAATAATATCAGATGTAGGTGTGTGTAAAACAGTTTTCACAACTACAACAGCTGGTAAAATCAATGTTTTACCTATGTTTCCATATTTTGCTATAAGTAAAGAGATATTGTAAGATGCTCACAAACCAACATCTTCTATATATATATATGATGTTGAAGTGAGATTGTGTGGGTCTATTCTTAACTTTATCTTTGAGTGCTAGAAAATTTTTAAATCTTTATCTATTTTGTTAGGGTGACATTGTCTCAGATGATCCTCTAGCAATTGGTTTCGTATCATTATTTTAAAAAAGTCACTAAGGCATCGGCTTGTTTGACAAGGAAGGAATGAATCCCAGTTTTAAATAATCAATGCTGGACAGTGTACATTTCTTTTTGTTAAACATTTGTTACATGCAGACAAAATTAAAATTTTTAAATAAGTATTGAGAAGATTCTTTGGTTTGATTAGCAGGATATATATTTAAATGATTTACCAAGATAAAAATCATATATTACTGTATAAAATAATTACATTAAATGAATGTAAAATTAAAAAAAGAGTGATTAAGTCCCTTAATGTAATTAACACCATTTTTTTTACAAAATACATTAAATTCTTACCATTACCTATCAATCAGTCTGTTGAACCATGGGGGCACCACACAAGATCTGTCAACAGCCCTTCTATATTCCTCTCTGTACTTAGCCCTGGATAAACCATTTCATGGCAGACCTGCCCATTCTTTCATGTCTTCACATTGCTCTCTGTCTTTCATTCTTCATCCTGGAACTCAATGGTCAAAGGAGCATAACCCTGGTATTATTTTCTGGAAATAAAAAAAGACTGATTTAGTCCCTTAATGTAATTAACACAATTTTTTTTTAAAAATACATTAAATTCTTACCATTACCAATCAATTAGTCTGTTGAACCATGGGGGCACCACACAAGATCTGTCAACAGCCCTTCTATATTCCTCTCTGTACTTAGCCCTGGATAAACCATTTCTTGGCAGACCTGCCCATTCTTTGATGTCTTTCCATCTCTCTGTCTTCCTTCTTTGTACACAAATGGGGAAAAAATGGACCATAATTCTTAAAAAAGAAATTTAATATCATTAAATAAAATTTAATTTAATTTCTAATTATTAATAAAATATCTTACCAGAATGCTAGCCACACTTTCTAAAACTATGACCAGTGCCTTATTTAAATCTTGAATTATATTTCTAGTCTAGGAGTTCCAATCAATTTTGTTGTATACAAAGGCCATGATACTGATTATAGAAATATGCCAGATGTCTGTTTCAGCATCTGAGTAAATAAATTAATGAAACTCCTATGACTCTAAGTTAGGGTAATGTCATCTTTCATATCTGTATTAAAAAAACAAAAAAAAAAAACAAAAAAAAACTGGACATACATTCCTCATTATCAGTTCCCATCCTGTTTGTCATTTAAATATTTTGGACATTCCTTTTACATTCCAGCCAAGATCTTGCAGCGGACAGTAGAAAATGGCAGTTTGAACTTCAGATCATTGTGTCAACCGTCTCGTGCAAACCACAAAACCAGGCAGTGTAATCAAGATCTACCTAAGAATGAAAAATACTATCAGATACAATTTCACATTACATCTAAAAAAGGATAGCTATATTTAACTTGATCTAGTAGAAGATGTACAACTATCATACCCATATAATGTAGATTAACAAACTGATTCAAGATAAATACTATTATCTTCTTATCTTATATAATACAGACGTTACTTTAAAAAAGAAGATGATTACGTCCTACGCGTCAAACATTTAGTCATGCATATTAACCAATGACTTAAATTCTGCCAAGTCACTGGTTTTCCTGGCTAGCTCAGGCAACCCATTCCATGCTCTAATAGCACTAGGGAAGAAGGAGTATTTGTACAAATTTGTCCTAGCATATGGGACGAGGAATGTGCCTTTATCTTTGTGTCTTTCAGAGTATTTTATTAAATTTTGTTTTTGTATTTGAAGATTATGGTTCAGTGTTTTATGTGTATTGCTACTTTACTTTTGAGCCTTCTGTCCTGAAGACTTTCTAAATTTAGTGATTTTACTAAAGGTGTTACTCTAGTGAAATGTGAATATTCGTTTGTTATGAATCGCACTGCTCTATTTTGTGTCTGTTCTAGTTTCTTAATGTTTTCTTGAGTTGTGGGGTCCCAAACGGAGGATGCATATTCTATTATTGGCCTAACCAAAGTTTTAAATAACATTTTAGTTTTATGTTCTTATTTGATTTATAGAAATTTCTTTTAATAAATCCTAATGATTTGTTTGATTTTTTTGTAGTTTCATCAATATGTGGATTCCATGACAGTTTTTCATTTATTATAACACCTAGGTATTTTGCGTTTTTAGTCTGTGTTACTGGTTTGCCACGAATAAGATAAGTGGAATTAATTTGTTTTAGTTTTTTTGTTACTCTTAACAACTGACATTTTTCTGGGTGGAAAGACATGCTCCAATTTGATTCCCATTTCTGTAATTCATCTAATTCTCTTTGTAAAATATCTGTGTCTTGTGTTGTTTTTATTGTTCTATATATTATGCAATCGTCTGCAAATAATCTGACTTTTGTTCCTGAAGTAATGCAATTTGGTAAATCATTTATGTAAATTAAAAATAGTAGTGGACCCAAGACTGTTCCTTGAGGTACACCTGAGTTTACTATTATCGGTGTTGATTTAGAGCCATTTATTATTACAGTTTGTTCTCTCCCTATCAGAAAGTCCTTAATCCACTGATGCAGTGGACCATTAATGCCGAAATATTTTAATTTTTTAAGCAAACTATGGTGGTGAACTTTGTCAAAAGCCTTAGAAAAATCTAGTAAGATAGCATCTATTTGTTCACTATTATATTAAGCCAATCCTACACCCATACTACTTGTATACATAAAATTGGGTGGATCTAGAATTTTAGATCTAGATAGACTAGATTTTTATTAAAATTCTAGATCTTTTCTATTAAGTAATAAAAACCTTTAAAATGTATTTTAATATGGATGAAGCTGAACAGAAAGGATTGGAAAATAGTCGATGCCAACGCAGAGGCTCTTGTTCTCGTATGAGCCATAGTTGTCTATTGACTGAAGGTGGTGGAGATAATTCAACAAGATGATTTACAATGTAATTCAAGAGATCTGTCTAGGTTAGTTCATTATTTTTCTTGAAGATTTCTATGATCAAGTCTAGATTTTCTAGATCTAGCATCATATACAATAATTTCTAGAGATCTAGTGCTAAGTCCTATACATATGGGATCTAGATCTAATCAAGATCTATCTAAAATCAGAATAAAAAATATGGAATGTCACACTAGATTTAGAATAGAATAGCAAAGTTTTACCAATATCTAGATTTTTAGTCCAGTAAATCAACTTATATAGATCAAAATATAAATTAAATTCACCTTTATCTATCCCTTAGTCTGATGGACTGTTAAGGCACCACACAAGGTTTGTCGACCATTCTTTTCCTCACCGTCTTTTGAATGACTAATTCCTGAGAATAGTAAACCGTTATTGTTAAAGAATATACAGGTAATCAGTGCTTTTTTGTAAAGAAATAGGTGCCGGAGCTCAGTGATGGATTGCCTTTTAACAACTAATAAATAAATAATAAACTTTAAAATACAAAAGTAACTTTTTCGCTGCATTGAAAAAAGTGCCGGTACACTGTACCAGTGCTTACTGTAATGCTGCTGACCTGAAAAATTGTAGTTAAACTAAATAATACAGTAATATTAAGCCCATACTAATTAGTCTTAGATATATAGATCTAGAAATTATATTGACATTGTGTAGATCTAGTCAATCTAGATTTCAAAGCAAAGAAAACAGAAGAACGGTAGACCATAAGGCAAAGACGATAGGATTGACATGGACCAAGCTGAAGAAATCCAGAATATTTATTGAAAATTTTAAGTTAGATCTAGACTAATAATCTAGAATACTAGGACTATAGTAATCTATACATTCTTTTCTAAACTCTACTAGACAAACTCTAATGATGATTCTAATATTAAATATGTAGATCTAGAGCAGTGGTTCCCAAATTTTTTTGTCTCGTAGACCCCTTGCCATGTTTTCTGCTTTTCGGTAAAACCCCTGCTTAACTTATATTTTTTTTTTTTTGTATTTTTTTTTTTTAGATAAATTTTTTTTTAATTTTTATTTTTATTTATTTTTTTATTTTTTTTAGATAATTTTTTTTTTTTTTTTAATTTTTTTTATTTTTCGAGAATTGACTTTCCCGGTACTGACTTCACTGTAGACCAGTGGTTCCCAAACTTTTATAAAAAAATTTTTATAATTTAAAAAAAAAATTTTTTTATTTTTTTTTTTCCGAGAATTGACTATCTTGGGACTAACTTCACTGTAGACCAGTGGTTCCCAAAATTTTAGTAAAATTTTTTTTTTTTTTTTTGTTGTTTTTTTTATAAAAAAAAATTTTTTTAAATTTTTTTTTTTCAATTTTTTTTTTAGATAAATTTTTTTTTGTAATTTCTTTAGATAAATTTTGTTTTAAATTTTTTTTTTTTTTTCAGAATTCACTATCCCAGGACTGATTTCACTGTAGACCAGTGGTTCCCAAACATTCAGTAAATTTTTTTTTTATTTTTTTTTTATTTTTTTTATAAAATTTTTTTTTTTTTAATTTTTTTTTTTTTTTTTTAGTAAATTTTTTTTTTTTTTTTTTTTTATAAAATTTTTTTTTTTAATTTTTTTTTTTTTTTTTTAGTAAATTTTTTTTTTTTTTTTTTCTTTTTTTTTTTTTTTTTTTAAATTTTTTTAGATAAATTTTGTTTTAAATTTTTTTTTTTTTTTTTTTTTGAGAATTCACTATTGCGGGACTGACTTCACTGTAGACCAGTGGTTCCCAAACTTTTTTGTTTCGTAGACCCCTTGCCATGTTTTCTGCTTTTTGGTAGACCCCCTGCTTAACTTATATTGCTTTTTTTTTTCAATTTATTTGAAAACTAATTTCTAATTTTAGTGAGTTGAAGAGTAAAATGCAATTTAAAAATACATATAAGTATTTAATAATAACTCATTTTTATTGATAAAATTCAAATTTAACCAATTTAATATGTATTGCTGGAATCATCAAACACACTGGAAATGTTTTTTTACCCAGGCTTATCATCTGTTCCTATGGATGTCATGTTTCATACATTCTATAAAGAAGACATTCAAACAATAAATATTAATTAATTAATTTGTTTTAAGTATCATTGTAAAAATTTTCGCAAAGAGTTTCTCGTGTATCTTTCACGTGTCCGCCGAACTGTTTTCACTAAAGGGGAAGGGACGAAGGCGAGTAACTGGCGCCTTAGCCGGTAGGCTTCAAGCAGGAAGAGCTCATTAGCCACATAGCAGAAGGAAAACTGAATTTAAAAATCTGCTGCCTTGCAACTATTCCCAAACATGGGAAAGCTGTCGTGGGTCAACCCTGAGGAAAAATAAGGAGCTGGCAACCCCTAGGCAGTTTACAGCACACAGCGCTACACCCCATCAGAGCCTGTGACGCCACTGGTTCCAAACTGATCCCAAACTGTATATATTTCCTTTGCAAAGAATCAAATAAGAAGCTTTTAATTTGATAACTCATGCCACCGATGTGCCCTTCAACTGTATTTTTGTTTAAAGAAATTCTTTTAATAATATCAGATGTAGGTGTGTGTAAAACAGTTTTCACAACTACAACAGCTGGTAAAATCAATGTTTTACCTATGTTTCCATATTTTGCTATAAGTAAAGAGATATTGTAAGATGCTCACAAACCAACATCTTCTCTATATATATATGATGTTGAAGTGAGATTGTGTGGGTCTATTCTTAACTTTATCTTTGAGTGCTAGAAAATTTTTAAATCTTTATCTATTTTGTTAGGGTGACATTGTCTCAGATGATCCTCTAGCAATTGGTTTCGTATCATTATTTTAAAAAAGTCACTAAGGCATCGGCTTGTTTGACAAGGAAGGAATGAATCCCAGTTTTAAATAATCAATGCTGGACAGTGTACATTTCTTTTTGTTAAACATTTGTTACATGCAGACAAAATTAAAATTTTTAAATAAGTATTGAGAAGATTCTTTGGTTTGATTAGCAGGATATATATTTAAATGATTTACCAAGATAAAAATCATATATTACTGTATAAAATAATTACATTAAATGAATGTAAAATTAAAAAAAGAGTGATTAAGTCCCTTAATGTAATTAACACCATTTTTTTTACAAAATACATTAAATTCTTACCATTACCTATCAATCAGTCTGTTGAACCATGGGGGCACCACACAAGATCTGTCAACAGCCCTTCTATATTCCTCTCTGTACTTAGCCCTGGATAAACCATTTCATGGCAGACCTGCCCATTCTTTCATGTCTTCACATTGCTCTCTGTCTTTCATTCTTCATCCTGGAACTCAATGGTCAAAGGAGCATAACCCTGGTATTATTTTCTGGAAATAAAAAAAGACTGATTTAGTCCCTTAATGTAATTAACACAATTTTTTTATAAAAATACATTAAATTCTTACCATTACCAATCAATTAGTCTGTTGAACCATGGGGGCACCACACAAGATCTGTCAACAGCCCTTCTATATTCCTCTCTGTACTTAGCCCTGGATAAACCATTTCTTGGCAGACCTGCCCATTCTTTGATGTCTTTCCATCTCTCTGTCTTCCTTCTTTGTACACAAATGGGGAAAAAATGGACCATAATTCTTAAAAAAGAAATTTAATATCATTAAATAAAATTTAATTTAATTTCTAATTATTAATAAAATATCTTACCAGAATGCTAGCCACACTTTCTAAAACTATGACCAGTGCCTTATTTAAATCTTGAATTATATTTCTAGTCTAGGAGTTTCAATCAATTTTGTTGTATACAAAGGCCATGATACTGATTATAGAAATATGCCAGATGTCTGTTTCAGCATCTGAGTAAATAAATTAATGAAACTCCTATGACTCTAAGTTAGGGTAATGTCATCTTTCATATCTGTATTAAAAAAACAAAAAAAAAAAACAAAAAAAAACTGGACATACATTCCTCATTATCAGTTCCCATCCTGTTTGTCATTTAAATATTTTGGACATTCCTTTTACATTCCAGCCAAGATCTTGCAGCGGACAGTAGAAAATGGCAGTTTGAACTTCAGATCATTGTGTCAACCGTCTCGTGCAAACCACAAAACCAGGCAGTGTAATCAAGATCTACCTAAGAATGAAAAATACTATCAGATACAATTTCACATTACATCTAAAAAAGGATAGCTATATTTAACTTGATCTAGTAGAAGATGTACAACTATCATACCCATATAATGTAGATTAACAAACTGATTCAAGATAAATACTATTATCTTCTTATCTTATATAATACAGACGTTACTTTAAAAAAGAAGATGATTACGTCCTACGCGTCAAACATTTAGTCATGCATATTAACCAATGACTTAAATTCTGCCAAGTCACTGGTTTTCCTGGCTAGCTCAGGCAACCCATTCCATGCTCTAATAGCACTAGGGAAGAAGGAGTATTTGTACAAATTTGTCCTAGCATATGGGACGAGGAATGTGCCTTTATCTTTGTGTCTTTCAGAGTATTTTATTAAATTTTGTTTTTGTATTTGAAGATTATGGTTCAGTGTTTTATGTATGATTGCTACTTTACTTTTGAGCCTTCTGTCCTGAAGACTTTCTAAATTTAGTGATTTTACTAAAGGTGTTACTCTAGTCAAATGTGAATATTCGTTTGTTATGAATCGCACTGCTCTATTTTGTGTCTGTTCTAGTTTCTTAATGTTTTCTTGAGTTGTGGGGTCCCAAACGGAGGATGCATATTCTATTATTGGCCTAACCAAAGTTTTAAATAACATTTTAGTTTTATGTTCTTATTTGATTTATAGAAATTTCTTTTAATAAATTCTAATGCTTTGTTTGATTTTTTTGTAGTTTCATCAATATGTGGATTCCATGACAGTTTTTCATTTATTATAACACCTAGGTATTTTGCGTTTTTAGTCTGTGTTACTGGTTTGCCATGAATAAGATAAGTGGAATTAATTTGTTTTAGTTTTTTTGTTACTCTTAACAACTGACATTTTTCTTGGTGGAAAGACATGCTCCAATTTGATTCCCATTTCTGTAATTCATCTAATTCTCTTTGTAAAATATCTGTGTCTTGTGTTGTTTTTATTGTTCTATATATTATGCAATCGTCTGCAAATAATCTGACTTTTGTTCCTGAAGTAATGCAATTTGGTAAATCATTTATGTAAATTAAAAATAGTAGTGGACCCAAGACTGTTCCTTGAGGTACACCTGAGTTTACTATTATCGGTGTTGATTTAGAGCCATTTATTATTACAGTTTGTTCTCTCCCTATCAGAAAGTCCTTAATCCACTGATGCAGTGGACCATTAATGCCGAAATATTTTAATTTTTTAAGCAAACTATGGTGGTGAACTTTGTCAAAAGCCTTAGAAAAATCTAGTAAGATAGCATCTATTTGTTCACTATTATATTAAGCCAATCCTACACCCATACTACTTGTATACATAAAATTGGGTGGATCTAGAATTTTAGATCTAGATAGACTAGATTTTTATTAAAATTCTAGATCTTTTCTATTAAGTAATAAAAACCTTTAAAATGTATTTTAATATGGATGAAGCTGAACAGAAAGGATTGGAAAATAGTCGATGCCAACGCAGAGGCTCTTGTTCTCGTATGAGCCATAGTTGTCTATTGACTGAAGGTGGTGGAGATAATTCAACAAGATGATTTACAATGTAATTCAAGAGATCTGTCTAGGTTAGTTCATTATTTTTCTTGAAGATTTCTATGATCAAGTCTAGATTTTCTAGATCTAGCATCATATACAATAATTTCTAGAGATCTAGTGCTAAGTCCTATACATATGGGATCTAGATCTAATCAAGATCTATCTAAAATCAGAATAAAAAATATGGAATGTCACACTAGATTTAGAATAGAATAGCAAAGTTTTACCAATATCTAGATTTTTAGTCCAGTAAATCAACTTATATAGATCAAAATATAAATTAAATTCACCTTTATCTATCCCTTAGTCTGATGGACTGTTAAGGCACCACACAAGGTTTGTCGACCATTCTTTTCCTCACCGTCTTTTGAATGACTAATTCCTGAGAATAGTAAACCGTTATTGTTAAAGAATATACAGGTAATCAGTGCTTTTTTGTAAAGAAATAGGTGCCGGAGCTCAGTGATGGATTGCCTTTTAACAACTAATAAATAAATAATAAACTTTAAAATACAAAAGTAACTTTTTCGCTGCATTGAAAAAAGTGCCGGTACGCTGTACCAGTGCTTACTGTAATGCTGCTGACCTGAAAAATTGTAGTTAAACTAAATAATACAGTAATATTAAGCCCATACTAATTAGTCTTAGATATATAGATCTAGAAATTATATTGACATTGTGTAGATCTAGTCAATCTAGATTTCAAAGCAAAGAAAACAGAAGAACGGTAGACCATAAGGCAAAGACGATAGGATTGACATGGACCAAGTTGAAGAAATCCAGAATATTTATTGAAAATTTTAAGTTAGATCTAGACTAATAATCTAGAATACTAGGACTATAGTAATCTATACATTCTTTTCTAGACTCTACTAGACAAACTCTAATGATGATTCTAATATTAAATATGTAGATCTAGAGCAGTGGTTCCCAAATTTTTTTGTCTCGTAGACCCCTTGCCATGTTTTCTGCTTTTCGGTAAAACCCCTGCTTAACTTATATTTTTTTTTTTTTGTATTTTTTTTTTTTAGATAAATTTTTTTTAAATTTTTATTTTTATTTATTTTTTTATTTTTTTTAGATAATTTTTTTTTTTTTTTTTTAATTTTTTTTTTTTTTCGAGAATTGACTTTCCCGGTACTGACTTCACTGTAGACCAGTGGTTCCCAAACTTTTATAAAAAAATTTGTATAATTTTTAAAAAAAAATTTTTTATTTTTTTTTTCCGAGAATTGACTATCTTGGGACTAACTTCACTGTAGACCAGTGGTTCCCAAAATTTTAATAAAATTTTTTTTTTTTTTTTTTTGTTGTTTTTTTTATAAAAAAAAATTTTTTTTAATTTTTTTTTTTCAATTTTTTTTTTTAGATAAATTTTTTTTTGTAATTTCTTTAGATAAATTTTGTTTTAAATTTTTTTTTTTTTTTCAGAATTCACTATCCCAGGACTAATTTCACTGTAGACCAGTGGTTCCCAAACATTCAGTAAATTTTTTTTTTATTTTTTTTTTTTTTTTTTTATAAAATTTTTTTTTTTTAATTTTTTTTTTTTTTTTTTTAGTAAATTTTTTTTTTTTTTTTTTTTGATAAATTTTTTTTTTTTAATTTTTTTTTTTTTTTTAGGAAATTTTTTTTTTTTTTTTTTTTTTTTTTTTTTTTTTTTTTTTTTAAATTTTTTTAGATAAATTTTGTTTTAAATTTTTTTTTTTTTTTTTTTTTTGAGAATTCACTATTGCGGGACTGACTTCACTGTAGACCAGTGGTTCCCAAACTTTTTTGTTTCGTAGACCCCTTGCCATGTTTTCTGCTTTTTGGTAGACCCCCTGCTTAACTTATATTGCTTTTTTTTTTCAATTTATTTGAAAACTAATTTCTAATTTTAGTGAGTTGAAGAGTAAAATGCAATTTAAAAATACATATAAGTATTAAATAATAACTCATTTTTATTGATAAAATTCAAATTTAACCAATTTAATATGTATTGCTGGAATCATCAAACACACTGGAAATGTTTTTTTACCCAGGCTTATCATCTGTTCCTATGGATGTCATGTTTCATACATTCTATAAAGAAGACATTCAAACAATAAATATTAATTAATTAATTTGTTTTAAGTATCATTGTAAAAATTTTCGCAAAGAGTTTCTCGTGTATCTTTCACGTGTCCGCCGAACTGTTTTCACTAAAGGGGAAGGGACGAAGGCGAGTAACTGGCGCCTTAGCCGGTAGGCTTCAAGCAGGAAGAGCTCATTAGCTACATAGCAGAAGGAAAACTGAATTTAAAAATCTGCTGCCTTGCAACTATTCCCAAACATGGGAAAGCTGTCGTGGGTCAACCCTGAGGAAAAATAAGGAGCTGGCAACCCCTAGGCAGTTTACAGCACACAGCGCTACACCCCATCAGAGCCTGTGACGCCACTGGTTCCAAACTGATCCCAAACTGTATATATTTCCTTTGCAAAGAATCACATAAGAAGCTTTTAATTTGATAACTCATGCCACCGATGTGCCCTTGAACTGTATTTTTGTTTAAAGAAATTCTTTTAATAATATCAGATGTAGGTGTGTGTAAAACAGTTTTCACAACTACAACGGCTGGTAAAATCAATGTTTTACCTATGTTTCCATATTTTGCTATAAGTAAAGAGATATTGTAAGATGCTCACAAACCAACATCTTCTCTCTATATATATGATGTTGAAGTGAGATTGTGTGGGTCTATTCTTAACTTTATCTTTGAGTGCTAGAAAATTTTTAAATCTTTATCTATTTTGTTAGGGTGACATTGTCTCAGATGATCCTCTAGCAATTGGTTTCGTATCATTATTTTAAAAAAGTCACTTAGGCAACGGCTTGTTTGACAAGGAAGGAATGAATCCCAGTTTTAAATAATCAATGATGGACAGTGTACATTTCTTTTCGTTAAACATTTGTTACATGCAGACAAAATTAAAATTTTTAAATAAGTATTGAGAAGATTCTTTGGTTTGATTAGCAGAATATATATTTAAATGATTTACCAAGATAAAAATCATATATTACTGTATAAAATAATTACATTAAATGAATGTAAAAATTAAAAAAAGAGTGATTAAGTCCCTTAATGTAATTAACACCATTTTTTTTACAAAATACATTAAATTCTTACCATTACCTATCAATCAGTCTGTTGAACCATGGGGGCACCACACAAGATCTGTCAACAGCCCTTCTATATTCCTCTTTGTACTTAGCCCTGGATAAACCATTTCATGGCAGACCTGCCCATTCTTTCATGTCTTCACATTGCTCTCTGTCTTTCATTCTTCATCCTGGAACTCAATGGTCAAAGGAGCATAACCCTGGTATTATTTTCTGGAAATAAAAAAAGACTGATTTAGTCCCTTAATGTAATTAACACAATTTTTTTTTAAAAATACATTAAATTCTTACCATTACCAATCAATTAGTCTGTTGAACCATGGGGGCACCACATAAGGTCTGTCAACAGCCCTTCTATATTCCTCTCTGTACTTAGCCCTGGATAAACCATTTCTTGGCAGACCTGCCCATTCTTTGATGTCTTTCCATCTCTCTGTCTTCCTTCTTTGTACACAAATGGGGAAAAAATGGACCATAATTCTTAAAAAAGAAATTTAATATCATTAAATAAAATTTAATTTAATTTCTAATTATTAATAAAATATCTTACCAGAATGCTAGCCACACTTTCTAAAACTATGACCAGTGCCTTATTTAAATCTTGAATTATATTTCTAGTCTAGGAGTTCCAATCAATTTTGTTGTATACAAAGGCCATGATACTGATTATAGGAATATGCCAGATGTCTGTTTCAGCATCTGAGTAAATAAATTAATGAAACTCCTATGACTCTAAGTTAGGGTAATGTCATCTTTCATATCTGTATTTAAAAAACAAAAAAAAAAACAAAAAAAAACTGGACATACATTCCTCATTATCAGTTCCCATCCTGTTTGTCATTTAAATTTTTTGGACATTCCTTTTACATTCCAGCCAAGATCTTGCAGCGGACAGTAGAAAATGGCAGTTTGAACTTCAGATCATTGTGTCAACCGTCTCGTGCAAACCACAAAACCAGGCAGTGTAATCAAGATCTACCTAAGAATGAAAAATACTATCAGATACAATTTCACATTACATCTAAAAAAGGATAGCTATATTTAACTTGATCTAGTAGAAGATGTACAACTATCATACCCATATAATGTAGATTAACAAACTGATTCAAGATAAATACTATTATCTTCTTATCTTATATAATACAGACGTTACTTTAAAAAAGAAGATGATTACGTCCTACGCGTCAAACATTTAGTCATGCATATTAACCAATGACTTAAATTCTGCCAAGTCACTGGTTTTCCTGGCTAGCTCAGGCAACCCATTCCATGCTCTAATAGCACTAGGGAAGAAGGAGTATTTGTACAAATTTGTCCTAGCATATGGGACGAGGAATGTGCCTTTATCTTTGTGTCTTTCAGAGTATTTTATTAAATTTTGTTTTTGTATTTGAAGATTATGGTTCAGTGTTTTATGTATGATTGCTACTTTACTTTTGAGCCTTCTGTCCTGAAGACTTTCTAAATTTAGTGATTTTACTAAAGGTGTTACTCTAGTCAAATGTGAATATTCGTTTGTTATGAATCGCACTGCTCTATTTTGTGTCTGTTCTAGTTTCTTAATGTTTTCTTGAGTTGTGGGGTCCCAAACGGAGGATGCATATTCTATTATTGGCCTAACCAAAGTTTTAAATAACATTTTAGTTTTATGTTCTTATTTGATTTATAGAAATTTCTTTTAATAAATCCTAATGCTTTGTTTGATTTTTTTGTAGTTTCATCAATATGTGGATTCCATGACAGTTTTTCATTTATTATAACACCTAGGTATTTTGCGTTTTTAGTCTGTGTTACTGGTTTGCCATGAATAAGATAAGTGGAATTAATTTGTTTTAGTTTTTTTGTTACTCTTAACAACTGACATTTTTCTGGGTGGAAAGACATGCTCCAATTTGATTCCCATTTCTGTAATTCATCTAATTCTCTTTGTAAAATATCTGTGTCTTGTGTTGTTTTTATTGTTCTATATATTATGCAATCGTCTGCAAATAATCTGACTTTTGTTCCTGAAGTAATGCAATTTGGTAAATCATTTATGTAAATTAAAAATAGTAGTGGACCCAAGACTGTTCCTTGAGGTACACCTGAGTTTACTATTATCGGTGTTGATTTAGAGCCATTTATTATTACAGTTTGTTCTCTCCCTATCAGAAAGTCCTTAATCCACTGATGCAGTGGACCATTAATGCCGAAATATTTTAATTTTTTAAGCAAACTATGGTGGTGAACTTTGTCAAAAGCCTTAGAAAAATCTAGTAAGATAGCATCTATTTGTTCACTATTATATTAAGCCAATCCTACACCCATACTACTTGTATACATAAAATTGGGTGGATCTAGAATTTTAGATCTAGATAGACTAGATTTTTATTAAAATTCTAGATCTTTTCTATTAAGTAATAAAAACCTTTAAAATGTATTTTAATATGGATGAAGCTGAACAGAAAGGATTGGAAAATAGTCGATGCCAACGCAGAGGCTCTTGTTCTCGTATGAGCCA
This sequence comes from Biomphalaria glabrata, assembly GCF_947242115.1. NCBI lineage: Eukaryota > Metazoa > Mollusca > Gastropoda > Planorbidae > Biomphalaria > Biomphalaria glabrata. The sequence goes on from NC_074720.1 coordinate 142,514, forward strand.
TAGTTGTCTATTGACTGAAGGTGGTGGAGATAATTCAACAAGATGATTTACAATGTAATTCAAGAGATCTGTCTAGGTTAGTTCATTATTTTTCTTGAAGATTTCTATGATCAAGTCTAGATTTTCTAGATCTAGCATCATATACAATAATTTCTAGAGATCTAGTGCTAAGTCCTATACATATGGGATCTAGATCTAATCAAGATCTATCTAAAATCAGAATAAAAAATATGGAATGTCACACTAGATTTAGAATAGAATAGCAAAGTTTTACCAATATCTAGATTTTTAGTCCAGAAAATCAACTTATATAGATCAAAATATAAATTAAATTCACCTTTATCTATCCCTTAGTCTGATGGACTGTTAAGGCACCACACAAGGTTTGTCGACCATTCTTTTCCTCACCGTCTTTTGAATGACTAATTCCTGAGAATAGTAAACCGTTATTGTTAAAGAATATACAGGTAATCAGTGCTTTTTTGTAAAGAAATAGGTGCCGGAGCTCAGTGATGGATTGCCTTTTAACAACTAATAAATAAATAATAAACTTTAAAATACAAAAGTAACTTTTTTGCTGCATTGAAAAAAGTGCCGGTACGCTGTACCAGTGCTTACTGTAATGCTGCTGACCTGAAAAATTGTAGTTAAACTAAATAATACAGTAATATTAAGCCCATACTAATTAGTCTTAGATATATAGATCTAGAAATTATATTGACATTGTGTAGATCTAGTCAATCTAGATTTCAAAGCAAAGAAAACAGAAGAACGGTAGACCATAAGGCAAAGACGATAGGATTGACATGGACCAAGCTGAAGAAATCCAGAATATTTATTGAAAATTTTAAGTTAGATCTAGACTAATAATCTAGAATACTAGGACTATAGTAATCTATACATTCTTTTCTAGACTCTACTAGACAAACTCTAATGATGATTCTAATATTAAATATGTAGATCTAAAGCAGTGGTTCCCAAATTTTTTTGTCTCGTAGACCCCTTGCCATGTTTTCTGCTTTTCGGTAAAACCCCTGCTTAACTTATTTTTTTTTTTTTTGTATTTTTTTTTTTAGATAAATTTTTTTTAATTTTTATTTTTATTTATTTTTTTATTTTTTTTAGATAATTTTTTTTTTTTTTTTTAATTTTTTTTTTTTTCGAGAATTGACTTTCCCGGTACTGACTTCACTGTAGACCAGTGGTTCCCAAACTTTTATAAAAAAATTTTTATAATTTTTTAAAATTTTTTTTTTATTTTTTTTTTTCCGAGAATTGACTATCTTGGGACTAACTTCACTGTAGACCAGTGGTTCCCAAAATTTTACTAAAATTTTTTTTTTTTTTTTTTTGTTGTTTTTTTTATAAAAAAAATTTTTTTTTAATTTTTTTTTTTAAATTTTTTTTTTAGATAAATTTTTTTTTGTAATTTCTTTAGATAAATTTTGTTTTAATTTTTTTTTTTTTTTTTGAGAATTCACTATCCCAGGACTGATTTCACTGTAGACCAGTGGTTCCGAAACATTCATTAAATTTTTTTTTTTTTTTTTTTTTTTAATTTTTTTTTTTTAATTTTTTTTTTTTTTTTTAGTTAATTTTTTTTTTTTTTATTTATAAAATTTTTTTTTTTATTTTTTTTTTTTTTTTAGTAAATTTTTTTTTTTTTTTTTTCAATTTTTTTAGATAAATTTTGTTTTAAATTTTTTTTTTTTTTTTTTTTTTGAGAATTCACTATTGCGGGACTGACTTCACTGTAGACCAGTGGTTCCCAAACTTTTTTGTTTCATAGACCCCTTGCCATGTTTTCTCCTTTTTGGTAGACCCCCTGCTTAACTTATATTGCTTTTTTTTCAATTTATTTGAAAACTAATTTCTAATTTTAGTGAGTTGAAGAGTAAAATGCAATTTAAAAATACATATAAGTATTAAATAATAACTCATTTTTATTGATAAAATTCAAATTTAACCAATTTAATATGTATTGCTGGAATCATCAAACACACTGGAAATGTTTTTTTACCCAGGCTTATCATCTGTTCCTATGGATGTCATGTTTCATACATTCTATAAAGAAGACATTCAAACAATAAATATTAATTAATTAATTTGTTTTAAGTATCATTGTAAAAATTTTCGCAAAGAGTTTCTCGTGTATCTTTCACGTGTCCGCCGAACTGTTTTCACTAAAGGGGAAGGGACGAAGGCGAGTAACTGGCGCCTTAGCCGGTAGGCTTCAAGCAGGAAGAGCTCATTAGCCACATAGCAGAAGGAAAACTGAATTTAAAAATCTGCTGCCTTGCAACTATTCCCAAACATGGGAAAGCTGTCGTGGGTCAACCCTGAGGAAAAATAAGGAGCTGGCAACCCCTAGGCAGTTTACAGCACACAGCGCTACACCCCATCAGAGCCTGTGACGCCACTGGTTCCAAACTGATCCCAAACTGTATATATTTCCTTTGCAAAGAATCGCATAAGAAGCTTTTAATTTGATAACTCATGCCACCAATGTGCCTTTGAACTGTATTTTTGTTTAAAGAAATTCTTTTAATAATATCAGATGTAGGTGTGTGTAAAACAGTTTTCACAACTACAACGGCTGGTAAAATCAATGTTTTACCTATGTTTCCATATTTTGCTATAAGTAAAGAGATATTGTAAGATGCTCACAAACCAACATCTTCTCTATATATATATGATGTTGAAGTGAGATTGTGTGGGTCTATTCTTAACTTTATCTTTGAGTGCTAGAAAATTTTTAAATCTTTATCTATTTTGTTAGGGTGACATTGTCTCAGATGATCCTCTAGCAATTGGTTTCGTATCATTATTTTAAAAAAGTCACTTAGGCAACAGCTTGTTTGACAAGGAAGGAATGAATCCCAGTTTTAAATAATCAATGATGGACAGTGTACATTTCTTTTTGTTAAACATTTGTTACATGCAGACAAAATTAAAATTTTTAAATAAGTATTGAGAAGATTCTTTGGTTTGATTAGCAGGATATATATTTAAATGATTTACCAAGATAAAAATCATATATTACTGTATAAAATAATTACATTAAATGAATGTAAAAATTAAAAAAAGAGTGATTAAGTCCCTTAATGTAATTAACACCATTTTTTTTACAAAATACATTAAATTCTTACCATTACCTATCAATCAGTCTGTTGAACCATGGGGGCACCACACAAGATCTGTCAACAGCCCTTCTATATTCCTCTCTGTACTTAGCCCTGGATAAACCATTTCATGGCAGACCTGCCCATTCTTTCATGTCTTCACATTGCTCTCTGTCTTTCATTCTTCATCCTGGAACTCAATGGTCAAAGGAGCATAACCCTGGTATTATTTTCTGGAAATAAAAAAAGACTGATTTAGTCCCTTAATGTAATTAACACAATTTTTTTTTAAAAATACATTAAATTCTTACCATTACCAATCAATTAGTCTGTTGAACCATGGGGGCACCACACAAGATCTGTCAACAGCCCTTCTATATTCTTCTCTGTACTTAGCCCTGGATAAACCATTTCTTGGCAGACCTGCCCATTCTTTGATGTCTTTCCATCTCTCTGTCTTCCTTCTTTGTACACAAATGGGGAAAAAATGGACCATAATTCTTAAAAAAGAAATTTAATATCATTAAATAAAATTTAATTTAATTTCTAATTATTAATAAAATATCTTACCAGAATGCTAGCCACACTTTCTAAAACTATGACTAGTGCCTTATTTAAATCTTGAATTATATTTCTAGTCTAGGAGTTCCAATCAATTTTGTTGTATACAAAGGCCATGATACTGATTATAGGAATATGCCAGATGTCTGTTTCAGCATCTGAGTAAAAAAATTAATGAAACTCCTATAACTCTAAGTTAGGGTAATGTCATCTTTCATATCTGTATTAAAAAAACACAAAAAAAAACAAAAAAAAACTGGACATACATTCCTCATTATCAGTTCCCATCCTGTTTGTCATTTAAATATTTTGGACATTCCTTTTACATTCCAGCCAAGATCTTGCAGCGGACAGTAGAAAATGGCAGTTTGAACTTCAGATCATTGTGTCAACCGTCTCGTGCAAACCACAAAACCAGGCAGTGTAATCAAGATCTACCTAAGAATGAAAAATACTATCAGATACAATTTCACATTACATCTAAAAAAGGATAGCTATATTTAACTTGATCTAGTAGAAGATGTACAACTATCATACCCATATAATGTAGATTAACAAACTGATTCAAGATAAATACTATTATCTTCTTATCTTATATAATACAGACGTTACTTCAAAAAAGAAGATGATTATGTCCTACGCGTCAAACATTTAGTCATGCATATTAACCAATGACTTAAATTCTGCCAAGTCACTGGTTTTCCTGGCTAGCTCAGGCAACCCATTCCATGCTCTAATAGCACTAGGGAAGAAGGAGTATTTGTACAAATTTGTCCTAGCATATGGGACGAGGAATGTGCCTTTATCTTTGTGTCTTTCAGAGTATTTTATTAAATTTTGTTTTTGTATTTGAAGATTATGGTTCAGTGTTTTATGTATGATTGCTACTTTACTTTTGAGCCTTCTGTCCTGAAGACTTTCTAAATTTAGTGATTTTACTAAAGGTGTTACTCTAGTGAAATGTGAATATTTGTTTGTTATGAATCGCACTGCTCTATTTTGTGTCTGTTCTAGTTTCTTAATGTTTTCTTGAGTTGTGGGGTCCCAAACGGAGGATGCATATTCTATTATTGGCCTAACCAAAGTTTTAAATAACATTTTAGTTTTATGTTCTTATTTGATTTATAGAAATTTCTTTTAATAAATCCTAATGCTTTGTTTGATTTTTTTGTAGTTTCATCAATATGTGGATTCCATGACAGTTTTTCATTTATTATAACACCTAGGTATTTTGCGTTTTTAGTCTGTGTTACTGGTTTGCCATGAATAAGATAAGTGAAATTAATTTGTTTTAGTTTTTTTGTTACTCTTAACAACTGACATTTTTCTGGGTGGAAAGACATGCTCCAATTTGATTCCCATTTCTGTAATTCATCTAATTCTCTTTGTAAAATATCTGTGTCTTGTGTTGTTTTTATTGTTCTATATATTATGCAATCGTCTGCAAATAATCTGACTTTTGTTCCTGAAGTAATGCAATTTGGTAAATCATTTATGTAAATTAAAAATAGTAGTGGACCCAAGACTGTTCCTTGAGGTACACCTGAGTTTACTATTATCGGTGTTGATTTAGAGCCATTTATTATTACAGTTTGTTCTCTCCCTATCAGAAAGTCCTTAATCCACTGATGCAGTGGACCATTAATGCCGAAATATTTTAATTTTTTAAGCAAACTATGGTGGTGAACTTTGTCAAAAGCCTTAGAAAAATCTAGTAAGATAGCATCTATTTGTTCACTATTATATTAAGCCAATCCTACACCCATACTACTTGTATACATAAAATTGGGTGGATCTAGAATTTTAGATCTAGATAGACTAGATTTTTATTAAAATTCTAGATCTTTTCTATTAAGTAATAAAAACCTTTAAAATGTATTTTAATATGGATGAAGCTGAACAGAAAGGATTGAAAAATAGTCGATGCCAACGCAGAGGCTCTTGTTCTCGTATGAGCCATAGTTGTCTATTGACTGAAGGTGGTGGAGATAATTCAACAAGATGATTTACAATGTAATTCAAGAGATCTGTCTAGGTTAGTTCATTATTTTTCTTGAAGATTTCTATGATCAAGTCTAGATTTTCTAGATCTAGCATCATATACAATAATTTCTAGAGATCTAGTGCTAAGTCCTATACATATGGGATCTAGATCTAATCAAGATCTATCTAAAATCAGAATAAAAAATATGGAATGTCACACTAGATTTAGAATAGAATAGCAAAGTTTTACCAATATCTAGATTTTTAGTCCAGTAAATCAACTTATATAGATCAAAATATAAATTAAATTCACCTTTATCTATCCCTTAGTCTGATGGACTGTTAAGGCACCACACAAGGTTTGTCGACCATTCTTTTCCTCACCGTCTTTTGAATGACTGATTCCTGAGAATAGTAAACCGTTATTGTTAAAGAATATACAGGTAATCAGTGCTTTTTTGTAAAGAAATAGGTGCCGGAGCTCAGTGATGGATTGCCTTTTAACAACTAATAAATAAATAATAAACTTTAAAATACAAAAGTAACTTTTTCGCTGCATTGAAAAAAGTGCCGGTACGCTGTACCAGTGCTTACTGTAATGCTGCTGACCTGAAAAATTGTAGTTAAACTAAATAATACAGTAATATTAAGCCCATACTAATTAGTCTTAGATATATAGATCTAGAAATTATATTGACATTGTGTAGATCTAGTCAATCTAGATTTCAAAGCAAAGAAAACAGAAGAACGGTAGACCATAAGGCAAAGACGATAGGATTGACATGGACCAAGCTGAAGAAATCCAGAATATTTATTGAAAATTTTAAGTTAGATCTAGACTAATAATCTAGAATACTAGGACTATAGTAATCTATACATTCTTTTCTAGACTCTACTAGACAAACTCTAATGATGATTCTAATATTAAATATGTAGATCTAGAGCAGTGGTTCCCAAATTTTTTTTTCTCGTAGACCCCTTGCCATGTTTTCTGCTTTTCGGTAAAACCCCTGCTTAACTTATATTTTTTTTTTTGTATTTTTTTTTTTAGATAAATTTTTTTAAATTTTTATTTTTATTTATTTTTTTATTTTTTTTAGATAATTTTTTTTTTTTTTTTTTAATTTTTTTTTTTTTTCGAGAATTGATTTTCCCGGTACTGACTTCACTGTAGACCAGTGGTTCCCAAACTTCTATAAAAAAATTTTTATAATTTTTAAAAAAATTTTTTTTATTTTTTTTTTTCCGAGAATTGACTATCTTGGGACTAACTTCACTGTAGACCAGTGGTTCCCAAAATTTTAGTAAAATTTTTTTTTTTTTTTGTTGTTTTTTTTATTAAAAAAATTTTTTTTTAATTTTTTTTTTTCAATTTTTTTTTTTAGATAAATTTTTTTTTGTAAATTTCTTTAGATAAATTTTGTTTTAAATTTTTTTTTTTTTTTGAGAATTCACTATCCCAGGACTGATTTCACTGTAGACTAGTGGTTCCCAAACATTCAGTAAATTTTTTTTTTTTTTTTTTTTTTTTTTTATAAAATTTTTTTTTTTTTAATTTTTTTTTTTTTTTTTATTTTTTTTTTTTTTTTTTTTTTTTAGTAAATTTTTTTTTTTTTTTTTTCATAAATTTTTTTTTTTTATTTTTTTTTTTTTTTTTAGTAAATTTTTTTTTTTTTTTTTCTTTTTTTTTTTTTTTTTTAAATTTTTTTAGATAAATTTTTTTTTAATTTTTTTTTTTTTTTTTTTTTTTGAGAATTCACTATTGCGGGACTGACTTCACTGTAGACCAGTGGTTCCCAAACTTTTTTGTTTCGTAGACCCCTTGCCATGTTTTCTGCTTTTTGGTAGACCCCCTGCTTAACTTATATTGCTTTTTTTTTTCAATTTATTTGAAAACTAATTTCTAATTTTAATGAGTTGAAGAGTAAAATGCAATTTAAAAATACATATAAGTATTAAATAATAACTCATTTTTATTGATAAAATTCAAATTTAACCAATTTAATATGTATTGCTGGAATCATCAAACACACTGGAAATGTTTTTTTACCCAGGCTTATCATCTGTTCCTATGGATGTCATGTTTCATACATTCTATAAAGAAGACATTTAAACAATAAATATTAATTAATTAATTTGTTTTAAGTATCATTGTAAAAATTTTCGCAAAGAGTTTCTCGTGTATCTTTCACGTGTCCGCCGAACTGTTTTCACTAAAGGAGAAGGGACGAAGGCGAGTAACTGGCGCCTTAGCCGGTAGGCTTCAAGCAGGAAGAGCTCATTAGCCACATAGCAGAAGGAAAACTGAATTTAAAAATCTGCTGCCTTGCAACTATTCCCAAACATGGGAAAGCTGTCGTGGGTCAACCCTGAGGAAAAATAAGGAGCTGGCAACCCCTAGGCAGTTTACAGCACACAGCGCTACACCCCATCAGAGCCTGTGACGCCACTGGTTCCAAACTGATCCCAAACTGTATATATTTCCTTTGCAAAGAATCACATAAGAAGCTTTTAATTTGATAACTCATGCCACCGATGTGCCCTTCAACTGTATTTTTGTTTAAAGAAATTCTTTTAATAATATCAGATGTAGGTGTGTGTAAAACAGTTTTCACAACTACAACGGCTGGTAAAATCAATGTTTTACCTATGTTTCCATATTTTGCTATAAGTAAAGAGATATTGTAAGATGCTCACAAACCAACATCTTCTCTATATATATATGATGTTGAAGTGAGATTGTGTGGGTCTATTCTTAACTTTATCTTTGAGTGCTAGAAAATTTTTAAATCTTTATCTATTTTATTAGGGTGACATTGTCTCAGATGATCCTCTAGCAATTGGTTTCGTATCATTATTTTAAAAAAGTCATATAGGCAACGGCTTGTTTGACAAGGAAGGAATGAATCCCAGTTTTAAATAATCAATGATGGACAGTGTACATTTCTTTTCGTTAAACATTTGTTACATGCAGACAAAATTAAAATTTTTAAATAAGTATTGAGAAGATTCTTTGGTTTGATTAGCAGGATATATATTTAAATGATTTACCAAGATAAAAATCATATATTACTGTATAAAATAATTACATTAAATGAATGTAAAATTAAAAAAAGAGTGATTAAGTCCCTTAATGTAATTAACACCATTTTTTTTACAAAATACATTAAATTCTTACCATTACCTATCAATCAGTCTGTTGAACCATGGGGGCACCACACAAGATCTGTCAACAGCCCTTCTATATTCCTCTCTGTACTTAGCCCTGGATAAACCATTTCATGGCAGACCTGCCCATTCTTTCATGTCTTCACATTGCTCTCTGTCTTTCATTCTTCATCCTGGAACTCAATGGTCAAAGGAGCATAACCCTGGTATTATTTTCTGGAAATAAAAAAAGACTGATTTAGTCCCTTAATGTAATTAACACAATTTTTTTTTAAAAATACATTAAATTCTTACCATTACCAATCAATTAGTCTGTTGAACCATGGGGGCACCACACAAGATCTGTCAACAGCCCTTCTATATTCCTCTCTGTACTTAGCCCTGGATAAACCATTTCTTGGCAGACCTGCCCATTCTTTGATGTCTTTCCATCTCTCTGTCTTCCTTCTTTGTACACAAATGGGGAAAAAATGGACCATAATTCTTAAAAAAGAAATTTAATATCATTAAATAAAGTTTAATTTAATTTCTAATTATTAATAAAATATCTTACCAGAATGCTAGCCACACTTTCTAAAACTATGACCAGTGCCTTATTTAAATCTTCAATTATATTTCTAGTCTAGGAGTTCCAATCAATTTTGTTGTATACAAAGGCCATGATACTGATTATAGGAATATGCCAGATGTCTGTTTCAGCATCTGAGTAAATAAATTAATGAAACTCCTATGACTCTAAGTTAGGGTAATGTCATCTTTCATATCTGTATTAAAAAAACACAAAAAAAAAAACAAAAAAAAATTGGACATACATTCCTCATTATCAGTTCCCATCCTGTTTGTCATTTAAATATTTTGGACATTCCTTTTACATTCCAGCCAAGATCTTGCAGCGGACAGTAGAAAATGGCAGTTTGAACTTCAGATCATTGTGTCAACCGTCTCGTGCAAACCACAAAACCAGGCAGTGTAATCAAGATCTACCTAAGAATGAAAAATATTATCAGATACAATTTCACATTACATCTAAAAAAGGATAGCTATATTTAACTTGATCTAGTAGAAGATGTACAACTATCATACCCATATAATGTAGATTAACAAACTGATTCAAGATAAATACTATTATCTTCTTATCTTATATAATACACACGTTACTTTAAAAAAGAAGATGATTACGTCCTACGCGTCAAACATTTAGTCATGCATATTAACCAATGACTTAAATTCTGCCAAGTCACTGGTTTTCCTGGCTAGCTCAGGCAACCCATTCCATGCTCTAATAGCACTAGGGAAGAAGGAGTATTTGTACAAATTTGTCCTAGCATATGGGACGAGGAATGTGCCTTTATCTTTGTGTCTTTCAGAGTATTTTATTAAATTTTGTTTTTGTATTTGAAGATTATGGTTCAGTGTTTTATGTATGATTGCTACTTTACTTTTGAGCCTTCTGTCCTGAAGACTTTCTAAATTTAGTGATTTTACTAAAAGTGTTACTCTAGTGAAATGTGAATATTCGTTTGTTATGAATCGCACTGCTCTATTTTGTGTCTGTTCTAGTTTCTTAATGTTTTCTTGAGTTGTGGGGTCCCAACCGGAGGATGCATATTCTATTATTGGCCTAACCAAAGTTTTAAATAACATTTTAGTTTTATGTTCTTATTTGATTTATAGAAATTTCTTTTAATAAATCCTAATGCTTTGTTTGATTTTTTTTGTAGTTTCATCAATATGTGGATTCCATGACAGTTTTTCATTTATTATAACACCTAGGTATTTTGCATTTTTAGTCTGTGTTACTGGTTTGCCATGAATAAGATAAGTGGAATTAATTTGTTTTAGTTTTTTTGTTACTCTTAACAACTGACATTTTTCTGGGTGGAAAGACATGCTCCAATTTGATTCCCATTTCTGTAATTCATCTAATTCTCTTTGTAAAATATCTGTGTCTTGTGTTGTTTTTATTGTTCTATATATTATGCAATCGTCTGCAAATAATCTGACTTTTGTTCCTGAAGTAATGCAATTTGGTAAATCATTTATGTAAATTAAAAATAGTAGTGGACCCAAGACTGTTCCTTGAGGTACACCTGAGTTTACTATTATCGGTGTTGATTTAGAGCCATTTATTATTACAGTTTGTTCTCTCCCTATCAGAAAGTCCTTAATCCACTGATGCAGTGGACCATTAATGCCGAAATATTTTAATTTTTTAAGCAAACTATGGTGGTGAACTTTGTCAAAAGCCTTAGAAAAATCTAGTAAGATAGCATCTATTTGTTCACTATTATATTAAGCCAATCCTACACCCATACTACTTGTATACATAAAATTGGGTGGATCTAGAATTTTAGATCTAGATAGACTAGATTTTTATTAAAATTCTAGATCTTTTCTATTAAGTAATAAAAACCTTTAAAATGTATTTTAATATGGATGAAGCTGAACAGAAAGGATTGGAAAATAGTCGATGCCAACGCAGAGGCTCTTGTTCTCGTATGAGCCATAGTTGTCTATTGACTGAAGGTGGTGGAGATAATTCAACAAGATGATTTACAATGTAATTCAAGAGATCTGTCTAGGTTAGTTCATTATTTTTCTTGAAGATTTCTATTTTCTAGATTTTCTAGATCTAGCATCATATACAATAATTTCTAGAGATCTAGTGCTAAGTCCTATACATATGGGATCTAGATCTAATCAAGATCTATCTAAAATCAGAATAAAAAATATGGAATGTCACACTAGATTTAGAATAGAATAGCAAAGTTTTACCAATATCTAGATTTTTAGTCCAGTAAATCAACTTATATAGATCAAAATATAAATTAAATTCACCTTTATCTATCCCTTAGTCTGATGGACTGTTAAGGCACCACACAAGGTTTGTCGACCATTCTTTTCCTCACCGTCTTTTGAATGACTAATTCCTGAGAATAGTAAACCGTTATTGTTAAAGAATATACAGGTAATCAGTGCTTTTTTGTAAAGAAATAGGTGCCGGAGCTCAGTGATGGATTGCCTTTTAACAACTAATAAATAAATAATAAACTTTAAAATACAAAAGTAACTTTTTCGCTGCATTGAAAAAAGTGCCGGTACGCTGTACCAGTGCTTACTGTAATGCTGCTGACCTGAAAAATTGTAGTTAAACTAAATAATACAGTAATATTAAGCCCATACTAATTAGTCTTAGATATATAGATCTAGAAATTATATTGACATTGTGTAGATCTAGTCAATCTAGATTTCAAAGCAAAGAAAACAGAAGAACGGTAGACCATAAGGCAAAGACGATAGGATTGACATGGACCAAGCTGAAGAAATCCAGAATATTTATTGAAAATTTTAAGTTAGATCTAGACTAATAATCTAGAATACTAGGACTATAGTAATCTATACATTCTTTTCTAGACTCTACTAGACAAACTCTAATGATGATTCTAATATTAAATATGTAGATCTAGAGCAGTGGTTCCCAAATTTTTTTGTCTCGTAGACCCCTTGCCATGTTTTCTGCTTTTCGGTAAAACCCCTGCTTAACTTATATTTTTTTTTTTTGTATTTTTTTTTTTTAGATAAATTTTTTTAAATTTTTATTTTTATTTTTTTTTTTTTTTTTTTTTGATAATTTTTTTTTTTTTTTTTTAATTTTTTTTTTTTTCGAGAATTGACTTTCCCGGTACTGACTTCACTGTAGACCAGTGGTTCCCAAAATTTTATAAAAAAATTTTTATAATTTTTTTAAAAATTTTTTTTAATTTTTTTTTTTCCGAGAATTGACTATCTTGGGACTAACTTCACTGTAGACCAGTGGTTCCCAAAATTTTACTAAAATTTTTTTTTTTTTTTTTTTTTTTTTGTTTTTTTTATTAAAAAAAAAATTTTTTTTAATTTTTTTTTTTCAATTTTTTTTTTTAGATAAATTTTTTTTTGTAATTTCTTTAGATAAATTTTGTTTTAAATTTTTTTTTTTTTTTTGAGAATTCACTATCCCAGGACTGATTTAACTGTAGACCAGTGGTTCCCAAACATTCAGTAAATTTTTTTTTTTTTTTTTTTTTTTTTTTTTTATAAAATTTTTTTTTTTTAATTTTTTTTTTTTTTTTTTTTAGTAAATTTTTTTTTTTTTTTTTTTGATAAAATTTTTTTTTTTAATTTTTTTTTTTTTTTAGGAAATTTTTTTTTTTTTTTTTTTTTTTTTTTTTTTTAAATTTTTTTAGATAAATTTTGTTTTAAATTTTTTTTTTTTTTTTTTTTTTGAAAATTCACTATTGCGGGACTGACTTCACTGTAGACCAGTGGTTCCCAAACTTTTTTGTTTCGTAGACCCCTTGCCATGTTTTCTGCTTTTTGGTAGACCCCCTGCTTAACTTATATTGCTTTTTTTTTTCAATTTATTTGAAAACTAATTTCTAATTTTAGTGAGTTGAAGAGTAAAATGCAATTTAAAAATACATATAAGTATTAAATAATAACTCATTTTTATTGATAAAATTCAAATTTAACCAATTTAATATGTATTGCTGGAATCATCAGACACACTGGAAATGTTTTTTTACCCAGGCTTATCATCTGTTCCTATGGATGTCATGTTTCATACATTCTATAAAGAAGACATTCAAACAATAAATATTAATTAATTAATTTGTTTTAAGTATCATTGTAAAAATTTTCGCAAAGAGTTTCTCGTGTATCTTTCACGTGTCCGCCGAACTGTTTTCACTAAAGGGGAAGGGATGAAGGCGAGTAACTGGCACCTTAGCCGGTAGGCTTCAAGCAGGAAGAGCTCATTAGCCACATAGCAGAAGGAAAACTGAATTTAAAAATCTGCTGCCTTGCAACTATTCCCAAACATGGGAAAGCTGTCGTTGGTCAACCCTGAGGAAAAATAAGGAGCTGGCAACCCCTAGGCAGTTTACAGCACACAGCGCTACACCCCATCAGAGCCTGTGACGCCACTGGTTCCAAACTGATCCCAAACTGTATATATTTCCTTTGCAAAGAATCACATAAGAAGCTTTTAATTTGATAACTCATGCCACCGATGTGCCCTTGAACTGTATTTTTGTTTAAAGAAATTCTTTTAATAATATCAGATGTAGGTGTGTGTAAAACAATTTTCACAACTACAACGGCTGGTAAAATCAATGTTTTACCTATGTTTCCATATTTTGCTATAAGTAAAGAGATATTGTAAGATGCTCACAAACCAACATCTTCTCTCTATATATATGATGTTGAAGTGAGATTGTGTGGGTCTATTCTTAACTTTATCTTTGAGTGCTAGAAAATTTTTAAATCTTTATCTATTTTGTTAGGGTGACATTGTCTCAGATGATCCTCTAGCAATTGGTTTCGTATCATTATTTTAAAAAAGTCACTTAGGCAACGGCTTGTTTGACAAGGAAGGAATGAATCCCAGTTTTAATTAATCAATGATGAACAGTGTACATTTCTTTTCGTTAAACATTTGTTACATGCAGACAAAATTAAAATTTTTAAATAAGTATTGAGAAGATTCTTTGGTTTGATTAGCAGGATATATATTTAAATGATTTACCAAGATAAAAATCATATATTACTGTATAAAATAATTACATTAAATGAATGTAAAATTAAAAAAAGAGTGATTAAGTCCCTTAATGTAATTAACACCATTTTTTTTACAAAATACATTAAATTCTTACCATTACCTATCAATCAGTCTGTTGAACCATGGGGGCACCACACAAGATCTGTCAACAGCCCTTCTATATTCCTCTCTGTACTTAGCCCTGGATAAACCATTTCATGGCAGACCTGCCCATTCTTTCATGTCTTCACATTGCTCTCTGTCTTTCATTCTTCATCCTGGAACTCAATGGTCAAAGGAGCATAACCCTGGTATTATTTTCTGGAAATAAAAAAAGACTGATTTAGTCCCTTAATGTAATTAACACAATTTTTTTTTAAAAATACATTAAATTCTTACCATTACCAATCAATTAGTCTGTTGAACCATGGGGGCACCACACAAGATCTGTCAACAGCCCTTCTATATTCCTCTCTGTACTTAGCCCTGGATAAACCATTTCTTGGCAGACCTGCCCATTCTTTGATGTCTTTCCATCTCTCTGTCTTCCTTCTTTGTACACAAATGGGGAAAAAATGGACCATAATTCTTAAAAAAGAAATTTAATATCATTAAATAAAGTTTAATTTAATTTCTAATTATTAATAAAATATCTTACCAGAATGCTAGCCACACTTTCTAAAACTATGACCAGTGCCTTATTTAAATCTTCAATTATATTTCTAGTCTAGGAGTTCCAATCAATTTTGTTGTATACAAAGGCCATGATACTGATTATAGGAATATGCCAGATGTCTGTTTCAGCATCTGAGTAAATAAATTAATGAAACTCCTATGACTCTAAGTTAGGGTAATGTCATCTTTCATATCTGTATTAAAAAAACACAAAAAAAAAACAAAAAAAAATTGGACATACATTCCTCATTATCAGTTCCCATCCTGTTTGTCATTTAAATATTTTGGACATTCCTTTTACATTCCAGCCAAGATCTTGCAGCGGACAGTAGAAAATGGCAGTTTGAACTTCAGATCATTGTGTCAACCGTCTCGTGCAAACCACAAAACCAGGCAGTGTAATCAAGATCTACCTAAGAATGAAAAATATTATCAGATACAATTTCACATTACATCTAAAAAAGGATAGCTATATTTAACTTGATCTAGTAGAAGATGTACAACTATCATACCCATATAATGTAGATTAACAAACTGATTCAAGATAAATACTATTATCTTCTTATCTTATATAATACACACGTTACTTTAAAAAAGAAGATGATTACGTCCTACGCGTCAAACATTTAGTCATGCATATTAACCAATGACTTAAATTCTGCCAAGTCACTGGTTTTCCTGGCTAGCTCAGGCAACCCATTCCATGCTCTAATAGCACTAGGGAAGAAGGAGTATTTGTACAAATTTGTCCTAGCATATGGGACGAGGAATGTGCCTTTATCTTTGTGTCTTTCAGAGTATTTTATTAAATTTTGTTTTTGTATTTGAAGATTATGGTTCAGTGTTTTATGTATGATTGCTACTTTACTTTTGAGCCTTCTGTCCTGAAGACTTTCTAAATTTAGTGATTTTACTAAAGGTGTTACTCTAGTCAAATGTGAATATTCGTTTGTTATGAATCGCACTGCTCTATTTTGTGTCTGTTCTAGTTTCTTAATGTTTTCTTGAGTTGTGGGGTCCCAAACGGAGGATGCATATTCTATTATTGGCCTAACCAAAGTTTTAAATAACATTTTAGTTTTATGTTCTTATTTGATTTATAGAAATTTCTTTTAATAAATCCTAATGCTTTGTTTGATTTTTTTGTAGTTTCATCAATATGTGGATTCCATGACAGTTTTTCATTTATTATAACACCTAGGTATTTTGCGTTTTTAGTCTGTGTTACTGGTTTGCCATGAATAAGATAAGTGGAATTAATTTGTTTTAGTTTTTTTGTTACTCTTAACAACTGACATTTTTCTGGGTGGAAAGACATGCTCCAATTTGATTCCCATTTCTGTAATTCATCTAATTCTCTTTGTAAAATATCTGTGTCTTGTGTTGTTTTTATTGTTCTATATATTATGCAATCGTCTGCAAATAATCTGACTTTTGTTCCTGAAGTAATGCAATTTGGTAAATCATTTATGTAAATTAAAAATAGTAGTGGACCCAAGACTGTTCCTTGAGGTACACCTGAGTTTACTATTATCGGTGTTGATTTAGAGCCATTTATTATTACAGTTTGTTCTCTCCCTATCAGAAAGTCCTTAATCCACTGATGCAGTGGACCATTAATGCCGAAATATTTTAATTTTTTAAGCAAACTATGGTGGTGAACTTTGTCAAAAGCCTTAGAAAAATCTAGTAAGATAGCATCTATTTGTTCACTATTATATTAAGCCAATCCTACACCCATACTACTTGTATACATAAAATTGGGTGGATCTAGAATTTTAGATCTAGATAGACTAGATTTTTATTAAAATTCTAGATCTTTTCTATTAAGTAATAAAAACCTTTAAAATGTATTTTAATATGGATGAAGCTGAACAGAAAGGATTGGAAAATAGTCGATGCCAACGCAGAGGCTCTTGTTCTCGTATGAGCCATAGTTGTCTATTGACTGAAGGTGGTGGAGATAATTCAACAAGATGATTTACAATGTAATTCAAGAGATCTGTCTAGGTTAGTTCATTATTTTTCTTGAAGATTTCTATGATCAAGTCTAGATTTTCTAGATCTAGCATCATATACAATAATTTCTAGAGATCTAGTGCTAAGTCCTATACATATGGGATCTAGATCTAATCAAGATCTATCTAAAATCAGAATAAAAAATATGGAATGTCACACTAGATTTAGAATAGAATAGCAAAGTTTTACCAATATCTAGATTTTTAGTCCAGTAAATCAACTTATATAGATCAAAATATAAATTAAATTCACCTTTATCTATCCCTTAGTCTGATGGACTGTTAAGGCACCACACAAGGTTTGTCGACCATTCTTTTCCTCACCGTCTTTTGAATGACTAATTCCTGAGAATAGTAAACCGTTATTGTTAAAGAATATACAGGTAATCAGTGCTTTTTTGTAAAGAAATAGGTGCCGGAGCTCAGTGATGGATTGCCTTTTAACAACTAATAAATAAATAATAAACTTTAAAATACAAAAGTAACTTTTTCGCTGCATTGAAAAAAGTGCCGGTACACTGTACCAGTGCTTACTGTAATGCTGCTGACCTGAAAAATTGTAGTTAAACTAAATAATACAGTAATATTAAGCCCATACTAATTAGTCTTAGATATATAGATCTAGAAATTATATTGACATTGTGTAGATCTAGTCAATCTAGATTTCAAAGCAAAAAAAAAAAGAAGAATGGTAGACCATAAGGCAAAGACGATAGGATTGACATGGACCAAGCTGAAGAAATCCAGAATATTTATTGAAAATTTTAAGTTAGATCTAGACTAATAATCTAGAATACTAGGACTATAGTAATCTATACATTCTTTTCTAGACTCTACTAGACAAACTCTAATGATGATTCTAATATTAAATATGTAGATCTAGAGCAGTGGTTCCCAAATTTTTTTGTCTCGTAGACCCCTTGCCATGTTTTCTGCTTTTCGGTAAAACCCCTGCTTAACTTATATATTTTTTTTTTGTATTTTTTTTTTTTAGATAAATTTTTTTAAATTTTTATTTTTATTTATTTTTTTATTTTTTTTAGATAATTTTTTTTTTTTTTTTTAATTTTTTTTTTTTTTCGAGAATTGACTTTCCCGGTACTGACTTTACTGTAGACCAGTGGTTCCCAAAATTTTATAAAAAAATTTTTATAATTTTTTTTAAAATTTTTTTTAATTTTTTTTTTTCCGAGAATTGACTATCTTGGGACTAACTTCACTGTAGACCAGTGGTTCCCAAAATTTTACTAAAATTTTTTTTTTTTTTTTTTTTGTTTTTTTTATTAAAAAAAAATTTTTTTTTAATTTTTTTTTTTCAATTTTTTTTTTTAAATAAATTTTTTTTTGTAATTTCTTTAGATAAATTTTGTTTTAAATTTTTTTTTTTTTTTTGAGAATTCACTATCCCAGGACTGATTTAACTGTAGACCAGTGGTTCCCAAACATTCAGTAAATTTTTTTTTTTTTTTTTTTTTTTTTTTATAAATTTTTTTTTTTTAATTTTTTTTTTTTAATTTTTTTTTTTTTTTTTTATAAAATTTTTTTTTTTAATTTTTTTTTTTTTTTTAGTAAATTTTTTTTTTTTTTCTTTTTTTTTTTTTTTTAAATTTTTTTAGATAAATTTTGTTTTAAATTTTTTTTTTTTTTTTTTTGAAAATTCACTATTGCGGGACTGACTTCACTGTAGACCAGTGGTTCCCAAACTTTTTTGTTTCGTAGACCCCTTGCCATGTTTTCTGCTTTTTGATAGACCCCCTGCTTAACTTATATTGCTTTTTTTTTTCAATTTATTTGAAAACTAATTTCTAATTTTAGTGAGTTGAAGAGTAAAATGCAATTTAAAAATACATATAAGTATTTAATAATAACTCATTTTTATTGATAAAATTCAAATTTAACCAATTTAATATGTATTGCTGGAATCATCAAACACACTGGAAATGTTTTTTTACCCAGGCTTATCATCTGTTCCTATGGATGTCATGTTTCATACATTCTATAAAGAAGACATTCAAACAATAAATATTAATTAATTAATTTGTTTTAAGTATCATTGTAAAAATTTTCGCAAAGAGTTTCTCGTGTATCTTTCACGTGTCCGCCGAACTGTTTTCACTAAAGGGGAAGGGACGAAGGCGAGTAACTGGCGCCTTAGCCGGTAGGCTTCAAGCAGGAAGAGCTCATTAGCCACATAGCAGAAGGAAAACTGAATTTAAAAATCTGCTGCCTTGCAACTATTCCCAAACATGGGAAAGCTGTCGTGGGTCAACCCTGAGGAAAAATAAGGAGCTGGCAACCCCTAGGCAGTTTACAGCACACAGCGCTACACCCCATCAGAGCCTGTGACGCCACTGGTTCCAAACTGATCCCAAACTGTATATATTTCCTTTGCAAAGAATCACATAAGAAGCTTTTAATTTGATAACTCATGCCACCGATGTGCCCTTGAACTGTATTTTTGTTTAAAGAAATTCTTTTAATAATATCAGATGTAGGTGTGTGTAAAACAATTTTCACAACTACAACGGCTGGTAAAATCAATGTTTTACCTATGTTTCCATATTTTGCTATAAGTAAAGAGATATTGTAAGATGCTCACAAACCAACATCTTCTCTCTATATATATGATGTTGAAGTGAGATTGTGTGGGTCTATTCTTAACTTTATCTTTGAGTGCTAGAAAATTTTTAAATCTTTATCTATTTTGTTAGGGTGACATTGTCTCAGATGATCCTCTAGCAATTGGTTTCGTATCATTATTTTAAAAAAGTCACTTAGGCAAAGGCTTGTTTGACAAGGAAGGAATGAATCCCAGTTTTAATTAATCAATGATGAACAGTGTACATTTCTTTTCGTTAAACATTTGTTACATGCAGACAAAATTAAAATTTTTAAATAAGTATTGAGAAGATTCTTTGGTTTGATTAGCAGGATATATATTTAAATGATTTACCAAGATAAAAATCATATATTACTGTATAAAATAATTACATTAAATGAATGTAAAATTAAAAAAAGAGTGATTAAGTCCCTTAATGTAATTAACACCATTTTTTTTACAAAATACATTAAATTCTTACCATTACCTATCAATCAGTCTGTTGAACCATGGGGGCACCACACAAGATCTGTCAACAGCCCTTCTATATTCCTCTCTGTACTTAGCCCTGGATAAACCATTTCATGGCAGACCTGCCCATTCTTTCATGTCTTCACATTGCTCTCTGTCTTTCATTCTTCATCCTGGAACTCAATGGTCAAAGGAGCATAACCCTGGTATTATTTTCTGGAAATAAAAAAAGACTGATTTAGTCCCTTAATGTAATTAACACAATTTTTTTTTTAAAATACATTAAATTCTTACCATTACCAATCAATTAGTCTGTTGAACCATGGGGGCACCACACAAGATCTGTCAACAGCCCTTCTATATTCCTCTCTGTACTTAGCCCTGGATAAACCATTTCTTGGCAGACCTGCCCATTCTTTGATGTCTTTCCATCTCTCTGTCTTCCTTCTTTGTACACAAATGGGGAAAAAATGGACCATAATTCTTAAAAAAGAAATTTAATATCATTAAATAAAGTTTAATTTAATTTCTAATTATTAATAAAATATCTTACCAGAATGCTAGCCACACTTTCTAAAACTATGACCAGTGCCTTATTTAAATCTTCAATTATATTTCTAGTCTAGGAGTTCCAATCAATTTTGTTGTATACAAAGGCCATGATACTGATTATAGGAATATGCCAGATGTCTGTTTCAGCATCTGAGTAAATAAATTAATGAAACTCCTAGGACTCTAAGTTAGGGTAATGTCATCTTTCATATCTGTATTAAAAAAACACAAAAAAAAAAACAAAAAAAAACTGGACATACATTCCTCATTATCAGTTCCCATCCTGTTTGTCATTTAAATATTTTGGACATTCCTTTTACATTCCAGCCAAGATCTTGCAGCGGACAGTAGAAAATGGCAGTTTGAACTTCAGATCATTGTGTCAACCGTCTCGTGCAAACCACAAAACCAGGCAGTGTAATCAAGATCTACCTAAGAATGAAAAATATTATCAGATACAATTTCACATTACATCTAAAAAAGGATAGCTATATTTAACTTGATCTAGTAGAAGATGTACAACTATCATACCCATATAATGTAGATTAACAAACTGATTCAAGATAAATACTATTATCTTCTTATCTTATATAATACAGACGTTACTTCAAAAAAGAAGATGATTACGTCCTACGCGTCAAACATTTAGTCATGCATATTAACCAATGACTTAAATTCTGCCAAGTCACTGGTTTTCCTGGCTAGCTCAGGCAACCCATTCCATGCTCTAATAGCACTAGGGAAGAAGGAGTATTTGTACAAATTTGTCCTAGCATATGGGACGAGGAATGTGCCTTTATCTTTGTGTCTTTCAGAGTATTTTATTAAATTTTGTTTTTGTATTTGAAGATTATGGTTCAGTGTTTTATGTATGATTGCTACTTTACTTTTGAGCCTTCTGTCCTGAAGACTTTCTAAATTTAGTGATTTTACTAAAGGTGTTACTCTAGTCAAATGTGAATATTCGTTTGTTATGAATCGCACTGCTCTATTTTGTGTCTGTTTTAGTTTCTTAATGTTTTCTTGAGTTGTGGGGTCCCAAACGGAGGATGCATATTCTATTATTGGCCTAACCAAAGTTTTAAATAACATTTTAGTTTTATGTTCTTATTTGATTTATAGAAATTTCTTTTAATAAATCCTAATGCTTTGTTTGATTTTTTTTTGTAGTTTCATCAATATGTGGATTCCATGACAGTTTTTCATTTATTATAACACCTAGGTATTTTGCGTTTTTAGTCTGTGTTACTGGTTTGCCATGAATAAGATAAGTGGAATTAATTTGTTTTAGTTTTTTTGTTACTCTTAACAACTGACATTTTTCTGGGTGGAAAGACATGCTCCAATTTGATTCCCATTTCTGTAATTCATCTAATTCTCTTTGTAAAATATCTGTGTCTTGTGTTGTTTTTATTGTTCTATATATTATGCAATCGTCTGCAAATAATCTGACTTTTGTTCCTGAAGTAATGCAATTTGGTAAATCATTTATGTAAATTAAAAATAGTAGTGGACCCAAGACTGTTCCTTGAGGTACACCTGAGTTTACTATTATCGGTGTTGATTTAGAGCCATTTATTATTACAGTTTGTTCTCTCCCTATCAGAAAGTCCTTAATCCACTGATGCAGTGGACCATTAATGCCGAAATATTTTAATTTTTTAAGCAAACTATGGTGGTGAACTTTGTCAAAAGCCTTAGAAAAATCTAGTAAGATAGCATCTATTTGTTCACTATTATATTAAGCCAATCCTACACCCATACTACTTGTATACATAAAATTGGGTGGATCTAGAATTTTAGATCTAGATAGACTAGATTTTTATTAAAATTCTAGATCTTTTCTATTAAGTAATAAAAACCTTTAAAATGTATTTTAATATGGATGAAGCTGAACAGAAAGGATTGGAAAATAGTCGATGCCAACGCAGAGGCTCTTGTTCTCGTATGAGCCATAGTTGTCTATTGACTGAAGGTGGTGGAGATAATTCAACAAGATGATTTACAATGTAATTCAAGAGATCTGTCTAGGTTAGTTCATTATTTTTCTTGAAGATTTCTATGATCAAGTCTAGATTTTCTAGATCTAGCATCATATACAATAATTTCTAGAGATCTAGTGCTAAGTCCTATACATATGGGATCTAGATCTAATCAAGATCTATCTAAAATCAGAATAAAAAATATGGAATGTCACACTAGATTTAGAATAGAATAGCAAAGTTTTACCAATATCTAGATTTTTAGTCCAGTAAATCAACTTATATAGATCAAAATATAAATTAAATTCACCTTTATCTATCCCTTAGTCTGATGGACTGTTAAGGCACCACACAAGGTTTGTCGACCATTCTTTTCCTCACCGTCTTTTGAATGACTAATTCCTGAGAATAGTAAACCGTTATTGTTAAAGAATATACAGGTAATCAGTGCTTTTTTGTAAAGAAATAGGTGCCGGAGCTCAGTGATGGATTGCCTTTTAACAACTAATAAATAAATAATAAACTTTAAAATACAAAAGTAACTTTTTCGCTGCATTGAAAAAAGTGCCGGTACGCTGTACCAGTGCTTACTGTAATGCTGCTGACCTGAAAAATTGTAGTTAAACTAAATAATACAGTAATATTAAGCCCATACTAATTAGTCTTAGATATATAGATCTAGAAATTATATTGACATTGTGTAGATCTAGTCAATCTAGATTTCAAAGCAAAGAAAACAGAAGAACGGTAGACCATAAGGCAAAGACGATAGGATTGACATGGACCAAGCTGAAGAAATCCAGAATATTTATTGAAAATTTTAAGTTAGATCTAGACTAATAATCTAGAATACTAGGACTATAGTAATCTATACATTCTTTTCTAGACTCTACTAGACAAACTCTAATGATGATTCTAATATTAAATATGTAGATCTAGAGCAGTGGTTCCCAAATTTTTTTGTCTCGTAGACCCCTTGCCATGTTTTCTGCTTTTCGGTAAAACCCCTGCTTAACTTATATTTTTTTTTTTTGTATTTTTTTTTTTTAGATAAATTTTTTTTAATTTTTATTTTTATTTATTTTTTTATTTTTTTTAGATAATTTTTTTTTTTTTTTTAATTTTTTTTTTTTTTTCGAGAATTGACTTTCCCGGTACTGACTTCACTGTAGACCAGTGGTTCCCAAAATTTTATAAAAAAATTTTTATAATTTTTTTAAAAATTTTTTTTAATTTTTTTTTTTCTGAGAATTGACTATCTTGGGACTAACTTCACTGTAGACCAGTGGTTCCCAAAATTTTACTAAAATTTTTTTTTTTTTTTTTTGTTTTTTTTATTAAAAAAAAAATTTTTTTTTAATTTTTTTTTTTCAATTTTTTTTTTTAGATAAATTTTTTTTTGTAATTTCTTTAGATAAATTTTGTTTTAATTTTTTTTTTTTTTTTTGAGAATTCACTATCCCAGGACTGATTTAACTGTAGACCAGTGGTTCCCAAACATTCAGTAAATTTTTTTTTTTTTTTTTTTTTTTTTTTTTATAAAATTTTTTTTTTTTAATTTTTTTTTTTTTTAATTTTTTTTTTTTTTTTTATAAAATTTTTTTTTTTAATTTTTTTTTTTTTTTTTTTAGTAAATGTTTTTTTTTTTTTTCTTTTTTTTTTTTTTAAATTTTTTTAGATAAATTTTGTTTTAAATTTTTTTTTTTTTTTTTTTTGAGAATTCACTATTGCGGGACTGACTTCACTGTAGACCAGTGGTTCCCAAACTTTTTTGTTTCGTAGACCCCTTGCCATGTTTTCTGCTTTTTGGTAGACCCCCTGCTTAACTTATATTGCTTTTTTTTTTCAATTTATTTGAAAACTAATTTCTAATTTTAGTGAGTTGAAGAGTAAAATGCAATTTAAAAATACATATAAGTATTAAATAATAACTCATTTTTATTGATAAAATTCAAATTTAACCAATTTAATATGTATTGCTGGAATCATCAAACACACTGGAAATGTTTTTTTACCCAGGCTTATCATCTGTTCCTATGGATGTCATGTTTCATACATTCTATAAAGAAGACATTCAAACAATAAATATTAATTAATTAATTTGTTTTAAGTATCATTGTAAAAATTTTCGCAAAGAGTTTCTCGTGTATCTTTCACGTGTCCGCCGAACTGTTTTCACTAAAGGGGAAGGGACGAAGGCGAGTAACTGGCGCCTTAGCTGGTAGGCTTCAAGGAGGAAGAGCTCATTAGCCACATAGCAGAAGGAAAACTGAATTTAAAAATCTGCTGCCTTGCAACTATTCCCAAACATGGGAAAGCTGTCGTGGGTCAACCCTGAGGAAAAATAAGGAGCTGGCAACCCCTAGGCAGTTTACAGCACACAGCGCTACACCCCATCAGAGCCTGTGACGCCACTGGTTCCAAACTGATCCCAAACTGTATATATTTCCTTTGCAAAGAATCACATAAGAAGCTTTTAATTTGATAACTCATGCCACCGATGTGCCCTTGAACTGTATTTTTGTTTAAAGAAATTCTTTTAATAATATCAGATGTAGGTGTGTGTAAAACAATTTTCACAACTACAACGGCTGGTAAAATCAATGTTTTACCTATGTTTCCATATTTTGCTATAAGTAAAGAGATATTGTAAGATGCTCACAAACTAACATCTTCTCTCTATATATATGATGTTGAAGTGAGATTGTGTGGGTCTATTCTTAACTTTATCTTTGAGTGCTAGAAAATTTTTAAATCTTTATCTATTTTGTTGAGTGACATTGTCTCAGATGATCCTCTAGCAATTGGTTTCGTATCATTATTTTAAAAAAGTCACTTAGGCAACGGCTTGTTTGACAAGGAAGGAATGAATCCCAGTTTTAAATAATCAATGATGGACAGTGTACATTTCTTTTCGTTAAACATTTGTTACATGCAGACAAAATTAAAATTTTTAAATAAGTATTGAGAAGATTCTTTGGTTTGATTAGCAGGATATATATTTAAATGATTTACCAAGATAAAAATCATATATTACTGTATAAAATAATTACATTAAATGAATGTAAAATTAAAAAAAGAGTGATTAAGTCCCTTAATGTAATTAACACCTTTTTTTTTTACAAAATACATTAAATTCTTACCATTACCTATCAATCAGTCTGTTGAACCATGGGGGCACCACACAAGATCTGTCAACAGCCCTTCTATATTCCTCTCTGTACTTAGCCCTGGATAAACCATTTCATGGCAGACCTGCCCATTCTTTCATGTCTTCACATTGCTCTCTGTCTTTCATTCTTCATCCTGGAACTCAATGGTCAAAGGAGCATAACCCTGGTATTATTTTCTGGAAATAAAAAAAGACTGATTTAGTCCCTTAATGTAATTAACACAATTTTTAAAAAAAAATACATTAAATTCTTACCATTACCAATCAATTAGTCTGTTGAACCATGGGGGCACCACACAAGATCTGTCAACAGCCCTTCTATATTCCTCTCTGTACTTAGCCCTGGATAAACCATTTCTTGGCAGACCTGCCCATTCTTTGATGTCTTTCCATCTCTCTGTCTTCCTTCTTTGTACACAAATGGGGAAAAAATGGACCATAATTCTTAAAAAAGAAATTTAATATCATTAAATAAAGTTTAATTTAATTTCTAATTATTAATAAAATATCTTACCAGAATGCTAGCCACACTTTCTAAAACTATGACCAGTGCCTTATTTAAATCTTGAATTATATTTCTAGTCTAGGAGTTCCAATCAATTTTGTTGTATACAAAGGCCATGATACTGATTATAGGAATATGCCAGATGTCTGTTTCAGCATCTGAGTAAATAAATTAATGAAACTCCTAGGACTCTAAGTTAGGGTAATGTCATCTTTCATATCTGTATTAAAAAAACACAAAAAAAAAAACAAAAAAAAACTGGACATACATTCCTCATTATCAGTTCCCATCCTGTTTGTCATTTAAATATTTTGGACATTCCTTTTACATTCCAGCCAAGATCTTGCAGCGGACAGTAGAAAATGGCAGTTTGAACTTCAGATCATTGTGTCAACCATCTCGTGCAAACCACAAAACCAGGCAGTGTAATCAAGATCTACCTAAGAATGAAAAATATTATCAGATACAATTTCACATTACATATAAAAAAGGATAGCTATATTTAACTTGATCTAGTAGAAGATGTACAACTATCATACCCATATAATGTAGATTAACAAACTGATTCAAGATAAATACTATTATCTTCTTATCTTATATAATACACACGTTACTTTAAAAAAGAAGATGATTACGTCCTACGCGTCAAACATTTAGTCATGCATATTAACCAATGACTTAAATTCTGCCAAGTCACTGGTTTTCCTGGCTAGCTCAGGCAACCCATTCCATGCTCTAATAGCACTAGGGAAGAAGGAGTATTTGTACAAATTTGTCCTAGCATATGGGACGAGGAATGTGCCTTTATCTTTGTGTCTTTCAGAGTATTTTATTAAATTTTGTTTTTGTATTTGAAGATTATGGTTCAGTGTTTTATGTATGATTGCTACTTTACTTTTGAGCCTTCTGTCCTGAAGACTTTCTAAATTTAGTGATTTTACTAAAGGTGTTACTCTAGTCAAATGTGAATATTCGTTTGTTATGAATCGCACTGCTCTATTTTGTGTCTGTTCTAGTTTCTTAATGTTTTCTTGAGTTGTGGGGTCCCAAACGGAGGATGCATATTCTATTATTGGCCTAACCAAAGTTTTAAATAACATTTTAGTTTTATGTTCTTATTTGATTTATAGAAATTTCTTTTAATAAATCCTAATGCTTTGTTTGATTTTTTTTGTAGTTTCATCAATATGTGGATTCCATGACAGTTTTTCATTTATTATAACACCTAGGTATTTTGCGTTTTTAGTCTGTGTTACTGGTTTGCCATGAATAAGATAAGTGGAATTAATTTGTTTTAGTTTTTTTGTTACTCTTAACAACTGACATTTTTCTGGGTGGAAAGACATGCTCCAATTTGATTCCCATTTCTGTAATTCATCTAATTCTCTTTGTAAAATATCTGTGTCTTGTGTTGTTTTTATTGTTCTATATATTATGCAATCGTCTGCAAATAATCTGACTTTTGTTCCTGAACTAATGCAATTTGGTAAATCATTTATGTAAATTAAAAATAGTAGTGGACCCAAGACTGTTCCTTGAGGTACACCTGAGTTTACTATTATCGGTGTTGATTTAGAGCCATTTATTATTACAGTTTGTTCTCTCCCTATCAGAAAGTCCTTAATCCACTGATGCAGTGGACCATTAATGCCGAAATATTTTAATTTTTTAAGCAAACTATGGTGGTGAACTTTGTCAAAAGCCTTAGAAAAATCTAGTAAGATAGCATCTATTTGTTCACTATTATATTAAGCCAATCCTACACCCATACTACTTGTATACATAAAATTGGGTGGATCTAGAATTTTAGATCTAGATAGACTAGATTTTTATTAAAATTCTAGATCTTTTCTATTAAGTAATAAAAACCTCTAAAATGTATTTTAATATGGATGAAACTGAACAGAAAGGATTGGAAAATAGTCGATGCCAACGCAGAGGCTCTTGTTCTCATATGAGCCATAGTTGTCTATTGACTGAAGGTGGTGGAGATAATTCAACAAGATGATTTACAATGTAATTCAAGAGATCTGTCTAGGTTAGTTCATTATTTTTCTTGAAGATTTCTATGATCAAGTCTAGATTTTCTAGATCTAGCATCATATACAATAATTTCTAGAGATCTAGTGCTAAGTCCTATACATATGGGATCTAGATCTAATCAAGATCTATCTAAAATCAGAATAAAAAATATGGAATGTCACACTAGATTTAGAATAGAATAGCAAAGTTTTACCAATATCTAGATTTTTAGTCCAGTAAATCAACTTATATAGATCAAAATATAAATTAAATTCACCTTTATCTATCCCTTAGTCTGATGGACTGTTAAGGCACCACACAAGGTTTGTCGACCATTCTTTTCCTCACCGTCTTTTGAATGACTAATTCCTGAGAATAGTAAACCGTTATTGTTAAAGAATATACAGGTAATCAGTGCTTTTTTGTAAAGAAATAGGTGCCGGAGCTCAGTGATGGATTGCCTTTTAACAACTAATAAATAAATAATAAACTTTAAAATACAAAAGTAACTTTTTCGCTGCATTGAAAAAAGTGCCGGTACGCTGTACCAGTGCTTACTGTAATGCTGCTGACCTGAAAAATTGTAGTTAAACTAAATAATACAGTAATATTAAGCCCATACTAATTAGTCTTAGATATATAGATCTAGAAATTATATTGACATTGTGTAGATCTAGTCAATCTAGATTTCAAAGCAAAGAAAACAGAAGAACGGTAGACCATAAGGCAAAGACGATAGGATTGACATGGACCAAGCTGAAGAAATCCAGAATATTTATTGAAAATTTTAAGTTAGATCTAGACTAATAATCTAGAATTCTAGGACTATAGTAATCTATACATTCTTTTCTAGACTCTACTAGACAAACTCTAATGATGATTCTAATATTAAATATGTAGATCTAGAGCAGTGGTTCCCAAATTTTTTTGTCTAGTAGACCCCTTGCCATGTTTTCTGCTTTTCGGTAAAACCCCTGCTTAACTTATATTTTTTTTTTTTGTATTTTTTTTTTTTAGATAAATTTTTTTAAATTTTTATTTTTATTTATTTTTTTATTTTTTTTAGATAATTTTTTTTTTTTTTTTTAATTTTTTTTTTTTTTCGAGAATTCACTTTCCCAGGACTGACTTCACTGTAGACCAGATGTTCCCAAACATTTAGTAATTTTTTTTTTTTTTTTTTTTTTTATAAATTTTTTTTTTTTTAATTTTTTTTTTTTTTTAATTTTTATTTCTTTTTGATTTTTTTTTTTTTAATTTTTTTTTTAGATAATTTTTTTTTTTTTTTTTTTTTAGATAAATTTTTTTTTTTTTAGATAATTTTTTTTTGTTTTTTAAATTTTTTTAGATAAATTTTTTTTTTAATTTTTTTTTTTTTTTTTTTTGAGAATTCAAATTTAATCTAAAGAAATTGAAAAAAAAAAAAAAAAAAAAAAAAAAAAAAAAAATTGAAAAAAAATAAATTTAAAAAAATATTATTTTTTTTTATAAAAAAACATCAAAAAAAAAAAAAAACTAAAATTTTGGAAACCACTGGTCTACAGTGAAGTCAGTCATAAGATAGTCAATTCTCGAAAAAAAAAAAATAATAAAAAAAATTTTAAAAAAAATTATAAAATTTTTTTTATAAAAGTTTGGGAACCACTGGTCTACAGTGAAGTCAGTACCGGGAAAGTCAATTTTCGAAAAAAAAAAATTAAAAAAAAAAAAAAATATAAGTTAAGCAGGGGTTCTACCGAAAAGCAGAAAACATGGCAAGGGGTCTACGAGAAAAAAAAAACTAAAATTTTGGGAACCACTGGTCTACAGTGAAGTCAGTCATAAGATAGTCAATTCTCGAAAAAAAAAAATAATAAAAAAAATTTTAAAAAAAATTATAAATTTTTTTTTATAAAAGTTTGGGAACCACTGGTCTACAGTGAAGTCAGTACCGGGAAAGTCAATTTTCGAAAAAAAAAAAAATTAAAAAAAAAAATAAAATATATAAATAATATAAATATTCTGGATTTCTTCAGCTTGGTCCATGTCGATCCTATCGTCTTTGCCTTATGGTCCACCGTTCTTCTGTTTTCTTTGCTTTGAAATCTAGATTGACTAGATCAGTGATGCCCAAACTACGGCCCGCGGGCCAGATCCGGCCCGCAACGTGGTTCCATCCGGCCCGCCGAAACGTCGGCACTATGTGTAGAAATCTACCTTCCAAACAAAAAAAAAAAAAAAAAGGTTGAAAAAATGTATCTTTACCTACGTTTGGGCCCTCACTTTTTTCTCTCATGGATTGGTACCATGAACTTTAACATTTGTGTGTTTATGAAATGGGACTCTGAATGTAGAATCTACCAGGACAAGTTAGCAGATCTTTACTTTTTTTTTTTTTTGTTGAACATGATAATAAGGCAACATATTTATTTTGTAAAGAAAGTGTGGCTGTTTAATAAAACAACTTAAAAACGGCATTATAAAATAAATATGGTGGCATTCTTGGTTTGAGTCGCGAATAAAAAATTGTTAAATACTATGCTTAGATATTGGAGGATATTTATCAAAAAGAGACCACAACATGAGCCAGTGTTGCTCACATTTAAGTAGAGAATGTAACCTATTGTCTGACGCGTAAAAAAATATAATTGTCAAATAACCTAATAATTAAGTGTCAAATCCATAGGTTTCTACCAAAATAGTTTCAGAACAATTTTATTTTATTTTTATAACTTTTCGTTCATGTGGCCCGCGAGATGAGTGTTGGAAATTATAATGGCCCGCGGGTAAAATTAGGTTGGGCATCACTGGACTAGATCTACACAATTTCAATATAATTTCTAGATCTATATATCTAAGACTAATTAGTATGGGCTTAATATTACTGTATTATTTAGTTTAACTACAATTTTTCAGGTCAGCAGCATTACAGTAAGCACTGGTACAGTGTACCGGCACTTTTTTCAATGCAGCGAAAAAGTTACTTTTGTATTTTAAAGTTTATTATTTATTTATTAGTTGTTAAAAGGCAATCCATCACTGAGCTCCGGCACCTATTTCTTTACAAAAAAGCACTGATTACCTGTATATTCTTTAACAATAACGGTTTACTATTCTCAGGAATTAGTCATTCAAAAGACGGTGAGGAAAAGAATGGTCGACAAACCTTGTGTGGTGTCTTAACAGTCCAACAGACTAAGGGATAGATAAAGGTGAATTTAATTTATATCTTGATCTATATAAGTTGATTTACTGGACTAAAAATCTAGATATTGGTAAAACTTTGCTATTCTATTCTAAATCTAGTGTGACATTCCATATTTTTTATTCTGATTTTAGATAGATCTTGATTAGATCTAGATCCCATATGTATAGGACTTAGCACTAGATCTCTAGAAATTATTGTATATGATGCTAGATCTAGAAAATCTAGACTTGATCATAGAAATCTTCAAGAAAAATAATGAACTAACCTAGACAGATCTCTTGAATTACATTGTAAATCATCTTGTTGAATTATCTCCACCACCTTCAGTCAATAGACAACTATGGCTCATACGAGAACAAGAGCCTCTGCGTTGGCATCGACTATTTTCCAATCATTTCTGTTCAGCTCCATCCATATTAAAATACATTTTATAGATTTTTATTACTTAATAGAAAAGATCTAGAATTTTAATAAGAATCTAGTCTATCTAGATCTAAAATTCTAGATCCACCCAATTTTATGTATACAAGTAGTATGGGTGTAGGATTGGCTTAATAGTATTTATCTTGAATCAGTTTGTTAATCTACATTATATATGGGTATGATAGTTGTACATCTTCTACTAGATCAAGTTAAATATAGCTATCCTTTTCTAGATGTAATGTGAAATTGTATCTTATAGTATTTTTCATTCTTAGGTGGATCTTGATTAAACTGCCTGGTTTTGTGGTTTGCACGAGACGGTTGACACAATGATCTGAAGTTTAAACTGCCATATTCTACTGTCCGCTGCGAGATCTTGGCTGGAATGTAAAAGGAATGTCCAAAATATTTAAATGACAAACAGGATGAGAACTGATTATGAGGAATGTATGTCCAGTTTTTTTTTTTTTTTTTTTTTAAATACAGATATGAAAGATGACATTACACTAACTTAGAGTCATAGGAGTTTCATTAATTTATTTACTCAGATGCTGAAACAGACATCTGGCATATTCCTATAATCAGTATCATGGCCTTTGTATACAACAAAATTGATTGGAACTCCTAGACTAGAAATATAATTCAAGATTTAAATAAGGCACTGGTCATAGTTTTAGAAAGTGTGGCTAGCATTCTGGTAAGATATTTTATTGATAATTAGAAATTAAATTAAATTTTATTTAATGATTTTAAATTTCTTTTTTAAGAATTATGGTCCATTTTTTCCCCATTTGTGTACAAAGAAGGAAGACAGAGAGATGGGAAGACATCAAAGAATGGACAGGTCTGCCATGAAATGGTTTATCCAGGGCTAAGTACAGAGAGGAATATAGAAAGGCTGTTGACAGATCTTGTGTGGTGCCCCCAAGGTTCAACAAACTGATTGATAGGTAATGGTAAGAATTTAATGTATTTTGTAAAAAAATGGTGTTAATTACATAAAGGGACTTAATCAGTCTTTTTTTATTTCCAGAAAATAATACCAGGGTTATGTTCCTTTCACCATTGAGTTCCAGGATGAAGAATGAAATACAAGAGAGCAATGTGAAGACATCAAAGAATGGGCAGGTCTGCCATGAAATGGTTTATCCAGGGCTAAGTACAGAGAGGAATATAGAAGGGCTGTTGACAGATCTTGTGTGGTGCCCCCATGGTTCAACAGACTGATTGATAGGTAATGGTAAGAATTTAAAGTATTTGTAAAACATTTTCTAGCTATGGTTATAATTACATTATAACAAGGGTAATAAACTTGTAGCTAACTTTTGTTGTTTTTTTTAAAGTAGAAATGAAATTTAATTTTTTTAAGAAGCGGCTTAATCTCTATATTCCCTTTTCAAGAAAATAAAACCAGGATTATGGTCCTTTTACCATAGAGTTCCAGAAGGAAGAATGAAAGAAAGACAGAGCAATGGGAAGGCTTCAAAGAATTGGCAGGTCTGACATTAAATGAAGTTTTATCCAATGCCAAGTAAAGAGAGGAATAAAGAAGGATGGTTGACAGAACTTGTGTGGTGCCCCAATGGTTCAACAGATTAGGTAAAGGTAAGAAAATAATGTATTTTGTAAAATATTTTGTAGTCATGGTGATCATTTCATAAATACTAAAGTAATTTAAATTGTGGAATTAAACTATTTTCGAAATTGCATTTTGTATTGTGTTGCTATTTTGATTTGGAGCTTTGTTTTTGTTGTGCCGCTTTTTTTAATCTGTGCATTTTTTTTGGTGGCTATTTTTAATCTGGCATGTTAATATTGAGGCTGTTTAGAATCGACTTGGGATTAGTTTTGTTAACCAGTTATTTTGAATCGGAGTTGTCCATTTTGTGTGTATTATTTAGCAACGACTTCCTTTTTTTTAATTTTGTTTTTTTTTTTATGTTGGCTATTTGGAATCGACTTGCAATGGCTGTAGCTGTTTGATTCTTACTTGTCATTTTTGTGATTAATGCTCGGAATAGAACTTGTACATTTAAAAAAAAAATTTATGTGGTTATTTAGAATTGGCATTCAAGTTTTTCGTAGTTGCTGTTTGAATCGACATATGCTTTTTTGTGATTGCTGTTTGGAATCAAACTAGTGCATTCATTTTATGGTTATTTAGAATGGACATTTTAAAAAAAATTTTTGTAACTGATGTTCGACATCGGACTTGTGTGTTTTTTTTTTTTTGTTTTTTTTTGTTTAGAATCAACGTGTTTTGTATAGTGGCTGTTTGAAAAGAAATTTGCTTTTTTCGTGATGGCAGTTTGGAATGAAATAGTCCTTTTTTTGTAATGGCTGATTGGAATCGGACTTGTGTGATTATGTTATTGATGTTCAGAATTGGACTTGTGTCTTTTTATGATCAGTAATATAAATCCGACTTGCGCATTTTTTTTTTGGTGGTTATTAAAATTTTTGTGATGGGTGTTTTTAATCATACTTATTTTTTCTGTGGGCTGTTTGAAAAAGACTTGTGTTTTTCTGTGATGGATATTCACATTCCGAGTTGTGCATTTACTTTGTGTTTTTTTAGAATGGCATTTTTATTTGTTTATTTTATGTGATGGCTGTTAGAAGTCTGACTTATGCCTCTTTTTTAAGATCGGTGTGGAGTTCGAAACTGGACTTGGTGGTTTTTTTTGTGATCAATGTTCGGCATAAGACTTGTTTTGTTTTTTTTTAAATCAACTGCTTTTTTTAGTAGTGGCTGATTGAATTGACATTTGGGTCTTTATTGATGGCAGTTTGGACATGTGTTTTTTTAATTGATGTTCTTTATCAGATTTGTTAGTTTTTCTTTTATCAATGTTTTAAATTGGACTTGTGCATTTTTGTGATCAATGTTCTGCATTAGACTTGTGGGCTTTTTTTTTGTGATGGCTTTTTATGAGCTCTGTTTGAAATTAGACTTGTGTGTTTTTTGTGATCATTGTTCAGTAGCGGATTTTTTTTTATTTTTTTTTTTAAAGAATCATGTGCTTTTTTTAGTAGCTGAATGAATTGACATTTTCTTCTTTGGAGATGGCTGTTTGGAATCAGACATGTGTATATTACTTAAGCTCTTCATCGGATTTGTGTGTTTTTATGATCAATGTCTGATATGGTGTTTTTCGTAGTGGTTGTTTAAATTAATTGCTTTTTTTTTGTGATGGCTGTTTAGAATCAGACTTTTGCATTTTTTTGTTTGTTTGTTTGTTGTTATTTAGAATTAACTTGATTATTTTTTGGCAGTTAATATTTGGAATCTACTTGATAACTTTTCTTTATGACTGCTTGGAATCGACTTTTGTGTTATTTGTAGTGGCTGTCTGGAATTATCTTGTATTATTTTGTTATGGCCTTTCAGAATCAAACTTATATTTTATCTTTTTTAGGTTATTTAGATTTTATTTTTATTTTTTTGCTTTAGCTATTATAATCCAAATTTGCTTTTTTGTGATGACTTTTCATATTGACACTGGTTGAATAAAAATTTAATTATTTTTTATTTCACATGATGCAAGTTTACCTTTTATTTTGCAGTAATTAGATTCATTGTGAAGATGTGTGCACTGGGCTGGAACATTTCCAGAGAAAGCTGGACTAGCCATGCATCAGGTAATTATTTACTATTACTGAATGTTATTAAGGTATTATCTTACACCTATCTTTTCCTCAACTGATCTTAGGTACCCATTAGAGTTGGGTTGACTTGGAATTATCATAAATATCCTGGAATTCAAAACCCCAGTCTTTATGATGTTGTAACCTTCAGCCACCTAATCATCTAGTTAGTAGGTGAAAGAAGTGTATACCAAAAAATGGATGCAAAAACTATTATCTAACATAGAGAACATAAATTTAGATCTCTACTCATCTATCATGATCTAGTCAATCTTGATTAGAGTTTATAATCATTTTAGATTCTAGATCTAAAGCTAAATAATATATTCTATTTCTATATTTTTCAATAGACTCTAGACTAGATTGTCACTAGATCTTGTTAGTCATCTAGACAATCTCATCTTGTTTCTCAGTTTACTCAAGACTATGGTCTCTAGCAAAGGTTAGAATTTTTTTTTTAATTCAGGAATTAAAAGGGCGCCTCGGAGTAACCCACACAACTCTAATGGGTACCTGACATTAGTTGGGGAAAAGTATTTGCATATGGCCATTGTGCTGGCAGTGCTGGCCTTTGGGGATTGGATGCCATAGGCAAGGTGAATTTGGTGGCCCTTAATTAAAAAGAAATTGTGAAAAGTTAAAAATAAGGCTATTTCAATTGTTTGGTTGAAATAATCAATGCTGGCGAGTAACAAAATATTATAATGTCATTTAATTAAGCCCTTAGTTTTCAATTTTTTTTTTTTTTTAGATCTTGATATATGTATTACATACTTTTTATTTTTATATATGTTATGGATTTAGTTTATTTATAAAGCAGTTTAATAAATATTCTTTTCAAATTTTTTCCAGCATACTAGCCAAGATTGATACCTCTCCACAAATCAACAAAGACATCAACGAAGCTTTGTTAAAGCTAGGGACAATTTACATATGTTTTCTTATGTGGCTTAATTATAATAATGTCAAGAAAGTTAATTAAATAAGAACTATACATTTTATTGTTAGGCTTATGTTAGTCTTAACTATTTCTGTAATTCTTCATTATGGGGGGCATTATGAATCTTAGATAGTTTTCAATGGACCTCATTCACCAATTGTAAACAAACAACATTTAGCCACGTGGTGCTTTATCTCTTCTATATAATTTACGATCTCATGTTTAATTTATGATGGTTGTCACGAGACAGTTTTTTTCATTGTTTTATCAATAAGATCACGTGACTAAATGTTGGTGAATGAGGTCCATTCTAAGATAAGTTAATTTTTATTGATCCAATCAAATGGATATTCAGTTTGACTACAATTTTGCTTATAAAAAGCTCAATCATATAGTTTTGTATTAAATAATAGTTTAATTGCGTTTTAGGTACTGATAGTTAGTATGCTATGTAATATTTAAATGCAGTTTTTTATTATTAAAAATCATTGTTATGTAAAGAATGATTTTCTGTAATATTAGACATAATTGTAGGTCTTTCTGTGTAGCAACTATACTGCACACTTTTTTTTCATTCCTACGAGTAGATAATATAATTTATTCAATGATAATAAAGAGCTTTGAAATAAATGTCTTTATAATTCTGTACTTATTTCATAATAAAGTAATTTTTACTATCCAAGAAGAAATGCATTTAGAATTTCTATGTGAGAATGATATTTAAATATGTACAGTAGCATGACAAAAGAGCTTTTACATTATATTCTAAAAAGATGTATTACTCTTGCTTATAGCTATAACAATATTTGTCTTGATCTTTTGCAAAAATCAATTTTAAGATAAAACTTAAAATTCTGAAAATCACTATAACCCAAAATAGTGTACTATTCTGTTCATGCGTCATGGTCCCTCTCTCAACCTTGCTGATGAGATCCAAAAGAACGCTTCGAGTTACATTTGGCACCAACATAGTTGCAGAAGCTGCTGGAGGAAATTTCACGGTTTATACTCCCAACGCCTAAGGGGCTTCACTCCTGATTATTCCTTGAGGTTGTTACCGCAATGCAGCGTGGGTTTGAAATCACAGTACCCCTAGATGAATTGCCTAACTAGGCTGACGAGCTCCATCTACCCGAAGCTCCCGGTTTTGTGGCGCCAAGTATCCGCCTTCACCTGTTAGTAAGAGCAGTTTTGCCGGGCTTAGTATCTAAGCCACACGAGAAGGCCAGGTGCTGGACTTGGTTGTCAGAGGCTATCTGAGACGCTTGCCTTTAGGAGTATTTTATATACAATGGAAGCTTATCCCCACTGACACCCCCGGCCATGACAACCACATTAAGGTGCACAATACTTTGGTATCTAACTGTGCATTGTACCTGACTTAGTACACTCTGATTAAATTTATAAGATTGAAAAAGGTAACAAAAACTATTACCTTAAAATGCATCAATGCATTTCTATATGTTTTATTCTTATTCTCTTCCTATCAGTTATAATCTGGCGATATAAATCTATTATTTCTGTTGTTGTTGTTTTTTTCCATATCAGTTTTAAGCTGGCGATATTAAAAATCCACTAGGTTATTCCCCCCTTGGAAACTACTTTTAGTCTTGATCCAGCGCCTAGACAACGCAAAAAATCTGGCCAGTGGTAGCAAGGTCTACTTAGAGACATAAATAGTTCTGTGAAGTTATAATTTGATTAAAATTTAAGGTGCTATTGACATGTATTATTATGAAGATAAAGTTCAAATAAATATTGAATTAAAATAGATCAAGGCTTATATCTAGTCGAATAGTAACATTAGA
Source organism: Biomphalaria glabrata (assembly GCF_947242115.1). Classification (NCBI taxonomy): domain Eukaryota; kingdom Metazoa; phylum Mollusca; class Gastropoda; family Planorbidae; genus Biomphalaria; species Biomphalaria glabrata. The sequence goes on from NC_074720.1 coordinate 180,925, forward strand.
AAATAGATCTGCGAAGTTATATTTTGATTAATGATGCTGTCAACATGTAATATTTTTAAGATAAGGTGGAAATTGATATCGATCTTTTTTTTCTTTTAGCCTTTATTATGGTCATATGGAGTTAAAGGGAAACTCCGATGACTTTGACAATTTTTGATATAATATGTGTTTTGATTTACAGATAATGAATATATGATTCTTTTTTTTTTTATTTGCAATAATAACTTAGTAATTGATGTTTTTCTGACGTAATTTTTCTGCGCATCCAAAACAGTCAGACTTTCACCGGGTTTCTATGTGACGTCACAAAGGTGTTTTAATCTATTGACTATTGAAAGTATAACAGGAGACCATACAGCAAAGTTTACATTCTCGTAAAAGAAATATATCTTTGTCTATGCAGTTAGATCTAGGATCTTGTAAGCAAAGAAAAAATGCGTATTAAAAGTAGATTTACATGCTTGACTAATCACGGCAGTGTGTATTTTCTCGCCAGACCACTCAACACACAACAAACACTATCGCTCGGTTGTCTTGTCATGACCGACTACACGTAGTCTAGACTAGTCTTACACTGACCAGTTTGTTCGAATCATTCAGACACACGATCTATTTACTTCTTGGGATAGGGAGAGGCTTAGATGAAAATGTTACTTTTTTTCTGGAGTTAGTTATCCTAATGCTTTTGGATCTATCTATACATGTTTATATAAATAACTGTATCATAGCTCTGGACTAGGCCGTCACTAAGCCTAACAGCCTAATAGCTACTGTAAGAATGAAGCGATACGATTGGTTAAAGTTTCAAGTTTCTCTTTCAGTATTGTTTAGGGAAGTGACGCATGAAATAACTTAAAACAAAATCTCACAGAACCCCGTTTTTTTGGGGGGCGTGGAGAATTTTCTGTCTAATTTATTAAATATAAAATTTTCTGAGCATTTAAATAACAAATGATATAATGTTTACTATTACAACTTTTTACGCAGAATTTAAATAAGTCAATAACTAAAATTTGAAAAACTATCGGAGTTTCCCTTTAATGCCTTTAATAGATAATATTTGGAATCTTTTTTTTTTTCTGTCAATGATGGGTGGGTGCATTGGTGGATTTATTTATTTTTTTGCACTACCACCCAATCTTCAATTAAAAAGTGATGCATCTTAGTAATCTTACTTTTTTTTTCTCGCTTATTTATAATCCCTCACACAGTGTCACACACATACATACACACACACATTGGCAGACTGGCTGCATGGAGCAGCACATAATCCCCCAGCATCCTCATGAGATCCTGCTGTCGTGTATGGGACGCCACTATATGTAAGCATTCATTCACTAAAGCCCCGTGCTGCACGCATTTTACTTAATGATTACATTGAAAAATATTATTTTTTTATGTAAAAATGCATTTAATAATGGTCACCTTGTCATATAAGAGCTGAAAATGACCAAAAGATTCATTGTTTTTACTTGATATTCATACACAATGGTTAAAGGGAGCCCGCCATGTTTGGTCTCATCGTTTGTTGTTTTTTTTTAAGGTCATACTATAAAAAGACATCCAATGAAAATTAATGATTTAAGTTTGAAGTTTCTTCCCTCCTATATAATTGCGTTTCTTGACTATAAAAAGAACTGCTAAGACATATATATATATATATATATATATATATATATATATATATATATATATATATATATATATATATATATATATATATATATATATATATATATATATATATATATATATATATATATATATATATATATATATATATATATATATCTTCTGTTTACAGACAAGAATAATCCGATTGGTTCGCGTGATTTTTTTTCTCTTATATGATTGGTTGTCAATGGACGCTTTAACACAGGCTCACAGCTGAAGTGAACTTATTAGTCCTACGTAGATAAGAATCTAGAGATCTATAACTTTGCTTAATTCTTTTTAAAGTTTAATTTTATCCAACAATTTCTTAAATCAAATAATGTTTTTAAAGAATCGTCATCGTGTAGACTTCGTAGATCTAGAAATTAAAATTGGTTTAAACAAGGAAATTACTCTGGCAACAGAAGCCGAAAGAGTCACAAGTCTATATTCTAGATATTAAGATAGATATGTAAGAGTATGATCTACTTGATTTAGAAAATCGCGATCTAACTTATCTAAGCATAGGTTGGTGAATGCTACAATCCCGAAGTAGACATATTATAGATCTAGATCTAGAATTTTACAATATGGATTTAGATCTACGTAAGAGATCTAGAAATGTATATCTAGCCAATCTAGGTCTAGAATACTCTAGAACTAGATACTAGGATATCAAATCTACACTAATAAGACGGCCACGTCAACGACAAGTTGTCGTTTATTGGACCGCGCCAGGTTTCGTAAACACATTTGACTGAAGTATATGTGGCTTAAAGATTCAAACCTTCTTCGCAGCTTTCAAAAATATTGCAAAACAAAATGCAATGAGTGTTTAAATAACTATATATATCCATATGACTTTTATTTTTATATTTTTATTTTAATTGCGAAAAAAAATGTTCATGACATTCATGACCCCTCCCCCTCCCTTTTTCCTGGCGATGTCTAGATCTAATTCTAAGGTACAGGATCTGATTAATTTGTGTTATAATCATGTCCCAATAAAAATAATGGCTTAAATCAAAAGTATAATTAAATAAATACAGGTTGGGAGCCTTGTAATTTAGGTCAATAAGTTTTCAATTGTCTATCAGTACGCTGACGAAATGGCATGACCCAACAGCGCACACCTATCTCTCTTTCTCCACTTGTTTAGCCGAAAAAAAGTATGGTGTTCTGCACTGATCATTTATGTTAAAACTAATTTTATTTATGTATATCTAAAGAAAGAAATAAAGAAGTTTTGTGTTGTTGTTATTTTTTTGTTCCTTTTTAATTATGTTTATAGATGTTTAGATTTTTTTAAAATTCTTAGTTCATTGTTTACTTTATAGTGAAAAATATACAATAGGCATATAAATACATTTAAAAAACTATTTTAAAATTCTCAAAGCTATTCTCATTTAAAAATCTTTTTACCAATGTTTTGCAAACGCGTAGATGAGTGTAAAAGACAATGACTTTTCAATGAACCATCTCTCCTTATATAAATTTTTATTACTTCTATAGCTGCCATTCTGTCTAGCATTCAACTAGGTGTTAACTAGAGTATCCAGCTTTAACAAGTACATAAAAAAGGGGGATTTATAGGCAGAGGAAGGCCCTAAAGAGTGTTAACCATAAGGCATAATTAAACATCTGGACCACTCTTAAGAAGATAAGCAAATGTGGGTGGGTTGAACAAGACTACATGACGGATATGAGTGTAAAAGAAGCCTACATGATGAAAGTAAAAAAAAAAATGTTGCCTATAGTTAGGATTAGTTAGTTGCAATGTCGGCAACTTCACCACTGTCTGGTCCCAAGTCCGGAATGCGAAAAGAGGAGGGACGAGCATCTCTTCATATAAATTTAACTAGTAAACTAGAATAAATTTAAATTAAAAGTGATGAATTGCTACACATTATGAAATATGGCCAAAATAGAATACCATACGTTTTGTAAACAGTCAAAGACAAACAAAAAAAGCAAAAAAAACACATACACAATACCTTTCGTGAAGTCACAAAAAAAAGTTAAAAAAACAACAACATTTACTTGAAATACACAATAAACATGAGATATAGATCTATTAAATATTAAATACAATCGACCTACATTACATTGATTATTTATTCTAGATTAAAGACAGCGCTACATCATTATTTCTTTCTATGGCTAAATTAAATTAATCACAATTAAAGAAAATTTCATTTGACCCATTTGTATAACCGATAGGGACAAGAGCTGGGCCCTGTCACGTGACCAACTAGTGAAATCGCGAATGACGCAAATGTATAAAAAAAAAAAAAGGCTGAACGAGTGATTGGATTGGATGGTGTTCTTGCGCTGGAGTAAAAAGAAAATGATTTCATTGTGAAAATTAAAAGATTAAAAATGTTTTAGATATATTACTAGTTGTAATCCTTGCGACTGCTGTTAAATTACTGTCAGTCAGCATCGACCAGTTCTTACAGTAATATTAGAACATAAAACACTCCAGCGGGCCACTTGTGGCCAGGGGGGTCGTTATTTGCTCAGCCCTGCTCTAGATCTAGAACTAGATATACAAGATTTAGAAGTTCAGACGCCCAGATAACTAGATCTATTCCGCCCACCATGTTGTTTTTAAGCATATTGATCTCCTTTATCTATATTGAACTTCAAATAACATGTTTTAAAGAGAGTGTTTTGTTCTTATGCGTTCAACTATGTTTTTTTTATTTACTCAAATGAAGGTCTAAATAAAATGTTAATAATCATTTGATGAACAACTTGTTATTTCTTCTTTTTTTCTATTTAAGAAATTATCAACAACAAAATATATATTAACAATTAGATTTATATTTTATCTATTAAGTCACCAAGCAAAGCGAAATATTGATAAAATAAAACAAAAATATACACGAACATAATGAAACACGCATCTATATCTACACGATATGTTTAATTATTTTTCTTTTCAACAAAAGTATGCATTGTGAGTAAGTGATCTATACTATATAGAGCAATGACAATAAATTATAAAGATCTAGTACGGGAAACGTATTACTATAAGAAATAAGCATTTTATTATAGAAGATTAACAGTATCTTAAAACTTTAATTTTTATCTGTTTATGATTAAGACTACACCACGAAGAGAAAAAATTGTATTGAGCTGACACAGATCTAGTGACGACGTAACCCCTTTCTCGCTCGCCGTTAGGTCTTCTCAGTCCGTGATTATAATACTTACCACTACCCCTGGCCCACCTCTCGGGGGGGGGGGGAGGAATATGTAGAGTGTAAGAAAATCTTTGTTAAACGAAACATAATATAGCACCTGTTAATCTGTTATGTTTCACACTCCGAATTATAGTTTGGGTAGCGCGGGGAACATAAGCCTATGTTTAAGAAACAGATAAATAATAAATAAGCATATACACTACATACACACTGCCTAAATTTCCAGACACCACTATTTAGTTGTACAACATAATATTATGTGTTCATAAGATTTCGTGGATAAATGTGCTTTATGTCATCAGCATTAATTTGTGATCTTTAAGGGAATTTAAATAGCTTTTTCAGGTGATATACACTGTTACTTGACTCCAAGAAGAAGTTATTGGTGTTGTGATGAAAAGATCAACATCTAGCAGAAGTCTGACAATCCTGGAGAAAGAAATGAGATGATCTTTTTACCATTAAAATTCATTATATTGATATGAATTCAGACATGAATTAAATACCAAACAAAAGACTTTCTTTTTTTTTAAACATATACCAACATTAAATCTTAATTATAAATTGAAAACATTGTTTAGAACAAACATTTAATGGAACTTTTGGATAATGCTCAACTGACCAGAGATATACTTATTCTAAAGGAATTATTATTTGATATCACTTTGATGCATTTGTAACTGTATTTCTATATGTGGATTATGTTTGTGTAACAGCTATGAAGGATATCCAGCATTTTCTCATTCAACCAGTGATTTGTAACTGAATGCTTGAAGTTACAGTATATTATTATTATTAAAATTGGACTCAAGTCAGTGTGTACTATTTATATTTGTTACATGCTAAGTGTAGGTCCGGGACACAATAACACAGACCATTCTACATTTTGATGACCAGCAAGTCAGTGTGTACCATTTATCTTGGTTACATTACAGGTGTTACTAGTTGTTCTTAGCTAGATATCAAATTCATACTTTCATAGTGCAAAACCTATCAGTTTTGAAAAATATAAATTAAATTCTCAAAGATATGCCTTTTGAGGTCTGAATTTTCTTGAGCTGTATAGAGGAGACTCTTGCATTACTAACCATTGCTTTGACATCAGCATTTTTTCATTCATAATACAACTCAGGTTGTTGACAGACTGTAACAGACATCCATCCAAAGTAATAGATTGTCTACTAGGCATTTTATTATCATAATCTGGTTTAGTAGCCTGCTAGCCCAATTTTAGACTGACATTTTTAAAAATGAAATAGAAGCTAAATATCATCAGCAAAATTCAAATCCTCTAAGTTTAATAAATCAATTAAGATAATTTTTAGCAGAATGCCTTAAAGAGCTAAAATTAAATCAATTTTATAAGAAAATGATCAATATGCCTATTTTACATAAGGGGGATGTACTGTGAAATTTCAATTTTTTTATATAACTTTATAGTTAAGAAGATAGGCTTTAGGCATGTCTAGTCTAGTCTTTTGGGTCTCTATGGATATGGTGGCCATCTAAAAAATAAACACAATGTTTAAAAAAAACTTTTTTTATATATATTTTTAATTAGTACAAATTTTATTAATTTTTTTCTAACTTCTATCACAGTCCCAAACATTGACAATGTGATAAAGTGACCCCCCCCCCCCCCAATTATGTTTGCCTTTTTTTTCATTTCTTTGGTTGGATTTTAAGTACATAACTTTGGATTGTTGTACTTTTCAAATAGAGTGGTCTCTAATTTTTCTGCTTTTTTTCTAGTTAAATCAGCTAACCCATTTTTTTACCACAGGTTATGTTGTGTCAACTAGTTTCTGTATATTTCAGTTGGTATTGTTTGTGGTTTGCTCATAGCCTGAGCAAATACTGATTTCCTAAGTTTATTATAAGTGTAAAAAAAAAAAGGTAAGAAAGTGAAGCAAATCAGCTAAACCTTACAAAAAAGAAGAGTAATATATTTACTTTATTTTTTTTTATTTGTTAGAGGGACATTTTTTTAAACAGAATAAGTACATGTACATTTTTTAATGACTGTCAACTCTCCACAATGTGCTCTTTTTATTTTAACATTTGTTAAGTCAAATATTTACACTCTAACAAGTGTCAAGATGTGAGGCCAACATCTTAAAATATCTTTGAACAGTGTCCTAAAAAAAGAGCAAAAATACACAAGTTAATAAAAAGGTAAAAATTATGAGTAAGAAATAAAAACAAAAATACGCAAGTTAATAAAAAGGTAAAATTAAGAGTAAGAATAGACAATCTCTAAACTTGTGACAAAGTTTCAGACATGATTTTAATCTAACCAAAGCCATTTAAATCAAATTTAGTATTTCAAAAAAATTTGAATATAGACATTATTCAAGATTATTTACAGAAATGTATTGGTGACCTTCAAGAAAGGAAATATGAACAAGTTCTGAACTCCTATTGGGCTGTCAAATGAAATATGAACAAATTGCAGAATCTTAATGAACTGTCAAGGAGATATGAACAAGTTCCATACACCTAATAAGTTCTCTAAGGAAACATGAATAGGTTCTTAACTCCTAATGAGCTGTCTAAGTAAACATGAACATGTTGCAGACTCCTTTAGTTGTCAAGGAATTATGAATGAATTTCAAACTCCTTATAAGTTGTCTAATAAAATATAAACAAGTTGCAAACTCCTAATGAGCTATATATTATGAAATATGAACAAGTTGCAAACTCTTAGTTAGTTCTCTAAGGCATTATTTTTCTTAATGGAACACTTCACACATTTTGAGTCATTAGCGAAACATTTTGTTTTTTTTTTTTTACAGAGATAAATTTATGTTGTGGTTACTAGTTAAATAGGGTTCTACAGAACACAGTTTGGGAAACACTGATCTAAGAAAATATGAACAAGATGCAAACTCCTGATGAGCTAAGAAAATGTTAACAAGTTGCAAACTCCTAATGAGTTCTCAAAGTAAGTATCAACCAGTTGACAACTCCTTGTAGTGTATGGTTGTTGACCTGAAGCACCAAACTGCTGGTACACAATTAAACTACTAAAGGTTTATTACATCTTAACTTGAAATTACTTATTGATTTTTTGTGATTAATACTAAATAGAACTGGATGGCTGCCTGGTCGTGTGGTTTGCGTGCTGGACTGTCGTTCAGATTTATCGATGGTCCAGGGTTCAAACCCTGCCCGCTCCCATCCCCTGTCGTCCTGCGGGAGGTTAGGACTAGGAAGTAATTATCTTCAACTCTGAAGGAACATCCGAAACATGTAAAACATTTTACAACAAACAAAACAGAACTTGAATTACATTATAAAGAAAATCAAGTTTAAATGAAATGAATAACTGTAATCTATCCTGGGGGAAAGCCTAAATGTAATAAACTTAGTAATAATGAAAAAATTGTATTCCAAAGAAAATCTAACTCACTAAAAAAATGTACTTTCAAATAGGCATTCTGGAGTAAAGAACACTAATGACAAGGCGGCTTATCTTGCATCATTCTCATTGCATAACTAACCCTAATCATAAAACACACACACACATATCAATGATACCATAACACTCCTAAAAAGTTGTCATAGGAAAGGGTTCCATACTCCTAATGAGCTGTCTAAGAAATTAAAAAGAAGTTCAGAAATACTAATGAGTTCAAAAAGGAAATATGAACAAGCTGCAAACCACTAACAAATCCAGAACCTTTAATAAGGAGACATGACAAACTGCTTGTTAACTGTAGGCCACAAAAACAGATTTATAACCTTAATATCAACTTTCCTATAGATTACAAGGACTGAAAAGGGAACTTTTTTTTAGACTTCTATAAGATAAGCATAGGTGATAAGAATGTTTTACTAGATTTTTATGCGCTAAAAAGATTTGATCAGATTGTTTCACCAGACATCTATGAACTTTACAAAGTTTGATCAAAATGTTTCACTAGACTTTTATGCATATTACAAAGTTGGGTCACAATTTTTCACTACACTCATATGAATTAAACAAAGTTTTATCAGAATTTTTCACTAGACATTTATGCACTAAACAAAGTTTAATCATAATGTTTTACTAGACTATATTCAAAAATCATAGTTTGATTACAATGTTTCACTAGACATTTAAGATCCATTTAATTTAAAGTTTAGTAAAAATGTGTCATTAGACTCCTATGTGCTTTAGATAGTTTCATAGTTACCTGACTTTGGTTCGAAAAGTAAAGGCTGTTGGTCATTGTGCTGGTCATATGACACACTGCTTGTTAACAATAGTGTGCTCCCAGATTCTGAAGGCCTTTCAGGACTTGTCCCAAACAAAGAAACCACTTTTTCATTTTGTTTTTGGATTGTTGCTAAAGCATGATGGAAACTCTCTTCAGTAGGTGATGTTAGCTCTGCATGGTGCTGCTTCATATGTAGATCATTAGATGAACTGTGAATGCTGATAATATGCTGTGTAAATCATTAGATGAACTTGGTATAAAAATGTGATTGATCATTACATGTTTATTTATTATGCAATAGTAAATCAATAGCAGAACTAAGAACACTGATCTGTAAGCAGTCAGAAACTTTTTCTATATCAGCAGCATGTACATTCCTTTGATCTAAAAAAAAAAAAAGTTGATAAAATATTGCAAGCAAAAATTACATTTTAAAATGCAAAATTTAAAATATAAAAAGTGTAATGCATAAAATAATGTAATATAAATGATGGTATCCTTATCTTGAGTCCACTTCCTCATTAATGTTTAGTCAGCACTCACTAAAAGAGAAAACTAAGCTGTTTTGAGTACCATTTTATAAAGTTCTTCAGAAGGTATTGGTTGTAATTTGACAAGATGCTTTCAAAGGTTTCTAAACTTATTTAAGTTTCAGTACTCAGGCAACATTGTTCTGATGAAGGGCTGCACTGTATTGCTGTGAAACATCATTTACTAGACAAAAATGACAGTGCCTAACATTTGGCTTGGCAGTTTTTTTGGTACTGCTGCCAAGGTGGCTGATGACATTTCTCATCACAAACTATTAGGATGGTTCAACATTGATTTTTTTCCATTACATTGTCAAAGTTTAGTTAGGCTTTCCATTTTTTATCTTTTCTAGAAGTCAGAATCTTTTTATATTTCTATAAATATGGGTGAACAGACTTCAGACAGATCTTTTTGGAGACAGCTTGCCACTCAATGCACCAAACAGAGGGGGAGGATCTAAGTCTAAAAGTATGGTTATTGTTTATTTAGTTTTTTTTTGGCTGCTATACTTGCAAGCATGCCCCTTTATCAGTGGGTTGAAATCAATCACAATTGAATTTAATGTCCAGCTTTGTTTTAAAAACAAATTATTCCAATACAACTTTTGAGGAGTACACATAATAACTATTATTTCATAAGAAATATCTAGTCATTATTATTTGGTTGTTAATGCATAAATTTAAATAACATACCTGATGTTTCTGAAGAGGGATCACAAAATCAAATCCTGTAAACATATATATATATATTCTGCGGCATTTTACATCTGGAGAGACGATCTTTTACCTTTGCAACTTCTTGTGTGACTAAAGAGGCCAATCCTTGATACACTGCTGCGATCGCAGGTTGGGTATATATAATCACCAGGCGCCGTTGCATTTTTACCCTTCTTTCTGCTTCTGTTGTGTATGACATCTGCAATCCGTGACCCTTCCTTTATGCTCTCTCTCCATATATATATATATATCTGAAAAAATATTATAAACTATGATAATGAATAATGTTTAGTAGTCTAAATAAAGATCTTTTAAAACCATCTATTTTTAGAAATAAAAAGTAAAGTGTTAGCAGGTCAGGAGGCCCTGACTCCGGCTCCAAGTCAGGTCTGGGCCTTTCTGCTAACTAGAATTTATATCACAGTCTGTAGGCAGATGGTAGCACTACTGGGTGGGTTTGATCTGTACATCTCAGTCTGTGACCAAGGAGCTAGAGTTGCCTAAACAACCAGACAGCACAACTAAACTAATTAATCAAATGATGCACATGGGGATGCATTGGGCACACAATGGGAAGAACAGCAGACAACATTGCAAGACTAGACTGGAACCCAGAGAGGAAGAAACAAAACAAATAGAAATAATAGGAATACATAGGGAATTGGGGGGGGGGGGGAGAGTAATATTATTCTCAAATTAAAATGACAACAATAACATGATAAAGCGTAAATCTAGGTATACATTTTTTTATGTTATCAAAATTGAATTTAAATAGATTTAGGACTACATATGATGGAATTATTGTATAGATCTATGAAATTATATTTTAAATGTTTTGATGAAGATTTAAGGTGCTGACAACTTGAAACATTTTTCAATAAAGCTGAATTGAATGTTGAATTTAAATAGATCTAAGCCTAAATCTAGTGGACTAGTCTAGTGTAATGTTGTGTGTTATGAGACTTGTTGCATAGTATCTAGTATGTGCCGGAGGATACACGCAATAAATAACTTAGGTTTTTATAGAAAAGAATTTTATTTATAAATATTTATTATTTAATAGAAATATACGAGGTACAAGGAATGTGACTAGGTAGCCAAGGTCACTGAAGCTGACTGACAGGTTCAAGAAATGGATGAAACTGCGGAAGCGGGCTGGGAGGGAGTCAGGGGGTGGGGTGAAACTGCGGGAGCGGGCAGGGTGAGGGGTGGGGGCGTAGAGCTGGATGCGTGAACAACAGATTGACCAGAGAATGATGACTTCCAGGTGTGAATCTTACTGTAACAGGGGCCAGATGCGTTGCGGAATCAAACAGGTACTCTTGTCGCTGTAGGCCAATGAAGATATGCTTTGACGTGACTATCAGTGCTTGCTAACAGGGAAATGCTTATGCACAAAGTGATTGGGGCGAAAGACTTAGGCTAAAAGCTCACTATAATATAGCTCTTTCATCATAGCAAAAGCTTTTTTTATTAATCGATATTTTTTTTATTTAATTACCATCAGTAATCTAATTACCATTGATGTAACCTGATAGTTCTGTTGCTTACTTCAGTATGCTTAGTCTCTGTTTTGTCAAAGACAGACATTGTCCTGATTATAATACCAATATTACAGTTGGTCTTTTCGGAATAAAATGCGCTAAAAAATCAATTTTCTTCTAAATTAAGTCTCTATTGAAGAGTGCCTAATTTTCCGCCTTGTCAAAAAGTGCCCGATTTCCCGGTTCCTAAATTTCCGGGTGACTAAATTACTGGGAGCTTAAATTTCCAGACACCAGTCGATTGTGAGTCAAAAAGAATAAAATCATATTTTAGTATTACATCACATATGCTAATAGAAGAGCTGATTTTGTCACCCAGTCCATCTCCTTTAAACACAAACCCTTTTTCATTCATTGGACCAAGACAGACTCAACTCGGGTCACAGAGGTCGCTTCCCTCCCCTTGTCTCTGCTAAAGCAAAGAGGGACATCCAGGAGCCGCTAGCAGCCATCGTCTGGATGTGATGTCATCCTGGGCGTCTTAGATAACTTCTGTCCCCCCCCTTCCCTTTTTACTATTAAGACTTAGTTTTCTTTCCCCAATTTCTCTTCCCTCCCCTCCTCTTGACATTCTTTCATTTTCTCCCCCTATTACTCCCCTCCACTCTTGTGAACGGTGATTGGTGTGCGTGTGTGACGTATCGTATGAGTTTGACTTACATAACGCACCTGTGGTGTATTGCTCCAGTGGTAAAAATGGGACGCCTAGTAAGTCAGGTATGTCTTTGCTGGTTGTGAGGTATGAACAATATAGGTATTTGGCGCAGTAGAAAGAGAAAGTGGGCGCTGTTTTCTTGTTGAACTTCCAGACCGCCGAGCAGCAACATTAGAACAGAATTAGAAGAGTACACATTTTGTATTTATCACCAACTACCAGGATCCACTTGTCCAGGTACTACTTAATGTTGTAGTTATCTTCGACTTAACTCTTGCGTTTTGACACAAAAAGTCAGCTCTGCAAGAGTTTATAGTGCTTTGTTAACAGCGCTTAATAAATTGAATTATTATTTTATAGTTATTTGCAGGAGCTTGCAACCCTATCCTAACCCTAAGAGTACTTAAACCGTTAATATGAACATTATGCCTATATTTAGAGGCAAAATGTCGATTTCGCACATTAACGTAACCGATAGCTAATCAGTTAATGAGCAGATCAGCTAGCTTAAATATATAGCTCCTCCTTCGTAACTTAAGATGAGATTATTTCCCATTTTCTATGAATTTGAAGATGGCTATGGAGTCCAATTTTTTACTTTAAAAAAGCCGACCTCCTAGACGGCATTGGTAACTTGGGTTTGCTGCAGATATGCTTGCTTCTTTTCTCACTTTCCGTTTTTTTTTATTCTTAGATCTACGTTTTTTGTTGATTACCGAGCTCCTTGCCTTATATCATGAAACACGACACTCACGGCCTCAGGCAATGAGAAAGGATCGTTTCCCTCACACACCTTGAGAGAACTCTTAAGGGTATCTTTGTAATTTTTTGTTGACCCTCCCACGTTATTGCTGCTGTGGCATGGATACTGTTTATCTGTGACAACTCAAGGATTTCAACGTATGTTATGTGGTCAAGCCAATAAACCAAATGGATTATTCTCTAATGTTTGCTTATGCACCAACTTATGTCCAACCCAATTCAAAGATTAGCTAGGTAATGTGAACATTTACGGATTTTAAGCTTTAGCGGGCTTGCAATTGTCTCCTCTACCACCTTAAAATCATTTTCAAAACTAAAATGTACTAAAATGCTGGTACCGGTTAATCTACTTTTGTCTGGTCCCCTGTCTGGCTGTGATGTATTTGATATTAAACTGTTTTTTAGCCCTGAGTTGTCACATTCTTTTAATTGGTTGTGTCGTGTGGTGCAGTTTGCAGAGTGCCTGGGTAGTGAGAAACGTTACAATATATATATATATATATATATATATATATAATATATATATATATATATATATATATATATATATATATATATATATAAATATCTTTGCCAGTGCTACAAAGCCAAGCAGCGTAATGATTTATACGTAGATTACCAGTGTATAATAGAGATATTGAGAAACAAGGTAGACTTAGACCAAACCTAATTTAATGATCCAGATATAGTTCATTTTTTGTTTGTTTTCAAGACTTTGCAGCCATCTTCGTGTACATATAAGATTACATTGTGCAAAAGTTTGAATATTGAGTCTTTAGAAAAGGGAAATATGTTTATATTCATGCATAGTGAAAACGAGATTGAATGAATTCTTGTAAATACAATGCCATTGTGCTTTTTTTTAGTCAAATTATCAAATCTTTGGTCACGAAGTAACATTTTGTTTACACTACATATGATTATATTGTGATTCGTCTCCTTTAACCATGTTTGTTTGACTCATATAAAATAATTGATTTAATAGAGAAAACTTTTTCAAAGTGTTATTATAAAAATTAAAGTGAGTTTACTACTTAGAGTACTTAGTAGTTGGGCTTCTAAGATTGTAATTGGTTAACTTATAATCCTTTTTTAATTGCTCTTTTTATGGTCACTAATAGAAGTTATTGTAAACTGGTATGCTCCTCCTGACATCCTCCAAAACTTAGTCATCATTGAGACTAAAACATTACCATTCTACATCTAATCATTGACACTAACACATAACCATTCTCAGTCTAATCATTGACACTAACACAATACCATTTTCAATCTTATCATTGACACTAACACATTACCATTCTCAATGTAATAATTGACACTAAGTCATTACCATTCTTAATCTTATCATTGTCCCTAAGACATTATACTCTAAATCTAATCATTGACATAACATTCTCAATGTAATCATTGACACTAACACATTATCATTCTCAATGTAATCATTGACACTAAAACATTACCATTCCTAATCTAATCATTGACACTAAGACATTATCATTCTCAATGTAATCATTGACACTAAGTCATTAACATTCTTAATCTAATTATTGACACTAAGTCATTACCATTCTTAATCAAATCATTAACACTAAGTAATTACCATTCTCAATCTAATCATTGACGCTAAGGCATTACCATTCTCTATCTAATCATTGACACTAATAAATTACCATTCTTAATCTAATCATTGACATAACATTATTAATGTAATTGTTGACACTAAGACATTACCATTCTAAAGTCATCATTGACACTTAAACATTACCATTCTCAATCTCATCTTGACACTAAAACATTACCATTCTCAATCTAATCATTGACACTAACACATAACCATTTTCAATGTTATCATTGACACTAAGACATTACCATTCTCACTGTTATCATTGGCACTAAGACATTACTATTCTCAATGTAATCATTGAAACTAAGACATTACCATTCTCAATCTAATCATTGACGCTAAGGCATTACCATTCTCAATCTAATCATTGACACTAATTAATTACCATTCTTAATCTAATCATTGACATAACATTATTAATGTAATTGTTGACACTAAGACATTACCATTCTAAAGTCATCATTGACACTTAAACATTACCATTCTCAATCTCATCATTGACACTAAGTCATTATTATTTTCAATCTAATCATTGACAATAAGACATTACCAGTCTCAATGTAATCATTGACACTAACACATTACCATTCTCAAAGTCATCATTGACACTAAAACATTACCATTCTCAATCTAATCATTGACACTAACACATTACCATTTTCAATGTTATCATTGACACTAAGACATTACCATTCTCACTGTTATCATTGGCACTAAGACATTACTATTCTCAATTTAATCATTGACACTAAGAGATTGCCATTCTCAATCTAATCATTGACAATAAGACATTACCATTCCTAATGTAATCATTGACACTAACACATTACTATGCTCAAACTTATCATTGACACAAGCACATTACCATTCATAATCTTATCATTAAAACTAACTCATTATAATTCTCAATCTAATCGTTGACACTTAGACATTACCATTCTAAATCTAATTATTGACACTAAGACATTACCATTCTCAATCTAATCATTGACACTAAAACATTACCATTTTCAATCTAAACATTAACAATAACACATTACCATTTTCAATGTTTTCATTGACACTAAGTCGTTGCCATTCTCAATCTAATCATTGACACTAACACATTACCATTCTCCATCTAATCATTGACACTAACACATTACCATTCTCAATGTAATCATTGACACTAACACATTACCATTCTCAATCTAATCATTGACACTAAGTCATTACCATTCTTAATCTAATCAGTAACATAACATTCTCAATGTAATCATTGACACTAAGACATTACCATTCTTAATGTAATCATTGACACTAAGTCATTACCATTCTTAATCTAATCATTGACACTAACACATTACCATTCTCCGTCTAATCATTGACACTAACACATTACCATTCTCAATGTAATCATTGACACTAAAACATTACCATTCTTAATGTAATCATTGACACTAAGACATTATTATTCTCAATGTAATCATTAACACTAAAACATTACATTCCTTAATCTAATCTTTGACACTAACACATTACCATTCTCAATGTAATCATTGACACTAAAACATAACCATTTTCAATGTTATCATTGACACTAAGACATTACCATTCTCACTGTTATCATTGGCACTAAGACATTACTATTCTCAATGTAATCATTGAAACTAAGACATTACCATTCTCAATCTAATCATTGACGCTAAGGCATTACCATTCTCAATCTAATCATTGACACTAATTAATTACCATTCTTAATCTAATCATTGACATAACATTATTAATGTAATTGTTGACACTAAGACATTACCATTCTAAAGTCATCATTGACACTTAAACATTACCATTCTCAATCTCATCATTGACACTAAGTCATTATTATTTTCAATCTAATCATTGACAATAAGACATTACCAGTCTCAATGTAATCATTGACACTAACACATTACCATTCTCAAAGTCATCATTGACACTAAAACATTACCATTCTCAATCTAATCATTGACACTAACACATTACCATTTTCAATGTTATCATTGACACTAAGACATTACCATTCTCACTGTTATCATTGGCACTAAGACATTACTATTCTCAATTTAATCATTGACACTAAGAGATTGCCATTCTCAATCTAATCATTGACAATAAGACATTACCATTCCTAATGTAATCATTGACACTAACACATTACTATGCTCAAACTTATCATTGACACAAGCACATTACCATTCATAATCTTATCATTAAAACTAACTCATTATAATTCTCAATCTAATCGTTGACACTTAGACATTACCATTCTAAATCTAATTATTGACACTAAGACATTACCATTCTCAATCTAATCATTGACACTAAAACATTACCATTTTCAATCTAAACATTAACAATAACACATTACCATTTTCAATGTTTTCATTGACACTAAGTCGTTGCCATTCTCAATCTAATCATTGACACTAACACATTACCATTCTCCATCTAATCATTGACACTAACACATTACCATTCTCAATGTAATCATTGACACTAACACATTACCATTCTCAATCTAATCATTGACACTAAGTCATTACCATTCTTAATCTAATCAGTAACATAACATTCTCAATGTAATCATTGACACTAAGACATTACCATTCTTAATGTAATTATTGACACTAAAACATTACCATTCTCAATCTAATCATTGACACTAACACATTACCATTTTCAATGTTTTCATTGACACTAAGTCATTACCATTCTTAATCTAATCATTGACACTAACACATTACCATTCTCCATCTAATCATTGACACTAACACATTACCATTCTCAATGTAATCATTGACACTAAAACATTACCATTCTTAATGTAATCATTGACACTAAGACATTATTATTCTCAATGTAATCATTAACACTAAAACATTACATTCCTTAATCTAATCTTTGACACTAACACATTACCATTCTCAATGTAATCATTGACACTAAAACATTACCATTCTTAATGTAATCATTGACACTAAGACATTATTATTCTCAATGTAATCATTAACACTAAAACATTACATTCCTTAATCTAATCTTTGACACTAAGACATTACCATTCTCAATGTAATCATAGACAATAAGACATTACCATTCTCAATGTAATTATTGACACTAAGTTATTACCATTCTTAATCTAATCTTTGACATAACATTCTCAATGTAATCATTGACACTTAGACATTAACATTCTTAATGTAATCATTGACACTAAAACATTACCATTCTTAATCTAATCATTGACACTAAGACATTATCATTCTCAATGTAATCATTGACACTAAGTCATTAACATTCTTAATCTAATTATTGACACTAAGTCATTACCATTCTTAATCAAATCATGACACTAAGACATTACCATTCTCAATCTAATCATTGACGCTAAGGCATTACCATTCTCAATCTAATCATTGACAAAAATAAATTACCATTCTTAATCTAATCATTGACATAACATTATTAATGTAATTGTTGACACTAAGCTATTACCATTCTAAAGTCATCATTGACACTTAAATATTACCATTCTCAATGTCATCATTGACACTAAAACATTACCATTCTCAATCTAATCATTGACACTAAGTCATTATTATTTTCAATCTAATCATTTACAATAATACAATACCATTCTCAATGTAATCATTGACACTAAGTGATTACCATTCTAAATCTAATCATTGACACTAAGACATTTCCATTCTCAATCTAATCATTGACACTAAGACATTACCATTCTCAATGTAATCATTGACACTAACACATTACCATTCTCAATGTAATCATTGACACTAACACATTACCATTCTCAAAGTAATCATTGACATTGTATTCTTAATGTAATCATTGACAATAAGACATTACCATTCTCAATGTTTTCATTGACACTAAGTCATTACCATTCTCATTCTAATCATTGACACTAACTCATTACCATTCTCCGTCTAATCATTGACACAAAGACATTACAATTCTCAATCTAATCATTGACACTAAGACATTAAAATTCTTACTGTCATTATTGGCACTATGACATTACCATTCCCAATAAAAACATTGACTATAAGACATTACCATTCCAACTGTTATCATTGACACTAAGACATTACCATTCTTAATATAATCATTGATACTAAGACATTACCAGTGTCAGTGAAATAATTGACAATAAGAAATTACAATTCACAATCTAATCATTGACACTAAGACAATACTATTCTCAATCTAATGATTGACACAAACACATTACCATTCTCAATCTAATCATTGACACTAAGACATTTTCATTCTCAATCTAAACATTGACACTAAGACATTACCATTCTCAATGTAATCATTGACACTAACACATTACCATTTTCAAAGTCATCATTGACACTAAAACTTTACCATTCTTAATCTAATCATTGACACTAACACATTATAATTCTCTATCTAAACATTGACACTAAGACATTACCATTCTCTATCTAAACATTAACACTAAGACATTACCATTCTCAATCTAATCATTGACACTAAGACATGACCATTCTCAATGTAATCATTGACACTAACACATTACCATTTTCAAAGTCATCATTGACACTAAAACTTTACCATTATTAATCTAATCATTGACACTAACACATTATAATTCTCTATCTAAACATTGACACTAAGACATTACCATTCTCTATCTAAACATTAACACTAAGTCATTACCATTCTTAATCTAATCATTGACATTAAGTCATTACCATTCTTAATCTAATCATTGACATAACATTCTCAATGTAATCATTGACACTTAGACATTACCATTCTCAATGTAATCATTGACACCAAAACATTACCATTCTCAATCTAATTCTTGACACTAAAACATTACCATTGACAACCTCATCATTGACACTAAAACATTACCGTTCTAAATCTAATCATAGACACTAAGTCATTACCATTTTCAATCTTATCATTGAATTTAACACATTACCATTCTCAATATAATCATTGACACTAAATTATTACTATTCTCAATGTAATCATTGACACTAACACATTACCATTCTCAATGTAATCATTGATACTAACACATTACCATTCTCAAAGTAATCATTGACATAGCATTCTTAATGTAATCATTGACAATAAGACATTACCATTCTCAATGTAATCATTGACACTAAAACATTACCATTCTCAATCTAATCATTGACACTAACACATTATCATTTTCAATGTTTTCATTGACACTAAGTCATTACCATTCTCATTCTAATCATTGACACTAACACATTACTATTCTCCATCTAATCATTGACACTAACACATTACCATTCTCAATGTAACCATTGACACTAAAACATTACCATTCTCAATCTAATCATTGACACTAAGATATTATTATTTTCAATCTTATCATTTACAATAATACATTACCATTCTCAATGTAATCATTGATACTAACACATTACCATTCTCAAAGTAATCATTGACATAGCATTCTTAATGTAATCATTGACAATAAGACATTACCATTCTCAATGTAATCATTGACACTAAAACATTACCATTCTCAATCTAATCATTGACACTAATACATTACCATTCTTACTGTCATTATTGGCACTATGACATTACCATTCCCAATGTAAACATTGACTATAAGACATTGCCATTCTCACTGTTATCATTGACACTAAGACATTACCATTCTTAATATAATCATTGATACTAAGACATTACCAGTGTCAATGAAATAATTGACAATAAGAAATTACAATTCTCAATCTAATGATTGACACTAAGACAATACTATTCTCAATCTAATGATTGACACTAACACATTACCATTCTCAATCTAATCATTGACACTAAGACAATACTATTCTCAATCTAATGATTGACACAAACACATTACCATTCTCAATCTAATTATTGACACTAAAACATTACCATTCTCAATCTCATCATTGACACTAAAACATTACCGTTCTAAATCTAATCATAGACACTAAGTCATTACCATTTTCAATCTTATCATTGAATTTAACACATTACCATTCTCAATATAATCATTGACACTAAATTATTACTATTCTCAATGTAATCATTGACACTAACACATTACCATTCTCAATGTAATCATTAATACTAACACATTACCATTCTCAAAGTAATCATTGACATAGCATTCTTAATGTAATCATTGACAATAAGACATTACTATTCTCAATGTAATCATTGACACTAAAACATTACCATTCTCAATCTAATCATTGACACTAACACATTATCATTTTCAATGTTTTCATTGACACTAAGTCATTACCATTCTCATTTTAATCATTGACACTAACACATTACTATTCTCCATCTAGTCATTGACACTAACACATTACCATTCTCAATGTAACCATTGACACTAAAACATTACCATTCTAAATGTAATCATTGACACTAAGACATTATTATTCTCAATGTAATCATTAACACTAAAACATTACAATCCTTAATCTAATCTTTGACACTAAGACATTACCATTCTAAATGTAATCATAGACAATAAGATCTTACCATTCTCAATGTAATTATTGACACTAAGTCCTTACCATTCTTAATCTAATCATTGACATAACATTCTCAATGTAATCATTGACACTTAGACATTAACATTCTTAATCTAATCATTGACACTAAGTCATTACCATTTTTAATCAAATCATGACACTAAGACATTACCATTCTCAATCTAATCATTGACGCTAAGGCATTACCATTCTCAATCTAATCATTGACAATAATAAATTACCATTCTTAATCTAATCATTGATATAACATTATTAATGTAATTGTTGACACTAAGACATTACCATTCTAAAGTCATCATTGACACTTAAATATTACCATTCTCAATCTCATCATTGACACTAAAACATTACCATTCTCAATCTAATCATTGACACTAAGATATTATTATTTTCAATCTTATCATTTACAATAATACATTACCATTCTCAATGTAATCATTGATACTAACACATTACCATTCTCAAAGTAATCATTGACATAGCATTCTTAATGTAATCATTGACAATAAGACATTACCATTCTCAATGTAATCATTGACACTAAAACATTACCATTCTCAATCTAATCATTGACACTAATACATTACCATTCTTACTGTCATTATTGGCACTATGACATTACCATTCCCAATGTAAACATTGACTATAAGACATTACCATTCTCACTGTTATCATTGACACTAAGACATTACCATTCTTAATATAATCATTGATACTAAGACATTACCAGTGTCAATGAAATAATTGACAATAAGAAATTACAATTCTCAATCTAATGATTGACACTAAGACAATACTATTCTCAATCTAATGATTGACACAAACACATTACCATTCTCAATCTAATCATTGACACTAAGACATTTTCATTCTCAATCTAATCATTGACACTAAGACATTACCATTCTCAATGTAATCATTGACACTAACACATTACCATTTTCAAAGTCATCATTGACACTAAAACTTTAAAATTCATAATCTTTTCATTGACACTAACACATTATAATTCTCAATCTAATCATTGACACTAAGACATTACAATTCTCAATGTAATCATTGACACTAACACATTACCATTTTCAAAGTCATCATTGACACTAAAACTTTACCATTCTTAATCTAATCATTGACACTAACACATTACCATTCTCTATCTAATCATTGACACTAAGACATTACCATTCTCAATCTAATCATTGACACTAAGACATTACCATTCTCAATGTAATCTTTGACACTAACACATTACCATTTTCAAAGTCATCATTGACACTAAAACTTTACCATTCATAATCTTTTCATTGACACTAACACATTATAATTCTCAATGTAATCATTGACACTAAGACATTACCATTCTCAATGTAATCATTGACACTAACACATTACCATTTTCAAAGTCATCATTGACACTAAAACTTTACCATTCTTAATCTAATCATTGACACTAACACATTACCATTCTCTATCTAATCATTGACACTAAGACATTACCATTCTCAATCTAATCATTGACACTAAGACATTACCATTCTCAATGTAATCATTGACAATGAAACTTTACCATTCATAATCTTTTCATTGACACTAACACATTATAATTCTCAATCTAATCATTGACACTAAGACATTACCATTCTCAATCTAATCATTGACACTAACACATTACCATTCTCAGTCTAATCATTTACACTAACACAATACCATTCTCAATCTTATTATTGACACAAACACATTACCATTCATAATCTTTTCATTGACACTTACACATTAAAATTCTCAATCTAATCATTGACACTAAGACATTACCATTCTCAATGTAATCATTGACACTAACACTTTACCATTCTCAAAGTAATCATTGACATAGCATTCTTAATGTATTCATTAACAATAAGACATTACCATTCTCAATGTAATCATTGACACTAAAACATTACCATTCTCAATGTAATCATTGACACTTAGTCATTACCATTCTTAATCTAATCATTGACATTCTATTCTTAATGTAATCATTGTCACTTAGACATTACCATTGTCAATGTAATAATTGACACTAAGTCATTACCATTCTCAATCTAATTATTGACACTAAAACATTACCATTCTCAATCTCATCATTGACACTAAAACATTACCATTCTAAATCTAATCATAGACACTAAGTCATTACCATTTTCAATCTTATCATTGAATTTAACACAATACCATTCTCAATATAATCATTGACACTAAATTATTACTATTCTCAATGTAATCATTGACACTAAAACATTACCATTCTCAATCTAATCATTGACACTAAGACATTACCATTCTTACTGTCATTATTGGCACTATGACATTACCATTCCCAATGTA
This sequence comes from Biomphalaria glabrata, assembly GCF_947242115.1. NCBI lineage: Eukaryota > Metazoa > Mollusca > Gastropoda > Planorbidae > Biomphalaria > Biomphalaria glabrata. Next base: position 204,787 of record NC_074720.1, read on the forward strand.
AACATTGACTATAAGACATTACCATTCTCACTGTTATCATTGACACTAAGACATTACCATTTTTAATATAATCATTGATACTAAGACATTACCAGTGTCAATGAAATAATTGACAATAAGAAATTACAATTCTCCATCTAATCATTGACACTAAGACAATACTATTCTCAATCTAATGATTGACACAAACACATTACCATTCTCAATCTAATCATTGACACTAAGACATTTTCATTCTCAATCTAATCATTGACACTAAGACATTACCATTCTCAATGTAATCATTGACACTAACACATTACCATTTTCAAAGTCATCATTGACACTAAAACATTACCATTCTTAATATAATCATTGATACTAAGACATTACCAGTGTCAATGAAATAATTAATAATAAGAAATTACAATTCTCAATCTAATCATTGACACTAAGACAATACTATTCTCAATCTAATGATTGACACAAACACATTACCATTCTCAATCTAATCATTGACACTAAGACATTTTCATTCTCAATCTAATCATTGACACTAAGACATTACCATTCTCAATGTAATCATTGACACTAACACATTACCATTTTCAAAGTCATCATTGACACTAAAACTTTACCATTCATAATCTTTTCATTGACACTAACACATTATAATTCTCAATCTAATCATTGACACTAAGACATTACCATTCTCAATGTAATCATTGACACTAACACATTACCATTTTTAAAGTAATCATTGACACTAAAACTTTACCATTCTTAATCTAATCATTGACACTAACACATTACCATTCTCTATCTAATCATTGACACTAAGACATTACCATTCTCAATCTAATCATTGACACTAAGACATTACCATTCTCAATCTAATCATTGACACTAACACATTACCATTTTCAAAGTCATCATTGACACTAAAACTTTTCAATTCATAATCTTTTCATTGACACTAACACATTATAATTCTCAATCTAATCATTGACACTAAGACATTACCATTCTCAATGTAATCATTGACACTAACACATTACCATTTTCAAAGTCATCATTGACACTAAAACTTTACCATTCTTAATCTAATCATTGACACTAACACATTACCATTCTCTATCTAATCATTGACACTAAGACATTACCATTCTCAATCTAATCATTGACACTAAGACATTACCATTCTCAATGTAATCATTGACACTAACACATTACCATTTTAAAAGTCATCATTGACACTAAAACTTTACCATTCATAATCTTTTCATTGACACTAACACATTATAATTCTCAATCTAATCATTGACACTAAGACATTACCATTCTCAATGTAATCATTGACACTAACACATTACCATTTTCAAAGTCATCATTGACACTAAAACTTTACCATTCTTAATATAATCATTGACACTAACACATTACCATTCTCTATCTAATCATTGACACTAAGACATTACCATTCTCAATCTAATCATTGACACTAAGACATTACCATTCTCAATGTAATCATTGACACTGAAACTTTACCATTTATAATCTTTTCATTGACACTAACACATTATAATTCTCAATCTAATCATTGACACTAAGACATTACCATTCTCAATCTAATCATTGACACTAACACATTACCATTCTCAGTCTAATCATTTACACTAACACAATACCATTCTCAATCTTATTATTGACACAAACACATTACCATTCATAATCTTTTCATTGACACTAACACATTAAAATTCTCAATCTAATCATTGACACTAAGACATTACCATTCTCAATGTAATCATTGACACTAACACTTTACCATTCTCAAAGTAATCATTGACATAGCATTCTTAATGTATTCATTGACAATAAGACATTACCATTCTCAATGTAATCATTGACACTAAAACATTACCATTCTCAATGTAATCATTGACACTTAGTCATTACCATTCTTAATCTAATCATTGACATACTATTCTTAATGTAATCATTGTCACTTAGACATTACCATTGTCAATGTAATAATTGACACTAAGTCATTACCATTCTCAATCTAATTATTGACACTAAAACATTACCATTCTCAATCTCATCATTGACACTAAAACATTACCATTCTAAATCTAATCATAGACACTAAGTCATTACCATTTTCAATCTTATCATTGAATTTAACACATTACCATTCTCAATATAATCATTGACACTAAATTATTACTATTCTCAATGTAATCATTGACACTAAAACATTACCATTCTTAATCTAATCATTGACACTAAGACATTACCATTCTTACTGTCATTATTGGCACTATGACATTACCATTCCCAATGTAAACATTGACTATAAGACATTACCATTCTCACTGTTATCATTGACACTAAGACATTACCATTTTTAATATAATCATTGATACTAAGACATTACCAGTGTCAATAAAATAATTGACAATAAGAAATTACAATTCTCCATCTAATCATTGACACTAAGACAATACTATTCTCAATCTAATGATTGACACAAACACATTACCATTCTCAATCTAATCATTGACACTAAGACATTTTCATTCTCAATCTAATCATTGACACTAAGACATTACCATTCTCAATGTAATCATTGACACTAACACATTACCATTTTCAAAGTCATCATTGACACTAAAACTTTACCATTCATAATCTTTTCATTGACACTAACACATTATAATTCTCAATCTAATCATTGACACTAAGACATTACCATTCTCAATGTAATCATTGACACTAACACATTACCATTTTCAAAGTCATCATTGACACTAAAACTTTACCATCCTTAATCTAATCATTGACACTAACACATTACCATTCTCTATCTAATCATTGACACTAAGACATTACCATTCTCAATCTAATCATTGACACTAAGACATTACCATTCTCAATGTAATCATTGACACTAACACATTACCATTTTTAAAGTAATCATTGACACTAAAACTTTACCATTCTTAATCTAATCATTGACACTAACACATTACCATTCTCTATCTAATCATTGACACTAAGACATTACCATTCTCAATCTAATCATTGACACTAAGACATTACCATTCTCAATGTAATCATTGACACTAACACATTACCATTTTCAAAGTCATCATTGACACTAAAACTTTTCAATTCATAATCTTTTCATTGACACTAACACATTATAATTCTCAATCTAATCATTGACACTAAGACATTACCATTCTCAATGTAATCATTGACACTAACACATTACCATTTTCAAAGTCATCATTGACACTAAAACTTTACCATTCTTAATCTAATCATTGACACTAACACATTACCATTCTCTATCTAATCATTGACACTAAGACATTACCATTCTCAATCTAATCATTGACACTAAGACATTACCATTCTCAATGTAATCATTGACACTAACACATTACCATTTTAAAAGTCATCATTGACACTAAAACTTTACCATTCATAATCTTTTCATTGACACTAACACATTATAATTCTCAATCTAATCATTGACACTAAGACATTACCATTCTCAATGTAATCATTGACACTAACACATTACCATTTTCAAAGTCATCATTGACACTAAAACTTTACCATTCTTAATATAATCATTGACTCTAACACATTACCATTCTCTATCTAATCATTGACACTAAGACATTACCATTCTCAATCTAATCATTGACACTAAGACATTACCATTCTCAATGTAATCATTGACACTGAAACTTTACCATTTATAATCTTTTCATTGACACTAACACATTATAATTCTCAATCTAATCATTGACACTAAGACATTACCATTCTCAATCTAATCATTGACACTAACACATTACCATTCTCAGTCTAATCATTTACACTAACACAATACCATTCTCAATCTTATTATTGACACAAACACATTACCATTCATAATCTTTTCATTGACACTAACACATTAAAATTCTCAATCTAATCATTGACACTAAGACATTACCATTCTCAATGTAATCATTGACACTAACACTTTACCATTCTCAAAGTAATCATTGACATAGCATTCTTAATGTATTCATTGACAATAAGACATTACCATTCTCAATGTAATCATTGACACTAAAACATTACCATTCTCAATGTAATCATTGACACTTAGTCATTACCATTCTTAATCTAATCATTGACATACTATTCTTAATGTAATCATTGTCACTTAGACATTACCATTGTCAATGTAATAATTGACACTAAGTCATTACCATTCTCAATCTAATTATTGACACTAAAACATTACCATTCTCAATCTCATCATTGACACTAAAACATTACCATTCTAAATCTAATCATAGACACTAAGTCATTACCATTTTCAATCTTATCATTGAATTTAACACATTACCATTCTCAATATAATCATTGACACTAAATTATTACTATTCTCAATGTAATCATTGACACTAAAACATTACCATTCTTAATCTAATCATTGACACTAAGACATTACCATTCTTACTGTCATTATTGGCACTATGACATTACCATTCCCAATGTAAACATTGACTATAAGACATTACCATTCTCACTGTTATCATTGACACTAAGACATTACCATTTTTAATATAATCATTGATACTAAGACATTACCAGTGTCAATAAAATAATTGACAATAAGAAATTACAATTCTCCATCTAATCATTGACACTAAGACAATACTATTCTCAATCTAATGATTGACACAAACACATTACCATTCTCAATCTAATCATTGACACTAAGACATTTTCATTCTCAATCTAATCATTGACACTAAGACATTACCATTCTCAATGTAATCATTGACACTAACACATTACCATTTTCAAAGTCATCATTGACACTAAAACTTTACCATTCATAATCTTTTCATTGACACTAACACATTATAATTCTCAATCTAATCATTGACACTAAGACATTACCATTCTCAATGTAATCATTGACACTAACACATTACCATTTTCAAAGTCATCATTGACACTAAAACTTTACCATCCTTAATCTAATCATTGACACTAACACATTACCATTCTCTATCTAATCATTGACACTAAGACATTACCATTCTCAATCTAATCATTGACACTAAGACATTACCATTCTCAATGTAATCATTGACACTAACACATTACCATTTTCAAAGTCATCATTGACACTAAAACTTTACCATTCATAATCTTTTCTTTGACACTAACACATTATAATTCTCAATCTAATCATTGACACTAAGACATTACCATTCTCAATCTAATCATTGACACTAACACATTACCATTCTCAAAGTAATCATTGACATAGCATTCTCAATGTTATCATTGACAATAAGACATTAACATTTTCAATGTAATCATTGACACTAAAACATTACCATTCTCAATCTAATCATTGACACTAACACATTTCCATTTTCAATGTTCTCATTGACACTAAGTCATTACCATTCTTAATCTAATCATTGACACTAAGTCATTACCATTCTTAATCTAATCATTGACATAACATTCTCAATGTTATCATTGACACCAAAACATTACCATTCTCAATGTAATCATTGACACTAAAACATTACCATTCTTAATCTAATCATTGACACTTAGACATTACCCTTCTCAATGTAATCACTGACAAAATGACATTACCATTCTCAATGTAATCATTGACACTAAGTCATTACCATTCTTAATCTAATCATTGACATAACATTCTTAATGTAATCATTGTCACTTAGACATTAACATTGTCAATGTAATAATTGACACTAAGTCATTACCATTCTCAATCTAATTATTGACACTAAAACATTACCATTCTCAATCTCATCATTGACACTAAAACATTACCATTCTCAATGTAATCATTGACACTAATTCATTACCATTCTTAATCTAATCATTGACTTAACATTCTTAATGTTATCATTGACACTAAGACATTACCATTCTCAATCTAATCATTGACAATAGGTCATTACCATTCTTAATCTAATCATTGACACTAAGACATTACCATTCTCAATCTAATCATTGACACTAAGACATTACCATTCTCAAAGTAATCATTGACATAGCATTCTCAATGTAATAATTGACACTAACACATTACTATTCTCAAAGTCATCATTGACACTAAGACATTACCATTCTCAATCTAATCATTGACACTAAGACATTACCATTCTCACTGTCATCATTAGCACTATGACATTACTATTTTAAATGTAATTATTGACACTAAGACATTACCATTCTCAATCTAATCATTGACACTAGGTCATTACCATTCTTAATCTAATCATTGACACTAAGACATTACCATTCTCACTGTCATCATTGGCACTAAGACATTACTATTCTCAATGTAATTATTGACAATAAAACATTATCATTCTTAATCTAATCATTGACATAACATTCTCAACATAACCATTTACACTTAGACATTACCATTCTTAATGTAATCATTGATACTAAGACATTACCAGTGTCAATGAAATAATTGACAATAAGAAATTACCATTCTCAATCTAATCATTGACACTAAGACAATACTATTCTTAATCTAATGATTGACACAAACACATTACCATTCTCAATCTAATCATTGACACTAAGACATTTTCATTCTCAATCTAATCATTGACACTAAGACATTACCATTCTCAATGTAATCATTGACACTAACACATTACCATTTTCAAAGTCATCATTGACACTAAAACTTTACCATTTTTAATCTAATCATTGACACTAACACATTATAATTCTCTATCTAAAAATTGACACTAAGACATTACCATTCTGAATCTTATCATTGACACTAAGACATTACCATTCTCAATGTAATCATTGACACTAACACATTACCATTCATAATCTTTTTATTGACACTAACACATTATAATTCTCAATCTAATCATTGACACTAAGACATTACCTTTCTCAATGTAATCATTGACACTAACACATTACCATTTTCAAAGTCATCATTGACACTAAAATTTTACCATTCTTAATCTAATCATTGACACTAAGTCATTACCATTCTTAATCTAATCATTGACTTAACATTCTTAATGTAATCATTGACACTAAGACATTACCATTCTCAATCTAATCATTGACACTAGGTCATTTCATTCTTAATCTAATCATTGACACTAAGACATTACCATTCTCAATCTAATCATTGACACTAAGACATTACCATTCTCAATCTAATCATTGACACTAACACATTACCATTCTTAAAGTAATCATTGACATAGCATTCTCAATGTAATCATTGACAATAAGACATTAACATTCTCAATGTAATCATTGACACTAAAACATTACCATTCTCAATCTAATCATTGACACTAAGTCATTACCATTCTTAATCTAATCATTGACATAACATTCTCAATGTAATCATTGACACTTAGACATTACCATTCTCAATGTAATCATTGACACTAAAACATTACCATTCTTAATCTAATCATTGACACTAAGACATTACCATTCTCAATGTAATCACTGACAAAATGACATTACCATTCTCAATGTAATCATTGACACTAAGTCATTACCATTCTTAATCTAATCATTGACATAACATTTTTAATGTAATCATTGTCACTTAGACATTACCATTGTCAATGTAATCATTGACACTAAGTCATTACCATTCTCAATCTAATTATTGACACTAAAACATTACCATTCTCAATGTAATCATTGACACTAAGTCAATTTCATTCTTAATCTAATCATTGACTTAATATTTTTAATGTAATCATTGACACTAAGTCATTACCATTCTCAATGTAATCATTGACACTAGGTCATTACCATTCTTAATCTAATCATTGACACTAAGACATTACCATTCTCAATCTAATCATTGACACTAAGACATTACCATTCTCAAATTAATCATTGACATAGCATTCTCAATGTAATCATTGACACTAACACATTACTACTCTCAAAGTCATCATTGACACAAAGACAGTACCATTCTCAATCTAATCATTGACACTAAGACATTACCATTCTCACTGTCATCATTGGCACTAAGACATTACTATTTTCAATGTAATCATTGACACTAAGACATTACCATTCTCAATCTAATCATTGACACTAAGTCATTACCATTCTTAATCTAATCATTGACACTAAGACATTATCATTCTCAATCTAATCATTGACACTAAGACAATACCATTCTCAAAGTAATCATTGACATAGCATTCTCAATGTAATCATTAACACTAACACATTACTATTCTCAAAGTCATCATTGACACTAAGACATTACCATTCTCAATCTAATCATTGACACTAACACATTACCATTTTTGTTGTTTTTATTAAAATTAAGTCATTACCATTCTCAATCCAATCAATAACACTAAGTCATTACCATTCTCAATGTAATCATTGACACTAACTCATTACCTTTTTCAATGTTTTCATTGACATAAGTCATTACCATGGTCAATCTAATCATTGACACTAAGACATTACAGAAAGTAAAAATCCCAGTCTTCACCAGAATTCAAACCTGAAACCCCTGGTTCAGAAGCTAACAACTTTACCACTCGGCCACCACACCTCCTACCTAATTTGACATTCTTTCTGATAATTAAGTAATAAAATGTATTCTTTGTCACAATTGGTCATAGCTAGAAGTTAGGCCTTTCTTAAAATTAGACAGTTTTTGTCTGACATGGTAGTTATCTTCTAATTCTTTTTTTTTTTTGGTTTCATTAATGTACTTAGTTTGTAGCTCCTTTTCCATATTTCATTGACCTCAGTTGATATCATGCAGAATGTCAAACTTTTTTTAGGTGGCATGCAATACAATAAAAAGCTATAGTATAATGATCTTGGCACAAAATTTTTTTTTTGTTTTAATTTTCGAAAAGGTCAATAGCAAATATTCTTTTTTTTTTATGCTTTGCTAAGCCTACTTAGCATACTTTATAAAAGTGCATAATTTGACTATGGTGAGTAATGCTTATAATATTAGCTTTTTCTTGCATCAAAGTAAATCAGAAATTATTTTTTAAAAATCAAATGTTGATTTAACATGATCATCAATTTAGTTGCTCAGAAAAGAAAAAAATGTCTTTGAATGAAAAAATGGTTAGAATTTTTAGAATAGTTAGGGATTAAAATGTAAAAAGAATGCCTTTTAGAATTTGCAATCTATATGGCAGATGATGTAAATGTCATCTGTTTCTGTGGCCTACTGTTATAAAGGTATCATATGGCCAGCACAACGACCAACCTTCTTTACTTTCCCCAACTAATGTCAGATACCCATTAGAATTGCACTGACCCAAGGCATTCTAAAATCCTGAAATTCAAAAACAATCTTCAACAAGATTTGAACCTGAAAACCCTTAGCTCTAAAGCAACCGCACTAAACCACTTAGCACCCCCCCCTCAACCACCACAGAGCTGTTGGGTGTTTGAGGTGTCCCTATCTCTACACAAAAAAATGCAATTAATTCTCAGAAAAAAGGACTATTTGCTTATAAATCAAATATTTATCTGATGATCAAAGAAAAACTCAAATCCCTTTAAAAAGTTTGTACAAATGCACATCTCCCAGTATATCAGAAAAACTGTGTTGCCACTCTTTAATGGTGCTTCACACATTGAGCATGTTTGTATTTTATACACCACATTAGATTACTATTGCTTTATGCCTGTGAAATATGGAAAGTATATCACCTGAAATACATCATGAATTAACTACATTTGCTGGGTATTTTAGTGAAGAAATTGTGGTTCAGAGAAACGCACTGCATGTGTCTAATGTCATTGCTGCCCAAGGCTGTCCTACTGATGGCTAGTATTCTTTTTCTGTAACTGTCCCTAACGATAGCGTTGTTGCTAAATTTAAATTTACCTTATTTGTGTTAGACACAATCAACTGAAAAATAAGAATCCATTCGAGATTTAAGTCTCAACTTTGAGATCTTTGACTGTTTGGCGGATCTTAAAATAATGACTGTAAATAAAACCAAACAAACTGCACATGTGTAGTAAATGCCTCTCCTCTTGTTTCTGATTTGTCTTTTCATTGTTGTTAATTAGTCATCTGTTCTTGAACCAGTTTCCACTGTGTAGTAGTCTTTTCGCTCAACAGCACATCCTTAATGACATAATCAAAAACCAACATGACCATCCTAAGGAACACGTCAGAAATGTCATCTTGAGGAAGAAGAGACTGCTGGCAGAAAAGCCTGATACCAAATATTGAGTTGCTGCTGCTGAGAATTTCGCAGTCGACAGACACACAGAGAAAAAAAAAAACATGTTTGGATTTTGGGAGTTATTAGAGAACATGGCTTTACATTACATATCTTGATTCTTAACTTGCTTCATATGTCTCGCTTTTCGAGCAATAATAATGGTCAGTTCAACTTGTTTTGTCTTCATCCTAAAAGCTGCAATACAAAGAAGAATATCAGAACTACTCGATAAGCGATCATCAGCAGCTTGTCCATCGCAACGAAAATCAATGCATTAGTATATTTAGTAAAGTTATTGACAGTTTCAGCAGCCAAACATTTGCAGTTTTCGTTTGATCGAATGTAGGGAAGCACGGTCCTCACTGATAAAGTTAACAATGAATGTGTACATTGAAGATTTTGTTCACGTTTTTAGTTGTTTTTTTTTTATTTCATGAATAAATAGAGTATTTAATGTTTACTGTTGAGGCTAAGACTTTGAGCCATGGTTAGCAGCTTGCACTCTGTGAAAAATCCTGAGGGCGCCCATGCCCATGGCTAGATCATCCAGATGATAGATTTAGACATAATAATAGTAATACAGATACTGTGAGATAGAATATATTCTAGATCTAAATCTACATTAGATAAGATAATAAAATCTAATCTAAACTTGTCCTCTAGTCTACTAGTGCCTCAAGGTCAATATTCTAGACCTAGATCTCTCTATATATAATAATAATTTAACTTATGAGTAATAGAGTCTAGAGATCCATATAGACATAGACTATCTACTAGATCTAGATTAACTAGATATGATATTGATAATCTATCTAGACGTCTAGAGTCTAGATCTACTAAAATCTACTTACGGTAAAATCATCGTTAACTAGAATAGAAACAATAGTTACTAGATTTACTAGAGTAGATTTTACTACTACTACTACTACCTACTACTAGTACTTAGTAGTACTACTACTAACTACTAGTACTACTGTACTACTATACTCTTTGACTTAGACAAAATACTAATTATGGTACTAGATTTTACTAGATCTAGAACAGTTTAGACTATTAAGACATTTACCCGTGTTGCTTCATCCGATAAAGATAAATGTTCGCGAACAGACAAAAGAATTTTTAGTTTATTTATTTTTTTAGAATTTTATTTTGTTTCTTACGCCTCTTTAAAGTTTCAACCTGCGAATGCTGTGAGTGTGAAAGCAAAACACTCGCCATTTTGTTATTTATATACAAAACTATAGATACGAATTTCGGCTAAGTGATAAAGAATTTAGTAAATATACGATTGCTTTCAACTATTACCCAGTAGATCTAGATCTAGATCAGTGCTTTTCAAACCTTTTTCAACAGGTACCGCTCGTCGATATCCAGTAAACTGAAGTAGATATACTTTACTGTCAAAGAATCGAGTTTTTAAAATAAAAACATCACTATAATGAAGATGTTAAAGCCAGACTCTATCCTGACTAGATATCTTGAAGTAACTGTTTAAAAACGGGCAGTGTATCTGTAACACACCATTTTTTGGCTCCCCCTCCCCCCTTTTTTATTCTAGGAACAAAAATTGTAATATAAATACATTGCGCTCAAATAATAAGAATAACTATAGAGTGTATTACCTAGCTCAAAATATCTACAATATATAGGCCTATTATATAGTCACAATCTAAAACTTCGCTTCTACAAAATGCTAAAGTTTCTCGTGATAAAAAAAGGACTTGCTGTAGCCTATAAGGCTATAACAGTCATTTTTTTAAAGCCGTTTGTGTTCTGACATCTATTGTGTTTCAGATTCACTTATAACAGTTTTGTTTGGCGAAAAATTGATTAGCTATGACTTCTGTTTTAACTAAGAGAACAAAATATCGCATGTCTTTAGGTAAGGTAGGCTATATATAGATAATGTTTTTGCCAAGAGAATCACTTTTGAGATTTATTGAAATACATCATTTAGCCTACATGCTAAAATGCGTACTCAATTATACAAACTATAATGTACCTTAATATTCCATAATAAACTGTAGATCCGTGTTTCTCAAACGTTTACTAGTTGTGAAAACAATTTCATTTGCACCCCCTTCCCTTTTTTAGCAAGATTTGGTCTAGGGAAGCGCTGAAAGCATCCCAATTGGGATCCGGAACGGTTTAACTCGGTTATAAGGACAAAGAAAAGTAACATACAGACATAATTTTCGCGTTTTTCTTTTAGAAGTAGGCCTAAATGTACAATATATTTTGGAATCCTAATGTACGTAGTAGATGTTCGTTAAAGCTGCTCCGTTTAGACTTTTTTTAAATTTTAATATTGAAACATTCGCTTGTCCAATGTGTAAATTTTTTTTTTTTATGTTTTGAATATTTTTTTCATATTTCAAGTTTATTGCACCCTAGCCCAAACTTCCTCCCAGGACAAGCGGGGATAGTGGAGGGTAGGGAGACCATCGATCATCTGTACTGGACGCATATACCACACAACAAGCCATATCCGTATCCCCTTATTAAACCGACTAAAACCGATAGCAGACAACATCATATCAGAAGAACAAGCAGGTTTTAGACAAGGTCGCAGCACAACAGAGCAAATCCTAAACCTCAGAATACTCTGTGAGAAATATCTCCAACACCAAGAGAATCTTTTCCATGTCTTTATTGATTTCAAGAAAGCTTCCGATTGAGTAGGCCTATAGCACGGAGCACTCTGGGCGACAATGGAAAAGTACAACATTAATAAAAACATAATCAAAGTTATCCAGAACCTCAACAAGGATGCCACCAGTGCCGTGTACTTCAACAATAATATTGGGGACTGGTTCAAAACCACAGTTGGAGTAAGACAAGGCTGCCTACTGTCACCAACACTCTTCAATATCTTCCTTGAAAGGATAATGGAAGATGCCCTCGAGGGCTATGAAGGTACTGTTAGCATTGGAGGAAGAAGAATTACTAACTTGCGCTTCGCAGATGACATTGACGGCCTAGCAGGGACAGAAGAAGAACTAGCTGACCTGGTGATGCGCATTGACAAGACTGCCGCAGCATATGGCATGCAAATAAATGCCAAAAAAACTCAAATTATGACCAATAGCCATCAGGGCTTTAAAAGAGACATCAGTATTGGAGGTGAAAAGCTAACTAGTGTTAACAGCTTCAAATACCTCGGAGCTATTGTCTCAGATGAGGGAACAAAACCCGAATTATTGGCCCGAATAGCACAGTCCATAGCAGCCCTTTCAAAACTTAAAATAATATGGAAAGATAAGGGCTTAGCCCTCGGCACCAAAATCAGACTGATGCGCTCTCTGGTCATGGCCACATTTTTATATGCTTGCAAGTCGTGGACGTTGAATGCAGAGCTTGAGAGGAGGATCCAAGCAATGGAATTGAGATGCTACAGAAGGATCCTAGGCATCACATTCAAAGACCGCATCACAAACCAAGAAATCAGAGACAGGGTTACTGTAGCGATCGGAGCCCATGATGACCTGCTAACTATTGTGAAAAGACGAAAGCTTAAAACCTTTGGCCACATTAAAAGATCTACGGGGCTCGCAAAGACCTTCCTTCAGGGAACAGTGCCAGGGAAAAGAAGAAGAGGCAGACAGAAAAAGCGATGGGAGGACAACATTAAAGAATGGACAGGCCTGCCATTGAGAGAGGTTCTAAACAAGGGAAAAAAAAGAGAGGAATGGAGAAAGACGGTCGACAAATCTTGCCTGGTGCCCCAACGGTCCAACAGACTAAGGGATAGGTAAAGGTAAATCTTCAAACTTCACTTCAAAACCAATGTTGTGAACACATTCTCACGACGCTATACAAACATAAACAAGTATCAACTATTTCACCACACTCTGCAACGAATCTTTCAAGAAGAGCTCATAAAGCCTCAACAGAACTAGTTCTTTTCAAAGCCATCAAACTTTATGGAAACCCAACGTCGTATGTTTAAAATTTGGCACAAGTGACCAAAACAAAAAGTCCAATTTCTACATTTAATGTTGAATGCAAAATCTCATTCATTCTCTTCTATGTTAATGCTTACTTAGGATGCAATGACACACACACACACACACACACACACAAAGGTTGAATTGTACTTTCGATTGTAGAGTGCTCAGATAGATGAAAAAATTGAGTCATCGATTCTTGGGTATAGAAGATCGTACGACTACAACTTGTCTTTGCTTGAGGCAGATAATTACCACCAAATAGTACGCGTACCCTAGTGCTATTAGAGCATGGAATGGGTTGCCTGAGCTATCCAGGAAAACCAGTGACTTGGCAGAATTTAGGTCATTGACTACATGCATGACGCGTAGGACGTAATCATCTTGTTTTTTGAAGTAACGTCTGTATTATATAAGATAAGGCACGATACCATGTGCATGATTTGATTATAGACCTAGGTTTAGATCCTTTGTATCTAGGAGAGTGGTAGCCATACTCGACTTCAAACATGACTTCATTGGCCTAGGGACACGCGTAGGGCGTAATCATCTATTTGAAGTAGAGTCTGTATTTTATAAGATAAAATACACCCCTCCCCCGGGTTGGCTTGCGGTAAAGAAGGCTTCAGGAAGCAACGTCGAGGAAAAATCAGGAGTGAAGCCCCATAAGTTGGGAGTGTCAACTATAACAACTGAGTTGGTGCCAAATGTAACACGAAGCGTTCCATTGAATTTCACCAGCAAGGTCGAGAGAGGGATTGTGACGCATGGGTCACCCAAAGGCTAGTAATTGGCTGGTAGACCAGAGAATCTCAATGTAGACCTATAGCCTACAAGTGCAACCTTATTTTGAATTGCTGTTCTTTCTACAGCGAATCCTCTACGAAATATAGTAGTTATGTTGTTAGTTCATCACTTAGAATGGGAGAGGCTTGCAATATGGACCAGGATCAAACGTGGACCACCTCGATATTATGGAATGTACAGTATTGCCGTAAACCAAATATTTAGTACGCAGTAGTGACTGCCCTTACTTAGTTTCATATCTATGTTCATACATCAATGTACAGAAAACGAGCATTTCCCAAGTTAAAGTAATTTTGCGTTTTCGCATATTTTCTTCTAAACTTTGTTCGTTATTCATTTCTGTATGAAATATGGATCGTTTGTGTATTCTAATATAGGCCAGTGGTCTCCATTAGATTCGTGACCATATCGCTAGTGAATTATATCAGATCCCATATGTATTATAGGCTAAGTTTCTGTATTTTTCATTTTCTGTATTGCCAGTAGTTGCTAACAGTGGTTTAGACAAGAACCTGTTTGATGTCTGTTGAAAACAGAGATGTGGGGCTGAATCAAAAGGCAAATACTTCTAAAAAAAAAACATGGACTACAACAGTAAATAGGATAATATTAAAGGGAAGCAACTTGGCAGAGTACAAGTATTATCAGATGTCCGATGAAGCTGAAATAGTAATAAAAAACATTTCTAGGAGACTAGATGCTCTTTGGTGGTACAAAAAAAAAGGGGGCTAATGAAACTTGTAGATGATGTAGCTAAAAAGAACAGCCTCTATCATGCCTTGTTTGAGCAGTGAGATTGCAGCTATATAGTCTTTTATATTAAGTTGCCTGTAGTTCTGCTAATGCGCCCTTTTGGTGCCAGTTACTTATATTAGTGAGTTAATAAGGCTTTTTGAGTATGAAGTTTCAGTATTTCACATAACAGCTACACTTTCCCAGCTGTGACCTACATATAATGTTACATTCAGCAGACAGAACAATGGTTCAGCTGTTATCACTTTAGGTTCTTATTCGCCCGCTACGATTTGTCTTAAATTTTCTTTTGGTTTCAAATGTGTAACTTCAGTACTAGTTTATAATTATTGATTTTCATTCAAACTGAGATGTAGTTATAAAGTATTTAGATCAGTGCAGTACATTGTAATGTGCTGGCTGAGAAGTTATGGAACAATCTCAGTATTTCTTAACTTAAAACTTAATCTATTCAACACAAGAAAATATATTAACAAGCAAAACTATAATCTGCGGACATGTCAGTCCATTTATTCAATGATCAACATAGTCAACCAAGGTCACTTAGACCCTTAATTTGAAGCAAACATAAATAAATGAAATCTGTGTGTACAGCAACAATGGTCATATTTTAGAGTTCACTTCCAGTAGATCCCACAGGACTGGAAGCAATGCTTGCCACTAACACTAAGACTTTGAACTAGGACTGGATAGGATTTCAATTGAACAAGTGAAACGATCAACTCAACACCTTGGTCCATAAGTTGAACTGTTTTGAACCTGGAGAAATGACTCAATATAATTTGACCAGAAGGCAGATCTGTTTCAACAAAAGCCTGAGTTCTAATTCATAAGTCAACAATATCAAGAAAAAAAAAGTGTCACTTTGTAATTTTACAGAACCAACTGAATGGCCAGAGTCTAATGTACATGATATCACACATTCACCCACACTAGATCTACAGATCAACATATGTTACTATCTAAAAATGTTTGAGAAATATATAAATCAATGTATCAAAAGGGAAAACAAAAGGTTTAAAAAGCTGCACATTGCCATCCAACTAACAATAGTCAACAAGAGACTGCAGTCTGGAAACATCCAGATCAAACTGGTTTTATTTTTTCTGTTTTTTGGAACATGTGAGAAGAAGTTAAGGAAATTATACACTTTCAATCAGATTACTAACTTAAGTACTAAGAGGCAACATTATCTATTTCTAGGCTCTAATTAGTAATATGATCACTAATATACCAAGACCCCCCTCCATAATGACGGAAATAAAAAGGAACAGATTACGCTGGGCAGGTCACCTTGAAAGAATGTCAGAGAACAGAGGAGCAGCAAAGATTGTTCACAAAACAAACAAAAAGCAGGCACCTCAAAGGTAGGCCACAGTACAGTGGCTTGACAATGTAGAGGCAGATCTAGAACAGCAGGATAGATCAGAATGAAAAGATGTGCTATAGTAGGTCAGGGCCCTCCAAGGGCTGTAGTCCCACCGGGATGGATGAACATAATGACTATTTTAAAGTTAAACTGCCATTATTACAAACTATTGAATTCAAACATGAGAAGGACCAACTGATTTTTATGTTTTTTTTAAAGTGACTGGATTTTTTTTCTACCTTTCCCAATTGAAATGTTTAATTCCCAATTGAAATGTTTAATATACACACCTCACTCATGTATCTAGCAATGGAAAGATGACTAGAAACTTTAAGACCAGAAAGTATTTACCATAAAGACTAAATAATTAAGCCCCAGCTGACTACATAATCAAGTCTCAGTCCCTAGATCAAGGATATGATTTGTCTCTCTTTTCTTTCATCTTCAGTTTTGGAGATCCATCTGTTTCATTAAACTGTTCCTGGAGAAAAGGAAAAAATCAAACAAGTCAAAACTTAAGACATAGAGAGGTATAGAGAATTATTAAATAAATTCTCTAATTCAAAGCAAATGAAAAAAATAAAAAAATAATTAAAGAAATGTGCACCCATATAAAGCAATAGAACACTGCAAGTCAGACATGGTCATGCCTTATTACTGTTACACAAAAACTAACACCTGAATTGTATTACCAGCTTCAGATAAGAAAGATACTATACAACTATTGTAAATTAAAAACACATATGTTTAACATGGCTTTACAATAGATTGATGCTTACTTAATTTGAAGAAGAAAAAAAAAACTTTGTTTTTCTATTACTTGATTTCTAAATCAAAAGTGTATGTTATTAGTGGACTGTAAGTAATCTATGTACATTGTTGTGGTACTACTAATAGCATTGAATATACAATTAATTTAGTTACATTTTAGTATTTAAAAAATAGTTTAGATGTATGTGTATAAAATAATTTGAAAACAAAAGCTTTTAGACCATGCTTATTTATGTCAATTATTTCACATGTGAAGAATGGTTCTTAGTGAATATAACAAAACCAAAAAATCAGTTTTCTGTCCATAAATGTTTACCTCTGTAAAATAACACAAATTAAACCTTTATGGCAATATCAAAAGGTCCTCAGTGCTTGCAAAACTCTCCTCCAGGGAACAGCACCAGGAAAAAAAAGGAGACAGAGGAAGCAATGGGAACACAACATTAAAGAATGGACAGGCCTGCCAATGAAAGAGATTCTATTAAGAGGAATGGAGAAAGATGGTTGACCTATATTGTGTGGTGCCCCAATAGTTCAACAGACTAAGGGACAGGTGAAGGTGAAAAGTTTACCTTGCTCTTAGAGGAGTGACTCTGTTGTTTAGATTTCTCTTTATAATCTCTCTCTGCATACATTTTGGAGGATCCATTGGCTTCCCCATTTTGTTTGCCTACATTTAGTGGAGAAAAAAAAGTTTGGAGCCTTGAGGCAGTGCCTTCATCTCAAAAATATTTGTACAGAAGTGTGTAAAACAAGGAGTTCTAGAATGATTCTATCAATACGTACGTGAAGCTAGATAATGATCCTCACTTTTTCTTCTTTTGGAAAGTTCTGGGTCATAGGTTTCAACAGTGTTCCTGAAGAGAATCACTGGAGTTGATATAATACATTTATAATCTCTCCTAAACTAATTTGATACCACTTAACAATTATCCCAATGTGTCCTAGTCTACATTTTTATAGCATTTAAGAATAATACAATTCATAATCTTTTCTTAAAATATACACCAAAATGTTTTTAATTGCTTAAAATTTAATTTTGAATAGTTCCCCTTGGAATACACAGATTTCTTATTTTCAATCGTGTTTTTCCCAAAAAAAGGATGTTTTTCAAGAGTGGGGGCTAAAAAAAAAGGATCTATATTTAATATTAATTTTTCATATGAAAATGACATGGGATAGTGAGCTCAAGACAATTAATTTATGTTTTATATACATTATATATTAAGTTATGTTAAAATATGAATAACTATCATTAAGAACAGTTTTAGTTCAGTTTGGATCATAAAATATGGTCTAGATCTTAATAGACTTGGTAAGTCAGTAAGTTTTTATTTTTACATTCCATTATCCAAAATAAAATATCATTTAGGTTTTATAAATATTAGTATTTATCTAAAAAAGGCATACAGTCCCATTTAATTCTATACCAAACTTAACATTTTCCGAAAACAAACAAACAAGTTGTTGAAGTTTAATCATAACAGGGTAGTGAAATACATATGAGAAAAATGGATAATTCAGTTGGAACATGGAAAATAATTATGGAGAGAAAGAGTTAAAAAAAGATTTACACTAGGACACAAAAAAAATAAACATACCCTCTTTTTATCTTTACGATCTTTTTCCATTTCAAAAGACTCATCAGCTTCTTGACTTGTGGGACTCTGTCAAATAATAAGTAAACTGGGAATTAGAGCTCTATATCTGTTGCTGTTACCAAACAGTGCTCTATCAAGTGGTATTTACTATTAAAGTGTCCACTGATTGGTTTAAATACCACAATGAGCTTTAACATAAACATCTTTTACATTTCACAAATTAGTTGACCAAGTGCAGGCAATTTTCTTTTCTCATTTAAGGTATAAACAACAAGAGAATTTTTTTTAAAGAGTAAATCAATGAAACAAAAGCTGAGATTTTATCTAGGAATAAAATGTTTAAAGTTAACTGCAGACCATCAGAGATTGATGATCCCAAAATGACAGCTAAAGCAATTTAAATTAGTTTTATGTAATTTGATAGTCTAAGCCATTATGAAGTCACACTTTAAACAACGAATATCCAGGTATATATTGTATATCACATAAGCTAAGCCACCCCATCATTTTTAAAAATTATGTTTAGCTTGGACAGAAGATGCCATATCAAAAATACTTTTAGAAGGAAGCAGGCTAAAAGAGATGGGGCTGACTTAGTGTGTCTAGAGGTCACAAGGTCATTACCTTTCTGTGCTTGCTTTGTCCATCCACTGGTGACTCCTACAATCAAGAAGTAAGTTGCACAACATGTCAACATGACATGCAGTGGCTGTTGTGGTGGTAAAGAAGAAGATGATGTGCTGGCAAAGCATCTCATGTTTTGTTTTAGTGCCACAACCATGCCAGGCCAGAGTGCAATTCATCATGCCCTTATCTCCCCCACCCCCCAAAAAAAAAAAAACCAATGAAAACATTGCTATATCAAACAACATATGATCAGGGCATGATGAATTGAAGACAATTGAAACAGCTTTCATTGCAGCAAGAAAAATATTTTAAAACAATTAAACAAATGTTTCTGATAAAAGCAAGACACTAATTAGTGAAACTTTTATTTGACTTATGAGTTTAGCTTTTGCAGTTGTAAGACCTAAGTAGAAAATCTCTATAAGAAGTCTTGAGAATAAGATATGGTTTCAAAGAAAACCTATTACCCTATGTGATTCACCTTCAAGTTTGGGTTGAATGAAGGTGGACAGCACTATCTCTCATGATATTTAATATAGAAGTTTTATTTCTAGGTTATGTTGGTATCTTTTTTATGTTACTGAATGAATATTATTTCAAGATCTTTTTTTTTTAATTTGGATACATTCATTTCTTTCTGAACAATACATTTTACAAATAGGCCCACACATGTTTAGACTTGGGTCAGCTTTTACTTTCATATGGGTCTTGTTCTAATGGAAGTAAAACATTTTTGGTCAAAAAAAATGAAACAGGTTTACATCAATAAACAGAAAGAAAGTTTTGAAAAATACATTGGCATCCATCATTATCACTTAGATAATGGACATAAGTTACTTTTAGAACCAACATTCAAAATGATGTGCAATAATGAAAAATAGAGACAGACAAAATCAATGTTGCATACAATCTACTGCTGGTTTGTTTATTCATGGACCAAAATGTACAGTACACTCACAAAACAAAGTGTACAGTACACTCACAAAACAATGTGTACAGTACTCACAACTGTTTCTATCAAGTTTGTTCTCCCACCTTCCTGTTAACATTTCATTTGTATTCTTACTAGCCAAGAAATGTACTCAGTCCCTCTCTATGGTCAACACTTTCTGGTCTTAAAAAGTTTCTAGTCATCTTTCCATTGCTACTTCGCTGAGACCACATTATTGATACTGATCACGGCTCCATTCCACCACCCCCTTTTTTTTTGGAACATGCTAACAGTGCAGCATAAAGACAAACATATTAATTACATTTCCTGTTATTTACATACTACAAAAGACAAGTATTGTTAACAGAAGTAAGACAAAGGAACAATCGCACTGGAGTGACAATAAGCAGCTACACGTCAAAACATCATCACAAAACAAGCTGACAGGTAAACAGGGGACCAAGAATGCAATGCAGACAGGTTGAGAGTCTAGTAGCCCTTTTATACTGGAAGCTTTAGTGATGTTATCTAATATATAGCATAGTGCAAAATTTACTCTCAACATGGGCAAATTGAGTTGATGTCTACAGAAAACAGGTTATAACTCAAACATCACAAAGAAGCTTGTTTTAAACCTAATAACTATTGCCAATAGCATAAGTATCGGAATTTAAAAATGGATACCCATGGAGAATTCCAAATGGTCACTGCCTCAGAATACATGTCAAATCACAGCTTTCATCAGTGTTAATATTTCTTATTGATATCTGCACTGAATTCTTGCCTTTTTAAATACTTTAAAACAAAATTCAGAAAGGGTTGGATGTTATAGGCCCTGCTAGTTGTTTTCATTTCAGTGGATAGAGGATGGAGAGTGATTCGTTTCTGTATGGCTCCTTCAGTATGACCTTGTTCTTAGGTTGTTTCAGACAGCTGCAGAGGATGGATTAACTCTTGTATCACAGCAGTACATCAACGTAGCTGGCAGTCACTCAACATGCTGAAGACACCAACTTCACTTGAGACTTCTGACCAGGTGGGAAGACAGCACTGCTTCGTTCAGACAGCAGCATTTTATAACTTTGCTCAAATAATGACTTTCTTTTGATATCAGGACTCTGCTAGTCGAATGGTTTGCAGGTGGTATTAACAGCAGCAAGAAGAGATCATTTATTATCTTCCCTACTATCAACTTTCAAGGCGTCTATATTTCAGTCATCATATGTCAGTATCTTTCAATAAATGCTTCTTTGACTTTAACTGCACATATTGGTAAACCAAAGGCTGATGAGCAGCATGTTTCATAAGACCAATTTCCTCTCTTCACAGAAAGATTTTTGTTCACTACACCTCTATCTCCTCAAGAAAAGGATGCTTATCAAACAGATCAGGCTTTTGACACCTTGAAAGGTAAATTTCTTCCTCTGTTCCATTGGTTTCTTTGGCAACAATATTACATGATGCAATAGGCAGTCGTAGGCAGAGTGACGTTAGTTGGTTTCAAACCTGACCACTTGCAATATACATCAAAAAATAAGTTATCCATCCAAGATTTGTCTCTCTCTATGCAAGCTGCTTATCAATGTTATTGTTTTGAAGGAAGGGTTTCAAAGTGATCAAGCTCTTTGTTTTTAACATAGACATTTTCATTTCCCTTGTCACTGTGCTCTCTATGTCTGGGATTCACCTTTTTCTCAAGCCGCAATGTATCAGTATCATCCATTTTGTGCCTTCGTCTCTTGTCATCTGGCCCCAGCATTTTTGGATCTTACTGCCTCCATTTCTCTTGTTTATTCAAGCTCTCTTCTGTTAATTCTCTCCTTGTTTCACCTTCTACTTCCGTTTCCACATTGATTTCCTTATTGATTTGATCTCTGCTTTGAACACTTTCCATTTGATCTTGTTTTATTCACATTAGACTTTGGGTTATCTTTGACGCTTTAACACTTGACGGAGAGGATACTCCTTAAACCATATTGTGGTTAGCTTGTCTGGGAGAACTTGTCTCAGGACAAAAACCTTCCACTACACTTGTATACTAACCTGAGATGACCCACTCATTTCCAGACGCCTTCGTTTAGGATCTGAAAAAAAATAATTAAGAAGTTTCCACTGAAACCAGATTTGGTCTTCAGAACAACTGTAATGGTATAGAACAAATGACAAATAAAGAATAATGCTTACAGTGATTGAGAAAAAGGATTGTCTGGCAAATGTGGACAAATAATCAGAGAATATTGGCATTGCTTTTGTTGCTAACTGATTGAATCAATCAAAAATGTATTCCACACTTGTAAAAGAAGAGCACTGCTTCTATTAACTGGATGTTTTATATCACTATTTATAAAGCCCCATAGAAAATAAATAATATGGAAAGAAATCATGTGACTTAAAAGAATATTTTTTCTCTCTTCAGTAGAACTAGTATACACAAAACTGTACAACAGGAGGCAGTGTGGTAAAATGTCAAGCTTTGAAATAGACGTTTACAATTCCAGAGAAAAATGAAAGTTTAAATTCTGTATTTTAGGTCAGTCTATATTTAACTTAATTCTTAAAGGTACATTTAACTTAACTTTAACAGGTACATTTATTGGAAAACAGAAAAATTGTCACATTTTGCATAGATTAGAAACCAGCTATTTAGAAATACAGGTATCATTAGAACAGGAGATCTAGCCTTGAAAACTTAACTAACTGGCTACTTAATGTCCAGGAGATCTAACCATGAGAACTAACTGACTACTTAATGTCCAAGTTGGTCACAAGATTCCATCCCACTAAAGAAATGATGGAGGGCTAGCCCAAAAATAAATTGGTCAGTAAGAAGTTCACAGGAAGAGAAAGTTAAAAAAAAAAGGTAGATGAATTATAAACTTTCCTAACTGATCCTGAACTATTGATATTACAGTTGACTTTGTACCTCTTTCCTCCAAATGTTTGGGTGATGGCTCAGCACTATGTCTGTGGGAGGATGCGCTCAAGTTGTGGCTTGCACTGCTCCCTTCGTAGTCTTTCACCCTGGATGAATGTCTCTCTTCCTCCTTGGCGAAGGCTTCACGTCTTTCCTCTCACGCTTCTCTTCTTTGGCTTTCTCTTTGGCCAGCTTGGTTGCTTCCCTGTCTTAGCGGTCACTTTTCTTCAATTTCTCCTCCTTGGGCGTTTTGGGCCTAACTGAGTCCTCAGTCTGATCTGTGCCTGCCTGCCTGTGGTATTGGTCAGGACTATCTCGAGCTTCTTTCTTTACTCTAACACAATTGAAATAAATATTACAAGTTAAATCTGGGTTTAGTAAAAAAACATGAAAAAATGTATTTTACTAACAAAGAAAAAAAGAACGATGCATTTATTGTACAGATCAATTGGGTTGGGATGTTTGTACAATTTAAATTGTCATTTGACAATTGTGGTAAAGTTTAAAATAAAGTCATAAACAAAGAAAACTAGCACAAGAGAACCACAATTTAGATATAACACAAAGGAGAAACTAGAGCTCCATTCTTCAACCTGATCAAACCACATGAAAGAAAAAGAAGAATTATGTAAATAGAAAATGTGAGGAAGTTTGCTTTCCTTTAGCGCCAACTAGAACTGACAGGTTCAAGAAGTGACAGGTTCAAGAAGTGACAGACCTATAACCCTATAACTCCAATTAAAAGCAAATACTAAGAAAAAAAACTCAGATCAAAACTGTATGAAATATTTTGAATGTGACAAAATTAATTTAAAAAATGTTAAAAACAAGTATATAATACCAACAAACATAGATAGAATGGAAGAATGATGCAGTACCTAGAGCAGGTAGAAGCAGTAGTCTGTGAAATAAAAGTCACTTGATGTCAGTTTACCAGTGTAGATTCTCTTTTTTCTCTGCTGCTCTCTTCTCTCTTTCACTTTCTGTAGCTCTCTTCTCTTCTCTTGAACTGAGTTCAGGTTTGACATCTTTGGAGCGTCCTGTTCAACATAAGACAAATATCACAAATGAATAAAAAAGATCAGAAGAATCATTGATCCTAAAAATATTTGACAAGTTTAAGCCTGCCTTAAAATCTACATCTCTCTCAATCACTGATCCTAAAAACGTTCGAAAGGTTTTACACAAATTTAAGCCTGCCTTACCATCAACATCTCTCTTAGTACTGATTCCTGATGAGCTGTCTGACTGCCACTGCTGTTGTGTCTGATTCTGTGCTGCTGTATTGTTGGTTTTCTTTGGCTTAGGGAAGAAATATGTTTCATTACTTTCACACCGGGTAGATAAAAAATGTATTTTAAATAGTCCATTCATTGGTCTATGTATATAGTAAAACTGTAGAAAGCATTGTTATATTTTTTTTAATAAAATTAATGTTGTGAATGTGCATACAGTTTGACAACAGACTCACTTCTTTTATATGGAATTCCGTTTCTTGTACCCAAGTTGGTTTCTTGCTCATTAACTGTCCAGCATACCTAGCATAGCATTACATAAACATTTGTGAAGGTAGGCAAATATACATATACAAAGGCATTTATAAAATTAGACTAAACTATCAGGCAACTCATGTCTAGTTTTAGCTATAATAGATTGTTCTTTCTTACAATATAACTAATGCATAAATATCTGGTCTTTTATCCTTCTCCTCTTTACTAAGTTTATCCACTCGTCTTTCTATGGCCATTCCAATCTGAGTCATTCTTGGAAAGTTAGGCAAAATCTGAGAGAAAACAAAATGTTATGTCACACAACTATATGTAAAGTAGAACAGCTGATAGGTTATTTACAAGACAATGTAAGGCAAGTGAATAAAGAAATGACCAATGTTGGGATTGTTAAAACAGATACAAAGTTAGGGATAATACTGTGTAGTGAATATTGGTAACTCAGTATGCTCACAATGATGTGAACATGGTCATCATTTTTTTAAAAATACCAGCAGATAATTAGTGAGAACTAAATGAAAACAGTTCACCAGATCAAACTGTCTCCAGTACAAGATCTGACAGGAGAAACCAATTAGATACTCAGTACAAGATCTGACAGGAGAAACCAATTAGATACTCAGTACAAGATCTGACAGGAGAAGACAATTTGATACTGGGCCACAAAGGGACATCTTTTCTGTATCAAACAAAACTTGATTCAGCCCATACAGTAACAGTTGCTTTGACATACAAGCAAATAATGACCTGAAAGAGAAGTTCAAGTCCAACAATTTTTTTGTTTCACCTGAAGCAGCATTTACCTTCAAAAACTATTAGCTGCTGAAATTGTGTCTTTATTTTCTTTTACAGACTTATGCAAGCAGGTATTTTCTTGTCTGAAAATAAAACTAGCCTGACCTTGTTGAAGACTAGTCTTTAAGACTATTGAATGAATCTTTCATTCTAGACACATCTACAAAACTATTAAATTGGGTTCAATTCTAATAGTTAGCTTCTCAATTTTTGATGACATCCTATCATCACCATCAACAATTACCTATAATAATCATTTGATACAAAAATAATCTCAAAATCTTCATTATCTGAAAGCAAGAACTTATCAAGAACTTACTTTGGTCAAAACAATCAAAGAATTTCTCATCTGACTGTAGTTCTTGGACTCCAAACATGTGATCACAGACTAAAGAAAGAAAAAGGTAATAGTTAGCCTATTTAACCAGTCTAACTAGAAAAGCCAATGCAAAATCCATGTTTTGGGCACCCTAGATTCTGGATCTAGCACAGGGGTTGTACTAAAGGTATAAGAGATGGAGGCACTGAACTCTGTCTGACACAGGCTTTGTCTGCTCTGGTTTTATACTGTTGATGCACAAAATATTTTTTAAAATTTATAGATATATATTTTTAAAAAAAGGGGGGGGGGGGCAATTCTGTATTATTAAACATGATGAATAATGTCTGCTTATATATTGAGCAATTTCTATAAGCTTTTTGAAATCTGTTTTTTTTTCTATGGAGGATCCTTACTATATAAAGAAAAATAAGAAAAAACAGGTGTGAGAAGACCCATTGGCAGCCACATACTCCTATCAAGGTTAGTATAGGGGGGGGGGGGGTAAAGAGTTAATCATACTCCTCACATTAGTAATGCTCTTATAGCTACCCCACCAGATCTGACTGTTTAACAAAAGAAGGGAAGGGTATCAGTCCCCAAAAGTCCACACTCTAACCCTAAACCTAAACGCAAAGACATTTGATTTAAAGTCTTCACCTTAGTTAGCCTAAAATGCCATTTATGACAAACATGTCTGTAATTAACATAATCAAGTCTGTTCATTTTGTTATTCATATCAGTTCCTTTACGGAAGACTGTTAGAAAACCTGGAAAGTTGAAGCACTCCTGAAAGTAAAAAAAAAAAGTATAAAGTGAATAACTGGCCTAGAAAAATGTTAGCACATCTTAGCATGTCTTATCAGAGAGAAAGATTGTTCACCTTTTCATAGATAGCTGGACTGCTGTGCCACCTCATGACAGTCTCTAAAGCACTGCACAGAAATCTGCCATAACATCAAGCCTCATTATCAGTACAGCTAGTCACTGTGTAAGTAATGTCATTGAAGACCTGAAGAAAAGCACTTCAGAAATAAATATATAAGAATCCTGGGTTGAAACAGCAACAAAGACATTAAAATCTCACACTTTATAGTTTGAGCTGAGACTTAGTGGGTGTGCAAAGTCAAAAAAAAAAGACAAAAACAATTTACAAAAAGTTTCAGGCTCTATAGAAATCTAAAATTAGAAAAAAAAATCAATCTGGATTGAACAGGTTAGGTTTTTTGCATGATTACCTGACATCTACATATCTTAAAACAACAGTATGGGGTGGAGTTTATGTATTTAAAATACTGGTGCAAACATATATAAATATATTGTAATTTGAATGAATTCCAACTACAAATATTGTAGATAGAACGTGCCCAATACTTACCCTATCATAAGTAATAAGAGTGGAAAAATTGGGTGTTTTCAAATTATGAAGAACTTGTATAAAATGACCACAGTATATGGCATCACTGGCAGTGAAACAACAGTGTGGAAACAAGCAATACTGAAGTAGATTGGTGGTCATCTCAGACTTGAGAGTCCCTGGGAAACCAGAGTTAGAACAAGATCAGATATGGGTACAAACGTATCAATGTATGTATATGTGTGTGTGCATTTGTGAGTACCTGTGGGAAACCAAGAATGTTTCTCCTCTTCTAGTCTCTCCATCACTCTCTGGACATGCTCCACCTGCCTCCTAGCTTCATCTTTCAATCTGTCAGTTAAGATCTTGCATCTTTCTTGCTCTTTACGTTTCTTGCTGACAGGCTGCGAGAATTAAATATCATAACCAGGTTGTTATTGATTTCTGAAGAAACTATTATACAGAATCAAATCCCAGGCCATCATATAGAATACATTGACTACAAAAAGATCGGTCCAAAAATACTTGCATTGGAATTGGGCAATTACATCAACATGTTTTCTATAGACCATAGATGTCTAAATAGATCACAATTCTTTTTTTTATTATTTAAATCATAGTTGTGGCTTTGCTTTTCAACATACAATTATACAGAAGACAAGCAATCAAGGACAGACTAAACAAGGTGACTGAGAGATAAAGTGCTTGACTTTCAAACAAGGACAGACTAAACAAGGTGACTGAGAGATAAAGTGCTTGACTTTCAAACAAGGACAGACTAAACAAGGTGACTGAGAGATAAAGTGCTTGACTTTCAAACAAGGACAGACTAAACAAGGTGACTGAGAGATAAAGTGCTTGACTTTCAAACAAGGACAGACTAAACAAGGTGACTGAGAGATAAAGTGCTTGACTTTCAAACAAGGACAGACTAAACAAGGTGACTGAGAGATAAAGTGCTTGACTTTCAAACAAGGACAGACTAAACAAGGTGACTGAGAGATAAAGTGCTTGACTTTCAAACAAGGACAGACTAAACAAGGTGACTGAGAGATAAAGTGCTTGACTTTCAAACAAGGACAGACTAAACAAGGTGACTGAGAGATAAAGTGCTTGACTTTCAAACAAGGACAGACTAAACAAGGTGACTGAGAGATAAAGTGCTTGACTTTCAAACAAGGACAGACTAAACAAGGTGACTGAGAGATAAAGTGCTTGACATTCAAACAAGGACAGACTAAACAAGGTGACTGAGAGATAAAGTGCTTGACATTCAAACAAGGACAGACTAAACAAGGTGACTGAGAGATAAAGTGCTTGACTTTCAAACAAGGAGTTCCTGTTTCAAATCTATGTGAATACTGGGATTTTTTATTTTGGGACTTGGTTGGTTGTTGTGCTGGCTGTGGGCCATAGAAACAGATGATAATTACATCATCTGCCCTTCAGATTGCAGTCTGAAAAGGGAACTTACTTATTTTTTAAACGAGGTGGCAATTAATTTAAATGTCTGGCTAACTTTTATTGGCTGCCAACACAAATGGTTAGAATGATAAAGGAATGATAATGTGAAATGTGTTTAATGTTCTTGAAGTATACAGAATTAATAACATTATATCACATCTAGTCTACATACCATGTCTTTGTTAGCTTCCACTGTACTGATTTGATTTTCCTGCAGAAGATCTGTTTCTCATAAGCACCTTTAGGAACATACAAGTCATACATGGACAGTGACCAGAAAGTGATGTAGAACTGTGGCCTGGAACAAGGAAACATTCATTGGGTTACACAAGGGAATCAATCATTCATTCTTGAATCAAGCTGGGCTGCTATGTAAGACTTACATCAGGTCATCCCAAATTTTAGATGAAAACACTGGCTTGATGGCTTCAACCACTGGTCCCATAACCTCTTTGTAAGCATTAATGTAGCCAATGGTCTAGAATCAATGAGAGACACAAAAAAATGTTTTATGTAAAAAGAAAATGAGTAGAAAAAGACAAAAGATTGAACAATATACTAAAAGCTACCTTATGATTCTTTTTGTCCTTCAACTTTTTCAGTTCATCATATTTGACCTTTAATGAGATGTAGAGACTTGGGTTCACTCTCTTAAGTATTGCACAACAGTCATTAGTATATTATACTTTTTTTTTAAAACAAAAAGTGAAAGTTAAAGACTCCAGGGTAAATGATGATGCAGTGTGGCTTAGCACAATGACCTTGACTTCACCAGCTGTAGATGCATACCCATCTAGAGTAAAAAACCATAATGCTTCACCAAGACCCAATCTGTGACTTTTGATTCAAAAGGCTCAACACTTTATCAATCAACTACCCTGCCAAACTTAAAAATGGAGTACTTAAGAATAATTATAAGAACAATTTAAAGATGAAAAGAATTATTTGCTTTTCAAAGAAAAAAAATTAAGAAACATATTGTTATACTAAATCTGGGCAGACAATTCAATTTGAAGCTTACATTGATAGCATGTGCATAGAGAAGTTTGGAGAGAAAGAAGGCAGCTGAATGAGGGATATGGTAGGTTGATAACAAGACATCAATGGGAGGTAATCTCTTCACAAACTCTTCTGTACTGAGTTGCATGAAGAGGAAACTTTCTTGTCATATTTTCCACTGTCACTAACAACTAAGATGGGCTGTGAGGTTGAGTGGCATGAACTGCTTGGACATGTAACAAGGGGCATAAGTTTGAATCTCAATGTACATCAGGAAATTTTTATATTGACATGTGATCGAGTTGTGTTTGCTGAGCGCCCAAATAAAAAAGAAGCACAAAAACTTTCTCCCAGACACCCTCTTTTTTTTTAAATTTTTTTTTACTTGGCTACAATGTCAAAATAATTAAAAGTGCAGGAAAATATTAATAAGGAAGCATGGTCAAGAGGCTAAGTACGCTTGAACTTGGCCTGGCTACCTATGAAGGGGGCTCGAGGTTCAAAACCAGACTAAAGGCAGCATAGAAAAACCTTCTCCCAGATACCCCCATCCCCTCCCACTGGTCCACAAATGAAATTGGACCATAGCACTCTGAGCCTGCTACATAGCATGAAAGTAGCACTATATAAAAGCTATAATTTTACATAGGAAAAGAATTATATACAGACAAATGAACACATTTGATGAAGTTAATGAAAATGTGTGCCATTGCCTACCTGATCATAGAGTTTTCCAACTAGTTTTAAATGTTTGTTGACATCTTCAGCAAATACAGTGCTGTCTCTCTGCTGAGACATCAACAAGCACAAAGATAGGCAAGGTCATGCTCTAACAATGTGTCTTTTAAGCGAGTAGAAGATTTTTTTGTGTTCCGAATTTGAGAAAAGTTGCTGCCCTGTAAAGTACACAAAATGCATGAGTATAATAAGATTGTACATTCTGCGTGTTCAATGACACTATTACTTGAGATGAACTGTACCTCTTGTCTGACCAGCTCTCCACCAGCCATTGCTTCCAACTGATCATCTGTGACTTTTTCAGAGATTTCCACCCCAGCCATTTTTTGCACCACCTCTCTCAAGAGCAGTAGATCAATGCTAGAAATACAATGTATAGCATACAATGTATAGCTGTGTCAATAATTCTTTTACAAATTTACATTCAAGTGATGCTAGGGATGATGCTCCAAAAAATATTTCATTAAAACTAGTTTTTACCTTTTGCCTGCTTTAAGTTGATTGGCCACATACTGCAAGATACCTGTCAACTCTACTTGGTATTTATGACAAAAAGCTCCAGCAAAGTTGGCAAGACCTGACATTGGAATGAAAACATTAAACATTAAGGTTTATTCTTGAGGTTAATATTATGAGAACACAAGTTATTGAATGTTAATTTATAATGAACAAAACTATTAAGACAATTTAAAAATAGCTAAATGTATTACTTTGGAGCCAGAGTGAGATATTCATGTTATATGTTTTCATCCTGTCTTTCTCTGGATTAGCAATGGCTTCAATGATACAAACTGTTTCTAATGTAAGGATCATTAAGTATTATCTATTATTCATGTTTAATTGTTTGACATTTTTAAAATAGAATGTATGCATTATTTTCACCAAACAGAATAAATAAACTCATAAAATGGAAAACTAGAGATTATCCCATGTCATAATCATAGGGAAAAATATTTTAAAGAACATTATTGTAACAACACTTTTTTCTCTGTAAAATAAATTTAAAAAAAAAAAATCAGGAAATTCAATACATCTAGGGGAAAAATTTAAATGCAACAATTGAAAGCCCTGTTCAAGAGACAAAAAGGTTTATACAGTTTTAAGATATTTTTGTTAGCCAAGATTAATCTTTTCAAACTAATGTAGTAAATGACTACAACATTAAATTACACTTGAAGAGTTAAAGAACATCCAGACCACTTTAAAGGATACATGTTAACATGTCATAAGAAATAGTTGTCAGGTACTTGAGGGAGTCAACTACTGGACCAATCAAGTTATCATACCGCTGGATCTGGTTCAAAATCTAAAGATAGTGATCACAAATTTGTAGAACATTTACTCAATCAAAAAATCTAAAAGATATTTTACAATGGATATGATGATCCTTACACAGCGACAAATAAATTGTAAGAAAAAAATATACATGCATATACTACATATTCAAATACAATGCTAGGATTACTATGACTCAACTTGCCTAACTGTCGACCAGAGGGTTTCACCGTCTCTTTAGAAAGACGCCTACAGAAAAAAAAGGAGATTGTTTAAAAACATGTCTACCCTAACTTTATGATTTATGAATTTTCGAATCAAGTATCTCAATTTAATTGAGAATCCTATTTATAAACACAAACTATAGGCAGTTCATGGCAGTGTTAGGATTAAATACAAGAGAAAGCAAGGGCAATAATTGTCTAAACATCTCAGGACACAAGTTTTAGACTTACTTCATGATGTATTTGGCTCTATCCAGACAATCTGCTCTTGTACTCATAAATATTGGATACAAGAAAAAACTCTAATTTTTCCATGTCCCATAGAGATGATATCTGAATGGTAAAAGAAAGTTGTTGTTTTTTTTTGCTTTCATTAAGCCTCTAAGTGGGCAACACATTTTCTAGGTAGGGCAACAAGAAAAATGTTATTGCTAAAGGGAGGCACACACAAAAATCTAAAAGATGACGCCCACTTCGATAAAAACAAGTGTCCATGATCATAAGATAATTACAGATGTAGCAACATTAGCTCTCTCACCGTATCTCATATGGATAGAGTTTTAGTAGAGTCCACAATTCTTCAGCCATTGAAGAAGAAGGGAAAGAGATGGTAGCAGGACTTCTTCAAGAGCATTTAAAAACCCATAGTAAGCAATTTCATCCTCTGGACCAATGCCACCGGAGTGATGCTGAAATTGTCATTTAAAATTATGTTCACTCTGTTCTAAAATACACACTCAGGCTATAACTGTATTCAGTGTTAGCTTGGTTTAAAAAGTGTTGAAAAGTAATTTTTCATTTAATCTATTCATGATCTTTATATTTAAAAGTTTTTAATAACCCATTGTAACAGAATGTTGTACTATTCATTTCAGTTCTAAACATAATTTATTTTGTAATACCATTTTGTATATGGGAATTCTAATACTTTGTCTTAGATATAATAGAATTATGTGCTGGTGATTACTTAAGGGATATTAATTGAATATGATCTCGCTTCTAATTGTAATTCATTTAAATATTTATGAAAAAATAATTAGTTGAACAATATTTTTTTTTAATTGCAAAATAAGATAATCATATTTACAAAAACATTAAAATTATATTTGGAACCTGAAAGTGCTTACCTTTGACATGAAGGCTTTTGCCAATCTCATTATTTTCACCATCAAAATAGGATCCCGAGAAGCATATGGACCAGGTAATACAACATTGGCATGGCTAAGTGATAGAGCTGGTGATAGGTGTAGGCTAGAGGACAATCACAGGATTCTACTTTCTTAACTCTCCACTTGGCTAACACAGATGCTAACCCTATGTTCCTGAAAGACAAGAAATTAGGATAATAAAACTAGTTGTTTTTTAAAATTCTTATGAAAAAAAAAAGTCAGTAAAACATCATACTGATATTAGTTCTATTTAGAAATGTAAACTTACTTTTCATACAGAGGTTCTATCACTCTATTTACTAATGAGCAAAGGGCATAGGAGATGGATGGATGAACCAAAACAAAGTTTTCAGGCAGCCTGTCAATGATGGCCCTAGCATTCTCCCAGGCTCCTATTTCTAGCAAAGCTTCACACAGACCAAGTTTTTGAATGTTTTCTCTCTGAAAACAAAAAGATAGCCAAACTTACTTAAGTCATATTGTTAACCACTTCTTATTAATATATATTCTTTAATCTTTCAAAACAAAGAAACATGTTTTGTTATTCTAAAGCACAAACTTAACATTGTCATTAATTCTGCATGTGTTTTTAGTAAAGATGAAGTTAACCTTTCAGACTTTACAATCTATGGGGTGGATGATGTAAAGGTCATTTGTTGCCAGGTCCACTGTTAACAAGGGTGTCATGTGGCCAGCACAACAACCAACCACCTTTACTTTTCCCCAACTAATGTCAGGCAGAGCTGGATGGACTCAGAGGTGCTCTAAAGATCCTGAGATAAAAAATCTCACTCTTCATCAGGATTCAAACCCAGGAAGCCAAGAGCTTTATCACTCAGCCACCACATCTACTAAGTGTATTTAACCATTTTGTCACATCATTGTTTGATAGTTAGTGGCATGTATTTTGTTGGGAAGCACGAAGTACATGGTATATTCATGTTCACAAATCTCGTTCTAGAATTTTAACCACATGGGTAGAGGCAGTGATTGCCATGTTCTTAAACTGTAAGGATGTCTAATGTAGTTGATTCAATAGTTTAATACCAGTTGTTTACTTAGAATATTTCATTGGATTTATGAAGCATCATATGTAATTCTTTATGGCTGGAATTGCCAGTGAACTGTTTTTTTATTTTATAGTAAATAAATCTTGTCAGCTAACCAAGGTCTTATTTGATGAATTTTAATAAGTGTTGTTCTGTATTAATTGGAGTGGACTTGTGTGACATCAAGTAGTACAAAATTCATCTTTAATTACACTACTATATACAATCAAATGTCACATAATAGCAGTGACACCATTGTTATACTACTAAGCTCAAATACAAACTGTCACCACCTCAAAGTTGGTGCCATACAGAGATACACTATTTTGATATTACCAGTTTAATTCACAATTCATGGTTTCTGAAGGTGAACACTTTTAACCTTAAGCTAAGTAGTTATTTGATAGCAGTCAGTAAGGGGCAGGCATTGAAGGTAGTCACTTGAGAAAGTTATTGCAAGCAGTCACTATAGAGTTATTATAAAGCAGTTGACATTTGTACGTTTTTAAGTTATTACTATTTTTGTCAAGTATTTCTATAAAGGATTATTACTGATTATTCTTGGATTGTGTATCAAATTTCCTATGTAGTGTTGTTATATACATATACATTAAACATATTTGTGTCTGCTACATTAAGTGTTATTTCCTCATTTATGAGAGCTGTATAAATGTGCAAATATTCATCCTGATAATGTCTACAGTATATAACTCATTATAATATGAACCCACCCAACCACCATCTAAAATAACATGGTGACACAAACAAAACACAAAAATTAAAAGACATAGAAAGTAGAAATAATGGCATACAATTTTGAAATGTTTATACTAATGAACTAATAGCTTTAACTACTGCTAGACCTTACCAAATCAATAATCTGTTATTCTTCTTCTTTCTTTTCATCCTCTTTTTTATCAGCCAATATCACAGTACTCAGCTTTTTAGCATAGGCTTTGGCATCTGAGACTTCTTTGTTGTGAAATGGAATTATTTCAGAGTCTGCTGGTAATAACTGTCAAATTCACAACCATAATATTACCAGTACATCCAATACAGAAGAGCCAAATTTAGCCCATAAACAACAGCGTAAAAACAAATTATAAAATGTTAAGAATGACAACTACAAGCATTTGGAAAAAGATTTCTTTAAGTAAAAAAAAAATAAAAATACAAGTTGAATGTTTTTGAAAGCTGTGTGGCATATTTTCATGCATTTTATACCCTGCATATAATTGTCACCTGCACAAATTACAAATTAAGTAGAAACAAAATAGTATGAACAACACCATTATATACCCCACATGTGCAAAGTGTGACTAAATTACCGGTAAATAAAGTACCATCATTGGTACTATTTGTTTTCTTGAGGTTTATAATGAGATGCTCATAAAGCTTTCCAATGTACACGTAAACAAAAACACAGCAAACTGTATAAAGACACACCAGTATGTTGATAGGTTCCGTTATTCTTTGTTTATGAATAAAATAATTCTTGTTAACCCAGTACCTTTTTACACTGGCACAGCTGCCATTCATTTGTAAAAATTGTATAACCCACAATAACTATATGCAAGAAAATACAGTAGATGTACAAGTTCAGAGTATTTACCAAAATCAACTTACATAAGAATACAAGTCATTTAGATCTACCAGCTCATTCTTTAATAAAAGTGCTGCACATGTGAACAATGATTTGGGAGTGCTCCAGTCATCAGACTGAGAAATAGAACAATTTAAATGAAACAATGTCAGGATAAACAAAACACAAATATGTTGACATGTTTCATGATGATAGCTTTAATTCTTCACATAAACTTTTATCCTAACAATGGCTCAGACAGCAGAACAAAGAGTATTACCTCTCTGAAGTGAAATTTAAATCCTAGAATATGGCACAAAGTCAACTTGTCTATAATGTATGTGCGCAGGAGTGGAACATAGAAGAGGCATTCTTCAGGATGGCATTCAAAAGCTTCAAGGATAACGTCTAACATGCGGTTAGGATGAAGATCAAAACAACCTAAAAAAATATAAAGAAAACAAA
Organism: Biomphalaria glabrata; assembly: GCF_947242115.1. NCBI lineage: Eukaryota > Metazoa > Mollusca > Gastropoda > Planorbidae > Biomphalaria > Biomphalaria glabrata. Next base: position 241,737 of record NC_074720.1, read on the forward strand.
AGTTGATAATTAAGTTACTAATTTACGCCCTTTTGAATTTTAAAGTTGAAAATTAATTTGACTGGTTTTTATTACATCATAATGGACCAATGAGTTACCAATCAATGATTGAATATTCTGCAGCACTTGTTCCCAGGAAATCTTGAGATTGAAATCTGGATTTAATTTAGTGATTAATTTTGAGTAGCCTTCACTTTCTTCTCTTAACAAATTAAACTTCTGCTGCTTGTAACTGAAAAAAAAAATAATAATAATTATAACACAGTAGCTCATGCTTGCATAGAATTTCAAAACTATTTGTAGGCTATGATTCACAACCTGTAAACAAAAATAATAGAAAGAAGAATAAAATTGGAACCAAATTAATTGCATAACATTTGGAAACCATTATTTTTAAACAGCTCTATTGCTAACTAGCACAGCACCTTTGCTAATCACCTCATCTTAATATTTTAATAATTGCTAATCACCTCATCTTAATATTTTAATAATTCCTATTTACAACTGACTAAAGTTGTGTTCTGGTTTAAACATTTGAAGGTTAGGGATTTGGAGGGGTCAGGGTTGCATACCAGGTATGCCTTTAAGCAGGTTCCACTGTATTCCTAATTCCAATCAACAACTTACTAAAGTCGAGTTTCGGTCTTCACATATTTCTGATTATATCCAACTTGAGAACTGACTAAACCAACCAACTCTAAGGAGTCTTGGTCTAATCTTTCTTTTAAAAGGCAATCAGCTATAATAGTGTTCTGAAATAGTACATAAAAATACTTTTTTGAAAATACAACACTACTATTAATTAAAATATTGTTTTCCTCATATACTGCTGTTTAGAAAAAAAAAAAAAAAAACATTTATTATAATAAAATAAAACTAGCACAGATTATTATCATGCCTGAAATAAAATGAAATGAAACAAAGACCAAAATGAATAAGGATTTAAACACACTTTAAAAAAAATAGAAACTAAATGCACCCATTTATCCGATGACTGATTCTGTCAAACAATGTTCTTTATGGATTTCTTCTGATAAAAACAAATAGCTTACTGGTAATGCCCCAACTAGTGTAATAAATTTCTCTCTTGTCAATTCATCAGAGCAAGCAGTTTCAACATCTGAAATGAAAACAAATCAATTAGTGTTAAATATATGTACAGAAGCCTTAATTTTTAGATTCCATTTACTTAGTGTTAGTGTGCTTTAAAAAAATAGAGGAGTCTTACCCACTATTTCCAGTACATCAGCAAGTGTAGATGGTAGCCATGGAAATGTTTCCTGAAATAAAAGACTTGGTGCAATATATGCCCAGATTGGTTTTTTTAAATATATATCATCTATCCTAGTTATAGTATATAACATCTATCCTAGTTATAACAAAAAAGAAAGGGAAAAGAACAATAGGCAGACAGAAAAAGTGAAGGGCAGACATCAAAGAAAGGACAGGCCTGTTGTTAAAAGAGATTCTAGTCATGGTTACAAAAAGAAAAAAGGAATGGAGAAAAAAAAGCAGATCATGTGTAGTGCCCCAACAGACTAAAGGATGAGTGATGGTGGTTCAGCATTGACAACAAATTTGATTTTTTTACAATGATTTTTATTTTATAGCAATTTAAAAGTAAATTAAGGAGTGGAGACACACCTTTGAGAAGACTATTTTAAATGAAATATCACATATGTATGCTAGGTTTCAATCCTTAGGAGTATCTACATATAATATATATTATATAGATAGTCTAGATCTAGTTACAGTTATATTGCATTACTTAGAACTCAATTTTACTTCAACTCCAACAGTTCAAGTCAGTTATGAAGCTGAGATTGTTTAAATTTTAGTGTTTTGACTAACTTTACTTAAGTTTGAATGGCAGTTACTGAGTGAGATACTGATTACTTATTGATAACTGTTACGTGAGTCGCTGTACAGTGTAAATAATAACTTCTAGACTCTAGCTAGTAACTAGACTAGTCTAGTAGTAAGTCAAGTAGTACTACTTATCACTACTACTAGACTAGTACTGAGTAGTAGTGTAGAACTTGAACTTCTAGTTCTAGATCTAGATTATACTATGATTATAGTATTTTATAGTATAGTAATAGTATAACTAGATGAGTAGATCTAGATTATTTAATAAGTTTAGAGTTCTAGATTCTAGATCTAAGTGTAGTGTGCACAGAATGAGAGGAGTCTGAGTACTCTCAACTCTAGTCTGAGTAAGTTGAACTTGGAAGTTTCAGTGGAAGTGTCACCAGTGAGAGAAATTATAGTCTATGGGTAAAATCCGCAGGTCGCCATTGCCAGCTAGGCCTCCTTATCTACCTTTTGTTGGCAGTGGCCAGGGAATGGTGTGTGGTGGTTTTATTATAATCTTATCTTTTAAATTACAGACACGTCTTCAGGAAGATAGGCTAATTACGTCAAATGCGCTTCATGTGTCAATCTAGTCATGCATGTTAATAAGTGGCTTTTGAATCGCTATGTTTGTTGGCCCTTTTGGATGAAGCCTACTAATAGCACTGTCTACGGATGTAGGCTATTACTAATACATTATTTTTGAAAACGTTTTAGATTAAATTAGTATTACACTGTAGTCCGTTAAAGATGTAGCCCCTTATATAAGAGAATATAAAACATTTAACAATTTTATGCGTGCCATAGTGGCATTCATAAGATCCTTTAGGCCCATTTGAGTACCGACCCACCGGGCATTGCCCAAATGTCCATATAGCCAGTCCTCCCATGCTTGTAATAATATAACATTATTATTGTTATAAAGGAGGCTGTTACGTTTATAGGCATATGCATGGATGCAAGCAACAGAACCCTGTTTTGCCTGCAAGGGGGGGTCGGCAATCCCAAAAAACCTGCAAGCATGATGCCTCTTATACTTCTCGACATAAATAAAACATTTACCGCTATATATATATATAAATATATATGTCTTTAAATACAAACTATAAATTCTATGCTTTTACTTAAATTACTATAATCTACATGTATGTTTAAACATTTAATTTTTTTTTATATATAATATGCACATAGATAGGCCTACCTACTACTACTATATTAGTATAAATCAAACTTTGTAGCACCTATGTTAAAAGTTAACTCTATTTCAAATAAAAGATCTAATAGATCTAAATATTTATTGGCTGACAGAGTAGTCAGTAGATCTTACCAAATATAGAACTAGTTAACTGGATCTTCTAACTAATAGTAGCTTAGAGTACTTAGTCTTAGACTGATTTTTATACTAGATTAACTAGATATCTAGATCTAGTCAAGATGTTATTTTAATTCTATGATAATAGTAACAAAGTAGATCCATCAATTTACATCTATCTATATCTAGGTCTAATAAAGAAACTAGTAAGTATTAAGTTAATTAAGTATTACAGATCTAGACATACAATATTCTCTGAGTCTAAGTCTAGACTTTAACTTGTCTAGGAATAGAGTGTCACTAGAGCTACTACTAGATATTAGATTTTCTCTAGATTTAGGTATAGACTAGACCTAAATCCAAATTATATACTCTAGATTTAGTTTCAGATCTTGAAGTTAGATTAGTTAGATCTATATACACTAATCTAGTAATGCTAGATCATAGAAGTGAGCCCTGCCCCTACTAGCCCTAGCTAGAATCATCTACTAGATCTAGATTACTAGATCTAAAATCTAAATCTAGATGTAGACTAGAGTCTTGCCTTTTTTAAATAAGTTTTTTTTATTATTAGATCTAGAATCTAGATTTAATTAGATCTAGACTTTACTAGTAGAATATTATATCTGATAATAGATTATAAAATAATACTAATAGATACGATCTTCTTTTGATCTATGCTGCTTCTGCCCAGGGACTAGACCTAGTCAGGCTACATCTAGACTCTGGTAAATTGTAACTGTAAGTAAGATTCTAGATAATTATTCCAATTATCTAGATCTAGCCTGACTATACTTAATACTTAGACTTAGTATTTAGTTTATTTAGACCAGATGACTATAGAGTCTAGTAATAGATCAGATGATCTAACTACATCTACCAGATTCATTTAAAATTTATTACCGAAATCGTCAGTAATTCGTCAGTTAATTGCCGTCAGTGGCGTCTGTTAGAATCTGTTTACTAATCTCAATTGCAAGAGAATCAACAGAATCATCTACACTTGATATGGGAATTTGAAATCTATCAATTTTCCCTGAATTTCTATGACAAACATTGAGTGTTGCCATTTCTTTTATTTTTAGATTTAAATATTAATGTCACTGTTTTTGTTTACAATGAATCATGAAAGGAATCTACCTAGGAGTAGGAGACTAGGTCTATTCGTAATTTCAAAACAAATGAGTTGACTGTATGTAAGCTTAAAAAGTTTTTTCTTTTTAAAAGCCACGAAATTAAACAGTTACCAAGGATATTTTTCAATACATCAATAGGTTTTATTTAATTTAAAGATTAAACGTATTTTAATATCACGAATTTCATTTTCTTTGTCAGTTTTCTGTAGATCTATTCTTCTTACATAGATTCTAGATGTATGGCGCAACTAGATCTAAATCCTCCCCACCCCCATTTTTTTTTCCGCGGAAACGCTTCAAAGACCAGGTTAGGCGTCAACTTTCCTTGGCTGACAGAAGAGAGCACCTGGTTGCATGCGGCCTCAGAACGAGACAGCTGGAGGTCACTTACGAAGGCAGCGGGATACACATTTTAAAACCAAAAGAAAATCTGCTGTCGAGGACAAACGCAGACGGCGAAAAGAAAATCTAAATCGACCATCTGCGGACAATGGTTATGCTTTGCCTGGATGTGGCAAAATATGGGAAATACTGCATTCCTCACTGATCTTCGGACTCTAAGACTAGCCTTATTATTATTAGCAGGATGTCCAAAGAGTGGCCTTTTTTCCTTGTGCAGCCAGCTTTGCTTTGGACTTTGCTTTGCCTCTCGACTTTCGACCCATAAAAAATGTTTTGGATCTACCTTTGAGCTGCTGAATGTAAAGAAAGGATCCTGTTTTGAAAATTTCGATTTCACCAATGCCCATTGTCCTTTTCTTTTTAAAGCTATATTATAGGCAGCATTACTTAGGGAATTAAGGTGCCCTTACTACCAAGGCATCAGCATGCCTACTTTTCAATGTTTACCTGCAAGTGTTTTATATTGTTACGAATCTCGCTATCCAGGCTTTCTTCAAACTGCACCACACGACACAACGAACTTAAAGAACCTCACAACTCAGGGCTCCAAAGTAACAGTAGCAATTTAATTTCAAATACAATACAACACTCTACAGTTGGCAACAATATTACACAAACTGTCCAAAAACCTAGCCTTGCTCCGCCTGAATTCACACACCGTACTGTTTCTAACTTCGCCTCGTACTGGTCACATTGCGAGGTAACGTGAAGTCCAGTCTTTCTGACACACTCGCTCTTATATACTGTCTCTACTGGCCTTCTAGAATCGGATGGAACGTTCTTGACCACTCAGAATGATCACAATCGCCGTGACTTGCGTGCGTAATATTTACACACAGGTCGTTGCCGAACTAGCATGTACTGTCACTGGTCACAGTTGACCGCTCGTCCTGCGCTGGACTGGGGCGATTTGCGTCGGCTGACTACACACACACCACTACCCCCATCTGTTCCACCACCAGGTTTATAACAATATGCTTGTGAGTCTTGGACACTGACTGCAGAGCTAGAGAGGAGGATCCTAGCAATGGAATTGAGCTGCTACAGAAGGATCCTAGGTATCACATTTAAAACCGCATCACAAAGATATTAGAGGCAGGGCTACTGCAGCGATTAGACCCCATGATGACCTGCTATCATAAAAAAACTTGAGCTAAAAATCTATGGCTATATTACAAAGTCTTCGAGGCTCGCTAAGACCTTCCTTCAGGGAACAGTACCAGGAAAAAGAAGAAGAGGCAGAAAGAAAGTGATGGAAAGATAAAGTACATAAAAGAATAGATGGGCCTGCCATTGAAAGAGGTTCTAACTAAGGTAAAAGACTAGTGGAAAGGAGAAAGATGGTGAACAAATCTTGCATGGTGCCCCAATGGTCCAACAGACTAAGGGATAGGTAAAGAGGTTTTTCAGCAGCAGGTATCAAAACTCTCATGTTTCAAATTGACTTAAATCTCTTTACATGTTTTACAACTAAGAAATGAAAATGAAGATTTATCATTCCTTTTTGTAAAATAATCACAAAAATTACTTGATATTTGTCTGCATTTAAAGATTCCTTGCTTTGTGGTTCAAATATTTAATTAGTGAAATGAGAACATTACTTTCTCATTATGATGTAGGTATGAAATTTCAAAACATAACTCCACTCAGGTCTAAGAGCTATTTGATCTTGATTATTCACACTGCACTGTCAACATAACCTACCCTGACATTCATTAACTATTAATCAGATATTAATTTCTTAACCTGAAGAGAAGCATGTTATTATTTTTTTTAAAGCTAAATGATCAAGTTTTTTTTTTATCTCAAGATTAGCTTTAATAAAGTCAGTCTGAGGGAACTTAAATTGTGCTTAAGCAGGTATGATTGGCAGTTTCATAATGGTGGATTAATTCAAGTCTTGTCATCTATTTAAGAAAAATGAAACAACATAATGAGTTAAATATTTTGTATTTTATTCTCTATACCCATAACTGTTACATATGATCACTTACAATACATCAAACACACATTAAGATAAATAGACCACACAGTCCATGTTTTCTATGCTACTAACATTTGAGAAACAAATGACATCCCTATTTTGAAAGTCATTGTTAGTCCCATTTCATTCAGAGATTAAATACACATGGACTCTGCACCAGGTGTTTTTAGCAATGAACTTATAAACATGTTTCTTGAATCTTAGCCACATTAAAATCAAATTAAGCATTATGCTCAGTCATTAAATAAAACATTATGTAGCACTGTCAGATGTTGATTACAATTAAGAACATACACAATAAAAAAAAAGAGCAAAGTAAAAATGAAATGCTCTAAATGTGGTAAGTTTTAAAAATCTATTATGACTGGGATACTTTTTAGATTTCTAGCACTCCATAAAACACTCTAAGTGCAAGGTGGAGTACATTGGAAGTCAATGAAGGATGAGAAATTTTTACCAACAGCATAGAACCAAAGTCTTGCATACCCCCCAACAAGAGACAATGTTGATATAGATATCACAAAACAACATCAACATGTTAAGACAAACACTAACACACAAATATTATGTGAGTACATGACATCAATAAAGTAGTACAAATATTTTGAACTTTCAAAGACTAGGTGATCATTCACTTTTGATTTCATTTTTCAAAACAGACAAGTTCAATTTTTTTGTGTGGCAAAAACAAAATGGTTAAATGTCTCCACCAGATAAAAAAAAATCAATTGATAAACCTTCAACAGCCTAAAAAATATAATTAATTAATGAAACTGTACATAAGTAAGTTTTGAAGTACTAATACAATACTTTAGGGGGACCATCACCAGTTGAAACAAATATCAAACCCATTAAATCTTACATTCTGATTAGTATAAGCAAATAGTATTTGAAAGAGATTAATAGAACTGCTCTAAAAAAGTAAAGTTATTGACACAGTGCAGCATAGAAATCAAGAACCAAAGACTAAATCAAAAGCAGACAATGGATTGATGCACTAAACTAGCAGTAAACAGCTTGTTTATCAATGTTTTTGATTTATTTTAAAATTTTAGCTTTAATTCCAAAACTCTGCCTTAAAAGTTTAATTGTGTCTACCATGCTAATATCATTTCCTCTGAGTGTCTATAAATCTTTGCAGAAGTAACATCAAATGGGTTTGAGTATAAATATAACTATTACCAAGGAAAAAAATTCTGATCAACAGATTTAACTTGTGCTAATTTAAAATAAAAATTGGTTCGAATACATAAAAATCACACAAAAAATGATTAAGTTGTAATTTCATATTAGTTCTTAGTACATGTATGTAAATACATAAGTAAGAACTAAAAAAATGTGGGTTGAAATCTACGTATGTATGCACTAGAACTTTATACCCTGAACATGTAGAAAATAAAAACAAAAACAACTCATAACATAACAAAAAGATTGTATGTCATAAATATAAATATCTGATAACCTCTTAAAATGTAATCAATTCATCTGAGGTGAAACAACAGTCAACAATCTTTAATTGAAATGATTTTCAGTTTCTGTGTCAAATTAAAATTATGTGATGCATTCAAAAGTTGCTAACATAAATAATTCTATTCAATATAACTGTAACTATATTTACAAAAAATACAATTTTTTTTCATATAGGTTTTTAAATTTAAAATTATTTTTATATCATGACATTTTTATTTTGATTCATCAGAAATTAGCTAAAATGTGCTACTGATTTCAACTACCAGTGTTTGTATGTAAAATGCCACTAAATATTTTGATTGCACCAAATAGTAACACTTTGGAAAACAAACATTTGACTAAACAATTGAATTAACAAATAAACATTGTAATATGGCATAAAAAGTTGAGTGTCGAGAGATTTTAAACAAGCCTTAACAAGATTTTAAAATAAAGAAATGCAATACATGAATGAGAGTCTAGTAGTCAATCTAAGGAAGTCATAGTTTTCAAACACATTACATAAAACTAGTAACAATTTGGACAATGTTACCATCTAACAAGTTTTTTTTTGTTTTTTAAATAAGATTTAATAATGACATGAGAAAGGGACCAGCAACATGGAAAGTTGTCTGGAACTCCATGTAGTCAAAAATGCTATAAAAAAACTAACCATATTATCCATATGAACATTTTAAAATTGTGCATAAAATGGCTAGTTTGCCAGGGTCACTAACACTAATGGTACGTTCAATAGATGAAATAAAGCCAGCTTTAGAATTGAAGAAGGAAATGGTGGAACATAACAGGAATGTTGAATCATCACAACCAAGTGAGCAAACAATCATTTGGTAGCTAATTAAGTTTTGAGAATCATTGCAAAAAGAAAGTTGGCAGGCTTGTGCTTTGTAAATGACCTGGCATTATAACATCAAATCATTCATAAAATTAAAAAACAAAATATACTTAGTAAATGATAATAATGCTGATAAATATTTTATTCAAAAGCAAACTTTCGACAAATATTGAACAAATTAATGAATTAAAAATTTTGATATCACATATTGAAATAAAAAGGTCAAATAGCCTTTGCTATCCAAAAAAAATCCAACATAGTAATCTTTTTTTCTTTTTTAGAATGACAAAAGCATTTTATAATTTTATTTTGAAATTTTATGAGCTCAAAATCACTTAGTTATTGTAATACAACTTACAACTAATAACATGTAATATGGCTGCCTGGTCGTGCGGTTTGCACGCTGGACTGTCGTTTGGATTTATCGATGGTCCCGGGTTCAAACCCTGCCCGCTCCCATCCCCCGTCGTCCTGCGGGAGATTTGGACTAGGAAGTAAACTATCTTCAACTCTGAAAGAACATCCGAAATATGTAAAACATTTTACAAAACATTTTTTTTTACATGAGGTGGGTCTATGGTTAATTATGTGTTTATGAGATTTAGTTGGTATCAGATTCAACATGTAAACAAGTTTAAACACTGACTGTAATGGCAGAATATTATGATATGACCAACTAATAACAAAGAAAAAAAAAGATTAATTTACACAATTTAGTCAGCCTTGAACTTGAGGCTATGCTTTATTCGTCTTGGGAGGTGTCGAATAGTCTTTATCATCTAAATCATCTTGGTCAACCTCATGATCACTTTCCTCAGTACTAAGTCTATCAAAGCCTTTATGAGAATTCCAAGTAAAGCCTTTAAGGTTAAAAACCTTTCCCTTCTTTCCATGTCCATAACATTTAAATTTTCCTAATGAAAAAAAAAAAAAAAGAACAAATATTAAATTGTAGAAAACATCCAAATTTTAACAAAAAGAATTTAAAAAATTAAATGCCTGTTATGTTGTAAAGGTTTTTAAATGACCTGAATATATTATAAACCGCCCAATAATTTTTATTTCATTTTATAGTATTGATCATTAAACTAGAGGAAAGGATTAAAAATTCTGTAATTTAATAATATAAAAAATGTTTTAAATTTCATTCAATCTAGCTAAAAACTAAAACTAAAAAAAAATTTATAACACCAGACTGATGTGCCCTGACTAGAAGTAGCAACAAGATGACTGGTACCACAAGTAAGATGCCAATTGATGACAGAGGGAGAGACATCACTGCTATCTTTGATAGCCTCAGACAACTCTGTGGTATTGGTTTCACTCTGGTCCAATGGATTGCTGACAGTAACTGGCTCTGAGTACTTTCCTCAACTGTGGCATAAAATTGAATAAAGTTAAGGCATTGTAGCTTTTCCTAAGATGTCTACACAAATTACTTTTCACCTTATGAAACTAGGAAATTTCTTGAAAAATCTACACAGCTATTTGTAAACTTCAGTTGAGCCGAAGCAAAGTCTAAGTTATTTTACTTCTACCATTTTCTTTGCTCTAATAAAGAGTAAGCTAGTAGTTCACAATGACCACTCAACACAATAAATTCAATTATTGAAAAGATTTTCTTTCTGTATTACAATCATCGCTTGCACTTCTAATCGGATTCAATTTGCTTTTACATGTCTCTAAGGAAAGTGATAAAATTATAGACAATAAAAGAGTCCAGGACGTTTCATTCAGAGAGTAGTACAGATCACAAGTACATATTTAGATTAATACTGATGCAAACTTTTTAACAGCCAATTATAAACTAATAACAGACTTTACAAATGAACATTCACATCAACATTCATTACCAGGTGAATGTGAAAGCAATCTTCCTTATTTACCTTTGTTATGCTGTGAACTTGACTGTACTGTAACAGGTCTGCTAAACTTCCAAACACTTTCAGGGTCCAATTCCCCTACATAGATGCTATGTGTTACTGGATCTGCTGCTACATAATGTGGGTTTCGCATGTTCTGAAAGATTGTGGAGATTTTAATGTAGTTTCCCACGAGGTCAATACATTCAAAACATTTTTACTTTGTAAAAGTTGAATAAGAATAAATAAATAAAACATAACTTTGATAAATTATGTTACAATGAGAGAGATTAGCTATTTGTAGTTAAACTAAGCTGAGTTTTGTTGTCACATGAAATAGAACTTTACATCTGGTACATTCCACATTTCCAACAAATATCCAGTATTTATGTCTGATGTGAAACCCTGGACAGTTGTATCAATGGGGCCATCAAAAGCAGGACCATTCACAGCATACAGTAAACCTCCTATAGAACAAAAAATGAGCTGTTTGATAATGCAGCAAACTACTGACCAAAATCTACAATAAAATATTAATGGTGATATTGTCACATTTTTCTTTGTTTACAAAATAATGAAGTCTCATCTTCTATTAGCTATGTACCAGTAGAAACATAGTTTGAACTTTATAAAATGCTGATAAGGGGAAAAACCAACCAAGCTAAGCACATTTATGTAACCTAATTTATTTAGCTTAAAATCTTTATTTTGCTTAATATTTTTTTTAAGTTCTGGATGTTCCTTCAGAACTAAACATAACTATGTTCTAACCCAAACCTCCTGCAGGATGACAGGGGATGGCAGTGTTCAAACTCAAAACAATCCTGATGAGTTCGAAGGGCATACCACAAAATGTGGATATTGAATACAATTCATATGGTATCTGGTTTTATAGTTTTAAATTGTTATCATGAAACATGACTTGAAAATCATGCACATCAAACTAATAATCAGATATATATTTAGGAAGTTACCTGCACCAAACTGAACATTCCTTTTCCCAAACGACATCAAAAAAGTTCCATCTTTGGAAAATTTCAGAACTCTGCTATTACAGTACCTGTTTTACAAAAAGTAGGCTTGTAATAAAACAATCAAGATTTGATTATTTTTACATAATTCAAAATTCAAATTTAAAATATATTTTTTAATGCCTAATCAGTATCAATGGACTCATTTATTTAAAGCAATATTTGCTGACACAATATATAATTACAATTAATTGCAAAGCCTAGTATTACCCATCAGATACAAAAAACTCTCCAGACATAAGAACAGCTACATCAGTAGGTTTACAAAAAAGATTTGTATCTTCACCATGTTGGAACTTCTGTCCTAGTGTCATTTTTGGTACAGTCTGACCTGGTGGTATTTTAAAAACCTAAAGAGAAACAAAATTATATTAATTTGTAGACCAAAAGAAAGTACAGTAGTGAAGGAAATCAATCTTACATAACTAAAACAAATTAATTATTTTGTTACATTTTTTTCATCTGATATCAAGTGCTATAATATTCAGTGTTAGAATTCTTGTGTTTTTTTTAAAGCTTTTATGTTGTCAATAAGATCAATTCAATTTGTTTAACACATGTTGAGAAGAACAACAAAGAAATGTTTTACCTGATGCATTGCTACATCTGTTAACTAAATATTTCCTTGATGGTCCGCTGTAATACCATGAGGCATAAAATACCTGAAAATAATACAAGTTGGGTTGCAGTCATCATTCAGGTTATTGAAACAAAGTTTACAATATTTAAAAAAAAAAGGCAAATTTTCAAATCTGTGATGTTTCTTTAATATCTGATTAGTCTCATACATATTATAACATATTCCCCTTATTAATTATTTGTTTTAACTCTCTCTTAATCAAGGATATTAATAAACAGGTAAACCTTGGAAATCTTTTTGATAACTTTCATAGCAAAGTTTATGAAACAATATTAGGAATCAGCCTGCCATCTTTGTAAGCTAATGTTTTTTATGGAAGATAATACAATTACATTCTCTGGTATTACTCATTGGTTTGGTGTGCAAATTATTTTATTGAAAAAAAAGTGATTACACTTCACATATCCTTTCATTTTAATCAATAAATGAATTTAAATCTTGTACATTTTTTTATACAATGCTATCTACTCATTATATCCCTTCTCAATGATCTATATTAATTTCAAAAAGAAAGAAGGACATGGTGCACTAGGGATTTATATTTGGATAATGTTTGTGACTAATGAATGAGTTTCATCCTAAGCTGCATCCTTTAATGTACATGTCTTAATACTAAATTGTGGGATGTGTGGCTCTATGGCATAAACCCCTTGGATAGCTAACTAAAGGGGCTTGATTAGAATTTTAAATCTGAGAATTGACTCAATCTGAATTTTGTTTACAAAGCACCTGCTTGATCTGAAATATGATCCTAGAACTTGATCCTAAAATGTGATTTCTAGAGCTTCCTAAGCCTCTAATCTTTATGTATTGAAATTTTTCTAATGTGAAAGACAATGTTTGTTTGTTTTTATTTAATCTGACAAAATGAAACAAAAAAAAGGGAAAACTAGACATGTTAAAGTCTCAATTATAAAATTATAATGGCAGGATAAATTGTTGATAGGATGGCTGTTAAAAATGTATTTGCTATTGTGAATTGCTAGATTGCAAGCATATATAGCCCCCCACCCCAAAAAAAAAGCATGCTTCTGGAAAAAGGATCTCCCCTAAGACTGCATAACATTCTAATCTCTAGCTTGTTATCTTAAAAGAAACTGTTCTTTAAATCATAAGCAGATAAAAATACTTTACCAGCACTGCCTCATCAGCAATTTAAAGCCCTCTGGGCAAGTGCCTGGAACAGGAAGGTGAAGGATATTGCTTCCCACTCCCCAGATGATAGCAGAAGAATCCACATCTTTGTAGGGTACTTCTTCTGTCAACAGTTCCCATAAGACAACACCATAAGACCTGTAATTTAAAGAGTAATATGACACTTAAGTAAATTCTTACAAGATTCTTTGAAAAAAACTTATGACAAGTTTCTTGATATGAGACAGTGACTAAGGTTAATGGCTTAAAACCATTTCTTTATCAATGCACTTAGTTAAAATATGTGAGTCTTTGTTGTTGTTTTTTTAAATTATAGAGCAATTATATTTATGAGCTTTGTCAGATCAAAAAAAAAACACAATCTAATAAAATACACAGAAAGTCACATTTCCCCATATGAATTTTTAAAAAGTGCTCTTCTTCCCTAGTGCCATTACAGCAAAGAACGAGTTGCCTAATCAACAAGGAAAACCAATAACTTAGCAAAGTAAGTCTTTAATGAACATGTAAAGCTTAACATATGGATATTTGTAAGATGTAAATATTCATAAAAACTTTTCTAGTAAGATCAAAAGCAAAATATGTTTGATGTTAGTGTAAATTGATAAGAATATGAGTTGGATGCTAGTGTAAATTGATTAGAATTTTAGTTGGATTCTAGTGTAAGTTGGTGAAACTATTCTGTTTTTGTATTGATAATTGTTCATAAAAAGATGATGGATTTGATGTACAAATATCCAATAATCTTTTAACTAATATGAATTTAAAAATCAGTAAATATATAATTCTTTAGTTACTATATAGTAAACCTTGTTTGCATAAAAGTATAACATATGAAAAGGATTTCAGATATTCTAGGAAGCAAGTCTTCCATTACTGGAAGGGAAAAACATTCTCTTTTAAGTGCCTTGCTGAGAGGACAAGGATCTAAACAGATACAGAGTTTCCCAGATTTTTTAGTTGCAATCACATTCAACTGACCCAGTCAGTAAGTTTATCAACAGGCACAATGATTCCTTTTTCTGTTAGCAGTTCTAACTCAGACTTTACTTTAGCCTGCATAGCTAAAGGTACACGACCAGATGGACATGTAACTGGTGTTATGACAGGATTCACTTCTAAGTGTACAACACCAGGTAATTCACCCTGCTGATCATCTAATACATCAGAGAACTGTTCAACTATTTTTGTCGATAACCTTGGTAGAGGCTTATCAACACTTTCAAAAGTATGATAGTTTATTGTAATTAGTCCCATTTTTTCTGACGTTTTCTTCCCTAACAGGGGAGTTAAGTCATCTTTCACAACCACGAAATCAACACGATATCTCTTGTTGGTCTTTGGATTTTGTACTACGAGTTGTACCTTTCCACTCGAGTCAATCTGACACACAATCTTCTCACCAGCTATGATCATTTCAGCTTTTATGATCTTATTGTTTGGTCCACCTTGTACAGCAAGCACAGCCTCATCACTAGAAGATAATGAATAACAATCATCACTGTCCTCCTGTACACATTGCAGTTTCTTTTGGTTGCATTGAATGCCAAAACAATTTTTTTGTTTACAGATATTACATATTTTACCCCATGCAGGACACAGTTCCTTTTTAAATGGGTGATTTTGTCCACAAAATTTACATTTGCGCTGTTTATGAGCAGCATTCTGTTGTAGAATATTTTTGCGAGACAAAACAGCAAACGCCTCATCCTGAGGTGGTGAGGCATCAGATGTACCTGTTTCTAGTACCTTTAGTTGCAAGTCAGCAGCTTCATTTGCCTTGCAGATTTCTATACAAGTCTTGGGTGTTAGTTTATGTTCTTGTAAGAGTTCTTTCTTTGTCCTTGTGTCTCTGATGCCAACAACTACCATTCAGTCTCTTATTAATGACTCTTCCATATGGTTGCAAAAATTGCAAATTGCTCAAATGCACATATTATGTCTTGAACATTGTGCTTTGGTTTAAAGGTGATACTGTTGTATACTGCCAATGCCTCTGGGCCGATAGTGTGCAAGAACAGTGCTTTGGCATACTCTTCATCTATATCGTTTATTCTCTCTATAGTGCAATAGTTCAGCCACATTTGCTTGAAAAGCTTCCATTCCTCACACCCTTTCTTCACACTTAAAGGAGGTGGAGGGTTAATTCTTGGTTTAAAGTTAGTTTTACTTACAGTTTCCATTTTAGAACTTTTAGAAAGCTGCCTCCATGTTAAATTATCACAATACACTAACAATACTGATGTTTAAAATTTACACTCCATTTTTATTAACGTGAAACAAGGAGAGAACAACCAGCAGAGATAATACACAGTGAATACACACAACTGACACACTTAAGAGTAAACCGTGAACATACTGAACAATAGAACAAGGTAGACTACAAGAAAACAAACAAACACACACACAACATACATAAACATAAATACACATATAAATGTAACAATGGCTACAATGTTGTAAGCCATAATAAAGCAGTGTAAAAAAGATTATATGACAATGAATTATTTTCTAAACTAAAGTATTTCAGAACAAAACCAGTGTAAGTGTGTGTATATTATAATATAGCAGTAAATTGCGCCTGTTTATGTTTCTATACTAGCATTAGCAAAACAAACATAGACTTACCAAGTAAAGCATTGGTTTCATTCAACTGAAAGGCTATGTTTGCATTCTCATGGAGCCCAAACATTTCTGGCTCATCTAAAAGTGGTAGAGATTCAATGTAAACCTTGACAGTAGCCAATGTTTTCACAAGAGGTGGATAGTAAATACCTTTAAAAATAGTTAAAATTAAAAAATTACCTTCCATGGCACATACAGGAGATTTAATAATAAACAACAATTTTTTTTTTAAAAAGACTTTCTTTCTTATGGGGCTGATGACTTCTTGTAAGAGCAATTACTTTGCTCTTAATTACTGATAATAAATCTTTTAAAAAGGAACAATTTTTACCCGCCCCAAGGCGCACCCCCCCCCCTCATATACCTGACAAATCCTTGTTAAGCACATGCATAAATCTAGTCAAGGTTAAGAAGTTACTCATCAGGGAACTCTTGTATGCTGATGATGCAGCTATTGTGACTGATTCTGATATTCAGCTACAGTCTCTGGTTGACAAACTATCTGCTGCTTGCCAGAAGTTTGGCTTAAACATCAGTCAAAGCAAAACTAAGATACTTGTCCAAAACACAAACACTGCACCTCAAGTAAGCATTAATGGCCAACCACTAGAAATTGTTGATCACTTTTGTTACCTTGGCTTCATCATATCCAGCAACACTCTACTGGATAAAGACATTAATAACAGGATAGCCAAGGCAATGGCCACCATGTCACGGTTGCAGAAAAGAGTCTGGGACAACATATTGCTGACTAACAGTACTAAAAAGCCCTAATCTACCGGACCTGTGTGTTGAGCACCTTGCTGTATGGAAGTGAAACATGGTCAACCTACTCATGGTCTAAGGCACATCTTTAAAATAAGGTGGCAAGATAAGATAACCAATGAAAAAGTGCTACGAAGAGCAGGGTGCCAGGACATCCGCTCTGTTATCAGCAGCAGACGCCTTGGCTGGCTTGGCTATGTTCGTAGAATGCCAGTAGGTCGACTTCCACAGGACATTCTGTATGGCGATCTAATAGAAGGCAGGAAAGCCGCTGGTCACCCAGTTTTACATTATACGGATGTATGCAAACGCGACATGAAGCTCTTCAAAATTGACACTAGCAGCTGGGAAGAGGTGGCACTGGATAGATCCACACGGAGAGAGCATAAAGGAAGGGTCACAGATTGCAGACGTCATACACAACAGAAGCAGAAAGAAGGGTGAAAATGCAACAGCGCATGGTGATTACATATGCCCAACCTGCGATCGCAGGTGTGTATCAAGGATTGGCCTCTTTAGTCACACAGGAAGTTGCAAAGGGAAAAGATTGTCTCTCTAGACGTAAAATGCCACAGGAAATCTAGTCAGAATATATAAAATTCAAGTTTGGTGATACAGACAGACATGGCAAAATTAAAAAAGAGTAACCTAGACTAGCATTTAATAGATCTAGATCTATGATCTACAAGGTTCTAGTTTGCAAAATATTCTATTAATTGAACTCTTTGATGGATGGCTGCCTGGTCACGTGGTTTGCACGCTGGACTGTCGTTCAGACTTATCGATGGTCTCAGGTTCAAACCCTCCCCACTCCCATCTGCTGTCGTCCTGCGGGAGGTTTGGACTAGGAAGTAATTATCTTCAACTCTGAAGGAACATCCGAAACATGTAAAACATTTTACAAACAAACATGAATATATGCAGGAATACTTTGCTGATGTATGTGTATTCAGGATATAGATTATCTAGACCTCCAGACCAAATTTAATTGTAAGATATTTATATTTTGAAAAATATAAAGGTCAAACCAGAGTTTTCAAGTGCGCCAATTAGCTGGTTATTCTTTTCCCCAAGTTATACTTAAATGGTCAAATTTGTAAGAAAATTGTTAAAGCAGTTTTCAAGATCTGTGTCCACCCAAGTATTTGTTTTTTTACCCTATGAAGAATTTGCAAGCTGATAATTATAAACTAAAAACTTTCTCACCCTGACAAACACAACCAAATCAGTCTTATTCAGATCTACTTTTACTATGTTAAATCTTTGCTCAAGTTGCATAGGATTCTGAAATCAGATTAGAATGGATTTATTCTAATTTGTTATAACAACTTCAATTCTATTAGATTACATCCCTCTCTATGACACGCATCTTACACAGGAATATAAACTTGATCAGTTTTAGCCTTTCTAAGCCCTGCATCATTTCTACAATCTATATAAAATGTTGATGTTCCAAAAACTATTGACTATAACAGTACCTTATCCTAATCTAATCCCTTTACAAAATGTTAGTAGAATATTTTTCTAACTTACTGATGAGAAAGCAATTTGGAATATTTGTATTTTACATTAAAATATGTTGATCTGTGTTAAGGACAATGTGTGTGTACTGACTGAAGTAATACTTGTACGAAGACTAAGATGCTACTTTTGAAGGTTGAATATGGTGTATAAAAGGAAAGTCACTACTGGTGAAAAAGGAAACCGGTCCATAATTTAGTTCTAGTTTGCAATCTGCTAATACACATTGACATATGCACCAAATAAATTGAATAGGACATAACTTCAAAACATACTTTATTTTGATTATACATTACAATTACCTGATTCCGAGTATTTATATTTTGGTTTTTAGGTTTCAGGTTTGAAAAATAAATTGTCCTTAATTAAGACATCTTTCATCTTGGGCATCTGTAAAAGAAGTTTTTAAAAATTCAATTAATTGTGTTTTATACTGAAAAAAAAACAACACATAAATATCAGCAATCAGCTGCCTGGTCATGCGGTTTGCGCGCTGGACTGTCGTTCGGATTTATCGACGGTCGAGGGTTCAAACCCTGCCCGCTCCCATCCCCCGTCGTCCTGCGGGAGGTTTGGACTAGGAAGTAAACTATCTTCAACTCTGAAGGAAAATCCGAAACATGTAAAACATTTTACAAACAAACAAACAATCTAAAATTTGAAATTTTTGAATATTGATAAATTTGGAAATTATTGAATATTGATAAACTGTTAAGTCTTTGATGGATGTGTATAGTTTTAAAATTGTAGTGGTATTTTATTTTAAAATTTTTTTTTTTTTGTTGCGTTTAAGAAAATGTGACAATCATTCTTACTTCTTATAAATAATTAAATGTGGGCCATCTTTGGTCTAATGACAAAAAAAGTTTGGTCTAGCTGGTATATAGTTGCTGATAAAATACTTTTCTCTCTAAACTCATTTTAGAAAGACAGGCCCATTTCTGTTACTTCTTTTATCCAGCTAGGTGCTTAAAGCCTGATATTGTAAGTCTATCTGCTGAGCAAAATCCATATAGAAAGTCTATAATCATGTTTGATATAGCATGCACTGTTATGTCATTATCACAAGTATAATCAAATTTTAAATCTAGTCAGAATATATTAAATTCTAGTTTGGTGATACAGACACAGACATGGCTACATTAAAAAAGAGTAGCCCAGAGTAGAGTAATGGATCTAGATCTATGATCAACAAGGTTCTAGTTTGCAAAATGTTCTTGAAAAAGTCTAAGTATTTATTTAACTATTTGATGATACATGCTGATGTATGTGTATTCAAGATATAGAATGTAAAAACAACGAAGCCCAAACAGAATAAAAATGTAGAGATTGTTAACTAATTATAATGCAAATTTTTAAATAGCAGAATAGAGGTAAATGAGTTGCTCTTGTAACACTCTTGTTTAAAAAATGCTATATATTATTATGCAATAAAAAAAGTTTATGGATAGAGTGCTGATGAAAGATTGAGAAAACAATATTTGAATTCGTTGAGCTGTATTTAGTGTGGTCTTTTTTTTTTTTAGTAATCTATTCTATGGTTAGATTAGATCTAGAATATAGATCTATAACTTATAACAGGAAAATTATTTTAGGTGTAGAATATTCTAGAATTTAAAGAATTTGATGTAGATGTAATTACTAATAATTACTAAGACTAAGGTCTAAATCTAGATCTAGATTATTCTAGATCTTAGATCTCATTCTATAGATCTAGTAGCCTTTACTATCATGCTATGATTCAGTATGATTTTAACGTATTTAAAAAAATCCTTTTCCTTTCTTAGAAACAGGTTAGTTTACTGTTAGATCTAGACTATAGACTATAGATCTAGTCAATCTAGAATCTAGATCTAGAGTAGATGGTAGATCTAGCTCTTTATCTCCGTAATTATTTTCCAACGTTCTGACGGAATTATTAATTTAATCCGATTGTAGTGCACTAACATGTTCTAATTATAATGGCATAACGTTTTTATTTACACTCATAGAATAATGAAATGTTTTTGATATTGAATAAAAGGAAAATGAATGTTCTTTTTAGATATTACAAAATCAAGTGCATAAATTAAAGTGTTATTGTTGTTTTTTTTTGCTTTATGAAAAGTAAAAATAAAAATCTGAAAACTCACCATTGGACGACAAAAAATTTAATCCAAGTCACATAAGAAGATCATTTCTATTTCAAACTGAATTAAATGCTATTGTTTTATAATCCTTATTCATATTTTCATGAAATTGAACCACTAAAACAACAAAAAACTCATGGAGTACAAAACTGGAGCACATTATCCAAGGTCACCACCATAGAAAATTTATGAGAAAAAAACAAACAACTTGCAACATTAAGTTTCAGTAAGAAAATTATTACACTGCACATGACTGACATATCTTTCAAAAAGTAATTCATTGCTATTTATATAATATTTGCCTGAACAAAAAACAACTTCCATGTTTTAACTGTGGCAATAAAATTAATCCATATGGATGTGTGGGACGTAACGACAAGTCTAATCCCATCATTGTAGTCGTGGCCAGAAATGTATCAATTTCATAGTTAGAAACTGGTTTCCATTTTGTAAAAATGGATGCCCTGCGTACTGGAGTGTTTATTTTTATTATGTAGACTGCATAACTCTTTATTGCATCAACAAGATTATCAGATCTAGTAGAGTAAAGCTCAGTTGACTCAGAATCGAGTAAGCTCATGTTGACACCTCTATATACCACATTGGCTGAAGTAGATTAGTAGATCTAGACTAATCTAGACTTATAATCTTATTCAACTTATTGGAAGAAATATATGTTACTGTATGTAAAATTGCTTTCTGTTTTAGTACGTATCTCTGCATTTTTCAAATTTGTTGAAACAGGCCAGAATCTAGAAATCTAGATGTATTCTTTGCGGTCTTTGCGCTAAGGCTAATACGTCTAGTTTAGTAGTTTTTAGGAGGGTCGTGGCAGGTTCATCAGCTTATGAACTATCAGATTCAGATCTAAAATCTAGATCTAGAATAATCTAGATCTAACAGTACTACTAGTTACTAAGACTAAGTTAGTAGTATAAGTATAAGTATTAGACTAGTCACCAGTTATTAGACTATTAATTTAAGTATTAACTATTACTCATTAAGAGTCATTAGTAACACTGAGTGACTGACACTAAAACTAAAACTAGTAAAACTATCACAATGAACAGTTAAAACAAATCACTGTTATCTGAATCAATAAGGTCTTTTACATGTTGATCTGAATATAATTTAGATCTACAAGTTTTAGAGGATCGACCCATTTCCAAACATAAACAACAACAAAAAAAAAGACGACTTTCTGTAATATTAAACCCACGTTGAAGGAAGTAAACTGTGAACTCTTCTGCAAGCGGAAATCACGTAGATTTAGAATATAAGCATTTAAAATTATTAACCAAGAATAGGAACGAAACAAAGATGTTTAACTGCACCGACGACAATGTTGACGCTTAATCGGCTTTTACAAAAAATGACCGACGCTATTATCGTCGCTTGGGAGATAAAGAGCTAGATCTAGAATCTAGATCTATAATTCTATATAGACTAGACCAGCGGTTCTCAACCTTTTTAGCTCCTCGACCCCCTAATCCAATTTTAAACTAGACGGCGACCCCAACCATACAATCTTTTTCGTTCATTGGCTGAGGTAAATGTGATTTACCTGATTAGATCATCTCCATAGAAATATTTCATTCCGCAATGGCGTTACGATGCAATTAATCGACAGTAATTTCGGTTGTTGAAAAAGTATACTGCAACAACGAAGATGTGGTCCGCAACAAATATTTTCAAATAACAATTATAAAAGTGAAAAGAAAGAAGTAACTACCAATAAAAATCACGTCTACTTTCATTGATGATACATTCACTTAAGTGTCATTCGTATCTCCTGGCTATTTTTCAGTGTTCTTAGATCTATCTCTATTACTCCCACTTTTTATTTTATTGATACTTGACGATCGTTTCATAATTTGTCCAGTAATAATATAATCTCAATGATTTTCCAAACCTACGTCCTACGTCATCTAAAAGTATAAATGTATTTCGACTATAGAACACATATGCTTGTTACAACACGTTAGAGCAGGGGTTCTCAACCTGTGGGTCGCCACCCCCTTGGGGGTCGATTGACCATTTGCCAGGGGTCGCCTAAGACCATCGAAAATATGGATTGTTATTGTCTACTCTTCTATTGCTGTATGTGTGTGTGTGGGGGGGGGGGTCGCGGCAGAGTGGGGGATTGTAAAAAGGGGTCGCCGAACTTAAAAGGTTGAGAACCGCTGCGTTAGAGACACAGAAATATATTTTAAAAAAAAAACAACTTCCGATGAAAATAGCCCCCCACCCAAAAAAAAATTATCTTAGGCGACCCCTCGCAAATAGTCATTCGACACCCAAAGGGGATGATTTAGCTCTAGATTTAGACATACAATACATCTAGATCTAGATTAAAAATAATTAAATGTAGCATTTGGCTCTGGATCTAGATTCTAAGAACATATCTAAATCTAGTATTATAGTATCTAGACTACTATAAATAGACTATATATCTAATCTAGATCTACGTATAGATTATAGTCTATATTAAGTATTTAGATCTAGATAATCCCGCCATCCCCTAGGCCTAGGCATTCGAGGACACATCAGTTTACCTGGTTGACCTAAAAACAAAACATGGGCTGCTCTATCTTACTCTAAGTATCTATAATCTATATAGTCTATATATATTAAACACAGTCAGTGTCTGACAAAAGAATAAGGCCCCAAAGTCAGTACTGAATATTTTTCCGGAGGGGGGGCTAAAAAGCTATGATAGCTTGTGAACTGTGTTACATATACATCTAAATCTAGATAAATTCCGCCTTCTCCAAGCCACCTGGATGACCAAAAAAAAAAAAAAACGTATCTTCGAGCACGCTCAGTGTCTGTCGCACACACATACAAAAAGCATCAACGTACCAGCATGCTTAGTGTTTGTGACCTCATTAACGGCTTGACCTTAGCTACTTGGTCGATCAATAATTGGCTCCTCCCACTAGCATCATTGTTGTCAATAAAACTAGAGCAATGTTTTGGGGCTGTGTAGAATGTTGGAAAGTGGAATTGTGTAAGGAGAAAGGGGGTGTAAACAGAATAATAGAGTGACTTATTGTGTTTGAGTGAATTATTTTATCCATTTGTTATGACATTATTATCTGTTTCAAAGGAGTGTCTTTGCAACACATTGCGCTTTATGGCAATATATATGTATTGAGAGAGAGAGAGAGAGAGAGAGAGAGCTGTGCTGGTAGGAGGTGCTAACAAAGGGGAAATGCGTGGTCATTTTTTTTTTTCAAATTTCGAATTTTATTTTTAAAATCAGTAATAATTATACAGTTTAAGAATAAATAATTATCTTAGCGCGGTATTACTGATAGCTTATATTAGAATAGTCACTAGTAGATCTTAAATTTACAAAAATCCTACACACACGTAACTGCTGCACGCTAGATCCATTTTGTCAAAAATAGGGCGGGGTAAGACACATTTGACCTGTGTAAAAGTGTTGGCCTCCTTCAGTCGTACAACGACTAAGGTTATTCTCGCAGAACACTTTTTCATGTATATAACTGTGGAGACACTCCAGTCCACATTTTACGCAGGTTAAGGTGGCATATTTCGCTTTGTTGGTCTATCTAGATGAGCCGGACATTTTCGTGTAGCACGCTTAATTTTCCAGAGCTGAGGTCCATGATTTTTCACTGTCCATACATTTCTTGGTCACCATCTCTCTCCACGTAGTGCGTTCTAGGGCTATGTCTTCCCAGTATCAATTTTCACTGTTTTGAGGTCCCGTCTTATCTTATTTTATATAATACAGACGTTACTTCAAAAAAAAAAGATGATTACGTCATACACATCATGCATTAAGTCATGCATATTAACCAGTGACCTAAATTCTGCCAAGTCACTGGTTTTCCTGGCTAGCTCAGGCAACCGTTTTATTACATCCAGATCTAGATTTTTCCTTGACAAATGTTATTTGTTCGCTACTCAATACAAGGCAGTCTTTTCATCATTTATAGCAACTAGTCAACGTATCGAGACATCGACTATACACGCTAGGCCTATCTGACCAATCCAACACACGAATGGTCTACTGTCCAACTTTTAGTGTTCAGTTTAGAGCAGAGAGGGAGGGATGTGGATGAAAGTGTTACATTTTTTCCCTAGGGCTGATTACCCGAATGCTCTGAGCATATAACTGTCTGTGTAGATCAATAAATCTAGATATCAATACGGCAAACTATAGGATCTATAGGCCAACGCTTTCGAACCATCTGTCAAATGTTTAGGCCTATCTATAATATATCTGTTTAAGTTGAAACTATAAAAACAAAGATTCTCCTGTTAGTAACAAAGTATAGTTTGGTGCTAATTAATTATTTAAAACCTCTAAATATTTTGTGGGAGGGATTGCGAGCCGATTTATTAATAAAGAATCCTGACAAAGACCGCGAACAAATACCAAGAATTTAGCGGAGTTGCTTTACGAGATTCACCAACCCCACTTTTAATTATTTTTTTTTACACTCGCCTTGTAATTGTTTTAACTGCATTCTTCTTTCAAGCAACATTTCCTCCACTACTGCTAGCAAGCACTTATATAAACGCACTTTGTTGTGTTTCATATTATCGTTTAATGTTTTTGTATAGTTCCTTAAAATAGACACAATTTCTCTGCGAATCAAAAACGTCGGGTCAACCCACACATGCTTAAATTAAGAGCATGGTTCCACCCGAGTGGCTAAGAAGACTGCCCACAATGCAGATAGAAGTTGACTGTGTCACATTTGATGTCAAGGACACAAGGCGGGAGAGAAAATTTCCGAAACTTAATAAGCTGATTAGTCCCTTTTAAATCTTTTGGAAACGTATAATTACCACAGAATGAAAACCACGAATAAAGAATCGAGATGCCCCAATTTTTTTGACATGTTGATATTCGATTTAATGTTCGGTTCGGTCGGATCTAAAGTTCGGTTTCAAGTTTAGTTGGATTTTATGAAATTAAGCTATAGCAAAACCATAGACTATATATTACATGGACTGCCAACTCTACGCACTAAGCCTATATTTTTCAATAAACAAGTCCCGTTCACGGAGGCGTCCTTGGTTGCGTGGTAAATTGACTTCCGGTAGATTTTTTTTTTACGTATAAAGAAACCATTCTCGAAGATTTTTACCACCACTTTTACAGCAAATCATGAATGGAAACTGAATTGTTAAAGAAGATGTTACAGAGGTAAGTGTGCACAAATCAATTTCTGACTTAGATCTATAACTGTAAAGCTTTATAGCTGATTTTCTTAGCCAATATAGACTAATTAGCCAAGCCTGTATTTCGTGTATTTTCTTGTTTACGACATTGATTGAATTGAGGTTCTTGTGAGAGCATAGCCTATATATATATATATATATATATATATATATATATATATATATATATATATATATATATATATATATATATATATATATATAAACCAAATAGTAAGACTTATTCAGAAGGATAACCCGGTAAATTTAGATCTATATGCTCTTACTATAATAGGCTAAAATGACCTTTCGTTTATAAGTTGTAAAAAAGTCCTATAAATTATGTGTAGGCCTAAAGTAAAAGTAATAAGTCTAGATGTAAAGTTTTCTCCGAGTTGAAAAATGTAAGAAAAGTATGTTTGGCATTTAGATGCTGTCGTTGATAAAATAGAAAAAGTACATCCTGTGATGTTTTATGGCAAGTTATTATAACACGGTGCAGGACAGGCCACTGTCCTGTTGCCTCATGTTTCTCACGGCTATGGCCAAATTTCGAATCCTGGTGCCCCCGTGCCTCATTTTCTGTTTGACTGCCCCAGACTTGCTGATCTCCGTCTCAACAGGTCAGAACAAAAAATTCTCAATCTGTATGGTGACATGTATGCACTACGCAATACAGCAGGGTTTCTGTCCAGGGCTTTTGCAAGAGAAGATTTGAGCCTCTCAAGCCCTCACTCAAATGGAGTTTGATGATGTTGACTTTTTATGCCCTTTTTCTGTCTTGGTGAGAGTTATTGTAAGACTGAACTATTGATCTGCAGCTGTCGAAGTATTGACTAGCCTTTGTAATAATTACTGCGAAAGGTAGAGAGAGCAGCATCGTCGTCAAACATCAGTTCCCTAATCAGGTTATGTAGTTTCCTCGTTTTGGCCAAGCCAGTTTAAGAAGCCTTCCATCCGATCTACTGTGGATATATAGGGCCTACTCCATCTTCCAAGGCGCTATGAGAGTACAGACGAAACAATTCCGAATAGTGTTGATGGCCAAAACCCATCCTTGTTTTACCCTGCTCTTGATAGATAATACCGGTACCTAAAAGTCTTAGATGAAGAGCTGTCAAACTTTACAGTTCATATCATGTGAAGCTAACAGTAGTTTCAATAGCTTATTTGGACAGACAATTTTCACTAGTAAAAACCACTTCTGCTTAGTGTGAGCATATTGCTAAATGAAGTTCATATTTCTATTACTTTCTACTCAAGTCACCAAAGAGAAATTTTATTTAAAGCGAAAACTTTTTATAATGCATTTTTCGTTGTTTTTGTTTTTTTTTTACTTAAGGAGCATACTACTTCCACAAACCTGATTTGATTGTCACTAACTTTCAAATTGAAAGGGATCTACTACAAGTGAGATTTTTTTTTACTTTCTCCAATAACATTCTGTTATCAATACATGTATCACTTTAAATTACTTGTAATTGTGAAATAATAGGTAAAAAATCTCCTTAAGTACATGTTATATTTAATCCTATGCATAAAATTTATTTACATAAAAAAAAATCATTAAAGCAGGCCTAATTGTAGAGAAAAAATTATTTCTTGTGATTGCATTGAAATCAACTTTAAAGATGCTGTCCATTGTTGTAACATAAAGTAGTCTTACATTTTTTAATTAGCAAATATATATATTTATAACATGTCTAAACTAGTTTGAATTTCTTTTCTTTTTTTCTCAGCTGCTCATGAATTTCGAGATTTTACAGCTAATAGAGGAACAAATTTTATCTGCTTCCACTTAGCCAAACAGCATGTAAATATGCTATTGTAATGAGTAGAAGATATTTGTCATTTAGAGTATCATGCAACAGCTAATTATCAGTCCACACATTTCAAGATGAGGAAAAGAACAGTATAAGCTACATTCATTGATGCATTATTTATACAAAAATGTATAGTCAACCCAGTCATCACTCCATTTTTTTATGAAGCCAGTTACAGTTACCATGAAGGGATGAAATTTCAGATAATATTTTGTTTATTTCATGAAATGAGAATAGGCCTACATCAGAAATTGAGATGGTCATCTTCAGTATTTAATGTTTCATCTAAAAATGATAATTATATTAATACATATTTGATGTACAAACAAATGAAAACCATTCAAACACTTTTTTTTTGTGAAGTATAGATGATTAAACTTGTAAGTGTCTGAACAATACTACATCGACATTAACTTATTATTATAGACTTTTTACAGGAATGTATCTTAAGCTGGACTGAAAGAGAAAGTTGCTATAATTTAAATAATAAAATTTAATAGTTTGAACATGTAACTAAAAATTGAATAATGCTAACATTTATTGACAAGTGAATATTGGTAATGATGTGCTTTCTATTTTAATAAGTCAATAATATTAGTAAGAACAATATTATCTTCCCCTTCTTAATATTATAAACACAATATTTCCTGAAAAGATTTTTTTAAATTATAGAAATAATGCTCAAGTCTTCAGAAATGGTAGTTTTCAGAATCATCAAATCAAGGACAACATAGTATTCATGAACTTCCAGCTATCAGCAAGCTCCTAGTAGGTATTATGGAGCACATTCTCCTTCAACTCAGAGGATCACAGGCACTGGACAAATTCTAGTACTGTTGATGGAATAGAAACAACATACATTAAATTCATAACAAGTCACCAATTCAATCTTAGTTTCATATAGTACCAAACTTCCATATGTTCAAGTCCTTTACGGATAAAATCAATTCTGAAAACACCTAACAAAACAGTTCCTTAAAAAGTATATTAGGAGTATAGTAAAGTATATTAGAGGTTTTACACAAAAAATGCTATGGGAACATATTATGAAACTAAAATATTACAAAAAAAAAGGAATAGTATAATAATAACAATATTTAATCTTTGACATTATATTCAGTAATATTATGAAAATTTAATGAATGATTAAATGCACTTGAAAGTGAAGGGAACAGATTTTTAAAAAAATTCAGGAAATTTTCTGCACAAGCATGCTGAGGTAACCCAAATAAAGAGAGTCATTGAATATTGTATTGAGTGTTAGAAACATAATTTTTTACTGCATACATTAAATTATAAACATATCTTTGCAAATTTAAAGGGAGAATTTGAAGACAGCTTTTATTCTTTTTGCACTAAGATAAAAGTATTAAATTTTAAGCTGCCCTACTTACTGAAAGGAGGCCTGGTGGCTTAGCGGTAAAGCGCTTGGCTTCCGAACCGGGGACCGGGGTTCAAATCCTGGTGTAGACTGGAATTTTTAATTTGAGTCTGAGTCCACTTAGCTCTAATGGGTACCTGACATTAGTTGGGGAAAGTAATGGCGGTTGGTCACTGTGCTGGCCACATGACACCCTCATTAACCGTAGGCAACAGAATGGTCAGAAACAGATGATCTTTACATCATCTGCCCTATCGATCACAAGGTCTGAAAGGGAAACTTTACTTTTTTTTTTTACTTACTGGAAGTTTCGTAGGAAGAGTTTCTGGCATAACAAGTGAGTTTTGTGGCATTCATCCTATTGATAAACTCTTAGAAATAAGAAAGCATCATTTCTTCTTGAAATATACATCTGCGGAAAAGAAAAGAACAATTGCTTTTAATGTGAGCAATAATAAAATTCTAATTAAATTTTAAAAATCTCCAAAATATTTATAGTGACTTAGTTCAAAGAATTATGTAAAGACTTTCTTTAAGCATTTTCTCAACTCATCTGACATCCTTTTCCACCAAGATAACTGGTTAATCTGTATTTCTAATTGAGAATTGTTGCATAATATATTTAATTCTTATGCAAGAAAGTATAATTTGAAGGAAAACACCTTAGATAACAAAAGAGTGGTATTGGCCTGCATGAGAAAATTATCACTTTAGAAATACCCTGCACAGGCTGGAGGGAATATAATATGTTTTATTTACAACATAACAACAATATTGTGTAAATATTCACCTATAAGTTAGCTTTAAATAAAATAGCACATGGATTCTTACAATTAAAATAGACTTACATAACGTTTAAAAATAAATGATTAATTACTTAAAAACTTACTGTTAAATGTATTTATACAGCTTCTGGCACTGTGTGAAAAATCAAACAATAAATCAATAAGAGCATATTGTGGCAGTATCTGGGTAAATACTTGATTCCACACATTGAATGGTAGCAATAAGAGCCCTTTGGGTACCTTTCAACATCCTTTGTGTACTTCTTTGGTAGTTAAGAGAAAAGTTAAGATCTAGATCTACAGTGAATAAATAGCACAATTTGGTACCTATTGCCTACTAGAATATGTGAGAATAATGAAAAACGAAAATAGAACCGATTAGAATGTCTAGTCCAATCTAGTACAGTTGTTTATATCTAGGCAAGATATGAGTTGTGATCAAAAGAGCTAGATCTAGTACATGAGTAGGGCCTATGTTAATGGGCATGGCTGTAGATAGTAGTATTGCTCATCAGAAACATTAAATCTGTAGTGTATAAATCACAAATGGGAATAGATCTAGATACAGATTCTAGATCTAGATCTTATAACTTTGTCTTTATTATAAGTATAAGAGTCTATGTCTATTATTATCATATAAAATATAGACATAAACTAGATATAGATTAGAGTCGTTAGTAAAGATAAAGTAGATCTTCAAATAGTTTAAAGAACGATCTGTGACACTGTGAGCCAAGCACTTCCATTCATGATTCACATATGAAGAAGCTAAGGCTAAGGCGCCTAAGGAAGACGAAGTTTAAGTTAACAAGTCAGGAAGTCAGATTAAAATTAATCATCATGATCAAGGTAAGATGAAGCTGAACATCTAGACTTGAAATTATCCTAGATCTAGTCTAGAGTCAACTAAAGCTAGATTCTATATAATAGGGGGCCTATATAGATTCTATATCTTCATTCTCTGGGTTTATCAGACACACAAAGATGATGAATCTAGAGACTCGACGTTCATAATATTTTTAGTCATAATTTTGTTAAAAGTACTATAGGCATAGCCAGATTTTTTATAAAAACAAATTATTATTTTACAAACTTAAAAATGGGCATTTACATAAATAGTGTTTAGTGTTCTATTATATATATATATGTATATATATATATATATATATATATATATATATAGTAGTGTAGTAGTGTGTTGTGTGTAAGTTCGTATTTGTAGATAAAGTTTATAGCCATAGGTCACTACATCTGGGTGAAAGTCTACATGTTTATGTGTACAATCACTTTCTAGTGAAGTAGAGCCTAAATGATTCTAAAATTTTATTGGGCGAATATATTCGAAACAATATCAGATCTTTTTATAGCTTTTAGAAGAATTGGATGTTATTTGGGATTCTAGTTAGTTAAAAAAAACCACTAAAAACTTGAAGGCCGAAATTTTTATGCAGATTTTTCAGTTAGTCATACATACATCGTTGATTTTTTTTAATGGTTGATTTTCCATTACTATAGATAAAAATGCACATTATCTTGAAATTAAAATCAAATTGAATAAAAAAAATATTTGTAGATCTGAACAAAAGTTGGTAAAGATGTAAGATTGTAGGCTTAAAATTATTGACTCACTATATTGTTAATTTATTTAGACTGACTCATTCACAGACTTAACTTAGGCCTGTATCACCCATTATATACAAAATTAATAAATGACACTCTCAGAAATGTATTGACTCTTTCAGTAAATCGCTTATCACATTTAAAATATACATTGTAAAAATAATGATAATAATTATCAATTGTGATGAAAAAAAAAAGAAAAACAAATAATCCAAACTGGCAGCACCAATTAGCAGACAATTAATGTCGTAAACAAGAATACACGAAATACAGGCTTGGCTAATTATCTATATTGGCTAAGAAAATCAGTTACAAAGCTTTATAGTCATAGATCTAAGTCACAAATTGATTTGTGCACACTTACCTCTGTAACATCGTATATGACAATTAAGTTTCCATTTATAATTTGCTGTAAAATTGATGGTAAAAATCTTCGGGAATAGTTTCTTTATATAGTAACAAATTCTACCGGAAGTCAATTTACCACGCAACCAAGGACGCCTCGGTGAAAGGAACTTATGCTTAGTTTCCTTAGTGTTGGCAGTCCATGTAATATATAGTCTATGAGCAAAACTAAGTAATTGGGTTCAATGCAATTTATTTGTTAAAAAACTTGAAACTTCACACATACAATGATAAAACAAAACAAAACAAAAAAAAAAAAAAAAAAACACACTAGCTATATCAAACCCGAAATATTCAAATTGCTGCAGTCAAATTACACATAGGATCGAAGCAGTAAAAGGGTTGACTATTGAAATAAAGTAGCTAATTAGTCTACTGTCAGTTTATCAATCAGGGCTTATGTTGTATTTGAGAAATATCACTATTTTTATGTTTCAGGCTTAGATTAAGCCTTCGCTCACTGATTGTCAATGTACATTGAAAATACACTTCCACTGGCAGTAGGCCTATTTATGGCAGGAAGGGTTAGGTTTCAGCAATCAACTCAAGAAAACATTAAGATAGGGTGAATTGATATAAGCTATGTAAGAACACTTACAGTTACAAATGATGATACATAAATAAAGTAAGCTTAAAATAGTTTCTCAATTTTTTGAGATGACAAAATAGTTTTAATCGACTTTGATTTGTTTTGCCTTTAAAAAAAAGTGGTTTATTGTGCTGTTATTCATAGTATGCGAATAGTAGAATATATGCATCTGTTTGGAACCCCTCAACTCAAAGAAAGTGAATAAACTGTAACAGACACAAAATAGAGCAGCGGGATTCATAACAAACGAATATTTTTGTTTGATTAGACAACACCTTTTGTAAAATCGCTAAATTTAGAAACCTTTAGGATAGAAGACTTAAAAGTAAGTGCTTTCCTTGTGCCAGGGGCGGACTGGCTTTAAGGGCAAACGGGCAAATGCCCGGTGGGCCGGCACCAATTTGGCCGGTCTGGTCGAGAGCCGGGTATGGGGCCTTTATATGTTACCCGGACCTCGACCCAGGCAAGCTGTCAGGCGCATGCGGCCTCGCTGAAGTACGGCGGTTATCACAGCATTACGCCATATAGGGGGAAAACTCCGTAAAAAAGGAAACCATTGCGACTTCTGTTGTAACGGTTACCGATTCTAGATCCTGCCCACACACACACCGAAAAAATCTTGACTACAACATGCTATTTGTGGGCCGGTTTATATGGTAATGCCCTGGCCGATTTTGATACCCAGTCCACCCCTGCCTTGTGCTATTAGAGCATTGAATGGGTTATTTGAGTCAGCCAGGAAAACCAATGACTTGGCAGAATTCAAGTCATTGGATAACATGCATGACTAGATTGACACGCGTAAGATGTAATCATCATCTTTCTTTTTAAGTGACGTCAGTAATTTATAAGATGAGAATCAATGCCATCGTCAGAATCTTTTGCTCTCTTTGTAATGCTAATAATTTTCGAATTTATGTCTCGTGTCAATAATGTACTATAATAGAACAATAAGCATTTCACTAAGTGATTGATTGCCTAACTTTTAACTACTAATAAATTAATAATATACGTTAAAAT
The DNA here is from genome assembly GCF_947242115.1 of Biomphalaria glabrata. Classification (NCBI taxonomy): domain Eukaryota; kingdom Metazoa; phylum Mollusca; class Gastropoda; family Planorbidae; genus Biomphalaria; species Biomphalaria glabrata. The sequence goes on from NC_074720.1 coordinate 275,283, forward strand.
ACAAGAAAAGTAATAATTTTTTCCCCACATTCAAAAAGGTGCCGGTACGCCGTATCGATGCCTTCCGTCACAAATAAAGCCCTGCGTATATAGATCTGTATATATATTGCTTTATATAGGCCTATACATAGAAAGAGAGACAGACATTTATACGGTATTATTATTTTTTCATTATTTGTAAGTTGTCTTTTTTATATTGACTTAGGCCTACATTTTTTAATAGATCTTTTCATGAAGTTGGATGTTCATGTCATTTCTTTTTTAGCTTCTAAGAAAAAGAATCTTACCTTTGCGTAATAAATAATCCAAACTTTGCCTGTAATACCCGTATGATTATAATAATCCAATCTGTTGAAGAATCTAATTATTCCAATATCTGAACTTCACTGAAGCACATTTCTATACAAAAAAAGTAGATGATCGAAAAGAAATATGTGCGCGCATGAACTGCAATAACACGTCTGCTTTCACTAAAAATAGGTCAAATTTTTTTTCCCGTGTCTGAAACAATTCATGTAAAAATCAAGCTAACACATTAAGAAACCCGGCCAATACAATGTTTGGTATCTCTCGCATGAATGACCTTTATTGTAAATTTACTATAAATATAGAATCTACTACCAAAAAACTACTACTACTAGAATCTACTACCAAAACATCTGACACACAGTGAGTACGCGATGGCGTGTGTAGGATACTATCTTGGATCGGATGCCTTCCAAGTTACTATTTTGAACCAACAGCATGAGTCTCAAAAGAAACAAATCAGATACAATGGTGACATATCAGCTTATTTCTCTGTAAAGAATGGCGTGAAGCATGGCTGTATACTTGCTCCAAAGACTCCAACCATCTTTCGTCTTACCAAAAGATTGCCTTTGGCATACGGTCGTCCCCCGTACGATATAGGCCTACATGCCCTGCCCAACGTCGCTGTCAAACTATTATAAGCAATCCCTCTATCATGTCCATATCGCATTCACAAGAACATCGCTGCTTGTGATGCGGTCTTGCGGCTCTTGCCAGCGTATGTTCCTGGAGGAGCGCAGACGTCATTGGGAAAAGCGTTCAAGAAGTATCTGCTTTCTGTATAGTACCCATTTCTCCGATCTTTATAGAAGGGTAGGGAGAACCACTTCTTGGTAGACACTGATCTTTGTAGGCAGCCAGGGCGATTTATTCCATTTCCGCCACACTCTCGCTTGGAGGCGTCCGAAAACATACAAAACATTGAAAAGGATCATTTTTTAAAAGACATAATAAATGAAAATGTATAATGATTCTAATACATTGAGCACCAAAATGCCCGGTGTCAAAACGTTCTGCTTCGCACGAGCCGAGGAATAATACTAACAATAAAACTGCAGTAAAAAAAAACAACAACACACACACACAGATGTGACGAAGGCAGGGCATTTTCTTGAAAAAGCAAGCTGAAAATTATCGTTACAGCAACCTTACGCTTACTTAACAGACTTGAATCCACATATTGGGCATTGGCCAGGGAATACCCGGCATTTTGCGAAGTGGCCGGCCAAAGTAGAATAAACAATTTTAGTTACAAGTGATCGAGTAATGACCACACACCTGAACTGGCCAGTTTTAATTTTGGCCGATATGCCTGTATTATTTTAGTTTTACAATTATTCGAGGGTGTGAGGTCCTTTACAGCTGGTACGCTAAGCTTTTTTTTTTTTTTTTACTGTTGTTTTTGTTCAGTCCCTCCTAAATTTCGTGACATTTTGTTTTTCTATTCGCTGCTTCGCTTTTTTTTTTAAATTTCGTTCTTTATCAAAAGGACACTTTTGTATTCGAGGGCATATTTTGAGTTGTAGGCATACAATTTTTCAAGCTGTTATCGCTTGTTGGAGTATCTTTTGTTACCCCAGTTGTTGTTTTTGTTTTGTTTTTGGACTGGTGGAACTTCCCTAATAGCCTCAGAGCTGTAGCCTATCTGTGTTTATTATTCTATTTTCTATATTTTCATTCATTGGCCTCCTTCAGTCGTAGAACGACTATGATTCATCTCAGAGCACACTTCCTCATGTGGCTGTGGAGCCCTATTTTGGAGAGACACTTCCGTCCACAGATAGCGCAGGTTAAGGTGCCTTTTGCTTCGGTGGTAGAGGAGCTGGCCGTTTTTCGGATTGTACGTTTTTCTCCCTGAGCCGAGACCCATGTACTTTCACTGTCCATAGCTTTCTTGGTCACTGTATCTCTCTCTCCATCTGTTGCGGTCCAGAGCTATGTCTTCCCAATTGTCAGTATTGATGTTCACTGATTTGAGGTCACGTTTTATTACATCTATGTAACGGAGGTGGGGGCGACCAGTTTTTCTTGTGCCAGTCGCGAGTTGACCATACAGGATGACTTTCGAGATGCGCTTGTCCTCCATCCGGCGAACATGTCCAAGCCAGCGCAAACTGCGTTGTCTGAGGGCTGTAAAGATGCTGCGAATACCTGATCACGCAAGGATCTCAGTATTGCACACTTTTTCTTTCCATGTAACATTCAAGATCCTACGGAGACATCTCAAATGGAAGGAGTTAAGTTTTCTCTCTTGCTTTGCGTAGGTGGTCCATGATTCATACAGCAGTGTACTCATAACGCATGCCATGTAGACTTCCATTTTGGTCACCGTAGTTAGCTTATTGTTTTCCCAAAGTCTTGGTCTGAGTCTAGCGAAGGTCGAGGCAGCCTTCCCTATGCGTTTTTTTTATCTCCTCTTCTAGAGACAGGTCATCTTTAATTGTTGATCCCAGATAGCAGAATTCGTTTACGGCGTCCAGCTATATTTAAGCTTATCGATTTGTGTGTCGACACCCTGGTCATTGGAGTCCGTCATATTGAGGTCTGCAAAGCGTCCTATATGTGTGCCTCAAATTTATTCAGGCTATTCAGGAGTCTTTCAATGTATTAGTTTAATGTAAATTGTATCCTCGTAGATCCTTGTTTTTGTTACCTTTTGTGTGTGTTTGTAAGTTGAAGGTCATTATAACAAGGTCAGAGTCGCTTCCAAAGTCAGCTCGACGAAAACTTCTTGTATGAATGCTTGACTAAAACGCTAGCGCAGAACCTACAGATAAGATTTGTGTTAGTGGAGCCAGGAGGTCCTACGCAAGACTTTTGTGGAGATATCTACCTTCTACAAGTTTCATTACAGATCTACTTGAGAAGACAATATACACTATAAACGCTTACGTACAGTAGCTCATACACATATGTGATTCAATGTAGTTAAGACTGTCCAATTAAGCTTGTCGCAGTTAGTAATGTTGTTGAGTATTTTTGTAAAAATGAACACAATCAAATAGGCGATGACGTCATTCGTTGTATTAATATTTTATGTATTTTTTTTCCTTGTCGCATAGTCTTGTTGTGACGTAATTTATCAGCTCTTATTTTGAGAGCATTTTCGTCATATTGTAATTGATAGACAAGTTGTACTTTTTTTGTGGTCCTGAATAATTCATGTCTTTTTTACTACTGGCCAGCCTGAGCAAACTGCCTTGGATTTTAGCCTATTAATTCTTGTTAGGACTATTTGACCCCTGTTTAGGGTGAGTTGTATTTTATATTGTACGATACTCTTTGAACGGATTCGTTCGTCTTTGTACTTTTAGACGTTGGAATCTGTTATTTATTTCAATAGGGTTTCACTGTTTTATTTTTTTTTATTTCATCGTTGGTTCAATACTGTGGATTCTGATACTACCCTGAACATTGTTGTCAGCATCTTTAATTGTCTGTATTGTTGGTTGGTAGTTAACGACAGTCCTTGTATGCTGCTATCATGATTTATGTTCGTAGACAGTTTCTATAGTACCTATTACAGAGACGAATCCATAGATTATCATAAGTTATGAAACTGTGATGTTGTTGACGTCAATGTTATCAAGCAACATAATATAAGATCTTTATACCTTTACCTATCACTTAGTCTAATTGACCGTTGGGGCACCATGCAAGATTCGTCGACCTTCTTTCTCCATTCCTCTCTGACTTTTGCCCAGATTAGGCATTTAGTCGAATCTAGGCTTTTTTAAAATCTATTTTCTAGAGTATGACTCATGTTGCACTGACTAAAACTGACTTGAACTTTTTTGTTTAGTATCCTACATTTTCACTTGCTAGATCTAGATTCTATATCTCTATTTATTAATTCTAAATCTAGACTTTTCTATTTTGATTATTATTATAAAACATAATTCTTAAAATGCAATCTATAGACCTGTAAAAATTTCAACTATCTTCACGCATTAACAATAGTTTTTAAATAACTACAGTAAGTCTAATGGACCGTTGGGGCACCATGCAAGATTCATCGAACGTCTTTCTCCATTCCTCTGTCTTTTGCCTAGATTAGGTGTTTAGTCGACTCTAGGCTTAGATCTATTTTCTAGAGTATGACTCATGTACTGACTAAAAACTGACTTGAACTTTTTTTGTTAGATCTAGATTCTATAATTTTTTTTAAGAACATTATATTTAGAAGTTTACTTTCAGACAAATGAATGGTTTCTTTTATTAACATTTTTTTTTTGTTGATTGCAGCCCTGTTTTGAATACAACTAGATCAACAACTTCTGAAACTCCAATAATACTACCTGCAAGTGCTGCTGAAAGAAAAATAACCCTAACAGCCTTTAAATTTACTACATAGATTCTAATGCTGACAACATCATTTAGATCTAGATGCTGCCTGAAGATTTCATGTCTGTGGCATTTTACCTCTCGAGAAAAGATCTTTTCCCTTTGCAACTTCTGGTGTGGCTAGAGAGGCCAATCCTTGATACACAGCTGTAGTCACAGGTTGAGCACATGTAATCACCAGGCACCATTGCATTGTCACCTTTCTTCCTGCTGCTGTTGTGTATGGCATCTGCAATCCGAGACCCTTCCTTTATGCTCTCTCTCCATGTGGATCTATCCAGTGCCACCTTTTCCCAGCTGCTAGTGTCGATTTTGAAGATGCACACTATGGTAAACTCAATGCAGTTGACTACAATAATCTCCATGTCCACATTGTTTCAACAAGAACCTGTGTGCATCACACATTGTAAGGGTCGAAATTGAAAAAAAAAATATTTGTAAGCTATGTGCCAAAAATGCTCCTAATATTCAATGATGAGCTCTGACCAGGATAACAATCACAGATTGTGTCCTGATGGCACTACATCTGGGTATCACTTCAAAATATCATGGCACTAAAGCAGCCATAACAAAAAGCACAACCAGACCATTACATAGGAAAGCAAAGTTACCAGTATTTCCTATCATTAAAATTGCTAAAAATGGTAACTCCAAATGCCAATGAATCATTTCATTTCCTCATTTAGCAGAGATGTTGCTCATATTTTAAGTAGATAAATGAAGCCATTTTCTGATGTGTAAAAATATTGATTAATTAAGTACTAGATCCACTGGTATTTAATAAAAATTTTCAGTCCAATTTTATTTTATTACCTTTTTGGTCATATGTCCCATGAAACAAATGTTGGAAATTAAAATGGCCTGCAGGTTGAATCAAGTTGAGCAGCACTTTTCTAGACTAACATCAATACATCTGCTATTAGAAATATTAACAATTGTTTTTATGTAGTGTAATTTCATGCTTTCTCAAGGTTATGATCCTATCACTTGTCTGAACCAGTTAGATAGGGGGTATCTTATGAATGTTACCATGGTTGCTTTTAAAATGCTTTTAATTTAAAATAAAAATGTATCAAGTACAATTTCTTTCCCTAGTTTGATACCAAACAAAATATTTAATTTCCAAAAGTTTACAAAATTGATTCTTGTTTTCAGGTAGGCTACAATAAATAATTGTGCAAAGTTTCAACTTGATCCAAGATAGGGTGTGCAACAAATAAATGTGCAAACTTTTTATCACAGTGAGTTGATATAAGCTTTAACAAAAATAAACCAATTTATGAAGATAGATGTTTTATTTTATCTTGAGATGTCAGTAATGATCAATCATTTTGTAATTGATAGAATTATCTTTAAAAATGGTGTTAACCTAAGTGGCTTGTAATTGTTTATTAAAAGTAACCAATGGTTCCAATGTAGCTATTTGTAACTTTAAAGAGAAGCCTTTAAGAAAAATAAGAACCATACATTTTATTGACAATCTTATGTGTTGCGTGTGTCTTGGAAAATATTTTGTGTAATTGCTTTTCTTTATTATGGATGTAAAATTTAATATGATGACATCTGTTAAGCATTAATAGTTGATAGTATTCAATTAAGCTTAAAAATGTGACAATGTGAACTAATACAGTGATGGTCAATACTGTTGTTGTGTATTAAATAATAGTTTAATTGCTTTTAGTTAGTTACAATGCTATTAATATTATAAGGCATTTTTTTTTAATTTTTGTTTTTAATATTAGAGATAATGGTAGGCCTTTATTTGCTACAGTGTAGCAAATATACTGCACACTTATAGTATTCCTACTAGTAAATTATGTAATTTGTTGAATGCATTTAAAGAGCTTTCATATAAAATATGTCTTAACATAATTCTTTAGTTTTTATTTCATAATACTATTACTACTATTAATAATAACACCTTTATTATCCATGCAGAAAATGCCTTTACTTTAACTCTGTGAAAAATATTTACATGAACAATCCCATTTAAAAAAAAAACTATCTACATTGGATTTAAAAAAAAAACAAATTATACTCGCTATAGCTCTAAAAATATTTTACTTAGTTTTTTTTTACAGTGACCAATAGTTAAGACTAAAAATTAAGGTGTAAAATAATATACAATACAGTACTAAAAAAGACATTGTTATCTTGGCGTAAATAGGGCTGCTTCATTGAAGGATGTCTTTACTGCTAACTGTTGATCATTGTGCAGGCCATATGACACCCTGCTTATTAACTAAAGTGTGCTCCCAGATTCTGCAGGCTTTTCAGGACTTTGCTTATTTATCGTGCAATAGTAGATCATTAGCAGAACTAAGAACATTGATCTGGAAGCAGTCAGAAACTTGTTCTATATCAGCAGCATGTACATTCCTTTGATCTAAAAAAAAAATAATGATAAAATAATACAAATAAAAAATTATATTTTAAAATGCAAAATATAAAAAGGATAATGCAGAAGTTCAATGTAATATAAATGATGGTATCCATATCTTGAGTCCACTTCCCCATTAATGTTTAGTCAGCTACCCTTATGAAACTTTAAAAACTGCATCCTCTTTGAATGCCATCTACAAGACAAAGATGATAGTGCCTAACATTTGGTTTGGCAGTTTTTTGGATAGCAGTCAATCTTGGTACTGATGCCAAGGTGGCTGGCTGATGACATGACAACTATTAGCTGGTTCAACATTGTTTTTTTTAAATACATTGACAAAGTTTAGTTTGTCTTTCCATTTTTCTCTTTTCTAGAAGTCAGCATATTTTTATATTTCTATAAGTATGAGGGAAGAGGCTTCTGCCAATGACAGATCTTTTTGGAGGCAGCTTGCTACCCAATGCGCCAGAGGGAGAGGATCTAAGTCTAAAAGTATAGTTATTGTTTATTGAGGGTTTGTTTTGCTGCTATACTTGCAACTATGTCCCTTGTATCGGTGGGCTGAAATCAATCACAACTGAATTTAATGTCTAGCTTTGTTTTAAAAACAAATTATTTTATATAAAACTTTTGAGGAGTACACATAATGGGTCCAAGAATATTGACTGATTTGGAAGGGTGGCTAACTTGGAGCTGTCTTCATATACACAGGAGCACCTGGCTGACAGCTGGTACATTGATGATAAAATAAGTTAGTTTGGGATTATCTGCGATAGAAAGTAAATGTACATAGTTATCTTAACCTGACCCTGTTTTCTAGTTTAAATGCATAGATAATTGAACCAATTAACAGCACCTAAAATTTGTTAAAATAGTAAAAGACTGATTTATAGCCAGTAACATATTCAGTTAACATTGACTAGCAAGAGTGTCATGTGCAAAGCATAATGACCTGCCACCTTTACTTTCAACAACAAATGTCAGGTACGTATTAGGGCTCAGGGTCATTTTAGAAACTCCATCCCAATCTTCGAACCCAAGACCCTTAGATTCAGAAACCAAGCCCTTTAACAATCAGCCAACCTTTTGAGAAGAATACTGAAATTATTACGGTATAAACCTTATTCATTAAGCCAAAATATCAAACTACAGCCTATGAGAAACAAAAAAGTAAACAGATAGAACAAGAAATCAAATGATGCACATGGGGATGCATTGGGCACACAATGGGAAGAACAGCAGACAACATTGCAAGACTGGACTGGAACCCAGAGAGGAAGAGAAAGTCTAGGAGACCCATGCAAACATGGATTAAACCGGCAGACCAAGAAGGAAAGTTGGCAGGATGGAAATGGACCCAAGCAAGGGGAATAGCCCAGAACAGATTCAGAATGTGAAGCACTGATGCGGCAGCTCTATGCTCTGCTGGGAGTCAAAAAGTTTAAGTCAAGTCCTGTATCCTTAGTGATTAGAATGAAGCTGTATTCAAATGTAATCTTGGAAAACTTATTTAAAAAAAAAAAGGATAATAAAAAAAAACATTTTTAATTAGCATGCTTAAATAAGTTTTTTGGTTAGGTAATTTTTATCTAATTTCTTATGTTGTCTATTTTTTGTTATTATGCATTCATTCAAAGATAGAAAGATCTATTTAAAATAGCTATACCATAATCGTAGGCCAAAGGAACAGATGAATTTATATCATCTGCCCTATGGACCACAAGGTCTAAAAGGGGAACTATATCATAATGCTTTAAAAATCTACTTGCCATGAAGAAGAATAAAAACAGGCCATCTTTGCTGCAGTTCTTTGTTTTCTATCTGTTCCTAAAATATGGTTTCATTAAACTGTGTGCAGCTCCTAATTCTTGATCACCAGGAAATACTCTGCATCATTATCTAAAAAACATTTACAATTAATGACCTAGACATAGAAGATTAGTGTAGATACTGGAACTGAAAGCTATTTTTTTATATAGTTTAATCAAATTAGCACTTGAAAAAAAGATTTAGTACAAAAAAAAATAATAATTAGAAAGTTAACTTAATTTCCTGAATTAACCTGTAAGTTTTAGCTAACCTATTATGTATTATCACATTCACCTATCCCTAAGTTGTTGGACCATTGGGGCACCACACATGATCTGTTGGCCATATTTTCCATTCCTGTCTGTAATATTATCCAAAAGAAAAAAATTTTGATGTAGACTTTAAGTTTTGCCTGTAACTCATAGGAGATTATTTCATTAGTCTATAAGCTGATCTAATTTAGAGAACTTGGTCTGCATCTTGATCAGAACAATTGTTAATGAGATAATGAAGGTATTCAGCTGACAAATAAAATATAATGTGTTTAAAGTCTTAGTGATAATGGAATCCATGCTAAACTAGTTTGGACACTACTGAATATATCTAGCTCTAGAAATCCTATAAGAAGAGAAATATACCAACTTCGAAAAGTAATTACAAAAATATGTGGACAATGTTTGACATGCCAGTTCTACAGACTAGCTGGATTTCACTAAAGCTGCACCATGTAACAATATATATAGAATCTTAAATTCTACCAAGTCTTGGTTTTACTGACAACCAGTCGACAAATGCAGTTAACAATAATTAAACCTGTAGCTTGTCTTTATTAAATTCAAAAGAGCATTTTGGCCCACTTCAAATGTCTCAGATGAGGGAACGAAACCTGAACTACTGGCCTGAATATCACAGTCCACAGCAGCCCTTTCAAAACTTAAAATAATATGGAAAGACAAAGGCTTAGCCCTCAGCACCAAAATCAGACTGATGCGCTCTCTGGTCATGGCCACATTTTTATATGCTTGTGAGTCTTGGACGTTGACTGCAAAGCTAGAGAGGAGGATCCTAGCAATGGAATTGAAATTCTACACAAGAATTCTAGGTATTACAACAGAAGAATCCTAGGTATTACATTCAGAGACCACATCACAAACCAAGAGACTAAAGACAGGGTTACTGCAGTGATTGGACCCCATGATGACCTGCTAACTATTGTAAGAAAATGCAAGCTTAAAATCTATGGCTATATTACAAGATCTTCGGGGCTCACAAAGACCTTCCTTCAGGGAACAGTACCAGGAAAAAAAAAGAAGAGGCAGACAGAGAAAGTGATGGGAGGATAACATAAAAGAATGAACAGGTCTGCCATTGAAAGAGGTTCTAACTAAGGCAAAAGACAGAGAGGAATGGAGAAAAATGGTCGACGAGTCTTGCATGGTGCCCCAACGGTCCCATAGACTAAGGGATAGGTAAAAGTAATGTAATGCATAGAACACTTTGACACATAAGAAATGTTAAGTCTAATTATAAACTATTTATGTAGTTTTGTTTACCCAGAGAGTGGTTCAAAGAAGCATCAATGTTTTGGATAACTAAAGTCTTTAATAAAAATAAACTTGCTATTGACATGGTAGTTATCAGATGTCAAAGGATTCACCTGCTGTTCAGTGCTTGTATTAATTTGATCTTCCAGAATGATTCTTTAATGACTCCTTGATTCCACCGAGGACTAGTACTGTAACTCTAGTGTTGAAAACTGTCCTCACATGAGCTTCACTCTTTGGTTCAAACTATAACATTATAAATAAATTTACATCAGATTAGTACATTTTCCTTAAATGAACTTTTATTTATACTTATATACTACTTCTTCTTTCTAACCAGCTTTTCGCTGCTGAGCTCAGAGCTCTTTTGCAGACTGTGCCAAGGAAAAATAGTGTCTTCAGTTGTTCAGCACTGCATACAGGGTGTTGGTTATGTTGGTTTGAAATGTTAGTAGGGTCTGCCTAAGGTGGATTAGGAAGGGGCATTCAAAGAGGATGTGGTTTACAGTTTCATAAGGGTGGGTGCAGTGTCTACAAAGAGGTAGGTGAGTGGGATTTATCTTGTTAAGATGGTAATTTAACAGAGGTGTTTGTCATGTTCTTAGTTGGAAGGTTGTAGATTGCTCTTTGCAGGGGAAGAAGTTAATATTGTCCAGTTTGTTTGGCATGGTCATTTCTTTGTACATGGCTCTGCCTGTGTTTCCTGATGCCCATTGGTAGAACCACTCCTCTTTGTGATTGTTGACTAGCATTGATCTTAGGGTGAGGTAGTTAACAGGTTGTTCCATAGTGATCCTGCCATACTTACGCTTAATGGAGTTTTATTAAAATCATTTATTGAAATATCTCTTAAATTGCACATAATAAAAAAAAAGAAGCCACTAACTAGTTGTCATGTTACTGCTTAGATTAATAGTTTGAATAGAGATTGTTGGATTTTGATAAGAATTATTGTTTTAGAGATTCCTTTTATCTCCATCGCTAATCTTAACTTTGTTCTCTATTGAATCGGGAGCAAAACAAACTATGGACTCTCTTCCACTCTATTTTCTCATTTTACTGGCATCATGTCCCTGGGAAAATTTAAAAAAAAAAAATTAATTTCAGCTCAATCTCAATGATCAAGGTCAATATATGAAAAAAAATCCCCCTGGTCCTAATCCAATGATTCCCATGTTCATTTCATCAAAATCTATCAAATACTTTCAAGTCTTTGAAGTAGTAGTAAAAATTCTACTTGGTCATTGGAGATAATTACAAGATTCCCATTGTTATTTCTGTGCTGTCAGATTATTACCATTGTCAAAAGTATTCATTATATTCATCTAGATTATAATAAAATGATGACATGCAAAATGTTTTCAGAGTTGAAGATAATTACTTCCTAGTCCAAACCTCCTGCAGGAGGATGGGGAATGGGAGCGGGCAGGGTTTGAACCCAGGATCATCGATAAATCTGAATGACAGTCCAGTGTGCAAACCACACGACTAGGCAGACCATCCTGGTGTTTAAAGGTGTCATAAATAATACTGCTAGTGATAATTAGTTGCTAATACAAAATAATATTTTCCTTAGCAGCATTTTGAAAATATTCAAAAAACCTTTGGATGCTATTTGTTGATGCAATTTTGATATGTGACTCCAAAAAGCTAACCCAATCTTAAATGTATTCTTAAGTTATACTAAGTTATATGTAGAGGGCTGCCTGGTTGTGTGGTATGTGCTCTGGGCTGTCATCATGATAATTACAAGTTTGAACTCTACCCGCTGCCATCCTCCAAGTCCTGTGGGAGGTTTGGACTTGAATGTAATAATCTTCATTTCTAAAGGAAGTTTCAAAACAAAACAAGGGAGTCACAAATTAATGTTAATTAATGCTATAAAAAATGAATGAATTAAAAATAAGAAAAATAAATAAATTTTATTACAAAAATGTTTAGTCTCCCTGTAAACTTATCATGGAGAATTGAGTGACAAGAATTGAATGCTAACTTTGAACACACTCCATTTGACTTTTGTTCCCCATTGAAGTCTCTGTGTGGTTTCCTCCATCCCAAAATTGTCTTCATGTAGTTCATGTCTCCTGTTGAAAAACCATTTCTTCAGTTTGTAAAATAACATATACACAATTCCTATGATTTCATCATTGTAAAACTAACCTACACTCCATAATATTATGTAATGTCTATATCTCTAGATAGGTTGGCATGTGAGTTTATGTTAGAAAGATGATCATCATGATCATGTTAGTTGGCAGTTAGGAATTGTCAGAAAACTCTTCACTTGAAAAACTAATCTCTATTAGAGGTCATAGTTCAGAGTACAAAAAGGGACAGGGCTAAGACTTTGATAATTGTCATAAGCAAACAGTTAAAGTATACTATCCACTTCAATGAGGCCATGAGATGGTTTACATTTATATTTCTGAAATTTAAAAAAATGTATGCTGTTCATGATTTTTAACATTTTTATTATAGTATAAATAAACTAAACAAAGCTTGTAAAGTGGGCTTAAACTATAAATCTAGGTAGAACCCAGGTCATTTATGTAAATTAGAAACACAGGTTGACCTTGAACTGTTCTTTAAGGTACACATGAGTTAGCTTGGTAATGATTTGGACTCATTATTATTATAGTTTATTCTACAACTATTTTCAAAATCCTGGATCCATTGGTGTAATGGACAGGTAAAGTCAATTGTTTAATTTTGTAAGCAAACTATGGTGGTGAACTTTGTCAAAATGCCTTAGAGAAGTCAAAATAAAATGATGTTTGCTCACTATTATCTAAGTCTTTGAAAAGTCATCAATTAGACCTATTAAGAGTTACACATGACCTAGATTTCCTAAAACCATGTTGTCATAGAGTAAGGACATTATGTTAATCTAAGTAATTATGATGTTCATACACATTATGTGTTCTAGTATTTTACATGTGATGCTGATGAGTGATACTGGTCTGCAGTTTATCTACTTTGCTACTCTACCCTGATAATTTGATGCCCGAAAAAGCATTTTGAACACTGGTGCTAGTTCTTTGAGTAATCTAGCTTGAATACCATCAAATCCAAGTGGTTATTTGTTAGCTAATAGTTTTGGATCACTTTTCTTGTGTGTGTGTGTGTGTATCCTACTACAATCAAAGAGAGTAAAGTAACATTTTAAGATGATTATAAAATTTCAGCCACTTCCAAATACCATTTTTCACATATATTTCATATGAAGAAGATGGTGGAGCTCTAATGCTCATCTTCTGGAATTGCTGAATGAAGAAAGACTAAAAGACTTTATTTTCAAGCCTAAATTATGACATATCAAATGATGGGAAAAAAAAAAAACTAAGACATACTCAGAGACGAAAAAATATTAATTAGTTGTAGGGAAATTTTCCCTCAGGATTCATTTACTAAATAGTATAGTGATGGCTGAATGTAATAAAAAAAATATGAATAAATTTAAAATATTTTTAGAAATCTTTGTAAATTATGATCACAGTCTCGGTTGACATTGCCTGTTATATGTTCACCTCGGGTTAAGAGGGTAAAAAGACACATGAAATTCCTGATGTAGAAACAGGAAGTAAGGACTAAATTGACTTTTAGTTCAGTCAGTAGTATCTTTTGGTCCAGTCTGCACGGTAGTGACTTAGAGAGTCGAGTAGTAACTTTGAGTTAAGTAGTATCTTTTGGGCAGTCGAAGCCAGTGGTCACTTGAGACAGTATATATATTTCTAGTAGATAATGTTCTGTAGTATTGAAGTATTTGCTACCCGAAGTGATGTGGACTTTACTTGTAGTCTATTCTGAAAACTTAACATGTTGAATATACATGATACTGCTGTTATGCGGATGTGATAATGTCTTGTATTGGATTATGTAACTGCCAAGGAGTGCAGTATAATTATTGTCATCAAATAAACTTTATATTTTGCCTGCCAAAGTGGATTTAAGTCAGTCTGTAATATCTATGTTTGTCATGTGTGACTCCAGGAAGCACAAACCCAGCATTCCATGACATTTGCATTAATAGTAACCAGTCTTACGTGTAATATTATAATACTACGTCAACACACACTTAATGCTGACATATGCATGGTTCTTAATTTGAAATAGATTTATGCATGAGTGCAAACTCTCAACCATAGTTAATGGCTTGTATAACATTTTTTTAAATGACTTTGCTATTTAATCCTCATTATTGTAAATTATTGCATTTAATATTCTTTTAAGTTTACTGTTTAGAGCTATCCTGATATTGTGTGAACTCATCTTTCAGGGGGCCCAGGCCTAACCCCAAGAGGTCTTTTAATATGTAAAAACACAACCCTAACACTAAGCATATCCTTGCAATGTTTGTTTAGGTCTTTATCACAACTCACCCTAGCCCTAGAGTGTTCATGGTAGTGAGATCTTCTTCTACAGAAATGGATCTTTATTGTTGTCTGACATCATAGATATTATTCCTTTATTGACTGGATGTGATGGAACAGACCCAGAGTAATACAATGAAGAATGATTAGGACTTACTTCTGGTTTCTGAACAGTGATTATCAATAAATTTTTAACACTTTCATATATTTTTTTCATTCAAGTAAGGTTAACCCAATTAAGAAAGCCTAATGAACTTTTTTTTTTTTGTAACAAAGTTCTAGAATAACTGCATAACTTCACCTCTGGCACTGCCTTAATGATTTTAACTTCTTTACAGAGAGCAACAAGGTATTTACCTTGGAGTTTTTGTCTCAGATGAAGAAACCAAAACCGGAACTACTGGCCAGAATTGCCTAGACAACAGCAGCACTTGCAAAACTCAAAACAATCTGGACAGACAAAGGCATAGCCCTTGACACTAAAATCAGACTGATGTTGTTACGGCCACATTCCTTATATGAATGCGAATATTGGATGCTGACTGCAGATCTAGAGAAAGGGATCCTAGCAATGGAGCTAAGATGCTACAGAAAGATCTTCAGTATCACCTAACTTATCTTATCTTATATGATGACCTGCTAACCACTGTCAAAAAAAAGTAAACTCAAACTCTATGGCCAGGTCTTCCAGGCCCGCTAAGACTTTCCTTCAGGAAAAAAATACCAGAAAAAGAAGAAAACGGAAGACAGAGGAAGCGATGGGAAGACATCAAAGAATGGACAGGCATGTCATGGAATGAAATTCTATCCAAAGCAAAGGACAGAGAGGAATGGAGAAAGACATTTGACAGATCTTGTTAGGTGTCCCAATGGTTGAACAGACTAAGGGGTAGGTGAAGGTGATGAAGAGAACACACAACTCAATACTTTGAGCATCAAGCCATTGATCTCTTCAAATTGTCTCAAAAATTGAAATGATGCTTTTTTGTAATATAATCACTGATTCACACACATTTACTCACATAACTAAGTAGCTTTTGTTTACCCATCTTACTATCATTATTGTTTTAAAAAGATACAAATTATTTTGTTTTCTATACATACATTCCTATTTCTTAGGCAAACTTTTGCATTTATAAAACAATTATTTTTTAGATAGACATAATAAAAGACAGACAAACATACCCATACATGTTTAGCCAGCAGAAAAACATCTTTCTCTATAATTCTAGTCTGGCTGCAAGTCATTCATACATTGAGTATAGTTGATAGATAACTTTAGTGTCTTGTAAATCTGTGCATAGCAAACAAACAAAAAATATTTGTAGAATCATAGTAGTTACACATAAACTCGATTTTTTAACTGAGTAAAGTAGGATTTAATTTGTAGAATTCAAAGTATACCATCTTGATCCTTTCTCTTTCTCCTCAAACTTCATTTTGTGTACATATCTGAGGGCATGTGATGCATGATTACCTGATTAGGGAATAAATTCAAAAGATAACATTGCAATGTCTGTGAAGATTTACCATTTCTAAATACAACAGCAAACATTCATCTTAAAAAATATTATGGTGTTAATTTCTATAAACAATATTTAGACAAAATACAAAAAATATTCAAATAAAGTTAAGTTTCTATGTAGTGAGTGGATGCTTTACCCACTTAATGTTTATTTGACATAGTCTCCATGTTCAATTAAAATTTTATTTACCAACAGTGCTATTTTAGTAACAGTAATAAACAAACTTACCAATTGATAAGAAATACATTCCTGAGACCTCGAAATAGTCTCACCACAGCTATAGGTGTTGGAATGATATCAAAAGGTATTGAGAGTGTTGTCCCTTGCTCTATGAAAGAAATCCAAAGCTTGCCTCTGGCAAACTTCCACACACAGTCTTCACTTTTCTGAAAAACGTACAACTTAGTAAATAGATGGCAACATAATGGAGAAAATGCAACAATCAATAATCTGTTTATTAACTTAAAACTTTAAAATGGGCATCAGTATTGGAGCTGACCTGCTAACTATAGTAAAAAAACATAAGCTAAAAATCTATGGCCACCTTACAAGGTCTTAGGGGCCCGCAAGAACTATGTGGTCAAGACATTTTCAAAATAGTTATAAGGCGAAAAAAATATGAATTGATCAAAATCAATCTTAACGAGAATAAAATAGAACCACTCATTGGTCGGCATTCTATTTTTATGTCAGTGTAACTCTTATTCTTTGATAATTTTTGTTTAGATGCAAGAGCGTTCAATGACAACTTGAATTATAGACCTGAATGGGTTCCACTTTAGATTTTTCAGAATGTGGTGACTGATAGTGACATGCAGATGGTGGTGACTGATAGTACCATTAATGCAGATGGTGGTGACTGACAACTCCATTCAAACAGATGGTGGTGACTTATAGCACCATTCATGCATATGGTGGTGACTGATAGTACCATTCATATAGATGGTGGTGACTGATAGTACCATTCAAACAGATGGTGGTGACTGATAGTATCATTCATACAGATAGTGGTGACTGATATTACCATTCATTCAAATGGTGGTGACTGATAGTACCATTCATTCAGAATGTGGTGACTGATAGTGACATGCAGATGGTGGTGACTGATAGTACCATTCATTCAGAATGTGGTGACTGATAGTGACATGCAGATGGTGGTGACTGATAGTACCATTAATGCAGATGGTGGTGACTGACAACTCCATTCAAACAGATGGTGGTGACTTATAGCACCATTCATGCATATGGTGGTGACTGATAGTACCATTCATATAGTATTATTCATGGACATGGTGGTGACTGATATTACCATTCATTCAAATGGTGGTGACTGATAGTACCATTAATGCAGATGGTGGTGACTGACAACTCCATTCAAACAGATGGTGGTGACCTATAGCACCATTCATGCATATGGTGGTGACTGATAGTACCATTAATGCAGATGGTGGTGACTGACAACTCCATTCAAACAGATGGTGGTGACTTATAGCACCATTCATGCATATGGTGGTGACTGATAGTACCATTCATTGACAATGTGGTGACTGATAGTGACATGCAGATGGTGGTGACTAATAGTATCATAATGCAGATGGCGGTGACTGACAACTCCATTCAAACAGATGGTGGTGACTTATAGCACCATTCATGCATATGGTGGTGACTGACAGTACCATTCTTAGCAATTATACATTAAACACTGAACCACACAGATGGTGGTGACTGATAGTACCATTCATACAGATGTTGTTGACTGATAGTATCATTCATACAGATGGTGGTGACTTAAATCACCATTCATATAGATGGTGGTGACTAATAGTACCATATAGTATTATTCATGCAGATGGTGGTGACTGATATTACCATTTATTCAAATGGTGGTGACTGATAGTACCAATCATATAGTATTATTCATGGACATGGTGGTGACTGATATTACCATTCATTCAAATGGTAATGACTGATAGTACCATTAATGCAGATGCAGATTATTCTTTGATAATTTTTGTTTAGATGCAAGAGCGTTCAATGACAACTTGAATTATAGACCTGAATGGGTTCCACTTTAGATTTTTCAGAATGTGGTGACTGATAGTGACATGCAGATGGTGGTGACTGATAGTACCATTAATGCAGATGGTGGTGACTGACAACTCCATTCAAACAGATGGTGGTGACTTATAGCACCATTCATGCATATGGTGGTGACTGATAGTACCATTCATATAGATGGTGGTGACTGATAGTACCATTCAAACAGATGGTGGTGACTGATAGTATCATTCATACAGATAGTGGTGACTGATATTACCATTCATTCAAATGGTGGTGACTGATAGTACCATTCATTCAGAATGTGGTGACTGATAGTGACATGCAGATGGTGGTGACTGATAGTACCATTCATTCAGAATGTGGTGACTGATAGTGACATGCAGATGGTGGTGACTGATAGTACCATTAATGCAGATGGTGGTGACTGACAACTCCATTCAAACAGATGGTGGTGACTTATAGCACCATTCATGCATATGGTGGTGACTGATAGTACCATTCATATAGTATTATTCATGGACATGGTGGTGACTGATATTACCATTCATTCAAATGGTGGTGACTGATAGTACCATTAATGCAGATGGTGGTGACTGACAACTCCATTCAAACAGATGGTGGTGACCTATAGCACCATTCATGCATATGGTGGTGACTGATAGTACCATTAATGCAGATGGTGGTGACTGATAGTACCATTCATTGACAATGTGGTGACTGATAGTGACATGCAGATGGTGGTGACTAATAGTATCATAATGCAGATGGCGGTGACTGACAACTCCATTCAAACAGATGGTGGTGACTTATAGCACCATTCATGCATATGGTGGTGACTGACAGTACCATTCTTAGCAATTATACATTAAACACTGAACCACACAGATGGTGGTGACTGATAGTATCATTCATACAGATGGTGGTGACTTAAATCACCATTCATATAGATGGTGGTGACTAATAGTACCATATAGTATTATTCATGCAGATGGTGGTGACTGATATTACCATTTATTCAAATGGTGGTGACTGATAGTGTCAATCATATAGTATTATTCATGGACATGGTGGTGACTGATATTACCATTCATTCAAATGGTAATGACTGATAGTACCATTAATGCAGATGCAGATTATTCTTTGATAATTTTTGTTTAGATGCAAGAGCGTTCAATGACAACTTGAATTATAGACCTGAATGGGTTCCACTTTAGATTTTTCAGAATGTGGTGACTGATAGTGACATGCAGATGGTGGTGACTGATAGTACCATTAATGCAGATGGTGGTGACTGACAACTCCATTCAAACAGATGGTGGTGACTTATAGCACCATTCATGCATATGGTGGTGACTGATAGTACCATTCATATAGTATTATTCATGCAGATGGTGGTGACTGATATTAACATTCATTCAAATGGTGGTGACTGATAGTACCATTAATGCAGATGGTGGTGACTGACAACTCCATTCAAACAGATGGTGGTGACCTATAGCACCATTCATGCATATGGTGGTGACTGATAGTACCATTCATATAGATGGTGGTGACTGATAGTACCATTCAAACAGATGGTGGTGACTGATAGTATCATTCATACAGATGGTGGTGACTGATATTACCATTTATTCAAATGGTGGTGACTGATAGTACCAATCATTCAGAATGTGGTGACTGATAGTGACATGCAGATGGTGGTGACTGATAGTACCATTAATGCAGATGGTGGTGACTGACAACTCCATTCAAACAGATGGTGGTGACTTATAGCACCATTCATGCATATGGTGGTGACTGATAGTACCATTCATATAGTATTATTCATGGACATGGTGGTGACTGATATTACCATTCATTCAAATGGTAATGACTGATAGTACCATTAATGCAGATGGTGGTGACTGACAACTCCATTCAAACAGATGGTGGTGACCTATAGCACCATTCATGCATATGGTGGTGACTGATAGTACCATTCATATAGATGGTGGTGACTGATAGTACCATTAATGCAGATGGTGGTGACTGACAACTCCATTCAAACAGATGGTGGTGACTTATAGTACCATTCATGCATATGGTGGTGACTGATAGTACCATACATATAGTATTATTCATGGACATGGTGGTGACTGATATTACCATTCATTCAAATGGTGGTGACTGATAGTACCATTAATGCAGATGGTGGTGACTGACAACTCCATTCAAACAGATGGTGGTGACCTATAGCACCATTCATGCATATGGTGGTGACTGATAGTACCATTCATATAGATGGTGGTGACTGATAGTACCATTCAAACAGATGGTGGTGACTGATAGTATCATTCATACAGATGGTGGTGACTGATATTACCATTCATTCAAATGGTGGTGACTGATAGTACCATTCATTCAGAATGTGGTGACTGATAGTGACATGCAGATGGTGGTGACTGATAGTACCATTAATGCAGATGGTGGTGACTGACAACTCCATTCAAACAGATGGTGGTGACTTATAGCACCATTCATGCATATGGTGGTGACTGATAGTACCATTCATATAGTTCTATTCATGGACATGGTGGTGACTGATATTAACATTCATTCAAATGGTGGTGACTGATAGTACCATTAATGCAGATGGTGGTGACTGACAACTCCATTCAAACAGATGGTGGTGACCTATAGCACCATTCATGCATATAATGGTGACTGATAGTACCATTCATATAGATGGTGGTGACTGATAGTACCATTAATGCAGATGGTGGTGACTGACAACTCCATTCAAACAGATGGTGGTGACTTATAGCACCATTCATGCATATGGTGGTGACTGATAGTACCATTCATTGACAATGTGGTGACTGATAGTGACATGCAGATGGTGGTGACTAATAGTATCATAATGCAGATGGCGGTGACTGACAACTCCATTCAAACAGATGGTGGTGACTTATAGCACCATTCATGCATATGGTGGTGACTGACAGTACCATTCTTAGCAATTATACATTAAACACTGAACCACACAGATGGTGGTGACTGATAGTACCATTCATACAGATGTTGTTGACTGATAGTATCATTCATACAGATGGTGGTGACTTAAATCACCATTCATAAAGATGGTGGTGACTAATAGTACCATTCACACAGATGGTGGTGACTAATAGTACCATTCACACAGATGGTGGTGACTTAAATCACCATTTATATAGATGGTGGTGACTAATAGTACCATTCACAAAGATGGTGGTGACTGAGCATGGAATGGGTTGCCTGAGCCAACCAAGAAAACCAATGACTTGTCAGAATTTAAGTCATTGGTTAACATGCATGACTAGATGCATGATGCATAGGATGTAATCATCATTTCTATATTTTATATTTGGATTCATTAATTCATGTATTGTCATTGACAAGGAATATATGTTTAAAATTTCAACTTGATCCGTGAAAAGGAAATGGGAGACAGACACAGACCAAGTGAGCTAAGCTTTTAAAAAAGTCCTAAATTCTGTTAAAAGAATCCAAAGAAGCTAACAAATGAACTGTCTTTATTTCATGTCTAACTCTAGTCTTTGTTTTTATGATGATGTTATTGTCACTATAAAAAACCTAATACGCAAAACAAAATGAATCTTAACATTTTTTTTACAGGCCTAATTCCATATTGTAAAGTAGCAAATCCTAATAATGTTAATAATGTATAGCCTAAAAGTACTTAGAGTTGTTCTAGTGTGCACACACGTTTTAATAATTGTAATTTTTTAGTTAATTTAATGATATATTTATTCTAATTGTTCATCTTTCCTTTCAACTAACAAAGGAATTCCTAAAACACAAAGTTGTAAGATCTCATGTAGCATAAATTTCTTAAGATGAAATCAAAGTTTCAAGCCATAAGTTTTCTATAATGTTTATGGGCTAGCTGATCAAACCATTACAGGCTAGAAATATAGAATAGAAAATAGAAATATTTGCCAATGCTTTGCAACCACAGGAAAAAAAAATTATACAAGTTGAGGACAATAAATATTTTTTGACCTAAAGTTAGCTTTCTTGGGCTATTTTAAAAACTAATTTGAAGTATACAATTAAAAAATTACTTAATGTTTACTTCCTTTTTAGAGCTCTATGTCAAGCAAGCAACTTACAATTACTGGTTAATTGAAAACTTATGAATGGGTTAATTAGAACTAGCTGCAGTGTGTTAAGGTGCTTAGTTCTATTAACTTCTTAACGGTGAAGATCACACTTGATAAAGCAATTCCAGTATTATATTAATGATAGATTGTAGAATATTAACATTCTGAAATGAAGCTTCCCAATCAAACTGTATAAAGGCAGATTAAATAAATACAATCTATATCTAGTCATACACAAAATACATTGAAGTGACAGTAATAAAGTCTAAACTATACAAAAGATTAGATACAGAAAACAGCAAGGCTCTTAAAAATGGTACCTCAATTCCTGTATAATAGAACACAGTAAACCAAGTGTCCCTCTTATTTAATTATATAGGTTACATACGTTTATTCAAAAAATAGATAATTATGTCTTTCTAATTATGAATTTCATGTGTCAGTCTAGTCATGCATGTTAATCAGTGACTTAAACTCTGCTAAGTAATTGTTTTTCCCAGCTGATTCATGAAACGAACTACACGCTCATTTAAACTATACTATTCTTAACAACACTCTTCATATAGCTATTTCTACAAGAGAGGTCATTAGTACTATCAAAGCAAAGATGGACTGGCTTAATGGGCATTCTGGCAAATGTTCAAATGCCTGATGGGTAGACACTACAACTGGACCAGTGGACCACTGAATAGGCCCTTTGAATGATATTAAGGCCTGTTTAAGTTTTTAATATTTTTTGTAAAAGGTGTCCTTTTACCTTTTTAAAGATCTTTTTATAAAATGTACAGTGTATACTAGCCTTATACACATTTTTGATAATGATAGAATGGATTATATGATATAATATGTGGCCTAAATTCAAAATATTAGGTGCATATAAGGACTGTAGTGCATCTTACGGCAAGGTGCAGGGCATAGTAGGCCTATTATTTTCGGTATTGTACTGTACTACAGTTCAGTGACTGTACTGTTAATAAAGTACAATACATTTTAATCAAACATTTAGAAAAAAATCTAGTCTTGATAAAAAAAAAAAGCAATTACTTTTGTGATTTAATAACTCATATCTTCGGTCTACGTCTACGTTATTATTTAAATTTAGACTATTTATTATACTAGATCTAGACAATCTTACTCAATCTAGTAACTAGTCTAGATCTAGATCTAATTCTAATCAAGTCTAATGTTTTGTTATTTCAATGAAATCAATGCAATGATGTAAAATCATAAAGAATCTACACACAAAAAGTACAATAATCAAGTTATATTTAATACTGGTACTTTTCATTTGTTGAACAAAAGAACGTCATTTAACCTCGTTCTTCTTTTGACATAGATTCTATCTAAAAAAGGAAAGAAAATACAATCATAACAATGTGAGCCACCATAGTCCATATTGATGCTTTTACCGTTGTCAACAATAATATTACGGTGTATAAGCAAAAAGTCCCCTGAGAAATGTTGAGAATGCTGTACAACTATAAACCTAGATCTAGAACAGGGGTTCTTAACCTGTGGTCGCGACCCTTTTGGACGTCAAATGACCATTTCACAGGGTTGCCTAAGACCATCAGAAAATTGGATTGGGGGGGGGGGGGATTTATAATTTTTATCGCTAGTTTTTTTTGTTCTTATGTGTTGTAACATTTTTGTACCACAGTGGATATAGATTTATATTGCAAATTATAGAGATGGGACATTACTCAAATAGCATTATTACCAAATAAATTTAGAAACGATCGTCAAGTTTCAATTTAAAAAAAAAGTGGCGGTGACAAATATAATAATAAGGCTAGTCTTCGAGTCTGAATTTTAAGATTAGTGAGGAATGCAGTATTTCCCATGGCTGCGCAGTCCCAGCTGTGACCTACATATAACAAAGACATACCCTATATATTGCAAGACGATACAGAGGGTACTTTTAGTGAATGTAACATCGTTGTTTGATAGTAGTTTGTTATTTTTATTTGTTCTTCTTTGTGTTTCTTTTTTTTTATAATTGTCATTCAAAAATCGATGTTACAGACCACATCTTTGTTGTTGCAAAATATATTTTTCAAGAAATAAATTTACTGTCTATCAATGCATCGAAACACCATTGTGGGATCAAACATTTCTTTGGTGAAGATATAATCACGTAGTGAAGAAAATTCAATTAATAAATACGCCATCGTATTATAGTCAATGGAAAAAAGTTCATTATGTAACAACTCATGAACACGGACTTGTAACAAGAAGGTTAATAAAATAAAAGAGAATGACGATTTTTTTATATTTTTTTTTTGCGGTATAGTTTTAGCAGAAACCCGATGCAACATTTGTAATGAAGTTCTCTCTGCCATATGTATTGAGGTCGAACAAACATCCGAACTTTGCCGATTATGACATACAGTGGTTTAGTTTAGATGGTTTAGACTCATATGGCAAGTACCATAATTGAAACATATCAGCCTATGAATCTTCTTGTTTGGTAGCTGTCAGAATCGCCAGAGTTCTGAAACCTCACACCACTACCAAGCAGTTATTGTCAGTGGCTAAAGATATGATTGGAGCCAAATTTATTAATAAATTTAGTGTAATTTGCATAAATAATGACACTATTTACAGGAGATTAGTTGACATGTCTTCTGATATTAAGGAAATGATATCTGCTTCTTTTACAATATTTAGCATCCAGCTTGATGAATCCACAGGCGTTGTAAATTGTTCACAATTACTAGTTCCGGTAAGATATACCAGTATACACAAAGGAGATTTTCAAAGATTAGTTTCAATGCAAAACTCTATAAACGACCTCTACAGCACCTGATGTAATTGACAAAGTTGGTTAAATTTGAAAAAGCAAAAGACTTCTTGGAAAAATAATTGTGGCATCTGAACAGATGGTGCTCTAAGTATGCTTGGATGTCGGTCTAGAGGTTCTATCTTTGGTATAGAATGAGTCCTCATAAGAATTCATCCTAATTCACTGTATGATTTATCGACATATATTAGCAACGTCAATAGCAATGCATCTAGCAATGCATCTAAATATTTCTCTTCAATGTCAATTACAAAATTCTGGATCAATTGTTTGCAGTCATATCTTCACAACATAAATAACATATATACACACACACATATATATATATCTTTAAATACAAACTATAAATTCTAAGCTTTTACTTTAATTACTATAATCTACATGTATGTTTGAACATTTCATTTTTTTATATATAATATTCACATAGATAGGCCTACCTACTACTACTATAGTCTATATTACTATATTAGTATAAATCAAACTTTGTAGCACCTATGTTAAAAGTTAACTCTATTTTAAATAAAAGATCTAATAGATCTATAAATATTTATTGGCTGACAGAGTAGTCAGTAGATCTTATCAAATATAGAGCTAATTAACTGGATCTTCTAACTCTTTGAGTACTTAGACTGATTTTTATACTAGAACTAGATAATCAAGAATGTCTAGTCTAGATCTAATCAAGATGTCATTTTAATTCTATAATAGTAAAAGAGTAGATCCTTCAATTTACACCTATCTATATCTAGGTCTAATAAACAAACTAGATCTAGAATCTAGTAAGTATTAAGTATTAGAGATCTAGACATACTCACAATAGTCTCTGAGTCTAAGTCTAGACTTTAACTTGTCTAGGAATAGAGTGCCACTAGAGTACTGCTAGAGCTACTAGTTAACTAGATATTATATTTTCTCTAGATTTAGTTAGGTCTAGCGGCAGTCTAGCCTAAACCTAAATCCAAATTACTTTAGATTTAGTTCTAGATCTAGATCTTGAAATTTGATCTAGGTCTAGACACTAATTTAGTAATGATAGAAGACTAGCCCTAGCTAGAATCATCTACTTGATCTAGAGTCTTGCATTTTTAAAAATACGTTTTTTATAATTAGTCTAGATCTAAAATCTAGATTTAATTAGAGCTAGTCTAGACTTTAAAAGTAGAATATTGAATATTATTTTTTTTTTTAGATCTATATCTGATAATAGATTATAATAGATAATCTACTTTTGATCTACGCTGTAGAAATAGATCTAGAATCTAGATCTCTAGACTTGATTTAGCCTCTAGGTTTGGTTTCCTGGTTTCAATTTTTATGCCGGCAGATCAAACTTATTATAATTAGATCTTACTAAATTAGGCGTCTCAGGCCGGGGCCTTACTGATTTGTTTCTAAATTTTGTTTACGTTTTTGATAAAAAGCGAAAAATCGGAAAAAAGCGCATGCGCCGTAACTTAAGAATTGTAACTTCCTGTCTTTCTTTGAATTCAACTTATTAAGTTTTAGTTTGAAAGTACAAAACGTGAATGTGAAAAAAAAAAAGTCCTATACCGAGCCGGCAATCAGTCGTACTGGCATTTGCCGGCAAGTTGTTTTTTTTACTTCGATTTTGCCGGCATGCCGGATAGCTGGCGATCTTGCATCCTTGACAATTTTTTTTGTTATGGTTGGGGGTCGCCTCCTAGTGAAAAGTTGTGTTAGGGGGTCGCGGAGCTAAAGAGGTTAAGAACCGCTGATCTAGAGTGAGAATATAGACTATATCTACTTCTGATAACTTAAACTCACTAAACCTGTAGCATAAAAATAAATGACAAACCTAGATCTAGTCAATTAATTGTTTCTTCTACAATAATAAGGCTTCTCTTCGAGTCCGAAGATTAACGAGGAATTCATATTTCCCGTGGCTATAATACGCATTTATTGTCAGCATAATCTAGACTACTATCTGACCTAGGTCAATATAAAGAATGACGAGCGCTATAAAACAAGTAGATCTAGATTTCCAAGGGTACGCTATTCTGCCTCAAAGTGGCACACTGGGTGGAAACGATTACTTAAGGAAGTAATTAGGCTAAATCAGTGATGCTCAACCGAATTCGACCTGCGGGCCATTTTAACTTTCGACACTCGTGTCGCGGGCCACATCAATAAAAGGTAAAATAATGAAATCCAAATTCTCCAAAAACTATTTGAAAATATTGGATCTAGTATTAATTAATGGGATATTTAAAGTCATCATTTTTTACGCGTCTAAAAATGGGATCATTTCTCTACTTAAAATGTGAGCGACATTGTAGCTACCTTTACCACCAACTTATTTTCTTGTCTCTTTTTGGTTAATATTCCCATCGACCCTCCAATCTCTAGGCGTAGTTTGACCAATCTTTTATACGCGGCTCAAACCAAAAAGGCCTTCATATTTGTTTTATAATGCCGCTGTATATGTTCTTGTTTTTGAATAGCCAGACTTTCTTTACAAAACAAATATGCTGGCTAATTATCATGTTCCACAAAAAAAGATCCTTTCACTTTTCTCGGTAGATTCCCATTTCATAAACTCATAAACGCACAATCGTTAAAGGTCATGGTACCAATCCTTCAGAGAAAAAGTGGAGGCCCTAACAGTTTTGAAGGGGTGAGGATTTGATTTTCTACTTTTGTGCCGACGTTTCGGCGGGCCGGATGAAACTACGTCGCGGGCCGGTTCTGGCCCGCGGGCCGTACTTTGGGCATCACTGGGCTAAATGAATAGCAAAACAAAACTCCTGTGGGAGTGTCCAAGGGAATGCCAGAGCTTTCCCATTGCACGGTGCGGAGTTGAAAGTTTCCACGTCCCTGTCGATAATCCATGTGCCGTTCCTCAAGGAACCGTTACAATAATGGCGAGTCCTGCACGGTTAGCTTGGTAAAACATAGGGAAATGGCGGGGTGTTCCCGGTTTGCTCGGCCTTCGGTAATGTATTCTAGTCCATGCGATCGGAAACAGCAATGTCTTACATAGGCATTGACTTGGACCTCTTTCAGACAGAACGGTTTGTTCAAGCAGGCTTCGGCTCAACTCTTTTGACAATCACAAGGATCTAGATTTCATTTTCTATACCCACACCATTCGGACACGCAAGTCAAATTGAATAAAGTTTTCGCCGCCCTTTGTAGATCTATCAAGATCTGTCAATGATGTCACAATTAAAATTCTACATTGTAAAATCATAGATTGTTTCTTGATTAAATTTGAATTAAGCTAAAGGCCTAAAAAAAAACCTCGTCTTTTTATATTTTTTATCAATTTATCATGTTCCGTCAAAATAATATTATGAAAGAAATTTTGAGAAATATTGAAATGAGCAGAGTAGTTAAGTAATCCTATCAGACCTTGTGGTCTATTTTGGGCTAATGTTGAAAAGGTTATATGTTTCTATGGCCGACGGTTAACTAGAATGTCATGTGGCCAGCACAACGATCAAGTTCTGCCATGTTACATGCTACATGTAATGCCCTCGAGGGGACAACTCTAGAATAGTTCTGCCATGTTACACGCTACATGTAAAGCCCTAGAGGGGACAACTCTAGAATTTTCTGCCATGTTACACGCTACATGTAATGCCCTTGAGGTGACACCTCTAGAATGTTCTGCCATGTTACACGCTACATGTAATGCCCTCGAGGGGACAGCTCTAGAATGTTCTGCCATGTTACACGCTTCATGTAATGCCCTCGAGGGGACAACTCTAGAATAGTTCTGCCATGTTACACGCTACATGTAATGCCCTCGAGGTGACACCTCTAGAATAGTTCTGCCATGTTACACGCTACATGTAATGTCCTCGAGGGGACACCTCTAGAATAGTTCTGCCATGTTACACGCTACATGTAATGCCCTCGAGGGGACAACTCTAGAATAGTTCTGCCATGTTACACGCTACATGTAATGCCCTCGAGGGGACAACTCCAGAATAGTTCTGCCATGTTACACGCTACATGTAATGCCCTCGAGGGGATAACTCTAGAATATTTCTGCCATGTTACACACTACATGTAATGCCCTCGAGGGGACAACTCTAGAATAGTTCTGCCATGTTACACGCTTCATGTAATGCCCTCGAGGGGACACCTCTAGAATAGTTCTGCCATGTTACACGCTACATGTAATGCCCTCGAGTGGACAACTCTAGAATGTTCTGCCATGTTACACGCTTCATGTAATGCCTTCGAGGGGACAACTCTAGAATAGTTCTGCCATGTTACACGCTACATGTAATGCCCTCGAGGGGACAACTCTAGAATGTTCTGCCATGTTACACGCTTCATGTAATGCCCTCGAGGGGACAACTCTAGAATAGTTCTGCCATGTTACACGCTTCATGTAATGCACTCGAGGGGACAACTCTAGAATAGTTCTGCCATGTTACACGCTACATGTAATGCCCTCGAGGGGACACCTCTAGAATAGTTCTGCCATGTTACACGCTACATGTAATGCCCTCGAGTGGACAACTCTAGAATGTTCTGCCATTTTACACGCTTCATGTAATGCCCTCGAGGAGACAACTCCAGAATAGTTCTGCCATGTTACACGCTACATGTAATGCTCTCGAGGGGATAACTCTAGAATGTTCTGCCATGTTACACGCTACATGTAATGCCCTCGAGGGACACCTCCAGAATAGTTCTGCCATGTTACACGCTACATGTAATGCCCTCGAGGTGACACCTCAAGAATAGTTCTGCCATGTTACACGCTTCATGTAATGCCCTCGAGGGGACAACTCTAGAATAGTTCTGCCATGTTACACGCTACATGCTATGCCATCGAGGTGACACCTCTAGAATAGTTCTGCCATGTTACACGCTACAAACGGTTCGAGATGTGTAAAGAGAAGACAAATCCGTAACAGTGCAAGTGTTATTTCACAACGAGGATGTCTACATACATACATAGCTATTGCAGGTGAACAAAATCAATGGGCAAACTGCCTTTACGTTTTCCTACTTAAGTCAGGTACCCATTTTGAGATGGCTGGACTCAGGGGCGTCCTAAAAATAAAAAAAATTCAAATAGTCTACCATTCTTTTCTGGTATTTGAACCTGGGACATCGATTCGAAAGTCAAGCCTATGACCGTTCGGCCGTCACATCCTCCCCTCCCCTCTTCCAAAGAGCAGAGTAATATGTTTCAAGAGTTGATATTTCGCTTTCAAAACTTAATATAATTAAAAGAGGCCAATACGAGATGCGCATGTTACATTTTAGCAGGCCTATATTCTATTTCTTGGTCTACAATTCTAGAATAATTAGAAATCTACTTGATTAGTAGTAGGTGGGACTTAACTATTGTAGCCTAAGTAAAGTAAAAAAAATAAAAATAAAGTTCCCTTTTAGATCTTGCAATCTATTGAGCAGATGATGTAAAGGTAATCTGTTTCTCTGGCCCATGGTTAACAATAAGGGTGTCATGTGGGCAGCACAACAACCAACTGAAATGACTTTTCCCCAACTATTGTCAGGTACTTCTATAAGAGTTGGGCGGAATCAGGCTAAATAGTAGTAAAGCATTCAAACTTTATTATAGCGGTAAAATATTTCCACTTTATAATAGCAAGTGCTTGAATACTTTATATTATGTCTTTGGCAGCATACACATAGCTTCAGAAAGAATGGTCAATTTCAATTGGAGAAACAGAGGAGTGATTTTTAATTCAATATTTATAGTCAATATTTTATAACTATTTAATCTACTGTGCACCTTTTATATTAGTAGAATATGTAACTAAACATGAACAGAACTAACTACAACATTAAATTGTCTGCTTGTATGTTTATATATTCAATAATAGCTGTAAATAGAAAATTGTTAAGTATTTAAAGACCAGTAGTTCTTCAGTTACAAAAAATATTCCTTACATATTTAGTTTAAAATTTGTGCTCTGTGTATTATTGCTTCTTAAGTTTTTACCATTTACCTGCACCTGTACCAACTGTATTTGGTTATACTATTATTTATATGAATGTAGAATGACTTATTTAAAGAATCACGACACATAACCTATGATAAAAGCAGCACTAAGCTACCAAGGTTATTGAGAGAAGAGTAAAAAAGTAAAGTTCTCCTTTCAGACCTTGCAAGCTATAGGACAGATGACCTTTATATCATATATGTGGCCTATATATGTGGCCCACGGTTAACAAGGGTGTCATGTGGCCAGCACTATGACTAATCTCCTTTACTTTCACCAACTAATGTCAGGTACCCATTAGAGTTGGGTGGACTCAAGAGGTGCCCAAAGATACTGAAATAAAAAATCACAGAGAAGAAAATATGAAGAAATATAGACATGTCCCTTGTAGAACTCAAACCACTAAACTGACATGGCACCATTGTCTCGCCGTGACCAGGTATCATTCTAACACTCTCTGTCCCGCACTCCAAAAAAAAAAAAAAAGCATTTGCATACAGATAACTTTTTTGAAGTGCTAGTAATTAGATTAATGACACAAATGAGCTACCTTAGTGCTGCTATCATTATATGTTACAGTGTTACAGGTTATGTTTATTTATAATTTGTTTTAGCACTCAAAGCTTCAATGTTCATTAATGTTTTGCGAGAACCGTGATCACATTTAGACGACCACAGTAGATGTTGAGATGAGATCTGTATACTACTAAATTGTTCGTCCAGTTTTGTTGTTAATCATTTTGACTAATAGACGACCACAGTAGATGTTGAGATGAGATCTGTATACTACTAAATTGTTCGTCCAGTTTTGTTGTTAATCATTTTGACTAAGTCTACACTAGAAACTCTCTAGACTTAAAGACACATAGTGCAAGGAAATGGAACACAAAATGCATGCACACAGTTAAAATAACAACATAAACAGAAGAAGACATAAACCAGACTTGTCGATTTTTTAAATTTTAAAACTCAAAGTAAAAATAAAAGACTTAAGTATATAGGTAAGTGTTACTGAACTGTTCTAGGACTAAATATTAACCCATTTATGCCAAAGGTTGCAATGTGTTGAGTATTTTTCTGCATAAAATTCACATATGTTTTGTAGAAAAAATTTAAGAAACATGAATTGGAAGAGAACAAAAAAGCTGTATCCTCTTCCATTTTTGAGTTATGAGTTGCTCCAAAATTAGAACTCTAAGCAATCCACTACAACAATAAATAAAAGTATTACCTGCTGCTGAGTGTGATTTCACAAATAAGGTAACATATTATTCATAACAAAATGTTTTGTTTTTATAACATTGCGCACACTGTGCTTTTCCTGTTTGACATTCAGGTTATCATAACATGATTCATTGTTGTGCTGTTGAGAATGTCTTTCTTTTCCGCCTAGGTCAGAAGGCTGGCCATGGTTCTTTAAACAATAACATGCAATAAGTCACCAACTCCAGAAGATCCACAAGCTTCTTATAATGTGTTTTATGTAAATGCCATTTATTTTGAGAAACAAGTTCAAAACATAACAATGAAGAACTTGATTATCATTTCCAAGGAATGATGCCTAATATTTTCATCAATGTTTTTATCAGCTCTGTCTACATCTCCAATGAAATGCTTTTAGACTCTAATATATTAGATGTCATGATTAGATCTACGATCTAAATCTAGATCATTAGAGATGATATCTAGACTAGATCTGGAACTATGTCTAAGACTTTATGTCTATATAATGAATATAATCTACTCTAGATCTAGGCTCAAGAGTGTTACCGATGCCGTGGATCCGCTACAAACGTAGACCCTAGGTCTATTCTATACTAAGACTAAGAATCTAGCCTAGATCTAGACTATATGGTAGTTATCGATCTAGATCTAGTCAATCTAAATTTTAAATCATACTAAAACTAATTTCTACTAATGAACTTACAAAAAAAAAAAAGTCACGTTGGTGTTTCAGCTAACTGACGGTACCAACCTGGTACCAACCCGCCACTCCCTCACTCTCGCGTTCTTCATTTCTAGACATCTAATTGCTATTTAGAACCAATCAACGTATAGATCTGGGCACATTGTGTTCACCCCACCTTTTCTGTTTCCCCTCTCTCCCCACAGGCGGGCTTAGCGTGACCTCCTTGACCGCTTGTAAGCTAGTCTAGAGAGGAGAAAAAAAAAAAGGATACGAAAATGCGTAACGCGACGGGTTAAAAGCGTATTTGCGTACTGGCGGTCATTTTTGGGAGATTTTGCGTAACGAATGCGCATTTTGCGTAACGGTAGGCAGGTCTGTTAGAGCATGGAATGAGTTGCCTGAGCTAGCCAGGAAAACCAGTGACTTGGCAGAATTTAGGTCATTGGTTAATATGCATGACTAGATTGACTAGGGACACGCGTAGGACATAATCATTTTCTTTTTGAAGTAACATCTGTATTTTATAAGATCAAATAATGTGGCTCTTTCTACTTTCTTGAGCACAACATATGGCAATTTGTCAATGCGATACTTCTAACTATACCTGTTGCTTCATTGAACTGGGCAAAACCAAAAGTGAAATGCTAGTGAAAAAGGTATTAAACACAAAATAGTATTATCCAATAAACTGCAGAACAAGAATCGCACTGACATTGTAATCTTCATAACTATTATCTGGGCATTTTTACAAATATTGCTGAGACCAGAAAAAGAAAAATAGACTCCTAGACTGGTTAAACCAGACCAACTTGAAGCTAAAATGAATGGTCTTATACAAATAAATTGTTTGCACCCATGACAATCATGTTAATGTACCATGGATAATTTAATCAAGGCTGAAATATAATAGATCTATATTTTACTTGAATTAAATTTTCTGTATTGAGTTCATTAAGTTCTTTTATGGGAGGTCACAGATTAGAAAATTTGCATTTTCAGTGTCATACAAGTTTGAAACTATGGTTACAAAGCGATCAGGTCTCATTGCAACACTTAAACATTATGTGCTTCTGTTCTTCATCCCCAGAGAGATTCTACAGGTTTAAAAGGAATAGCTATTATTAGTGATACTGGATTTGCCTGGATACTGGAACATACAAAATTAGAAGCCTATAATTAATCCAACAATCATAACTTTTCACAGCATCAGTATTACAGAAATAATACATGAAAAAATTTTTTAGTACTTGACATAAGTTCAGAAAAGTTATTTTCATTAACCTTCATAGGTTTCAAAAATGTTCAGAAAATGTTCATTACTTTTTTACAAGGCTGCAGAACACCAATCTCTGCAATGCTGTGATAGTAAGGGGTATTCCATGAAAGCTTATTTGAATAAAAAAAAGCACATTTGCGTGGTGGACTAGAACAGTAGGATATAAATAAGTACCAAGGGGGTCGGTGTTCCAATAATGGATCACTTGGCATAAATGGGTTATTGCCAAAACATACAAGAGGAAGTAGATATGCATACAAATAACAACAACATGAATACTAAAAAACAGTCAAAGTCTATGTGAAAGTACTTTAACATACAGAATGAACTCCACAGTTCTGAATACTACAATGTTTGAATTTAAAAAAAAAAAATTTTTTGTAGGACTTGTATAACAAAAAATGCCTTTCAATGTTTAGAACACAATGTGGCATCAAATTTATGTTTTGAACACAATATGGTGTTACAATGTAAGTGATAATACACAATATTAAAAAAGTCAAATGTTTAAAAAAAAACAACTATAATAACACTGTAAAACTTTTAAAATACAACACTTGTAAATGCAATTTAAAAAATGTCAAAAAAGATAAACTCATATTTGCTAAAGCTTTAACCACAAGAGCATTACCCAACAATCAACATTACATTGGCATCATTAAGAAATGGCATCAGTTAGTAGAACTGTGCTTTACCTATCAAATTATTAATATCAAGAGTTTTTCATTAGGATATTTGCCAGTTCCATAGTACTTACATTCTATAAAAAATCTCTCCAGCCAGAAATGACCTCTGGTGAGGGTTTACTGACAGCTGTCCATATTTTAACCTTGAACTTGATGATGACGACCAGACTACATGAAACTATTCAGGGCCTAAGACTTGACTCAGTCAGTTAAAGGCTTTTGTTTTTGCTGCGCATCATGAGACTAAAGTAGATGTGAGTGAAAAATTCAACAAGTTGTACACAAACACCTGTGTATTCATTATAGTTGTGCTTCTTTTAGAAGTGGACTGACCCTTCTCCTTGTCACCTTGTTTTCTGCTCCAATGCTTGTACACACTGGAGAGGCCACTTGGGAGTCACACACATTGATGCTGGTTGAAGGACAGAGCTGAAATAGTCAACCAATAATGAATTGTTTGCTAAACATTTTCTATTCATCATCAATAGCATTGTACAAGTTTGTAATTCAAATAAATTTATTATAGTTAACTCTTTCAGTCAGTAAATAGAGATTGTAGCATTAAGTAAATTGGGAATGTTTTCATTAAATCAATAAGTAATAATTACCTTCAATCAAAAAGGAATGTTCATAATAAGAAAACAAAACTTATTTTAGACCTGTCTTCTTTGATTTGTTTTACATGTTTTCAAAAAGAGTAAAAAAAAATAAGTTCCATTGTTTTTTTTAATCTAGCACTCATTAGCTAAATAAGAGAAAAACAATCACTCTATAAGTTGTATAAAGGAGGTATTGTCTTTTTAAAAAAGTATTTTTAATGTTTTTATTTTAAATTTGTTTGGCTTAAAATTCTCAGAAATACTTTATTTTTCTTTATTCTTTTCATTCTATGTTTAGGTTTTATATATCTAAAACAAACAACTTTTAATTTATGTCCCAATAAACAAATGTAACCTTGGTGACATGAATGCTAAACAACTACTCACACAATGTCCCCAACAAGGAGTTAAGAGTTAGACGCTGGCTTGGTGATGACATAGGCTGCCCATCATGGAGTAGCCTTCAGACCTGAAATATATATAAACTGAACTTACAAACAATGTCTAAAAGTCCTCTGACTTAATAATTCTCTTTTTGTTGAAAAAAAAAGACAGTTGATAATGATTGCTTTGACACTTAGTCAGATTCTACTTTCATGTGTGATGTATGTGGCAAGAATGCCTCTCAAGAATAGGGCATAATAACCACCGCAAGAACTGCTCCTAAAGATGAGCCAAAATCAATTTATGACTGAAGGCAGCCAACGAAGAAAAAGATGAAATTTGTAACCAATATCATATTTTAAGCTCTGATTTGATCAAAATTATTAACAGAAGTATTTTGGTCTTTAACTCATTGTTTCTGATTTTGTTATCCATCATTGTAGTTCTCAGCAAAAACACATTTCAATTAGAATAATACATTAAAAAAAAGAAAAATGAAACAAATTCGAACCTTGTCTAGTTCATGAGCTTAGGGGATATTTTATTTTTACAAAAGAGATTTAACATCTTATCTTCTTATCTTAACATTAACAACCATCAGGGTTGGAAAGAGACCGAGCTAGTTTCAGAGTCATTTTGTTGAAGTCCACTACTTGTGGAGGACATGGCACAAGATAAAACAGTTTTTTACATGAAAAGAAGGTAGTGAAAGAACAGGACTAAATTTAAAGACTTTAAATAAAAGCATTAATAAATGTTAATTTATGGGTATGATGCTAAATAATTCTGGACATATTTTTGTTTTTGTTATTAAATAATTTGGTCTTCATTATTTTTTTGTTCTAAAAAAATTCATGCCTTCCACTAGATCAGCCAAACCTACTCAAATACTTAGATCCACAATGATAGAGGCCCATATCTTACTCCATAGGCTAGGTCCTACAAGTGCTTCTTCTTCCCTAGTGCCAGTAGAGAATGGAATGGCTTGAATCAGCCAGTACAGGAAACCCAACCACTTAGCAGAGTTTAAGTCACAGATTAACATAAATGACTAGAAATGTGATGAATGTAATTATCTTCTTTTTTTAGATAACATCTGTAATCTATACAATATGATGTAAATCACTACAGTCTGTAAATGTCAAGCAGAGATTAAGAGTATTACTAAATAAGAAGGTTAATTAACTTAGGACATTTTATGAGTCTAAGAGACAGTCTCTGGATTTATCCTAAGTTAATCAACTTGACATACTTTTAGATCAATTATTTCAGACCTTTGAAAGCTTTGAAATTGATCCGATTCTTTTTTATTTTCTTGTCTATGTGTTGATTCTTTTAGCAATCTTTAAATCTGATGACAATAATTTATAATCATTAATTTGATATTTACCTGTGTTTAACTGTTGTGGTCAGCTTTATGTCCAGAATAACTTGAATCATATACCTCTAGGTTGTCCACTGACTGGGTTCTGTAGATAGCAAATGGTACTTGCCTACCTGTCGACATAAGTCTTCGTACAGGTGACCATACATCTGGTACTTCCTGACAGTAGCTTTCTTCACTAGAATCTGGGGATAAAAAGTTCAGGGATTTTATAAAATATATTCAGGCATGACAGATAACAGCCATGGACCTAGAGTTGTTGTTTTTTAAATTTGAATCAGAAAATTTCCTAATCTCAGGATTCCCTTTGAGTATTTTTTTGTTGAAGAAATTAAAGACGGATCATTATGTTGATCAAATGTCACCTACATCAGTAACAGGTTAAATAGCTAGCTAGGGAAACTGTAGGCATAGTTAGTCAAATTAATGAAACATCGATATAAATGATTTGCATAACCACAAGGACGGAAGAATTGATGATGCGCGGTGGTTGAGTGCATAAGCACTAGGGTCCTGGGTTTGAATCCCAGTGAAGACTGGGAGTTAGAATTTCGGGCACTCATGAGTCCACACAACTCTGATGGGTACCTGACTTCAGTTAGGAAAAGTAGAGGCGGTTGGTGCTGGTCACATGACATCCTGCTCTTTAACCATCATCTGCCCTATAGATCACAAGGTCTAAAAGGGGGGAACAATAAATAAGTCATCCCATCTCCAGTAGAACAACCGGTATTATTGCATGCTAAGAGAGCAATCTATTGTTAGGTATTATTGCATGCTAAGAGAGCAATCTATTATGTTAGGTATTATTGCATGCTAAGAGAGCAATCTATTATGTTAGGTATTATTGCATGCTAAGAGAGCAATCTATTATGTTAGGTATTATTGCATGCTAAGAGAGCAATCTACTGTTAGGTATTATTACATGCTAAGAGAGCAATCTACTGTTAGGTATTATTACATGCTAAGAGAGCAATCTACTGTTAGGTATTATTGCATGCTAAGAGAGTAATCTACTGTTAGGTATTATTGCATGCTAAGAGAGCAATCTACTGTTAGGTATTATTGCATGCTAAGAGAGCAATTTACTGTTAGGTATTATTGCATGCCAAGAGAGCAATCTATTATATTAGGTATTGCATGATAAAAACTAAGACACTACTATATAAAGCTAAACAATAAAGCATCACAAGAACTAAAAGACTATCATGTAATACTAGGAACTATGGAACGATAGGATCACTAACAATATTAGAAACAGAAAGGCCTACTAAGAATTAAAAGGATGGCCTAGGATAAAGGAATATGGAAATCTATTGCTGGTGGCCCATACTTCAATAGGGGTGATGGACTGTAAGTAAAGTAAGTACTAAGAATTAAAAGGATGGCCTAGGATAAAGGAATATGGAAATCCATTGCTGGTGGCCCATACTTCAATAGGGGTGATGGACTGTAAGTAAAGTAAGTACTAAGAATTAAAAACTACCATTTTTACTTGGAACTAATAATATTAGTACGTACTGTAAACATATTGGGATTCGCTCTTTCAATATCCAGTTTGTCAATCAATCGATCCAGGACAGCCTCAGCAAGTTCATAAGTAATATCATCATTAGACATCCCACCATCAGCTGCTACGATTCTCGGTTGAACATCAAGTATTGTAGCTAGATAAAAATTTGTTTTACTCCTTTAGTTCTGCATGAACAAAAATTTTTGTCTTAAATTCCAAACAACCCACCCTTTTTTTGTTGATTTATTTGAATGAGAAGAATCAATTGATTTATTAGTGCTGCTAACAAAACAGTAAGCTCAAGGTAATAGGTGAGCAAAACAGATATATAAAGCAAGAGTTTCGAACTGGTTTGAATGTTCTTCTTGAACATTATCAAATGTGGTTCTCCTGAGATCAACAAAAAGCAAGTTCTAAACGACCCACAATCTGAATCTTTTTAGAGAGAAAAGTGGCAAAGGAGTCTGTCCATAGAGCATAAGACTCACTGATAGCTACAATGTTGTAAGCTATAATAAAGCAGTGTAAAAAAGATTATATGCCAATTTATTATATGACAATGAATCATATTCTTAACTAAAGTATTTCAAAACAAAACCAGTGTAAGTGTATATAGCAGTAAATTGCGACTGTTTTTGTTTCTATACTAGCATTAGCAAAACAAACACAGTCT
Organism: Biomphalaria glabrata; assembly: GCF_947242115.1. Lineage (NCBI taxonomy): Eukaryota > Metazoa > Mollusca > Gastropoda > Planorbidae > Biomphalaria > Biomphalaria glabrata. The sequence goes on from NC_074720.1 coordinate 314,952, forward strand.
TACCAAGTAAAGCATTGGTTTCATTCAACTGAAAGGCTATGTTTGCATTCTCATGGAGCCCAAAGATTTCTGGCTCATCTATAAGTGGTAGAGATTCAATGTAAGCCTTGACAGTAGCCAATGTCTTGACAAGAGGTGGATAGTAAATACCTTCAAAAATAGATTAAATTTAAAAAATTACCTTCCGTGGCCCATTGTATTTAATACAAAACAATAACTTTTTTTCTCAAAGACATTCTTTCTTATGAGGCTGATGACTTTTGGTAAGCAATTACTTTGCTATTAATTACTAATGAATACTACATTTTAAACAAAAGAACAATTCCCTCTCCCCCATACCTGAAATAAATCAAGGTTAAGGGCATGTATAAATCTAGTCAGAATATATAAAATTCTAGATAGGTGATACAGATGCAGACATGGCAATATTTTAAAAAAGGGTAGCCTAGACTAGACTACTGGATCTAGATATTAATACAAGTAATCAAAGTTTCAAAGATGTCAAATGTTCTTGAAAAAGTTGAATGTATTTTTTGAACTCTTTGACCTCCAGACAAAATTTAATTGTAAGAAATTTATATTTTTAAAAATTATAATGGTCAAACAAGTTTCAAGTGCGGCCAATTAGCTAGTTATTCTTTTCCCAAAGTTATACTTAAACTGTTAAATTTGTTAGAGCTATTTTTGAGATCTGTGTCCATCCAAGTTTGTTTTTTTTTTAACCCTTTTGCCAGCTGATAAAAGGAATAGTAAAATAAACAATGTATCACGAGCTAAAAAGTTCCTCACCCTGACACACTAACTAAAACAGTCTTAATCAAATCTACTTTCACTATGTTAAATCTTTGCTCAAGTTGCATAGGATTCTGAAGTCAGATTAGAATGGATTTAATCTAATTTGTTATATCAATTTTGATTAGGCTCATACTTCAATTCTGTAACTGGTTATAATTTATGTATGTTTTTTGTTTGCATATTTTTGAAAAGGAATTTTTGCTTTGATCACTCCATGCAACTATTTTAAAGTGCATGTTACACCCCTCTCTATGACATTGATCTTAATAGCAATACAAACTTTTTGATCAGTTGTCAACACTTCTAAACCCTGCAGCTTCTCTACAATCAATAGAGATCTAAATAATGTTGATGTGCCATAAGCTATTGACTATACCAGCATCTTAATCTTTTACAAATTATTAGTAGAACATTATACAAACTTACTGATGAGAAATCAATTTTGAATATTTGTATTTTACATCAAAATATGTTGATCAGTGTTAAGGACAATGTGTGTATGTGTGTGTGTACTGAATGAAGTAATACTTGTACGAAGACGAAGATGCTACTTTCAAAGGTTAGATCACAGATATGGTGTATAAAAAGAAAAAAAGGAAACAGATCCTCAATTTATTTTAGTCCTAGTTTGAAACCTGCTAATAAACATCAACATCTGCCGCAAATAAATGAATAGGACTTCCTTTATAATGTACTTTATATTGAACATACAATTACCTGATTCCGAGTATTTATATTTTGGTTTTAAGGTTTCAGGTCTGAAAAAAAACTTTAAAATTGTCCTTAGACATCTTTGATCTTGGGCATCTGTGACTCGACCACCATAGGTAATCTGTGGTGATAAAAGAAGTTTTAAATCATTCAACTAATTGTGTATTATACTGTACAAAAAAATAATCATTCATAAATGTTAACCTAAAATTTGAAAATTAACGAATATAGATTAATGTATGAAGTCTTTTATGGATGTATGTAGTTTGAAAATTGTGGTGGTATTTTATTTTAAAATGTTAAAATGCACAATTGCATTTTAAGAAATGTGATAATAATTAAATGTGAGCCATCTCTGGTCTGATGACAAAATGATACTTTTCTCTCTTGACTCAATTAAGCCCACTTCTGTTACTCCTTTAATTCAGCTTGGTCTCAAAGCCTGATATTGCATGTCTAGCTGCTGAGCAAAATCCATATAGAATATATGATATAATGTGCACTGTTTTGTCATTTTCGCTCCACATGAAGTGGGCATACATGTCTGGTCAATTCCAATTACAAAATTATTAAATAAGTTGTCTCAAACTATTACAATAATTTCCTTTAAATTTTTTCTTTTTAATTACATGTTTATAACAAAGTCATGAAAAGTCAAGAGATAAATATTTTTGGCTTAGTGTTTTAGAAAGAAACTAAAATATTTATATCTCATGAGCAAATGACAATACACACAATACTCTACCTCTCCTGTTATATAGATCAGTGTCTCCCAAGGGATGTAACCATCTTTACAAAACATTTCCATGTTGAGCAATGCACACTCTCTATCACTATCACTAAAAGCGTACTAAAATAAAAATAGATACGACTTATTTATAAGAAAAACTGTATACATACATTTTGTTTTCTAAAAAGATAATATTTTGAAATGAATTACTTTAGGAAAGTGAAGAAATGATCATCCAGAGAGGACTAGTGACATTCAGAAACCCTATATAAAGAAAAAGAGAGAGTTGCAGAGTCAAGACAGTCTAGCACAGTGGAGTCCAGTACAAGATCAGAACAGTACAACAGTTATTCAATTAGAAATTTTGTGTTGCCAATAGTACACTATTTGGCATGTAATACATCAGACTCAATAAAGTACACTATTTGGCATGTAATACATCAGACTCAATAAAGTACACTATTTGGCATGTAATACATCAGACTTAATAAAGTACACTATTTGGCATGTAATACATCAGACTTAATAAAGTACACTATTTGGCATGTAATACATCAGACTTAATAAAGTACACTATTTGGCATGTAATACATCAGACTCAATAAAGTACACTATTTGGCATGTAATACATCAGACTTAATAAAGTACACTATTTGGCATGTAATACATCAGACTCAATAAAGTACACTATTTGGCATGTAATACATCAGACTCAATAAAGTACACTATTTGGCATGTAATACATTAGACTCAATAAAGTATCACCCTATTTAGAATCTGAGTTGCCAGATTCTCGCAATTGGTGGTAGCTGTTTTGATTTCAATCAAGAAACAAAGGAGAGAGACACAACAATATCATTATTGTTAACTGTGTTAAGTTCATTATGATTTATTAGTTGTTTAATTAACAGGTCCATATTGCTGCATGTTTTGATGCTGAACATTTTCTTTTTTAAAAAATAAAAGAAATATTTATACTTTATATGTGTGTTTGTTATATTTTTGTGTGTGTTGAGCATTTTTTTTTTTTTATATTCATGAGCCACCAATTTTAGAACTTGCATTGCCAGGATGGTCTGTACTGAACAAAAACACAATTTTCTTCCCTAATTGCATTTTCTATTTTAAATTGAACAAATCTAGTCTACCATATATCACAGTAGCTACTCCCATAATACAGCCTCTCATTACTTTCAAACATTGATTATCTCTTTATCTCTTTCTCTTTTTTTTTTTCTACACAGCACAGGGAATACATTTTTCTAATACATAACTTCCTTTGCCAGTTGATTAATGTCTGCCAGGAATCTTTTATCCAAATAAGATTTAATAACAATATTATATAAGTAATCATCCAGCTTCAATTAATTCTGACTCTATACTGGTATAGTCTTTCACAATTGTTATAAGGAAAGGTCAAAAAATGTATTTTCAATATACCAGGTAGATGAATTTTCTCGAAAAAAAAAGGTTGTTAGACAATTATAAATGTTTAACAAAATGTCCTAGTAACCTAGAGAAAAGATTTATTTTTGAATATCCAGCACTAAATGAAATTTAATAATCTTAATACAGTCAGATGCCCCATGCCTAATTAGCATTAAGTAAGGCCAACTCTCGTCAAATTATTATTTTATATCAGCTTCATGTCATAATTAATTTAATGGGACAAGCCTTAATAAACAAGTTGATTCTTTTGGAATAAAAACAAACATTAAGTTCTAATAATAACAATAGAAACACTAAAAAAACAACAACATAATTCCTAAGCTTTTTCTTTATAGCCTCACTGTTTTTTTTTCCAGCTATTTTTTAACATAAATAACTTTTGATTTTTTAGATAACTTCATGACACATGTTGCTGAGATTGCTTTTCTATTCCTTTTCATTGTTCAGATTGTAAGGTTTTCTTTGCTGGAGGTGGTAATGGCAATAAGCACTATACTACTACTGGAATGACATGGGAGCAAATGAAGAAAGCTGCTCAGAACCAAGTTTGGTGGAGAGGTGTGGTTGTGGCCCTATGCTCCCCTGGGAGTGCACAGGATTAAGTCAAATAAGTCGTCAACTACAGCATTCATTTTCGTGACTGAAGGATTATATATATATATATATATTACTATGAATAAAGATAGGACAAAAGCAATTAAGAAAACTACATGACAAATGTAGAGAGTATAGATTCCCTATTCATCATGAACTGCCAGGTTTCTTTAATCCACTTAGTTTGCAATCTTAGGTACCCTACCCTGATTAAGTGTTGCCTGAAAAAGTATTTTGAGCACTGGTGCTAGCTCGTGGCTTAGTTCTTTAAATTAAGCTAATATGAGTTTTCTTTGCCTCAACTCTTTTCTTCTGACCCACACATAAGTCAGCTCTGCAAAGATCTCTATCTGCAGCTGGGCAGATTAGACCAGATCTGACCATATTTGACAACAGAGTCAACAAAAAAAAGTTAGCTGTGATATTCATACTCTCCTGCCTTGACTACTGCAATCCCATGCTAGCAGGTAGGTATACAGGACAACATCATCATTCAGCTAGAGCAGGGGTTCTCAACCTGTGGGTCGCGACCCCCTTGGGGGTCGATTGACAATTTGCCAGGGGTCGCCTAAGACCATCGAAAATATAGATTGTTTTTTTCTATTCTTCTATTGCTGTGTGTGTGTGTGTGTTAGGGGGGGTCGCATTAGAGTGGGGGATTCTAAAAGGGGTCGCCGACCTTAAAAGGTTGAAAACCGCTGAGCTAGAGCAAATTCAGAACAATGCTGCATGAATGGTCCTATAAAAAACAAGAAGTGATTCTGCTACTGCTCTCTTGTGTACACTCCATTGAATGCAAGAATTGACTACAAAACTAAGAATGTCCTTTTACTTTAGTGAACTGATCACTCCATATGTTAGAGAGAGAGCCCTGCAGTCCATGGACTCAATGTGACATGTTTCTCACTAAAAAGTTACAGTTTGTGGGCCTTTTCAGTGCTTGTCTAAAGGTTTCGAACTCACTCCCCATTGATCTCAGACAAACAGCTTGCTTCACTACTACATTCAAGAAGAACATTAAGACCTATCTGTTCAAAACTTTTTTTTTAGATTAATGGGTCATTTTAACACTTGAGTTTATGTCTGTTATGTAATAGCTTTAATAGTATCTAAAAAAACAAAAAAAATTGAATGGGTCCTTACACTAATAGATAATATTCCAGTTCTTAACATTACTCTTACTGTAATATTATGGTTCTACACTCTAACTGTAATATCCCAGTTCTACAGTCTTAACATGACTCTTACTGTAATATTCCAGCCTAATGGTCCAAATTTTTTCCTCTCAAGAATAACAGCATGAAAAAAACAAATGCCAAAAATGATCTTCCTCCAGTCCATTCCCAGAGCTGTTATAAAAATTTTTTTAAATTTATATAGAAACAATAACACAAGTTAAGTCAGTCATTATTATTACTAATCTTTAAAATGTCTTTTTTTTGTCATTTTTAAATTAAAAAATCAATCAACCTACACTATAATAACAAATATAACAAATATGGAAAAGCTCCAGACCTTTGTTAACAGATGCCTACGCCGCATATTAGGAATTATGTGGCCAGAAAAGATAACTGCTATCGATTTGTGGGCGAGAACTAGACAAAAGCCCATAGCCCAAGACATCACAAAACGAAAATGGAGCTGGATAGGACACACCCTGTGAAAACCAGCTACCAATGTTGCAAGGCAGGCACTTGACTGGAACCCACAAGGAAAGAGGACAGTGGGCAGACCCAAGCAAACCTGGAAGAGGTCAGTCATCAGTGAAGCTGAGGGTACTGGAATGACATGGCAGCAGATTAAGAAAGCTGCTCAGAACCGAGTTCAGTGGAGAGGTGTGGCTGCGGCCCTATGCTCCCCTGGGAGTGCACAGGATTAAACCAACACTATAATAATCCATACACAATACATAGTGTAAATAACATTATTACTATTAACACAGAGGACTACATTATCATCTCTCAATACTATCATAGTGTTGGAATTTATTGTTAATTATTAAACAATTTTCTAACAAAAAAAAAAGTCTTACGGTGGTCTTCAAAAAATGAAGTTGACATATCTATGAATGCCCTTCTTAGATTGGCTCTAATGCCCTTAGGTGGCTCATTAGTGACTATGACACTATTCTGAAGAACACTGACAGGGAAATGTTTGGCAGGCATTGAAGACAGATAAGAGTCTAAAGTTACTGTGTAAAAGTGAACTGGTCTCCTGGATATTTTTTATAATGTCTTCCATGGCATTCATCCATGAAGCGGCTAAATGGCAATTCTAAAAAGAATTTTTCAGTTAAATTTAAACTAAATGTTTTGGTTTAAATAACTTTTTAAAGCAAAAAATGTTAAGTCTTTTAAAATTAATACAATCAAATTTTTAATTAATATATTTATAAATCTGGGGAAAAAAAATCTATGTTTATACAAAAATAACAAACATTGGTTTCTGTTTAGTCAATGGCTAGGAGAGATTATAATATAACAGTTACCTATATACTTTTTGAAAATGACAATAGGAAAGGTCTAAGAAAAAAAAAAAGCTAGCTTCTGTTCCTTACCTGTACAAAAACCCATTCACCAAATTTGGTTGCATTCTTGATCATTTTATCCGCCACTGGACCTTGACCTTGGCCAAGTGAAATTGATTTCACACTATAAGTGAATAGTTAAAATAAGGAATCAAACCTACAAATTACTTTCTAAATGTGATGAGGATTTAATAAAAACAACCACAATGTAATTAAGCAATAACTAATCATCCATAAATAAAATTTAGGAAATGTCATGTCTTTCGTTAGCTCTAATAATAACAATAATAATTAAATTTCCCTCAGGAGAAATTCAGAGAGAGACAGACCCCTTTACATCGTTTTCGTTGATCTTACTAAAGCCTTTGATATGGTCAGCAGAAGTGGCCTTTTCAAACTCCTAAGGATAATAGGTTGCCCTCCCAAACTACTGAAGTTCATTGAGTGCTTTCATGAGGAAACGAAATGTACTGTCAATTCAATGGAGCCCAATCAACACCTTTTGAGGTGAGCAGTGGTGTCAAGCAGGAATGTGTGCTTGCACCTACTCTGTTTGGCATATTCTTCTCCTGTCTACTGCATCATGCGTACAACGACATCAACGAAGGTGTGTTTCTCCATACAAGATCCTCTGGAAAACTATTTAATGTATCAAGGCTGCGGGCAAAAACCAAGGTTAGGAAGCTACTTATCAGGGAACTCCTGTATGTTGATGATGCAGCTATTGTGGCTGATTCTGATATTCAGCTTCAATTCCTAGTTGACAAACTATCTGCTGCTAGCCAGTTAGGCTTAAACATTAGTCAAAGTAAGACTAAGATACTAGTCCAGAACACAAATACTGCACCTCAAGTAAACATTAATGGCCAACCACTAGAAATTGTGGATCACTTTTGCTATCTCAGCTCCATCATATCCAACAATACTCTACTGGATAAAGACATTAACAACAGGATAGCCAAAGCAATGGCCACCATGTCACAGTTGCAGAAAAGAGTGTGGGACAACATATTGCTGACTAACAATACTAAAGCCCTAGTCTACTGGACCTGTGTGGTTGAGCACCTTGCTATACGGAAGTGAAACTTGGTCAACTTACTCATGGCAGAAAAAAAGCTGAATGTCTTCCACCTCCGATGCCTAAGGCGGATCTTTAAAATAAGGTGGCAAGATAGGATAACCAATAAGGAAGTGCTACAAAGAGCAGGATGCCAGGACATGCGCTCTGTTATCAGCAGCAGATGCCTTGGCTGGCTTGGCCACGTTCGTAGAATGCCAGTAGATCGACTTCCACAAGATATTCTGTATGGTGATCTAATAGAAGGCAGGAGAGCCGCTGGTCGCCCACTTTTACGTTATATGGATGTATGCAAACGCGACATGAAGCTCTTCAAAATCGACACTAGCAGCTTGGAAAAAGTAGCTTTGGATAGATCTACAAGAAGAGTGAGCATAAAGGAAGGGTCTCGGATTGCAGATGCCATACACTACAGAAGCAGAAAGAATGGTGATAATGCAATGGCGCCTGGTGATCACATATGCCCAACCTGCGATCACAGCTGTATATCAAGGATTGGCCTCTTTAGTCACACAAGATGTTGCAAAGGGAAAAGATCGTCTCTCCTGACGTAAAATGCCACAGAAATTTCCCTTAGCCAGCTTGCTCCAAATTAAAAGTTATACAAAGAAGAATTTATCAAATATATAATTAAACTGTATAAAGATAAAACAAATAAAAAATTGATAGGTTTCAAATAAGTAACACTTCTATCCTTCTGTTGGTATTTATATTGTATCATCAGAGGGATAACATACCATCAGAACTTTTAAAATACAATGGCTCAAATATAACAAAATTTTTAGGACAATCTGACAGAAAATATGGGATTAAAAAAAATATTGCCACAAGAATAAAACCAAATTTTTTTTTATTCCACTGCTCCAGAAAGAAAACTTGAGACAATAAAAAAACAAACAAACTATAGAACGATAAAGTCTAATAGTTATCCAAGCAAAATAATGCTGAAAATAATTTCAACAGACTCAAAAGTTGAGGAGGTCCTTTGCAAAGGTAGAAGCATTCTTGAACATATATTTAACATTAGACTGTTAAAGGAGAAAATGTCTTTAACAGCTAAATAAACTGGTACACGACTTCACAGATTTAAAAAAAAAACGTTTGACTGGTTTTGGCATCATGGTATGTGGTAAGTGATGGGGGAGTTCAGCTTGGATAAAAACATTATCAATAATATCGAAGCCCTACACCCTAAGGTAAACAGCTCAATACTTCTGAACAACAAAGTTGGAGAAAGTTTTAGGACATCCATTGGAGTGAGGTAAGGATGCATTATCTCTCCAGCTCTTATTAACATATTTCTGAAGCATATTATGATGGAAACTCAAGAAGGATTTACTCCTACTTGACCATATGGGCAGCCTTTGTCCATCTCGGGTTTGAAGAGGATATAGACCTCATTGGGGAAATTTCAGACCAGGTACAAGATATTACTTCAAAACTGTATACTAGAGCAGTCTGCATGGAAATCAGTGCTGATAAATTCAAAATACTAGTTTGTGCTGGAGATATAATGAGATGTTGAGGATGTTGGGGTACAGTCGAACGAACTAACATTAGAAGAAGTTGACTCATTTAAATACCTATGGTCAAACATTGGAAGAGATGGACTTCAAATCAATAAGAAATAAAAACCCTTTTAAGCTTGGCAGTTGCTGTCATAAGCAATCTAGAGAATCTGGAAAAGTAACAGCTGCATTCTTCCCTAGTGGTCTCTGAACCCCCACATGGTTGTGTAAGTTGGATACTGAACACAGAAAGAAAAAATTCAAATAAATACTACAGAAAAATGCTGGGTTTTTACTCTTACAAGTCAACACTCTGGATGACAAAAAAAGGAGGAACTTCTCAAGTCTATAATGTGAAAAGACAAAGCTGAGCTGTTTCAGTCATATGGGTAAATTTGAGGAGATTACAGAAACTCTTGGAAAATGAGGAAACAGGGGGAACACTGTAATAAGAAACTCTCAGTCTAACTAGAGTTAGAGCCTTGACTTTGTGAATGAGATGATGTAGATCTACTTGTATTAAAAGCTAGTGTTGCAAAGAAATCTAGTTCCCTATGTTGTTTCGTTTAAAACTTAATTTTCAAGAACTAACTGATATGAAAGGGCAGCAGACTGACACCAGACAAAAAAGATGTCACAAAAATGGCAGCAGTTTCTCCATGTAAGCTTTATGTTTTCTCCATAACAATCATATTTAAATTCCCATAGAATTTAGCTTAATTTAAAGAAGACATTTATGGTAGAAAACTAATTTAATGAATATATTTATTGAAAAATGTCTGTGTTTACTTTTCATGAACTCCCATATCTTTAGCAAAACGTAGAAATGATGTCATTGGATCTGATCCTGGAGAAAGAACGAAGACCAGTGGAGTAGTCTTAGACATACTTTCATAGAGTTCTGGCAATGTGACAGGAGGACTTTCAACAAATTGTTTCCCTAAACATTCAGAAACAAACTCTGTCACTGCAAATGTTGTCTAGGATAAAAACAGAATTGACATAATATAAAAGTTAACAATAAATCCAAAAAGGATATAATTAATTTTTATTCACATAAAACCCAAGAAAAATATCTTTGTTGAAAAAAATTTACACACAGTGCTTTATAGTTAGAAGATTATTTTGATCCTAACTGCTACTTTTTTCTATCATTTTTAATGGATCAACAATCTCAATAGCCCCAAGATATCTATTAGCATTGAAGGATAACCCTAGCATCAATTTAGATTAATCTAGATCTAGATCTATTCAATTAGTCTTTCTACCTCAACATTAAGTTAATTCATGTTACAGAGAATATCAACTCCTTTTAAACATTTGAACATTGTGAGTGTAAGCATTATTTTTAATTCATCATATTGTAAAAAGCCAGAATGAGCCTTTAACTGGGAAGAAGTTTGGTTAGCAGGCCATAGATCTAGATTATCCATTTGACTGCCCTAACCCAGGGATCTAAGATGTGATGTGATTTTACAGAGAACCTGTGCCGCAGAACATAGATCTAATATTTAAACTATGACCATGGTAAGAAAACTTAAGGCTATGGCGCAAGATCCTTTGATCCCCTTTGCCAGTTTCACAGTTAGAATAGTAGGTCTATGTACTGGTTTGTAAGACGTGAGTGTGATGCTCTTTCTTGGGCACACAACAAAACTTTTAATTGAAAACTCACCCTTTCCTCACGGAAAACTTTAACAAACATTAATTTTTGAAACGCTGTCAGGCAATCATTCCAATTTCCATTAACTCTATCTGGAAGAGGCAGATCACCATCGTTATATTCAGGGGGATCCAAGACAGCGTAGAGAAAGCGCTCCGGAGGAGGATTTGCTTGAACCTAAAGTTTTTGATATAAAAAAAATCATGCTTTCTCAGTTATAATCTATACAATTTTAAAACGCAAAAACTTTCACAAGCTTCTTGCATTCATAACATTGTAAAACCTAGACCTAAAGGCCCAAGTCAAGCTGAATATAAAATACATCCTTGTTAATAAAATGAGCCTTTTAAAAAAATTTTAACAGTTATTGTAAAGAAAAACACTTTTTTTCTCTTGCCTCCTGGAGTCGAAATACACTGAATGACTACACAACACACATCTCTAATATTTGCTGAACACATTCTTATGGAAAGTTACAAGCACACGTTAACATAACAACAACAACTGATACATTAAATCATTTTCATAACATTCACCCCATACCCCCTCCGGTTCAAATTGTGCCTAGGATTTACAAGGAAAGAACTAAACTAACCATACACCAAAATAATTGTTATCTTGTTCATTTTCTTTATTTCCAACAGTTATTGTATAAACTTTATGTCCATTGCTTACATAGATTGATAAATCATTATGTAAAATGGGAATACCCACTAGAGAAAGTGAAATAAAAAACTTTATGTTTGTCACAAGGCACTATTGTTTTGTTATTGTCACAAGCACTACAATTTTTGTGTGAAAGATGCCAACTCACTTAATTGTTCCTAGTTGGAGGCTCAAATTTACACTCTTGAATTTAAAGGTTTATGTCTGCATCTTCTGCCTGTTGTTCCTTATGTCTGTATCTTCAAGGTGTTTTTCTTATGTCTGCATTTTCTGCTAATTGTTTCTTGTCTTAATCTTCATGCTTGTTTCTTTTGTCTGCAAGCTTGCTGGTTGTTTGTTAAGTCTGAATTTTTGTGGGCGTCTCCTTAATCTGCATCTTCTGCTTTTGTTTTTTTTTTTTTTATGTTTGCACTTTTGTGGTTGTTTTTTCATCAGGTAACTGGCTTGATCAATAAAATGCATTTTGACCTCATGAATATTATCATCATAAGGTTCAACAAAAGCTGTTGCATTTTTGGTGCAAAGATAGCAACTATCTGCTCTTAATTTTACGATCTTCATTTGGTCCATTTGTTCAGCTTTTTAAGATAGTAATAGAGTTTCGTGAGTTTGTGGTCAGGAAATCCTGATATGAAGCTAAGAACTAACCAACCCAATAAATGTGACTGGACTTGCAATCTGAGTCTAATTCAGTAACACTGGAACTAAAGTACAGAGAGCTGTACACAGTATACATTAATGATTTCAACGACAGATTTTTATTATAGGTTCATCCAAATGTGTTCAGACTAATGTGAATTCTTTATGACCATAAGAAATATAGTGCTTATTTTGATTGTTCATTGCTTTATGTGTATTGGCTCACCAGGCTATATACTATTACAGAAAATGTGTTTGGCTAGCATTACAGAGTAAACAGAAGGGGTAGCAAGAGACTCTTGGGCACAGGATTAAAACAATGAATCTAGAATGACAAAACTAAATTTAGTCATCCTGTACGGAGGCCCCATCAGTTTCTTTATCAAATTGCAATATACTGCAGACAATTTAAAAATTATAATCACAGAATTAATGGGAAATAAAAGTAAGAATTCAAAACATTAAAACACATTTTGTTTTTAAGAGATTGGTAATGAGCCTGGGCTCACGGAACCCATTTGTGCCATGGTTACTATGCCACAAACTGTAAAATATTTTGTATAATTTAGAACCACAATAAAACAATTTAATATATGACAAGTGATTAAGGCATATTTCTCATTCTAAATGCTAGGACAAATTCTTAAAAGTGCTATTTATTTCCTATGCCTGAAATGGGTTGCCTGAATCAGCCAGAAAAACAATGCCTTTGCAGAGTTAAGTCTCTCATTATTATGTACAAATAGATTAAAGAGACAGATTTCAAAGAATGAAATGATCTTTATTGAAGATATGTCCTAATTATTAAGATATGTAGCCTTCAGTTTGATTGAGACTGATTGTTTTAATATTTTTTTATATGGGTAATGCATTTTGTTATCGTTATCATTACCTCAGGGCCTTCATCCAGTCTTATCCATACAGGTGTTTTATCCAAATCATAATGGATGTAACGGAAGTTTTCAAATGTGTCACTCATCTCGCAGGCCATTTTCCAAACATTTAATGGAAGCCACGTTGTGTTTTCTGGTTTGGGGACATTTTGCTGTAGAAAATGTAATGGCTTTTAATTACAATAAAAGAAAAAAAGTTTTTATTTTGATAGAAGTTGTGTGTTCTATAATTGTTTAACCTTCCTCTTTCAATGAGATTCTAAATAATCCATAAATATGTCAAGTTGTCAGTGGTGACAAAGTGTGTTGATTCTCAATGGTTATATAAATTTAAACTCTCAAATCTAATTGATTTGAATAAGCTACAATCTTTAAGATGTACAGAAAATTCTGTGGCATTCAGCATTTTACATCTGTTAAAACTTATAATCTTCCCTTTGTAACTTCTCTTCTGTCTTTTCTGCATAAAGAGGCTAATCATCGATACACAGCCACGGTCACAGAAAATCACTACTCCATACAAGTGTACTATTATTTAAAACTTTTTATTCCTAATGTATATAATAAAATGATAACATATTTATATATCTCTAGGATCTCTAGAAAGTCATTTCATTTCTGTGAAGGCATTTCCTAAAATAAATGAAGTTGAAATAAGAGAAGAAGAGAAATATTAATCAAAATGTCTAGTACCTTCTCTATACCTCCAATAGGTCCACGGAGAAAAAAATTCCACTCCAAGGGAGTTATTTCCCTTTCAGTTTTCATAATCTCTGAGCAAAGCAAAAATGAAAATACAAGCTTGTGTTTTTCAAAGAGACCTCTGAAAGAAAATCAAAGCAACCACTAGAGGAATATCTCATTTCACATGTCACATTAATCTGTAAGTAAGATCAAAGTTAATTTAGCTAATGAATTCTTTAAGATTTACAATATAAATAATGGGTACTTGACATTAGCTAAGAACACCCTTGTTAACCATCAGTAATAGAAACAGATGACCTTTGCATTATCTGCATCTGAAGGATGTGAAAGGGGACCAAGCATACTACAAAATAAAGCATGACCCACAAAACCATATACTAGAGGCACTATGAGATACATTTGATTATTTTATGGCCTCCTTCAGTTATGAAACAACTATTGGTCTCATGTAATTGAGATGAATACATAGGCTATGATTGGAACCATGTCACACATGGAGCAGTCCTCCCCCCCTTCCCCTTGCAACCAGCTGATCTATCCAAATGAAGGTTAATGCCAATAAAGTTAAGGAGTAAATTTTATCGGCATCGCAGACTCTGCCAGGGTGTAGCACTGTAAGCTGCCCAAGGGTCACTGGCTCTTGATTTTTCTTCAGGGTTGACTCCTGAAAACTTTCCCCATGTTTGGATATAGCTGCAATGAGTAGAGATTTGAATTAGAGTTTTCCTTCTCCTAGGTGGGTAGCCAGCAAGCTAAGGAGCCCCTTCCTGCCTGAAGATTACTTGTTAAAGCACCAGTGCTCTTCTTTACAGATAACTGTTCAAGCCGGATCCAATATCTGAGTTGGACTAGTTGTCATAGGCTAGTTGAGACGCATGCCTTTGGAAGCATTTTATAGGCAGTGGAGTGCTTATTTGCATAACACCAATTCCAGTAATGTCAATATTACTGAAACCATGAGACACAATGCAGGTAACAATACAAGAATTACCTAGAAACATTCTTGTAAATACATACTGTAGTCTCTTCTAAGCAAATGTCCAGTCGTGTTTGAAGGTCATCGGACTTCTCACTGGTTGAGATTGTATTGTTAAATAGCTGAATAAAATTTTAAAATAATAAAATGGTTAAGATGTTTCTGACTGAATCCTAAGCATTTGAAACATTGGAAAAATAAAGGCTAAAATTAAAATTAAACTCAGACATGATTGCCTAACTTTGGACTGGACCAATTTTCCTTTCAGACAATCAGATGATGGGGAGGGAGATTTTTTTTTTTTTTTTAAATTTTATTAGTAATGTGGGTGTAGGGGAGAAAACTACTCTATTCTAGCATCATTTCATTTGTCAAATTTGTTTCAGATTTTCTAAAAAATAAACCAAACTAATTTCTACACCATACTCATACAGATGGCTCCTTGGTCCTTTTACTACTGTCTTGTCCTGTTTTCGAACCCTACCAATTTATTACAGAGGCACAGATGACAAAAATGTTGACACCTTGTAATTAATTCTTTTAATCACAAAGAAACAATGGATTTTACAGAAGAATCCCATCTAGCCTTGTCAAGAACCATAGCTGCAGTGCTAAAATTTGTTGCAGGTTAGCGTCATTGTCATCTAATATACCATCTAGCAAAGCATTCATGGATAATAAAGGTTATTATTATTATCGGCTTACAGGGGTAATGTTTAAAGTGGTTCTGCCCATCAGCAACACAATACACAAAGAAGCTAAACATTTTAAAATGAATTTTCTAAATTAGTTAATAATGACACTGTATCTCAAACTTTAACTGTAAATAATGGATATTTTGGATAAGACATATACTGATTGTCAAAGAATATGAGAAAAAAACACATGTGCTTATAAATGAGTAAATTATCTGTTTTTAATTGTTATGACTATCTATTTGGCTGCCTGGAAACACTGGACTCAGATTGCCGGGTACTTTATCAACTCTAATAAACTATGTCAAATACTGTACAGTTGGAAGTTTGAAAGACTGCACAAGCGCTTCACTGTAGAGAACCTTACAAAAAGGTACTGCTCTACTTAATTGAATCATACTAGACTATCTGTTTTGTCCTGAACTCATACTGGACTCTACCAGACTATCTTGACTCTGCCACCTCTACTCTTTATAAAGGGCCCCTGAAGGCCTACTAGGAAATTACAGAATGTCCCCAGACCTTTTTTAGACAAATCACATGACCACATCACAACCTATTTTCAAGTAGAGTGTCCCTGAAGGGCCGTCCCTCATCCCTGTTCACTGCTAGCAGTAAGCTGGCTTCTGTCACCTGTGTGAGCGTGTCATATGCACATCTAACCTTACCCACATCAATAAGTTCATTTATAACAATATCATTTTTAAATACTTGTGTATATTAAGTAAATATGGGTAAAGTTTAAAATTTATATTTATACATGGGCCCACTGCAATTTGAAAGAGATCAACTTTGGGTACTAAGATCAATACTTATTGGTTTAAGAATGTAAAGTACACATACTAATGTGATGATTTTATGGCTTATCTATTCCTTTACCTGTTTAAAATACTTGAGAGAGAATTGATACATGGGATCTACTTCCCCCATGTCAGACACCACAAAGTACATAACAGAACCCCTCTCAGCAACACAGCGATATTTCTCCCGGGCTACACTGATCTTTTCTTCTGTTGTCTCGGATTCAGCAAGTCTTTGTTTGATAACTGCTGAGGTGACCTGTCAAGAAACAATTCAATGTAAGTCTTTGATAACTGCTGA
This sequence comes from Biomphalaria glabrata, assembly GCF_947242115.1. NCBI lineage: Eukaryota > Metazoa > Mollusca > Gastropoda > Planorbidae > Biomphalaria > Biomphalaria glabrata. The sequence continues at coordinate 331,682 of NC_074720.1, forward strand.
GGTGACCTGTCAAGAAACCATTCAATATTTTTCTTTAAGTTGATCAGAAATACACTGTTACACTGTTACTTGATGTTTTTACTTTAAATTGGCAACTAAAAAACAATTTTTTCCCAATAGCTGTAAAATTTATAGGAGGACACCCTCATGATATAATTTTCTGGTAATATTGTCAGACCCATTTTAATCTTATTAGAATTTTGTTTAACCTTATGCACATTGTTTTTTCTTGAACCAAGTCTAACAAAACATAATGGTATTTTTTCTATTTGATTTCTAGTCTTCTACATCTTTGTTTTCTAAATCACATTATAATTATATGATCATTATTATATATTAAACTCTGCTACTGGAATTATAAAAAAAAATATTTTAGTGCTGTGTTACTTCTGCAGAGAGATATAAGGAATGAGAGATCCTCAAGATGTACTTGGGACATTTGAATGATGCTTTAATGGTTATAAACACCCACATTACCAATGGAAACAAGTGAAACTCTCACACTTCAAGGCCTATGTGATACTTGCCTTAGAATCATTCAATGTATTGATAAGTTCTTCATTGTCCAATATATTTCCTTCCGATTCAAAAAGTAACCAGAATTTTATCTTCAATAGATTTCAGCTGGTTCTTATCAGCATTGATTCTCATGATGAGTTCATTTCTTTGTTCTTCCAAGTCTGGTCTCTCTAAACTGACAACATCACTACAACCAATAGAAAGAAAAACAACCTTTTCATGTCTGACCTATTAAATGTAACTAGTTGAAATTTTTACTGCTCCTAGTTAAAAATTAGTCTATTTAAAAACAGATTGTATTCCCAAAAAAATTATATATTTTCATAATCAAAACAATAAAACAACATTTACATAAAAGTAGATTTTATAGTAGTAATAAAAATTGTAATGTATTTAGTTTAACCAATCTTATTTTTTTAAAAATCTTTTTAATAATTTGACTGGTTAATTTAGTCTTGAAAGAATGCTTTGGATGTTAAGCCAGAGCTAAAATAAAATGTATGTAACAAGAAAAAAAAAAATAGATGCGAAAGAAATTTTCAACCTAAGAAGTTGATCTTCAAGGCCTTTCTTGGTGACTGTGAAATTGATAACTGTTACTTTGATGCAGACTTCTGGCAAGTAATGTGGATTAGACAGTTTGGTGGTCATATAGAAGCGAAAGTTTCGATCATAGTCTATATCGCTATCCCCCAAGCGAATCAACACACGCCCACCCTGAAAAAGACAACGAAAAAAAAGATTAAAAAGTAATTTTTATTAAATCAGAATGTTGGCCTAAAACTCTATACATTGGGTATCACTTTGAAAATTTAGTTTTTAACTGCAAGTTCTATCCTTCCAATTTCCTTTTAAGCTCATTCATGACAAATTCAATTATAATTTCACTCATGTTGATTTTATTTATAATAATCTCATTCATTACTAGTTGATTCATCATGATTCTATTTATGGTCATTTCATTTATTATAATATTATTCATGCTAAAATTTGTCCTTATTATTTAATTGATGGGAGTCAGGTAGTGTGATATGCTGGCTGGACTGTTGTTCGGATGGTCTCAATAGTACCAGATTCATAACCTACAGTTCAGCGAGAGGTTTGGTTAGGATGAAATTACCATCAAATCTGAAGGAACATGTGAAATATTTTACATGTGAATAGACTTCATTACTTTTAGAAATATTACAAGATAAACTAACTTTTGTTTTAATTTTAAAGATTACATCCAAATAGCTGTTCATTGAATATTTCCTGTAAACATGAGACACGAGCTAAGTAAAAGTAAAGTTGCCCCTTTCAGACCTTGCTATCTATGGGGCAGATGATGTTAAGGTCATCTGTTTCTATGGCCAACAGTTAACAAGCAGGGTGTTATGTGGCCAGTACAACGACCAACCGCCTTTACATTCCACAACTAAAGTCGGGTACCCATTAGAGTTGGGTGGACTCAGGGGCAAATGAACTCCATCTTATATTTTCTTATAATTCCAATAAAATCTATTGTGAGCCTAAACATAAAACTTAGTTCATTCCCTTAGAAAAGGAAAGAAAAATTATCATAAATCAGCCCATAACATAGTTATAATGAGAATGATATTCGAGAATGTTTAAAATATCATTATCTAGATTTCAATCTACAAAGGAATATGGTAAGCAGACAAGATAGGATAAGATGATCTGTTCTCTGCTATAATATAACAAGTAGGCTCTGACCAGAAAATAATTTTCTAATTGGAAATACGTTATGACTACATATACTCTATTAAAAAAAAAATAGGAACATTCCAAGACAACCACTAAGGAGACCAGATACAACACTAAGAAATTCATTGAAAGCATTGGCAAATGGGGATGGGGGAGGCATTCCATAAAATCATCCTTAACCTTTTATGTATTATCATTTTAGCCTCGCATTTTTTCATTCACAGTTACCTACAACACTATACTATTTATTTTTGTACAAAATATATTTTGATAACTTCAGCAACCAAGATTAGTGTTCTAAAAGATTACAGTAACATTTTTTTTCCTCTCTGTTCAACAATACATTTGCATCTAACACTCTGCATTAACACTGTTCTGGGCATCTCTTTGAGAATCCTGGGATTAAAGCAAGCAATAGCTTTACTTCACAAATACCTAATTAGGAACACCAAAAAACTCAAAATTTTTGAATCTACTCTTATAGAGAAACATGTTAAGTCCTTAGAAATGAAGCATTTTCATAATGTCAAATTTGATAAAAGTGACCTTACTTATAAATATATAACTGAAAAAAGTCAATAAGGTTACATAAAAGGTTCAAATACCTAAAGGAGTTTAAAGCTTGATATGTTACTTGTCATGTAAAGCACTTTAGTTATAGATGGAGAAATGAATTGAATGTTGCACTGACCAAACCCTCAAAACATATTGGAGTCCAAGGGTAGATTACATAAAGTTGTAACAAGTCAGGAGACATTACTCCATCATTAAACCTTTTTGCTTTTACAAACACAGCTTTTACACACACAGAGAAAATTTTGGTATACAATAAAGTGTTTAAATGTTTAGATGTAATAGAAAAATGTTACCTGTATAAAGGTTTGTTTTAACAAGACAGGTTCTAGTGCTGGATCCAAAGCTTCACCAACATCCTCCATCAAAACAGGTAAACCTGCTCTTATGCAAGCTTCCAGTGTTCTCAGAAAGTTGGAATTTGATAATTTAATAATTTTAAGCTTATTTAGAGCCTCTCTATTTCTGATCCATCTGTTGGCCTGAAAGAAGTGTCAACAATAATACTCAGCTTTAATCAATACAAGTACATACTAGAAACATTATTTGTTTACTTAGAAACTTTACCTGTTCTTGTGGGTCAATCATCAAAGGCCACCTGCGACCTTTAGTTACAAGAACAGCGTTTTCAATTGACACAGCATCTCTTGGCAGACCGTCAGCATTCCATTGTCGAATTTCCTATATATCTGCCAAGACTGACACAAGAGTCATATTTTCTGTTGCAGGTATTTGAAGATCAATCAATCGTTTAGTCCAACCTGTAGAAAAGTTTTTGTATCCAAATTATTAAATACATTCAAATGTCTTATAATGAACCTAAGTATTCATGCTAGATACATCAGAGTATTTCAGTCATATCAATTGGTCGTTGTGGTAATATTTAGGTTATGTTATGCTACTTTCTTAAAAATGTTCTTTCTTAATATAAATATTTCTAAAAGTTTTTAACAAATAATTAAATGTGAGAAATACAAGATACAGTTAAGTTAATAATAGTAAAGTAAAGTTCCACTTTCAGACCTTGTGGTCTATAGGGCAGATGATGTAAAGGTCATCTGATTCTGTGGCCTACAGTTAACGAGGGTGTCATGTGGCCAGCTCAACGACCAACCGCCTTTACTTTTCCCCAACTAATGTCAGGTACCCATTAGAGCTGGGTGGACTCAGAGGCGCCCAAGGATCCTGAAATTAAATATCCCAGTCTTCACTAGGATTCAAACCCCGGACAACGGTTAGGAAGTCAAGCCCTTTACCGCTCAGCCACCGCGCCTTCTAAGTTAATAATAATTGAAGTAAAATATTTTGTTTCTAACTACTAAATCATATATCTGAGAGTAAAGCATAACTAAATAATGAAAAATCAAGCTAGACCTAGTAATATTTTCAAGAGTTATGAGAACAAGAAGTTTGTATAATTTGATGTTTGGCCAGGAAGGTATACAGTCTCAAATGATCAATTCAAAAGCAGAAAGCAGGAGGTTTGGACTAGAAAGTAGATTATCTTTATCTTTGAAGGAACATCCGTAAAATGTAAAACATTTTATAAACATTTTTTAGAAACAGCCTTCACCATTTTCAAAACCTAATTCATTTTGTACTTTTCATATTTTCTTATTGAGGATGATTAGTTGCCATGTATCAAGATTAATGGGCAATTAGGAAAACTTACAACTGAAATGAATAAAAAGCTGCTACAAAGGTCTAAAAAATTTATTTATGTATCCAACACAATACTTAAGCTAGTCAAAAAACAATCAGTTAATATGGTATAAGCAGACATTGCATTAATAAAGGTTTTGTTTTTTAAGTTTTGGACATTCATTCAGAAATTAAGATTATCATGTACCTATCTAAACTTCTTGAGAACCAAAGCAGACAGCAGTGGGAAGGGTTCAAACTGATGACAGTCCTAAAGGCATACCACACAACCAGTTTTCTCTCTTAATGGTACTAGTTTTCAAGGGTGTCTGTATCTAAACATTTTAAAAGTACATTGTTTTTGATGTTTAGACTTACCTTCTACAAGTTTTTGCCTGTAAGTAGAAGTAAAGGCTCCATAGTAAGCTACACAAGCTGCTGCTATAAAAACATCTCCTACTACATTTTTCAACTGTACATCAAAGTTGGCAACACTTTCCTCCCAACGAACCTATAAGAAACATGATGTAGAAAGAGAACAAATACTATGGCCTCTTTCAGTTGCAAAATTACTATGGAAATGAGAAATGAGATGAATGCCTGGGCATTAGTTATGGTTGGAACAATGTAACCCAAACAGCTATTTTCCAATTTCTGAGCACAGCTGATGAATCCAAAGGAACAGCAAGTGCTGATACAGAATGCGAAATGCGGAGGCACAGGCTCTGCAAACTGCCTTAAGGTTGTCTGCTCCTTATTTTTCCTCAAGATAGACTCCCAAAGCCTTTCACATATTTGGGTATAGCCGCAAGGCAGCAGAGGTTTGAATTCAGTTTTCCTTCTCCTAGGTGGGTAGCCAACCAAGGCTAATGAGCCCCTTAAGCCTGAAGCTTACTGGTTTAGGCACTGGTTACACATTTTCCCCAGTTAGTGATAACAATTCTCCCATATCTAACATCTAACGGGTAGAGGCTGTTTGTCAGAGGCTATCTGAAAGCCATTGAAAGTATTTTTTAAGTAGTGGAGTGCTTATATCCATTACCACTTTTAACAACCTTGCAGAACAGAGAATAAATATTTCAAGGAGCAGAGAATAAATATTTCAAGGAGCAGAGAATAAATATTTCAAGGAGCAGAGAATAAATATTTCAAGGAGCAGAGAATAAATATTTCAAGGAGCAGAGAATAAATATTTCAATGATAAAGATGAGAACTAAATGAGTTTCTAGTAATGTCCCATCCTTATTTCAACATGAAATCATGAGATTGAGATGTTGTTTCAAAGATAGTTGAGCTATTGAAATGTATATTTTTTTAAAGTAGAAATATGAAAAAAAAAATCACACCAAAAAAGTGACAAAATCATTGTAGTCTCACACTTCTTTCTAAGACTGTGTGCCATGCATGTCTCATCTCCAGTATGGAAATATGGTTTTAGTGAATGAATGCACATATTTTCAAATCGTTAATTTATTCCTCAAGGTGATATTTTTGTTTGATCATTTCAATTTATCTTTGATATTATAAAAACTACGCCCAGTAGGCCAAGTCTGACTAAGAATCATATTTTAATGTTATAATAGTTCTCAGAGATTTTAAAATAACCTACTTGTTCATCAGCTAAGGCTGTTGTCAGTTTGGAAGAGCGTTTCAATCTGGCGGCAGTCACAGCCATGTTTCTTTCCATACTCTTGTCAAAGACAGCCTGAAGATTTTTAATTTGTTTCTCCACTTCAGCCAGTTGGTCTTGTTTAGCTTTGAGGACACTTAAAACCTCATTGAGAACGTCTTGAGCCTCAGCCAGTCTGACAAGGAAGAGATAATACATCTTGTAATAATAATATACCAACTATACATATACTTCTGTAATAATACTATATATATATATCCCATGTTCCACTGTCAAAGTGACATCATTATGATTTAGTACAAAGTTTACTAATTAATGACCACTAAAGTTGTATTAAAACAAGTCTAAGAAAACAAATATAATTGAATATTTTTTTACTTAGACCTAGAATGATTTAAAAAATAGCAACACTTTGACTGCTAATTATTTAATGCCTTGACTGCTAATTACTTACGCTTGTTTCTTTGGCTCAACTTGTTTAGCTACAGCAGAGTAAACATCAATTGCTCGAACCCATAGGACTAAAGTTTTACAAGCCTGGACGAAGAATAGATTTATCAAACAACATTCCATCATTACTCTGTGGTTATAACAATCTTCAAAACATTAAATCACAAATATTTTCAGGTAAGTAGTTAATGATTTAAGATGTACATTCACTATGAAACTTTTCCATAAACAATGTGATTACAAAATATAATGTCTACTAAAAAAAAAATAATAATGCATCTATAGACATTTTTTTCCACACCAAATACAGAAATTGTTTTTCTGCTTAGAAGACTGCTGGTTGGCAAATAAAAAAGAAGCAAAAAAACAAACAAAACAACATTCAATGAAAAGTGGAATTGTTTTGACATACTGTGGGCTTAACTTATTAGACAGATCATTTTATTAGTACAACATTTGTGGGTGAATGTTAGACTGTGTTACTCTTCAAGTCTCTGAACCAAATAAAAGAAATGATTTCACATTCACATTTTGTTGTGTAGTGACAGTTGTTTTTTTTAACACCAGATCTTCTGTAGAATATTAAACACATGACTAGCCTAGTTGATCTAATTTTAAACATCTATGTTAATCATCCCTCTTTGCTTATGATGCTTTCAATATAGACAGTATCATCTCTTTCTACTAGGTTTTCTCCTTGACGTTGTAGTGGTTTTTCTTGGTTTTATTTATTCTCAACACCTGAGTTTTCTTTTCATTGATTTTTAAACCAGTTTTCTCCACTTCTATAATGATCTTGTTTAATTTTATACGAGCATGTTGTAGTTTTTGGAGGCAGATATCATCTTGTGAAATCTAGATCCTCCATTTTTTTGTCCATTGAATGCATGTGTTGCCAGCTTTTTACCTTTTCATTATCCAGTCTAATGAGTTTTTAGAAATAATTTAATGATTTTTAGAAATTATTTAACAATTAAATTAGTTACCTTTGAAACTTTGGCTACAACGTCAGGTACAAAACTTGGCATGGATGTATATTTCCTGACTTTAGCCAGCTTGGCGGCTGGGACATTTTCTTTGTCATATTCATACATTTTTTTTAAGAAGTTTGTGTCTGCCAGCATGGCTTTACAACTCGCCCAGTCTGTCCTGAAAGACATTATTGCATATGCAATCAACATTTTAGTGCAATGAATTACTGAAGGTCACGGTCATTAGACGTTCACCAAGTATAAAACATTAATGTTTCGTTTGTTTATTCCACTTACTTGTTGCCTAAGAGTATGGCAACAGCTTTTAGAACTGTCTGAACAAGTTCTGGAGGTTTGGTAAATACTCGTATCTCAGCAATGTCATTTTTGTCTAGTGCTAACAAAGCCTGAAAGCGCAGAGTCATAACAGATCATTGTCATTCTTATTATAAAAACTAAAACAAATAAATTCCACTTATCTTACTCATGGTTAACCAGTAACACAGACTAAAAACGCAAAATACTTAGGTGTTATGATAAATGAAAAACTGCCATGGAATCCCCATATTGATTAAACTATCAAAAAAAATCAAACAAAGCATTAAGCATAACTAAAATGTTTGTTAAGCTCATAATAGAATATGCATCCTCTGTTTGGGACCCCTCAACTCAAGAAAACATTAAGAAACTGGAACAGACACAAAATAGAGCAGTGAGATTTATAACAAACAAATATTCACATTTGACTAGAGTAACACCTTTAGTAAAATCACTAAATTTAGAAAGCCTTCAGGATAGAAGATTCAAAAGTAAGGAATCAATTATACATAAAACATTGAATTAGAATCTTCAAATACAAAAACAAAACCTAATAAAATACTCAGAAAGACACAAAGGCATATTCCTCGTTCCATATGCTATGACAAATTTGTACAAATGCTCTTTCTTCCTCAGTGCTATTAGAGCTTGGAATGGGTTGCCTGATCTAGCCAGGAAAATCAGTGACTTAGCAGAATTTAGGTCATAGGTTAATACTCATGACTAAATGCATGACGCGTAGGATGTAGTCATCTTCTTACAAGACTGTCAATTATTTTCTTATAGAATGTCACAATTTAATTGAACTGAACAACCTAGAATAACTAACACTCTGTAAGGCAGTGTGGAACAACTAGGAATAACAGCCTGCCACTGCAGAGAGCCTACAGCTAAGCTGAGTAGATGAAGAAGATGAGAAAATGTGGTAGAGCTCATGAGTTTAATAAAATTAATTTATTGTTTCCCCAGCATTAAACTCTTCAGTGCTTTCCAGCAATCAACTCTTCTAGGGTGATAAGTTATCAATACTTCATATGCATAGTGGTTATGTGTAAATCTTTTCTGAGAGTTTCATTAGTTCACATATATATAGTTTTTTAAAGTTTAAATTTAACTTAACATTAGGTGTTTAAAATTTGAATGAAGTGGTTAATATGAAATTTAAAATTTATTTTATGTGTTTAAAATTTGAAAAAAAAAACAGCATAAAACAAGACAAATCTCAGAGACTTATAGCAAAGGCAAAAGTCAAATATGATTAAATCAGAGATCTGCTATTCACATATGGCTGCACTTTACTTCCCTCAAATATAGTGGGTCTTCAAAAGAGCTTGACCCTCTTCACTAAGGCAAAAACTTTGGCTTCAATATCAATGCAGCAAAGACAAAAGTTCTGTACCAACCTCCTCCCAATAAAATTGCCAAGAAACAAGACATTTTTAAAGATGGCCAGAAACTAGTAAGCGTAAAAATATTTGTCTATCTGGTAACTAAATGCCAGCCTATATGCTGAGGTAGACTTCCATGTTGCATGCCACAGTGCCTCAGACTTTAAAAACAAGTATGGTCAAGAAGACTAAGCACTTGTACAAAAATTAAAAATTGACAATACTGTAGTCCTTCTATGCTTCAGATTCCTGGACCTTATGTTCCAGTCACATCAAAAAGCTGAACTCTTACCATCTCTGATGTCTAAAAACTTAACCAGTTAAAAATGTTTGACTACATATGAGATTTTAAGATCTTTTGCCACAGCAAAAAGGTCAGAACTATGATGGGCTGAACATGTAGTTCTTTTGCCTGAAAATTGCCTCCCCAAATGACATTTTATGTGGAGCTATGAGCTGGAAAGTGCTCCCAAGTGATATATAGGCAACTCTCAAGAGATCCCACAAAGAAAATGAAATTGACATTTATGACTATGAAATGCTATTTATTATTGCACCTCATGGCATGAAGCCGTGTATGGCAGTATTATGAGATTGAAGACAAGGAGATTATGGTCATCAGTAAAGAACATTCTCGCAAATTTTTTTTTTATCAAAGTGGGCAACTCTCAAGATACCCAACCTTTTCATGCCATGTGTGCGTCCAGTTTTTCAAATGAAGATAATCTTCCCTAGCAGTTTTTGAGTTAAAAGAAAATGAGATCATTTTTCAATGACAGAGAAGGAACTACTACCTTGTCATGTAATGACACTTTGTGAATGACAGAAGATTAAAAAGTAAAGTAATAATACATTCTTTCAAGGAAAACCAAGAAAATAATATACAAAACCATAACAAGACCAGCAGCAATGCGTGGAAGTGAGACCTGGACACTGACTAAGACATCTGAAAATTTAATTAATACTTGGGAACAAAAATTCTTAGGAAAATCTATGGTGCCATACAGGATGAAACTGGGTGGAGGACACACATTAACCAAGAGATATATCAATTATATGAAGACCCACCAATAGTGACCGAAATAAAAAAAGAACAGACTATGTTGGGCAGGTCACCTTGAAAGAATGTCAGATAACAGAGGAGAGAAAATCGTATACAGACAAAAAACAAAAGGCAGGCAACCCAAAGGCAGACCCTGAATGCGATGGATTGATGATGTGGAAGCAGATCTTAAACAGTTTGGGGTTAGAACGTGGAGACGAAGGGCCCAGGAGAGATCTGAATGGAAGGATGTGTTGAAACAGGCCAGAGCCCTCCATGGGATGGGATGGAATAATAATACATAAAACACTTAACCATAACTTATAAATACAAAAACACAACCTAATGAAATACTCCAAAAGACACAAAGATAAAGTAACAAGTAACATTTCTTATTCCATCTGGTAGGACAATTGGTACAAGTGTTTCTTCCCTATTGCTATTGGAGCAAGGAACATGTTGCCTGAATCAGCCAGGAAAATCAAGACTTAGGTGAGTTTAAGTCTGTTATTAACTTACATGACCAGATTAACAAATGGATATGCTTAATCTATAACTCTCTTCTGTTTAGAAAGAGTGTCTGTAATTTATAAAAATGTTTTACTTTCCAGCGCAGGTAGCGCCTCGTTCAAGTCTCGCTGAGCATCATCTGCTATAGCCTGAGTTTCTTCAGCAGTTGTTTTCGCTTTGGCTTCATCGATAGCCACCTGTTTCTGAACCTGATTGATAAATTGAAAGAAAATGTTACCCATACATATTAAATATTTCATATTGATTAGAGGTTTGAAACAATCCACAGCAGCAATTTCTGAGCCTAATCAGAACAAAGTAATAGATAGATCAAAAGCAGCCTAGAATCTCATTAGTGCATTGAAATACTGATGGAGGTCTTATGTTCTTAAATGTTGACTGGTTTCTACATCAGATATTAACTTTAATAATCACTCAACTTTTAATTGTTATTATCAGTGAATTTTATTACACATCAATTGTTCAGGGAACAATACCAGGAAAAAGAAGAAAAGGCAAAGAAAGTGAATGGAAGACAACATCAAAGAGTGGACAAGCCCGTCACTGGAAGAGATTCTACTTAAGGCAAAAGACAAAGGAAAATGGTCTACAGATCATGTGTAGTGTCCCAACAGTTGAACATACTAAGGGATAAGTGAAGGTGATGTTTTCATGGTCTAGAGGTGCTGACTTTTCAGGTATTTGAAACAAGAACAGTAATTTTAATAGCCCTTGAATTTCAATATAATATACAAAAAAGCAGAGATTTGTTTTCTTCTTATTTCCTACAAATCAAACAATAAATAGTCCCAAACAAAGTCATAGGGCTTCAGACCTCAACTATAATTTATCTACATAATTGTGTCACCCCTTTTATATCTATTAATTGAATCAGGTACATTTGCATTTTGTTGTGTTAGGTACTATTCAGCCATAGCTTGTCCTTTCTTTTTTTAATTGCCAAAAACAGCCCTTAGTTCATCAAATCTTAAAATGTATCATTAAAAAGTACAATTAGTAAACAATAACCTATGTACAATTTTATTTTCTTAGCCACCACATTTAAAATACTATATTACTACTAAAAATCAGTAAGTTTAAAGTACAAATTATATTTTGATCCTAGCAATGGAATTGAGATGCTCCAGAAGGATCCTAGGCATCACATTCAAAGACCGCATCACAAACCAAGAAATCAGAGACAGGGTTACTGTAGCGATCGGAGCCCATGACGACCTGCTAACTATTGTGAAAAAACGAAAGCTTAAAACCTTTGGCCACATTACAAGATCTACAGGGCTCGCAAAGACCTTCCTTCAGGGAACAGTGCCAGGGTAAAGAAGAAGAGGCAGACAGAAAAAGCGATTAAAGAATGGACAGGCCTGCCATTGAGAGAGGTTCTAAACAAGGCAAAAAAAGGGAGGAATGGAGAAAGACGGTCGACAAATCTTGCTTGGTGCCCCAACTGTCCAACAAACTAAGGGATAAGGTAAAGGTATATTTTGACATGATTGTTTCTTTAAAGTAAACTTTATGAACATTCTGAGTTCTTTATTCAAGTTTTGTAATCCTATTTGAAATATAGTGATAATATAAAGTTCATTTCTGTCTCTCTTTGAACATATATACATATATTTTTTTTTTCTAAAGCTAAATAAGAGTTTGACAGCAATCATCCTATACTTTCTTAATAATTACCAATACTACCATACCCCTGATGATCATTTATTTAATTCCATCATTCAATGAAACTTGAACTCATACAACATTACTTGTCCCAACTTCAAAAATTAAATAGTAAAGATAATTGAATGATGAATGCACAAAAATAATGCATTATGTTATAAATAGAATCGTCCTATTTCTAAATGTCGACTTACAACATTAGCTTTCTCTTGATCTATTTTAAGTCTTTCCATCAAGGCAGCAGTGTCAGCAGACTTCTGTTTAAGTTCAGGCTCTAAAGCAACAAGTTCTTTCTTCATATTGTCAACCAAATCATTGGATGAAAACAGTTTGGAAAGTCCATTAGCTACTCTCTCACGAGCAGTCTTAGTATTACTACAAGAAAAATATGCATCAGAAGCATATTAAATAAACCAACATGAGTAAAGCTATTAACATTTTCTACAGCCTAAACTAATATGTTAGTATTCTTTTGTTGATCCTGATTTGTGATTGCATTATAAGATGTCTGTGTGACAAATATATTACTCTTATTATGACTAAAGATAATCCTAGCTTTAAAATATGTCTATAAAACTAATTGATGTCTGTGGACACTTATAATGACACCATTTGAAGTATCACTTTTTAATACAACTGCACTATAATAATAGTAAGGCTTTTTCTTTGAGTCCAAAGATTAGTGAGGAGTACAGTATTTTACATGGTTACACAGTCCAAGCTGTGACATGCAACTGCACTATAGAACAGTAGCACAAAAAATGACTTAATTAGGATAAGCATTAAGAATTAGCCACCTGCAATATATATCAGTGCATCCAGAACCAAGGAGATGAACCATTTAGTGACAGTCATAACTTAGATAGAAAGATCAAACTTCAGTTATATCCAGATTTAGCTCACTATGTTTACAGCCATCAGCTCTACTACAACTTAGCTATTTTTAACTAACCTCATTTGACAAATCTAATAACTTATTCTAAACCAATAATATATACTCATATCAAAGTCAAGCAAAAGAACATTACTTTAAGGATTAAAAAATAGAGAAAGATTAAAGGGCTGAGAAGAGTCTCCCTGAAAAGGATAGATTTGTGCAATGGTTGAAAAGGATAGATTTGTGCAATGGTCGAAAAGGATAGATTTGTGCAATGGTCGAAAAGGATATATTTGAGCAATGGTCGAAAAGGATAGATTTGTGCAATGGTCGAAAAGGAAGAGCAAGATTTAGTACAATCCAAGATAAATTTGTTTTTTTTACATTAATAACATCCAAAAATTTGAAATAAGTCTGGCTTTATTTAATAAAAAAATATTTATAAGGAAGAACTGACATTTTTATTTTGAAATATTAGAACAATAGAAGGTAGTTTCTATTCTAGGATTTAATAGGAAGTGCAATTTACGATCACTTCTTTCAAATTATATTTATTTAGAAGAAATGAGTGTACCTTGTTTTCTCTTGTTCCATGGTAATGTACAGGTTCATCAGCTCAAGGTAGGAGGTGGGTGTGGTATAGTAACGACGCTTTAGCTCAATGAAGAAGCTTTGTTTGTTTAACATGTTTCAGATGTTACTTCAGAATATAATATCCTTATTTCCTAGCCCCCACCTCCTTCAGGTTGACAGGGGAAGCCAGTGGGCAGAGTTTGAACCTGGGACCATCAAGATGACAGTCTGGAGTGAATACTGCTTGATCAGGCAACACAAGTTTTATTCATCTGCCTCCATAGATCACAAGTTCAGAAAGAGGAACCTCTATATAATATGTGTTTAGGGCAATAAAATAGCAATGTCAAACCTATGTAATCAAGTCCTTTTGATAAAACACCAATGTAAAATGAATAAGAACTTTCTTGTTGTAATGGTTCAGATGCTACAGTTAATTGTAACTTTTTGACAATATATTTTGCTACAAAATATTCAAATTTGTTTTGCTCTAAATTAAACATTTCTTGTATGTCTATTTGTATTAAGTATCAATATTAATATTTTTTTTAAGAACAATTTTACTATTGAGTTTTGTTTGTTTACTGAACCCTTATCAGTCTTTTTTATTTTTTGAGGAGTTTGCAGCCAGGTCAGAATTAAATTCTAGCTGATTCATAGTATTTTATAAGAAATTAGAAAAATAAAATAAAACAGACATCCAGTTTTTTTTTTTTTTTATTTTATTTATAACAACGAAAAATGTTCCAAACATGATGTCTGAATGTTTAGTTTTGAAAATTTATTTGTGGATGGTACTTTTTGAAGCAATCCCGAGGGTGCACTCCAGAGTGACGTAACTGACCAACTGAGAGTACGTTTCACACTAGAATACTGTCTTACACCCACTGCCTGGTGTTTTCCTGTTACTGCAAACAATGCAGTCTTTAGTCTTTCTGTTTGGAAAGTTAGCTATGAAATATTGAAATTTTGTTTGTCTCTGGTCATTCGACCAGAATGGGGAAAAAAAAAATGTCCCACCCAGTGGGACATTGACCAGAAAGGGTTAAATAGTAAACATTATTTGTTTGAAGATTAGTTTGCTTCATATTTTTTAAGTGGTACTTTCTAGAAAAATGCAAGTCAAGTTTTTCAATTGAAGTCTTGAATGGATGTTAATGATCATAGTTATTTGAGAATCACATTTTCTTTCTAATGCTCAATAAAATAATAATTTAGTGTAAAACTTACTTCGATTTCATCTGATCCTAAAGATACGGTTTTGAAGAAAGACTGTGCCACTCCTAAAAGAGCTTCTTTCGGCCATTCAATGACCCAGTCTATCGTGCAACAGTTGACCAAAGATGGAAACATCCGGCATCGTGATCGAAAGGCAGAGCCCACCGGAGACATGCACAATACTATGTGCAGATTATTTCTGGAAAAAATACAGACAGATAAAGTGCCATTAAATTTAAAGGGCTGCTTTACAGAAAATAATATTAAACAAATTTATTATGTCTGGATTAAAATATTACAACAGTACAGAGTCAAAGAATTTATTTCTCTGAAAAGTTTTCTTCATAACCATCGAAATAATTTTTTTATCTTTTCAGTCTACAGATATTCCTTGTTAATCTAGTTATGCACATTAATTTTAGACCTTAACACTTTTGTAATCTCTGCTTTTGTTTTCTTTTTAAGAATGTCCAAATGAAGATCTAAGGGGTAACAGTGTGACTCTATCACAACATGATGTCTATACTCTTAATTCACTTTAATTGCTCTCAACCAATCTGCAACTAATAGTTCATTCTTGAGTGCCTTCTAATCATCTTGTCTTACTTTTTTTTTATTTTGTAAAATAATGTTTTACATGTTTCGGATGTTCCTTCAGAGTTGAAGATAGTTTACTTCCTAGTCCAAACCTCCCGCAGGACGACGGGGGATGGGAGCGGGCAGGGTTTGAACCCTCGACCGTCGATAAATCCGAACAACAGTCCAGCGCGCAAACCGCACGACCAGGCAGCCATCCTAACTTTTAACTTTTACTGTGACTGTTCATTCGTCAAATATATATTTACCTATGCATGTACAAGTTGTTAACTTGTATCACATACAAAGATTATATTTTAAAACTTGGAAATCCAAAACAGGATTACAATTTACAATGGTAACCAAGCCCCATGATGACACTGTTAAAAAACACAAGTTAAGACTGTACAGTGAGATTCTCAGGGCTCGCAAAAATTTGTCTGCAGGTAACAGTACCAGGGAAATAAAGAAGGTGGTGTAAAAGAAAAGGATTGGGAGGACAACATCAAGGAATGGATGGGGCTGTCTACGGAAGAAACTCTAATCCTGATAGAGAGAAATGGAGAAAAACTGTCAACAGATGTTTATGGTGCCCCAACAGTTCGACAGACTGAATGACAGGGTATGGTGAAGATGACCATATGTATGTAATGCTACACAACAGTCAAGTGACAAGCACAATTCTCTGAACATGATGACAATGAATTAATGACTTTCTATGAACAGGTGCTAGATATCCTAAACCCACACATTAAAATGAACAAGGCAGTTTCCAAGGGTAAAGGATTGAACAATTTTTGGTTTCATTAGCCATGATATGTTGAATATTTATCTGACAAAAGCTACATGTACCTGACAGTGAATACAATAAGCCAAATGAAACTGTTATAGGGGGACATTGAAAAGTCAAATGAATGTGAAAAATGGATAAAGAAAAGTCTAATGACCAGGTACAAGTTAAAAGTTCAAACATACCTGACACACTGGATACAGTTAGGTCTAGAGTCATTTATACATGAAACATAGTAAGGTCAAAAGTGCCTGACAGTTAAAACAATAATGTCAACTGTACCTGACACACTGGATACAGTTAGGTCTAGAGTCATTTATACATGAAATATAGTAAGGTCATAAGTGCCTGAAGGTTAAAACAATAATGTCAACTGTACCTGACACAATGGATACAATAGTCATAAATAGCATCTCTATTTCCTTCAGGAATTCCTGCCTCTTTAGCACCTGGTCTGCAGCCTATTATCAACCTCTCATACTCGTCAGGTTCTAACAAGTTTGGAACTTCTCCAGAGTTCAGCATGTTGTTAATATCTTCTAGAAATTCTTCTACCACAATCTGTCAGATGACAAAACTCACATATTTTTTTTCTGTCTTTATGTTGTAGTATAGCTAGCACATTAAAAAACTAGTGCGCAGTGGTGCACATGTATGATTATTGATGTTTATGGTCAATTATATTAAAATGAGTGCAAGGGAAACATTGATGACAAAGCATTTGACCACCATCTTTTGTAAGACAAGTTTTGTGGATGTTATTTTGATGTGGCCATATTTAGAGGGGATCATTGTGACCTACTTGTAAAGGAATGTTATCTAAACAAATTAAGTGGACATAAAGGCAAGACACAGATAGTCAAAGGTAATTGTACTGAGAAAGGCTTCAAGATAATGGATTGCTTTGTTTTGGAAAAAATTCCAAGAGGATGGGAGAAGGGTTGCATTGCAAGAAAAAACAATTTCTAAAACTAGTTAAAATGTAGATTCTATTGTTGCTAATTGAAAAAAAAAAAGAAAGTGCATAAACACTAAATATTTAATAAGACATAATAATATGGACTAATTAATTAAAATAAGTACTATATGCATAGTTTTATACAGGATTTTACAAATCAAGTTTTCATATAGATCTAATGATTTTAAAAATGTTTGTTACCTTTAATGATCTCAGTATAGGCATAAAATGAATATTTGTGTATGCAATATACAATTTTTAGGTAATTTAAATATCAAATATTTATGACTATGAAACTGATCAAATAGACATTTTACACCAATCTACTTTTATCTACAGTAGATCCAATGGCTTTTTAACCTGTCTTGACTTATCATCAAAATGAAGAAACTGCATATCCTGATCAGGGACTGCTGTTCAGTGACAATAAGGTGCACAACTATCATTCACAAGAAAGATCACAAAAACTAGTAAATGCTCTGGCAGTTGCATGTCAAGGGTTCAGACTTACAATAAGTCTCGCCAAGACTCAAGTCTTGCACAAGAAAAAGCTTCTGCAGCAGTGGCAAGACTCTCTAATTATGTCTGGGAAAATACCAAACTGACCACAGCGACCAAAAAAAGCTGCATAGTGTGAACTCTTCTTAATGCAAGTGAGAGCTGGTCAACATGCATACATCACGAGGATAGATTAAACAGTTTACCCTTGCACTGCCTGTGACACATAATGTCCTTTTCCTGCAGGGTTTGTGTCTCCCATCAGGAAGTTTTGAAACTAGCCAATACACACAATATCTATAATATTATGTCACAGAAAAAGACTAAGTTGGCTTGGACATGTCACTTGCATGCCAAATGGAAGTTTCCTAAGCCCAACCACTATGTAAAAGATAATGGAGTCATACCCAAAGGATGCCCAAGATTAACCAAGCAAGATTTGATGATCACAGGCTTCAATGAAAGTATGTGGGAGAAGAATCACCCAAGATTGGACATACTGGTACAAACATCACCCAAGATTGGACAGGGTGAAGGTAGACTGTGCATACTGGTACAAACATCACCCAAGATTGGACAGCATGAAGATAGACTGTGCATACTGGTACAAACCTCATTGAGAACAAAAGGAATGAAGCAGCTAGAGACAAAAAGATGATAAAGAAAGCTGTCCTGTCACATAGCCCTATAACAGGTGCATTCATATACACTAACTGTGGCAAACTTTGACACTCAAGAATTGGCTTGTTTAATAACACCAGATTCTGCCCAGTCTCAAGAAAAAACTAAACCAATGACACATCTGGGCTTATCCATTGTCTTTCAAATAGAAGGAGCCATATAGTATAGTACCAGTATTAGATTTTTCAAATATCAATATGTATCACATTAGTTTGACAAACACACATGATCACACAGATATTCACATACATACAGTTTGACAAACACACATGATCACACAGATATTCACATACATACAGTTTGACAAACACACATGATCACACAGATATTCACATACATACAGTTTGACAAACACACATGATCACACAGATATTCACATACATACAGTTTGACAAACACACATGATCACACAGATATTCACATACATACAGTTTGACAAACACACATGATCACACAGATATTCACATACATACAGTTTGACAAACACACATGATCCCACAGATATTCACATACATACAGTTTGACAAACATACATGATCACACAGATATTCACATACATACAGTTTGACAAACACACATGATCACACAGATATTCACATACATAGTTTGATAAACACACATGATCACACAGATATTCACATACATACAGTTTGACAAACACACATGATCCCACAGATATTCACATACATACAGTTTGACAAACACACATGATCACACAGATATTCACATACATACATATGTAACTCTCTCTCTCTCTCTCTCTCTCTCTCTATATATATATATATATATATATATATATATATATAAACTCTTTTGCCAACCTGTGTATCAGTAAATAAAAAAATTGTGGGTTTATTTTGAATGCCTGCTGTATCATACAATTTTTTCAGGTCATCGTGGAATGAAGAATAGTCATAGCCTCGAAAGAGCTCAATCTGGAAGCAGCGATAGTTACACATGTGGGCAGACAATCTGCACACAACAAAAAAAAACACATACTTAGGTGTGTTTTTATCTACTAGTATATATAAATGTTCTTTTAAAACTGTAAAAAAATGATTATTTTAACTCAACAATCTGGTAAAAATATTATACATATTTATATATTGAACCTTGTTAATGACTGTTTTCCTGTTCCTCCCACTCCAACCAATAAGGCATTGCCTCTTTCTTGTTGAATCATCCTGACTAGTCGAGTAATATGTTCCATTGCATCCATAAAGAACACAAGATGCATTTCTTTAGGTGATGTAAGGTTAAGGTCATCTAGATACTGTCTCAAACAAAAGGAATTTCTACATATGTAAGTATTAAAAGCTTTGTAGAGTTCTATATATTTAATTTAGTTGATTTAATAAAATATAGAGGTTAGACTATGAAGTGCTTGATGATAACTTTTGAAATGGTTAAAAACATTATACCTATGTAACTATTTGAAGTATAAAACTAAGTTTCCAAATGTCTAGAACTTTATCGTTTTATTTTGATATTTTCATATGAAATTTTCATTACACAATATAAATTTTAGAAATCATTAAATAGCAGTTTGTTACCTCCCCTAAAACATGTTGAAGTTTGTTCATGTCAGATCTCCTCATAAAATTTCTCTTCTGGTGGGCATCCCATCTTCATGAAATTACCAAACAGTAAAGGATCTTTGATAAATGAATGCGGATCAAAGTTCTGAAAATAATTAAAAGAATTCTTTACTGGCATTGATATTTGATGAGGGTCAGATGTTTGGAGTTAATTTTAAAAATTAAAAAAAATTGACATTTGTATTTTAGATAGGATGGCCAAGTGATAAAATGATGGTCTAATAAATAGGGTAGTAAGATCTTGACAATCTCAGTTCAGGTCAGGAGAATGAATGAGATTTAGGCTGGTTTGTAGCTTCATTATTCATGCTTATGGTAGTGCGCTATGGTCCAATCTCTTTTTTTGTGAGAGTATGGGCTATCTGTGAGAAATTTCTGTGCTGCCTTCAGGAACCCAGCAAACACAACTCAGATCTTGACATGAGCTTGAGCCCCTTTGATGGATAGCACAGCAGTTTAAGCTTTTCCGCCACTCTTCACAGATCCTCTCCCCCCCCCCCAACCCCCCATTTTAAATGAAATATAGATTCCATTGCACTGAGCTAACTAAAAACTATTAAACATGTATGTTATGGAGTGTGTGCCCATGTTTGTATTGACAGAGAACTGTTGCTGCTAAATTCAGATTTCTACAGTTGGTAAAAGAAGCTTAGCAGCTGATGAAAGAAGTAGGAGATGAGAGACAGAATGTGTGTTGATTGTAGGTGTTGAAACATTTTCAGAATTTATTTAGAGTTTTGTATCAAGTAAGCTAAATGCTTACTAGAACTACAACACAATGACAAGCTCATCAACAATGGAATAAATTTCTATACAAAAATTCATCAATCTGAATGAATGTTCACATTGTAATATGAATAGGAACAAGACTGTTTGCACTTCTTACACCAATTTAAGAGCATTGACCTAAATGTTCACATTTTAAAGAGTTATTAATAAAGATTATTTTGCCTCTATTGATGCTATTACTTCTATTGATGATTGTATTTATTTCAGTTCTAATTAACATTACTGATTAGATTGGAAACAATAATTAAATAAATTAAAAATAATGATAACAGTAATTTAAACATAACCTCATTGAATGTTTTGTACACAATTTCTGCCATAAGTTTGTGGAAGAAAAGCTTGTCTTCATTGTTAATCAGTCGATCATGGAACACTCTTTGAGTCTCGTGAATAAATAGACGAACAATTTGAATTTTTTTCACGGAAGATTCCTGCATCAGCCTGCAATATACCTACAAAACAATAAAATGTCATTACAAATTTGAAAATTCTAACAGAAAATGAAATTGAGATTCTAGCAATAAAATTACAAGGAAATGGTTTGTTAAAAAAAAAAAAAAAGTGAAAGAAGAAATAGAATTTTTGCTATAATTTCATCCTATGAAAATATCAATCTAAAAATACTATTAAAAAAAAAAATTCAGAAAGTCCAAACCATTTTTGTGAGACTTTGTAATCTATTTTTTTAAAATTTGTTTAATTAACCCCCTGCTTTTGTTACTGTAAATTAATGTAGCTCTAATTAAAAAATCTGTGCTTTTATTGTGGAACTATTTAAAGTTGTTTGATATGAAATTGAATTTATCAACTTCTTCATTGAAGAGCTGTTTCTCAATAATGTTAGTTTACTTTTATTTGTAATCAGAACCAGTCTGCATTCTAGGCCTTATGGTCACTCTCAAGCTTTGAGGTGATAATAATTTTCAAACAACAATTCTTTCACTTAGACATTCTAAAGCTTTGTTTTCTTTTCATAGTTTCTGATTCACAGTACTAGTCGAACAATATTTTCAGTGGTATTTTAAAGCTATTTTCATATCATCTTGCAATTAATTATAATTATATCAACAGTAATTATTATAATATGGGATATTGAAAAGGTGCAAATTTCATGAAATTTTGTTGTTTAAATGCTTAGTAGCAGACAATTTATAAAGTAGAATGCTGACCTTGGACTACTTTAGAAAGGTCTCTCAGATTGAAAACGTAGTGAGATTTGGCAGGCGAAGGAAGTAGGTCTGAGCTCATTCTAAAATAGAGTTCAACAGCTGAGTTAACTATTGGTTCAGCTAATGTACGGGCATTGCGAGAGAAGTCTAGTAAAAACCCATTGATGATTGCCTGGAAGTAAAAGTGAAGTCAAACATAATAGGCCCAATAACCTAAACAATGTTTTTATTATTAAGTAAATACTTTGTTCAATGACTGAAAGAGGCCAACAAAGTCTTTACCAAATGTATTTTAATTTACTAGTCAAAAAAGTTATATTTTATCTAATTATCTTTTTTTTTTTTTCACAAATAGTTGAAAACATTTTATATTTCAATAAATTGTAATTTATTTCAATGTGTGTTATAGGACAGACATTCTATCTGAATTGAGGATTAGAACATCCTAGTCCAGACCTGACAGGAGTGACCAACATGACAACATTCACAAATACTAAATGACCAGGCAGTTTACCCTGACATTTGAAAATGTAGTCAATACAATTTACAATCACTATTTTTTAACTGAAAATATATATTACACTCAATATTATAAGTATAAAATATCAATACCATTAAAAATTAAATTATAACATATTTAAGTGAGGCCCTTGTTAAAATGGTTGCCTGATGATACGGTAGGAGCTCTGGACTATTGTCTGAATGGTTCCTAGTTCAAACACAGTCACCATCCTCCGCCTGCCTGAGGGAGGTTTGGGCTACAATGTAATAATCTTTTAATTTTGAAGGAACATCGAAAACACATCAAAAGCAAAAACAAATATTGTACTAAAGAAAAGTATCAATAAAAAAACAACTCTGTACTTACTAAAAACATCTGTTTCAGGCTCATTTCAGTTGGGGATGGGATGGTGAACATGGAAAAATGTCGAAATAACCTTGGTGACACAGGATTTCTACCACCACCAGGAGGCGAACAGGCAGCAGCAAGGGTTACATCCTGTAACAGAAAAAATTGTTTGAGTCAGTGCACAAAGCTGTGTAGCAGTGTATCAGCTTTTTTCTTTTAAAATTGACTAAAAGAGAATTTGAAAGATTATTTCATGGAATCTTGAACACAGGATTAAATATCTCCACTTTGCTGATTGTCAGTAATGGCTTCTCTGGTTTGATGATAGATTATTTTGTGAAAGCCTATATATCTCCATTGCCACACCTGTACCTTCTTGGCAGCACTAAATTCTCTATATAATTCTGATAATATAACTTCTGGTTGCCCAACTTTCACTTCAGAATAGATTCAGAAACAGGACTATCATTTCAAACCAAATTTCTTAAGTGAAATAAACACTCAAAATATCTTTAAGAATGTTAAATATTAAAAGTGCTACTTGGAACTCTTGTTTTACTGAGTGAATATATCTGAATTAAATTGATCATCTGAACTTTTGTGTTGCAAAGCCTATTTATTCTCTTAACAAAATCTATTCCATCATTTAATGACATTAACACACACACGTATATACTTTTTTTTGGGGTAAGTTTCTACAAGGCTGGAGGAGTAAAGATGATAAAGACACTTTTTAAGATTTGCAACAGGATCTGGCAGTCAAGAGACTGGCCCAAGCCCTGGTTTCCATCACTCATCATCACCCTGCTAAAAAAGGGCTATTTGCAACTCTGTCAAAACTACCATGCCTCATAAGCCATCCCAGCAAAGTCCTGTTAAAAATTATATTATACCATCTAAAACCAATAGATGACAAAAATTTTAGTAGGACAAGCAGGTTTTAGACAAGGTCACAGCACAACAGAAAAAAAATCCTAAGCTTCAGGATACTCTGTCAAGTCTTAATAGATTTTAAGAAGGCTTTCAACATCAAAGGTTACAAAGGTACTGCAAGCATTAAAGGAAGAAAAATTACTAACTTGTGCTTTGCTGAATACATAGATGGTCTGGCAGGGACTAGCTTACTAGTTGCTCAAAGACAAGACTTCCACAGCATAGGGTGTGCAAATCAATGTTGAAAAAACACTAATTATGACTCTAATAGCCAACAGACATTAGTATTGGAGGCTTAAAGAAAGTTGACAAGTAAATTTAAATACCTAAGAGCTATTGTTTCAGATAAAGAAACCAAAACTGAACTACTGGCCAGTTCACAGGAGCACTTGGTTAACTCATAGCAATTTAGAAAGACAAAGGTATAGCCCTCCACACTTAAATCAGACTTTGGTCATGGCCACATTCTTATATGCTTGAACTGCAGAACTATAGAGGAGGATCCTGGCCATAGATATATGCTACAGAATGATCCTAATTATCACATACAAAGACTGAAACATAAACAAAAGATTAGATACTGGATCACAATGACAATCGGGCCCAGAGATGACCTGCTAACCACTGTCAATAACAGAAAACTAAAACTTTATGACCATATTACTTTATGACCACAAGGTCTTCAGGGCTCGCAAAAAACTTTCTGCAGGGAACAGAACCAGGAAATAGAAGAGGCAGCACAGAAAGAGATAGGAAGACAACATAAAAGAATGGATGACCAGTCATTGAAAGAGATTCTATTAAAGGCAAAAAAAAACAACCAGAGAGGAATGGAGAAAGACAGTCGACAGATCATGCATGGTGCCCCAACAGTTAAACAGGCTAAGGGATAGGTGAATTCTTTAAATGATATTTACAATGACAAAATTGAATACTTTTATATTTAAAACAACTTTATAGTCTCTTCACAGCTTGTCAGTCCAAGGTGGAATTAGTTTTAATGATTTCAAAATTGCAGTCAAAGAGGGTTTCCAGTATGAGCCATTCTGAATCTTTTAAAATTATTTAACATTTTATATCATGGCGAGCCAGTATATTAAGAATGCTACCCTCTAAATATATAAAGGGTAAAAAAAAGTGGTCCACATTGCAAGACTCTCCCCATTGTTCTTTGGCTGTTGTTATCATGAAAGCTACATCAGTTTACAAGAATCGATTACAAGGTCGCCACACTTTGTCATCAGTGTATATATAACAATGAGATGCCCCTGTACCTTAGAGAACTGATTACTCCATATGTCCCCCAGAGAGCCCTGCGCTCAATGGACTCAACGCTTTTAGTGGTGCCACGTTTCTCCCTCAAAAGCTACAGTCTGCGGGCTTTTTCAGTGCACGGACCAAAGGTTTGGAACACACTCCCCATTGATCTCAGACAGACAACATGCTATACCACTTTTAAGAAGAACATTAAGACCTACTTGTTTAAAACTTTTTTAGATTAGTTTT
This sequence comes from Biomphalaria glabrata, assembly GCF_947242115.1. Taxonomy (NCBI): domain Eukaryota; kingdom Metazoa; phylum Mollusca; class Gastropoda; family Planorbidae; genus Biomphalaria; species Biomphalaria glabrata. The sequence goes on from NC_074720.1 coordinate 357,133, forward strand.
TTATTTCTATTGTCGTGTTTGTGTTTGTAATGTTATTACAGCGCCTTGAGCCTACATTTTGTTTGTTAACAGCGCTTTATAAATAAAACTATTATTATTATCATCAGTTTAATCAAAAATCTTCAACTCATACACATGCACTCAAACAGTAAACATTTTGTTATCCTTTATGAAAAAAAAACCTTTCGCAATTATTTTTAGCACCTGAATCTCTTTCCAGGTCATTGTTTCTCTGTCATATAAACCATCAAAGTCGAGATACTGTCGTAAAAGTTCAATAGGTGGCTGAGAGCCGTACATGTCAAGTTTGGGCATATTGAGATCGTCAATAAATATGACCACTCGTTTACCTTGAGGTGCACCTGTACACAGAGAAAAGCATGACAGAAGGACATTGGTATGAATTATGAACATTGATCAAAGTTTTGAGCAGGAATTAAGATGTAATTATACCGGTACTTTTCAAGAGTTGTATGTTACTACTATGGTCTTGTATGTCAGCCATTAAGGATAGGATGGCTGCCTGGCCATGCGGTTTGCGCACTGGACTGTCATTCAGATTTATCAATGGTCCAGGGTTCAAACCCTGCCTGCTCCCATCCCTGTCATCCTGCAGGAGGTTTGGACTAGGAAGTAATTATCTTCAACCCTGAAAGAACATTTTACAAATATGTAGGTAAAGGCAGGGCTTTAAGTCAAAAGGGCAGGTTGTCACAAATCCTTAAAAAACATAATCTGATGCGCTATTGAAAATGTAAGACTACAGTTGAGATGCTTATAGAAACATATATAAATGATGGTCAATTATAGCCCCTGCCACTCCTTTGATCACCACCTACATCTATTGGACTGTATTGTTTTTTTAATTGTTCTAAAAGTGGAGTTCAATTTTCTGAAATTTTGTAATTAAACATTAATACTACTGAAACATTAGGTCAGTTTTAGACTATAATGTCACCATGCATTAGTTAAACATTGAAATTGTTCTTATTCTTAATTTCAATCAATCAAAAAGTTGGTTAATTTAATGTATTAAAAATTGCTCTAGGACATGTTGACCCCCAATCATGATGAAGCATGTGGAAAATATTAAAAGTACAATTAGGCTACAAGCAGATACCATGTCATTATGCTGTCATTACTCTGAACTACCTAATAGCACAATGTTATGTACAAAACAAAACTACAGTTGATGTGTGGAAAGCAAACAAGAAAAAAGAAATGCAGGTTAAATTAAGACCTGACAAGTTTTCTTGAAAGAACTTGAAAAAAAACATTTAATGGTGCAACTGATCACTGCCTCAGAAACATTTCATGAGTTTACTAGGTAGACCTGAGAGAATCAGGAAAAAAATAACTAAAACTACACAAAGCATAGACTAAAAATCAGCTTGCTGAGTTCATTGGGTCAGGGCATTATAAAAAGAAATGCCAAAGCTGAAAGGGAAAAAAAATTGTTGTAGCTGCTATTGGAACTGTCCAAAACAGGATATAAAAACCACTCTTTCACCACCAGCAGGTATATTGAAAGGACAAAGTTTAGTCTATTTTTCATACTGCTTTTAGCCACAACCATGATCCAATTATGGTGATTTGTGTGTGGGTGATTTGTTACCCCAAGCCATGTAACTTTAAAAAAAAAAGAAAAAAAAAAGAAATGTAGCCTATTTTGTTTGTTCTACTAATTGTTTGAATGCATTTGTTGCAATGTGTGAAGTGTGTTACTTATACATAGATGTAACCCATCCAGACATCATTTGTTAAACAGATGTAACCCATCCAGACATCATTTGTTAAACAGATGTAACCCATCCAGACAATCATTTGGGGCAGGGAACCACTCTAGATCCTTAAAGCATAGCTGGCAAAGCGTATCAAGTGAACATAACTTTTTTTTATATGTGTTTCAAACATTGAAGATGTTATAGAACTATATGTGTGTTAGTCATTAAAGACATATATGTTAGTTTTTAAAAGATTTTTGTTGGTCATTAGAGAAGTGCATATTAGCAGTTGAACACAAAATGTTTGTTAGTAGTTGAGGAAGAACATGATCTCTTTCTCAACTTGCGCTCTTCATGTAAATTTTTTTTTTTGCAATAAGCCCCTGTCGATTCTTTTTGCACATAAGATCAAAACAGTAGCCTATATAGCCTGCAAACCTTGACTCAATTGGTAGGGTTTTGAAAATACAGAAAATTATTTTATTTTAAGTAATCAATTTTTAGCATAAAATGATATTTAATTTTATAATTACTGAAATTAATTTTAGTACTAAAAATATCTTAAGAGAGTAAATAAAAAAATTAATAAGTCAGGATATTAACCAAAAAGACATACAAAAAAAAAAACAAAAAAAAACTGAGATCAGACATTTAGTTTAAAACATAAGACTGTATAAGAAGTTAAAATGTTACAGTTATAGACAAAAAAATAAATTTACCAATAACATTTTTCTTTCGTTTCTCCAACTTCCCTTCAATAATTTCTTGAGTTCTTCCGCTGCTGGTTTGTGCAGAAAAGTTAATGTAAACTGGTACGTAGTTCATTCTCTCAGAGATGTGATCAAGTAAATCTCTTACTATCACAGACTAGAGCAAGTTGAAGGAGACAATATATTCATTCTTTCAGATATGCAGTCAATTATTTCAATTACACAAACATTAACCAATCAAGAAATATTCAGAAGTTGCAACATTTTTTTTTTAGTTATAGTTTAAACAAAAACATTAAATCAACATCTTATAATCATATCTTTAATGAAGGTAAATTGGTAAACTAATTTCATACTACCTTGCCCACGCCTGTCCCTCCTGTAAAGAGCACTGGTTTTTGAACAGAAAGTAACCGCTCTAGGAAGTAGCCATAACGTGCTGTGTCCACAGTGGGCACCATCATTTTAAAAAATGAAATGGATTTGTCAAATCAAAAGGATGAGACAAGACGTTCCCACAGATCCATTCTCTTTGAGTCCACCTCAATGTAATAGCTCCATAAAGGATATGTTCCTGGCAGCTGAAAGGTTATATTAATAATAGAGAAACACTCCATCTTGCAAATAATTTCAATGTTCATAACTTCAGTATTCTTTTTAAGGACAACATAACATCAAATTTAAACAGAACATGTTGTCATTTCAATAGTACTTCAGCAGTGCATCTAGAATGCACTACTTCTAGACTTCTTTCCAGCTACTAGATTACTCAATGAAGTAAGCTATAAGCAAGCATCAGTATTCAAAATGCACTCAAGACTCACGTCTCTGTATCCAATCAAAAAAACTATTTTTTATGCTTATAAAGAAGACTCCTTGGTGTATGTTTTGTTAATTGTTTTCTACTATCACTACCAATGTAGTCTTTTACTAGATGGGTTTAGTTTTTAATAAAGTCGATAGGTTTAGTGAGTAGAAGAAATATACCCAGTTCTTTAAGGTCCAAATTTGTTGTTATATTATCCAACAATGAAATCAACTCTGAGCCAGTTCAGCACTAAATTGTCTATGATGTATAAATAGAATATCTGATTGAAACTATCAACACATAATATTATTTCAGTTACCTTGGCATCTTGATTTTCATCAAATTGTTGTCATATAAACAGATCAAAAGCATCTCTGTACTCATCATTGAGGTTACCCCCAAGAGCCCAAAGGTAACAAAACACAAAGATCTGGCACAGAAATCGAAACATCTTGGAGGATTCTAGTGACCAGTCAAATTGACCAAACTTGTAGAAGAAAATGGCTTCAAGCAATTTACAAAATGAGTTTATTTTGCTGATATCTACCTGGAAAATAAGAGTACAGATCTAAATGTTGAGAATTCTTAAGTCTACATTGAAACTAATTTGTTCTTACTGGTATGGATATAGTTCTTTAAGATACTTTGTATTTGTCCACACCTCCATATAATTCATTCATAGTAATAGATTTTGGATTCATAACATACACATGAACTGGTTGATAGAATTCATTCTGTACACCTTGATTGTACAAACTGGTCAAGGCTTTTTCTAGAATCTAATGAAACAAGTCATCAAAACTTTAAAACATTTTTTTGCTTACATAGATAGGGTTTTTATTGATACCATGAAAATGAAGAAGAGGCAGACAGAGAAATCAATGGGAGGACAACATAAAAGAATGGATGGGCCTGCCATTGAAAGAGGTTCTAACTAAGGCAAAAGTCCGAGAGGAATGGAGAAAGACAGTCGATGAATCTTGCCATGGTGCCCCAATGGTCCAACAGACTAAGGGATAGGTAAAGGTAAATTGATTTAGAATTAAAATACATATTATACCTATTCTAATGTTATGTCTTTTCCAATGTAATATCAGATCTGATGCTTAATCTAATGCCTTAATAAGGTTGAAGCACAAACACTACACAATACACATTCACCAAACTTTAGGCATTGGCAGTAGTTAATCTTTTCATTCACAATAACTGAATATTTTTATTTTTTTTTAAATTGTGTAAAAAAATATTATGAACAGAATGAAAAGTGTTTAGGTTACAAGCTAAATAGTTAGGAAGGAACTGCACCAAATAACTAGCAATGAGTCTGACTACCCTACAAAACATCAGGGGTAGGTTACAAAGAGCTCAGATCATTTAAACAACTGCACAACAAAGCCTGCCAGGTGTCAAAATTTGTATTGATTCTTTTTACTTTCCAAATAACTGTCTTTTATTTTCTTTTTTCATTTTAATGATGCTGTTAGAATATTTTCAAAGAAAATTTGAAAACAGTTAATAATTGTTTATTTTGGTTGAGTAAAAAATTTCAGATAACCCTTTAGCAGCTGTATGCATTGTAAGACATAATTGCCTTAAAATATCAATGATTCTTAACCTACACCTACATCATGAAAAAATTCAGAAAACTCAGAATCTGTCCAAAATAGCTAAAACAACACATGTATTTTTTACATCTAACAGTCCATCTTTAAATGTTCTAAGTGTAAAAGATAGTCTTTAATATATTTTAACTCTTTCTCTCCTACTGATGATACCAGCGTTGATTCCACCAGAATGTGGTAAATAATTATGGAGAGAAAGAGTTAAATTTGTTCAAATTGTTATACATAATTCCAAAGGAGGAGCCTTTTTTATTTCTTGTCTTTGTCTCACTGGTGCCACAGAGAAAGTTGATATTGAATGTGTTTAATTATTGATTGTTATTAACTTTCAATGTATAGACCTAAGAAACAAGGTCATTGTACAACAAAAGGACATAATGTGGATAGATGACTATATATTTTTTTTAAATACTAGCTTAGTAGATCATGTACTTTTGATGGATTCCTTATTAGCATCATTAAACTCTGCTTTTAGGCCATGTTTCAAACTTTTCAAATGCAAGAACATAAAGTCATTAATTTAAAAACAAATGCAATCTTTCATTTGTAGAAAATATGCTTGAATGTGATGACTGAGAATTGTGTGAGTCACAGAGTGAATGAAAACTTACAAGTTTAATATTTACGTACCTAGATTTGATTTGATTTGGATTTTAGGCACATCAGCACAATTTAGGCCATGTCGTGCCTGCAGTCCCTTAAGGACTACTCTCTCTCTACATAACAGGGGCTAAATTCTATACAGTTAAATCATTAAAATCAAGGTCTATTCACAGTTAAAATAGTAAGGGTAGTAAAAATTTAATAATTTGGTAAAAATCTAATGTAAATAGTACATGTTCACAGATTCATAAATCAGATCTTTGTAGACAACCCCACTTCCCGGATAAAGCCCAGTACCTTCCCAGGGTCGACATTGTCAAATAGTGTTTTTAAGTTAGTGGCTCTAAAACACTACAATTAGAATGGCTACAAATGTAATACACTACCCTGTAAATTGTGGTCTTTCCACCCCCAGTTGGTCCAACTAACATAACACCATGTCTGACAATCATAGTCTCCAAGAACTGTATAACTTTCACAACTTGCGTGTCCACCACTTGGAGCTTCATTTCTAGTTGGATGTTCATGATCTCATCTTTCAGCTGGCCATAATCATGTTCTGGTATGTTAACACCAGGAAAAAGGTCTGAAAGTATGGCCTGCAAAACATTATAAAACCACTCAGTGAACAAGTTTCATAACTATTTCTTCACATTATTAATACTTTTTTTTATTCCACCCAAAATATCATTTTTAAAATTTTGATTTATCTGTAAGAAATATTCTGTTTAATGCTGGTGATAAAACCATAAGAAAACTTTCCACAAATGAATTGATAATTCATAGATAACTATATGTTTGTCTAAAAACTAATTAAAAGCTTAAGCTCCATGTAAGTAAATACACATTATTAACATGTAATATGAGTGATAATTTAGTTTATGGCATAATAATAATATACAGTCTTTACTATTGTATGGTTCAGTAAGCTTATAGTCAGAAGTAGGGCCTACAAAAATAGACGTAGTGGTTTATTAATCAACAGATTGATTTATCCATTCATCAAATGGTTCACATTTATTACAGGGCTTAACACTGTGGTTTTTACTTCATCTTTCTTTTGTTTTGACATTTGTTGGAAGAGTTTATATATATAGCTGTTAGTCTTTTATAACAGTTCAAAGCATAAAAATAAACAAATAATAGTGATACTTATACTAATAATAATAATAAATGAAAAAGTAAAAACCGAGTTACTTGAAACAGTTTAGCATCGTTGAACAAAAACTTTGGAAGATTGCTATCACGAAGCGCTCGAATCAGAACTACATCTTCCGGTTTGTCAGGATTCTGTCTTTTTAAACTGCCAGCCATAACCAGGACAGATTTTACAGCCCGCATACCTAAAACAAAATGTGTATATTATCATAAATTTGCATATTTTATTTGAGTGTGTACATGTCTTTATTTTTAGGATATAATTATTCATGAGTGTCTACTATTTTTAGGACATTATTATTTATGAGTGTGTACTTTTTTTCTAGGAAATACTTATTGATGAATGTGTCAAGGTTATTACCAAAGTCATAATGATCTTGTTGCGAGAGTTGTTCACTACACAGTTTGTACATTTGAACCATTTTCTTGGCTAATGTTCTGGAGGACTCAAATCCTTCTGAGTACAAGATAACTTCAGCAATCAGACCTAAAAGAAAAGAAGCAATAAAATATTAGAACTGGAAATAATTTATCTACAAGGAGTCACTTTGTACAGGAGTGACAATAAACTACATATAAACATCATCTGTAAGTTGATAAAAATGATATATAATAAACACTACAGCTGCATACATAAACTAAAAGAAAAAAAGAACACATAAGGACTAATGGCATTAATGGAAAAAGCTTCATTTGTCTTACAGCTGAAAATGAATGAATATTGAGAGGAGATGAAATGAATTAGCCCAAGTTCCCATCATCTAAATAGAGAGACAATATAGCAAATCTAGCATAAGATCCAAGCCATCAGAGGCTGAGAAAGAAATTGCATGTGATACCAGAGATAAAAGTAATAAAACATTCAAAAGGATCACTCAACTTTAAACTGGTTCATAGGTTTAGGTTCTATTTTTGTTGTCTTATAAATTAAATACATAAATAAATGTCCTTAGGAGTCAAACTTTGGCCCGAACCATGCAAAGTACAAGACAATACACGACAATGGCCTGTTCTGCACAATGAACAGTTTGTTCAGGCATCCATGACAGGCATCATATGTAGTTGCAGAATTGGGCCTTTTGGGATTTTTCTAAACACTTAGCCATTGTTGTACTTTTAGCTTTTGAATACTACTAAGGAAAAGACCTTCTAGATGTTTCATCATCTTACCATAATCTGGTACCATCATTGATATAGGTCTAAACAAAGCCTGTAAATTATCAGGTAATTCTGTCCGTCCAGCGTAACCAGGATTCATAGTGATGAAGGCTGCACATGTATGAACCAGTTTGATCTCACGCCCTTCAAACATGAACCTATTGAGCTATAGAGGGAGACAACATAGAAAACTTTGTTCTTACCAGTCTAGTAATCTAAAGAGAGAGACAATTTTTTTTATTGTTTCTAACACCAATCAGGTTAACCAATTTCATTACCGAATCTTCTTGACCGTAACCTACATGGAAACATACATGCACTACATGCAATTACCAAGCTTCTATCTAAGGATTTTAAAACTTAGAATAAACGCACCCACCTCTCAAACCATCACTAAAACAGAGGTAATGATAATGAATAGTCAACAGTAAATTGGAAATAATGATTATGACGATCTCAGGAATATATGGTGTGGTGTAAAAAAGAAAATATATGAAAGTTTTAAATTGCAACATGAGAAAATACAAGAAACTGCTTGACACATAGAATTTGGAAAAATAAGTAAAACAAAAACACTGCCCATGATGAAATATTGTTGTGTTATTCTGATGAAATATTGGTGTGTTCATTTGATGAAATATTGGTGTTATTCTGATGAAATATTGGTGTGTTATTCTGATGAAATATTGGTGTGTTCATCTAATGAAATATTTGTGTGTTATTCTAATGAAATATTGGTGTGTTATTCTGATAACTCTTTGAAAGATTGATTTTGTTTCGCTTTTTAAACCAGAGTTGCTGATTTATTCACATTTACATACACACTTGTATCTACTGATTATAATATGGAAAGTTTGCAGTAGTATTTAGTATAAAAATTCCAATCCCATTATTCAAAATCTACAACTTAGAAAAGTCTATAGACTTGTGAGGAGCAGAATAAGTTGAATAAAATTATAGGAATGAGGTACATTTTCTCACACTGACCTTTGTATTTTATAATGAAGGACTTATTGGAGTTAATATGGTGTCTTTATTTACTGTGCCTTGTACAACTGAAGTTATTTATTTCTTAGTCTGCAACACTTTTCATAAATAATGCTTCCAAAAAAACTAAGCCTAACGATGTTCGCCACTTTTTCTAGAGAACAATGTTTTAGTCTCATTAATTACATTGATTGTTTAACTCCCTTTCCAAATAATATTTAAAAAAAACACTCTTCTTTTAGTAGGCAATAATGGAGATTAATAAAGGACTAGATTGAAACACAAGAGGCAAGCATGTAGGCCTTGAGTTTCATGTCAAAAAAACAAAAAAACATGTAGTCCTTGAGTTTTACGCCAAAAACCAACAACAAAAAAACATATAGGTCTTGAGTTTAATGCCGAAGTGTAATCTAATAAAGGTAAACTTTCATCTGGGTCGTTAGACCTAATAAAAACACAAGAAATCTTCATTCAGAAACCTAGAACCCAAGTATTTACTTTCATGCACAATGTTCAATATGAAAATATTATTTTCTCATTAGATTCTTTTGCTAATATTTTTTTTTGTCTTTATTACAGTTTATCCTATATTATGATAACCGTATTAAAGTAATGACATTTTGATTAAAGTCACTTTATCTTGATTAGTTATTATTTTATTTATTTTTGGGCTACACTTTATAATTGACACTTCCCTTGATGGTAAGACATGCTTCATATTAGCTGCTTTAGCTTCATGCCTATGTTACTTTTGAATCCTGCCTTATGTACTTTTGATTCCTACCTTAGCTACTTTGGCATTTCTGATAGTAATAAGTTGTTGAGCAATAACAGATAAAACTTCAATATTGATTCGGTTGAACTCATCAAAACAGCACCAGGCCCCTGACTGTGCTAGCCCAGAGAAGAATCCTCCCATCATCTGGAAGAATACAATGGAAATTGAAACTATCAGTTATGTTAAAATAACATAAAATTTTAACATCTAATAATTGCTCAATAAAACAGTATTTAATATAGCTGAAGAAGTCAAACCATAGAGCAGTGATGCCCAACCTAATTCGACCTGCAGGCCATTTTAATTTCCGACACTCGTGTCGCAGGCCACATAACCGAAAAAGTAACAAAAATAAATGCAGAAATGAAATTGACATTAAACTAATTTTATGAGAAACCCATGGATGTAGTACTTACATTAACTAATGGGATATTTGATTTTTTTTTCACGCATCGAAAAATGGGTTTATTTCTCTACTTCAAATGTGAGCAACATTTTAGCTTTTCCCACCGACCCATTTTCTTGTCTCTTTGTGTTAAATATTCCCATCAATACCGCTATATTTGTTTTATAATGCTGTTCATATGCTGGTTTTTTTTTTGTTAAACAGCCACACTTTCTTTATAAAACAAATATGTTGGCTTATTATCATGTTCCGAACAAAAAAAGTAAAGATCTGTTCACCTTTTCTGTTACATTTTACATCTAAGTGTCATGGTACCAATCCATTAGAAAAAAGAGAGAGCCCTAACGTAGGTAAAGTTACATTTTTCAACCTTTTTTTTTTTGGGCAGAAGGTATGGGTGATTATCTTAATTTGGTTTTGCGTTTCAGCGGGCCGGATAGAACTACGTCATCTGGCCCGCGGGCCGTACTTTGGGCATCACTGCCATAGAGTAATCATTATTATCATTGACAGACCTCTGTCCTAAGATGACTATGGCTATTCCATAGAGCCTTCCTTGTTAGGGCTATAGCGCCAAAGCATACTATGTAGAACCTGGTAGTTCCAGTCTTTTCCATTTAACTGGCTAGGTCAGCTGAGATCATTGCTACATCATTGCTGCATTGCTGCTACATCATTGCTGCATTGCTGCTACATGGCTGTTCATTGAGTGTCTCTCTACCACTTCTCTACACATGGTGAAGTCTAGATCTATGTCCATGTCTTCCCAAGCATTTATATGCTCTTCTATTTGTTATTGTTACAATCTCTCCTCTACTGCCCAGGCTCTCTTCAAACTGCACCACACGACACAACAAACTCAAAGAACCTCACAACTCATCAGGGCTCCAAAGTAACAGTAGCAATTTAATTTCAAATACATTAGAAATACTGTACGGTTGGCAACAACATCACACTAACTGTCCAAAACCTAGCCTAGCTCCGCCTGACTTCACACACCGTCTGTCTCTAACTTCGCCTCGTCTGGTCACATTGTGAGGTAACGTGAAGTGCAGTCTTTATAACACACTCACTCTTATATAGAGTCTCTACCGGCCTTCTAGAATGGGATGGAACGTTCTTGGCCACTCAGAATGATCACAATCGCCATGACTTGCGTGCGTAATATTTACACACAGGTTGTTGCCGAACTGGCGTGTACTGTCACTGGTCACAGTTGACCGCTCATCCTGCACTGGACTGTGGCGATTTGAGTAGGCTAAAAACACACAGCACTACCCCCAACTGTGTCACCACCAGGTTTACAACAATATGATTTGATGCATTCTGAAAGCTTCATTTGTACATGATGATCACACCTTTATCATCAAGATAGTTAAGCAACTATTTTCTTTTTAGAAGTAGGGATCACCACAAAAGTTGTTTTTTTTTTTCCTTTTGATCACATCCACTTGGCAGAGGTGGGGAATTGTTTCACATACATTGACCATGTTTTGTACTCAGAACGCATGTATTGTAGACTTGCATCTTTTTGGGGTGAGTTTTAGTTTTATCAGACTTGTGAGCCTAGTCTAATGAAAATGGAAGCAGCCTTCCCTTCCAATAGCATATTAAGAAATACATGAAGTTTAGAACACTAGAGCATCGCCAATAAAAACACACACAAAAATATAAATCTAGAGAGGATTAATTTACTTCTGTTATAGAATTTATTTATCTTAAAATATATTGTGTTATATAATTATCTAAGTCACTGAGCCTTGTGGAGTTATATGTCATTCAGTTTTGTAGTGTTTATGTCACCCAGTCTCATCAGTCACATGTCTGTATGTAAGCCATTAGCCATGGTGTTTTTCAATGAAAGTAAGCTTCTCTATACCATTTAGCTATGGTTTGTCTGCCCCTCAGCCATGGTGTCTCTGCCTAAAGGCAGCACGGAAAACCAACTCCTAGATACCCCCTCCCCCCCACCGGTCCACAAATGAGATTGGACCAAAAGCGCTCTGAGCATGCTATAAGCATAAAAGTAGCGCTATATAAAAGCTATAATAATAATAATAAGTCAATGAACAATTTGAACTAAATATTCAATATTCACTAATTCAAATAAAGTCTTTATAAAAGAAACATAATTATATTTAAGGTCCTAATCACCTTATAATCCAAGCTGTCTGAACAATTAAACACTACACACCATATAGCCAAAGCTTTGGCCAAATCTTTAGTTGTTTCAGTCTTTCCAGTACCAGCTGGACCTACAGGTGCTCCACCTAGATCAAGTTGTAGGGCTCCCATAAGGCAGAGATAGCATCTGTCCTATGAATGAGCAATGTGGCATGAATAGAAAACTAAAGATAGAGATGGTTGCTGTTTTAATGCATAAACTAGAAAGATGAAACTTATCCTTCTAGGAGGGAGAAAAAATTTTGTCAATGTCTCTATGATTGTGCTTTGATTGTGCTTATAACTATTTGTCAAAAAGTAACATCTGGCATCACTTACAGATTTTGAGCTCCCATTCTACTAGATTACTAATGAATAAGGTACTAATATGTTAATCATAAAATCTTCAGGCTAGTTAAGCAACTGAGAATTTACAATTTAAAAGTAGGGATCTACACAAAAGTGGTAGCTGTTTTTTTTAAAACTAAAAGCATTGCTATTAAGTTTATTTAAAACTAAAGAATTTATTAGCAATTAATTCTGTTGTGTTCAGTAAATTTGTTAAACGTGTTTGCCCAGTTAATAATCATTGATGAAATGGATATGTCAACTTAGTTATTCAAATATTTTATTTTTTTAATTCAATAGAAATATCCACTTGAATCCTGAAATAGTCAGCTAGGCATGTTCTGAAAATTAGTCAGGTCATGTCATATTATTCAAATGTTTTATCCTGACATTAATTTATCCTATCAATTGATCAAACAAATATGCCTGTCACTTGGAAAAATATAAATAGTCCAACGATACCCATATCAATAAACTTACAGTCAGAGGTGTAATCACTAGTCTAGGACAGGCTCCAAGGTACTCATAGCCATAGGTGTAGACAGCAATTGACATTCAGACAACACAGTTGTCCACTTCCATATTCCAATAATATCTGAGTTGTTTTTGCCAGTCAAAACTTAAAAGTTCTGATACCTGTCAACACAAGTTTTGTTGTTTCTTCATTTAACAAACAAATGAAAGAAGGCCAAAGAGATTCATGAATCTAGTAGATCAAAAGAAATGCCACACCAAAAAACTTGGCTAAAGAGATTTTAAAACTGCCAGCAGCTACAACTTACAACTTGAAATATATATAAGATATATTTCCTCTAGATTGTAAATGTTTTGAATGCACATGCAATGTTTCCATTCATGTGCAGAAAAGAAAATGTTTTTGTTTTGTTCCTAGCATTATATTGATCCCCAGAAAGATTTTTTATTTATATGCAGATGATATTGACACAGACCTAAAGAGACTAAAATGAGTCCTATAGTTACAAATGTAAAAGAGGTAAAGCACTGTGCTACATTTCATCACCATTACCGAAACTATTCTTTATTTTTAAAAACAAAAAATTTTCCCAAAACACAGTTTGTAAAAGCGAAAGAATGAAACTGTAACTTGTGATTTTCCTTTCTATCTTTTTAAAAAGAAGATCTTGTGTTTATTTAAACGATGTTTTTCTAAACGCTCTTTTTTTTTTTGACCATGAAGTCTTGAGTGCTGATTAATATAGGCATAATTAACCACATTTGGGACAATTAGGATTTTGTCTTTTTTACAATGGATTACCATTTTTAAAATTCCATTTGACTGATTAATTTGTAAAGCTTTGATTTTTTTTCAGACATACTATTTTTAAGATATTAGCTATAGATATTACATTCTAATACAAGATTTTAAAGCTTTTCGTAATCTCAGGGCTGCATGTAAAACATTTCTGTTACCTCAAGGGTCACACAAAATGGTCTTTCTTTTTGCACAGCATGGAGGGATAGATAGGGTACTTGGGGCACTATAAGGTGTTGTCATTACAGATTTTACAATGAATACATTTCATTTAAAAATATTTTTAATGCACATTTCACCAGTCATCTTTTAAGAAGAGGTCTTTGTTGCATGAAGCAATATGTATTTTCTAATGATGTCAAAAAAATTGATTTAGCCATCAAATGGAATTTAATAATATTAGGAAGATGAAAAAGTTCAATGTCAAAAAATGTCTGACCTGTTTTTTCACCATTTCTGAAATTATGTCCCGTGCATGAACATTGATTGTAATAAGAGCGCAGAGTGTAGCTCGTGCCAGTTTAGGAAGTTCTCCTCTCACTGCCCCAGCTAGAAGATTTAACTCCTGTTGATAGAAAGTGATTTTGAAAGTACTGATATATTTTAAGTGCTGATACATAATGGTAGAAAAGATAAGTTTTGTGAAATATAAAATCAAATAAAAATTTTTACTGTAAAGCTTCTTTGTTCGAAGTCCCTCATTCCCCTGATAACTGTTCGAGAGTCTCTAAGAATAGCTGTGACATCACGGGTCCACATCATTTGACATATTGTTAGAACAACCTAAGAACAGAATTGATGTTGAAGAACAATGATAAAAATGGTTAGCTCTATCATATACAAAAGTCTGAGATCAATATGTGTCTGAACTCCAACATAGCAGCAAATGAATTCATTAAGTTTTTCCAAAGCGTAGGACAAATACAAATTAATGAAAGTAGAAATAAAGATGTAAACTCAGAAATCCAAGATAAAATTAAAGAAAACAATCCAGCTTACTCCTTGGGAATGACCACTAATCTTAAAATGAAGGAACTAGATGAATCCCTAAAAGTCCTCAAACCAAAACAAGCCCCGGGCCCAGACAAATTATCAAATGACATGCTTCTTCACTTGGGTCCTCAAGCCAAAAGAAAACTGCTACAAATATTCAATGCTAGCTGGAAATCTGGCAGAATTCCAAACATCTGGAAAAAAGCCATTATGATCCCTATAATAAAGCACGGCAAACCAAGAAATAAACTGGATAGCTACCGTCCCATCATCCTCATTAGCTGTACTTGCAAACTGATGGAAAGAGTGATAAATAGAAGGCTGACATGGATCCTTGAGTCAAATAACCTACTCACTGAAGCCCAGGCTGGCTTTAGAAAAGGCAGATCAACAGAAGATCAAATTGCCTTCATCACACAAGAAATAGAAGACGGCTTTCAAGAAAAGAAAGCAACAACAATTGTGTGGGTTGACTTAGAAAAAGCATTTGACAAAGTCTGGGAACAAGGTCTCTTGCTCAAGCTAATCCAGCATCACATATCCCACAGAATGTACAACTGGATAAAGGAATACCTAAATAACAGAAAAGCCTTAGTTTGCATGCAAGGACAAAGAAGCCACACAGTGGGTATAAAAAATGGCGTCCCTCAAGGAGGAGTCCTATCCCCAACAATTTTTCTAATATTCATAAACGATCTAAATCAAAACCTACCCAAAAAAGTTAAAAGCAGCATGTATGCAGATGACCTTGCCTTAATTAGCACAGAAGAATATGTAGGAACATCGAAATTTCGATTACAAGATGCTCTTGATAAACTCAATAATTGGTCCAAAGACTGGGGCATGTCCATTAACACAAAAAAGACAACATATACCATATTCTCACTGTCAACAAAACAACAAACAATAAAATTAACATTAGATAAGGAAGCTTTAGAAAAAAATGACAGCCCTACTTATCTTGGAGTCACCTATGACCCGAGACTAACCTGGAAAAACCAAATAGATAAAACACAGAGTAAAGGCATCCAGAGACTATCCCTCTTGAAAAAATTAGCTGGCACAGATTGGGGAGCTAATCACAACATCCTGAAAAAGACCTATACCAGTTATGTAAGACCTGTACTAGAATATGGTGCCACAGCATGGGGCTCAGCAGCCCAAACCAACCTAAGAAAAATAGACAAGGTTCAAAATATTGGTTTAAGGATAATGACAGGAGCAATCAAAACAACACCCATTAGAACTATGGAGGAAACCGCTGCCCTGATCTCTCTGGATGAAAGAAGAGAAATAAAAATCCTTTCCCAATTCACTAAATTGGAAACCTTTGAAAGGCACCCACTTAGAACAAAAATCCACAAAACTGGCACAAACAACATCTCAAAAGGACCAATTTCATACAGGAATCTCTAAACCTAAAAAAGAAACACCAACTTACACAAAATTACTCTGGAATCCTCGATACACTATAACGAATTTCCATCCTGGGACGAAAGCCCTATTCCTACTATAAGGGACCATATTGAAAACATAAAAAGAAAATCTGATTACAGACCAACAGAGCTCAAGGAAATAGTGAACTGTTCTCTACATACCAATTACCCTAGCAATCAGTGGATCAGAGTTTACACGGATGGCTCATCCCATAAAGCCACCACAAATGGAGGAGCTGGAATACTTATCGAATGGCCAGATGGAGGAAAACTATAAAAATCCATTGCAACTGGAGAGCTCTCTGACAGTCACAGAGCAGAAAGGGAAGCACTAGCACTGCTGCTACCATGCTAGCAAATCATCCAAGTTCCCCTCACAGTCAGATTGTCTTGCTAACCGATGCAAAAACAACCCTCCAAAGCTTGCAAAACTCTGATTCCTCTTTTATTAAAAACCTCAGAACAGCACTTACAAAGCTCAACAACAAGAGCAAAAAAACTGTTATTCAATGGATATTAGCCCATATACAACTAGAAGGAAATGAGAAGGCTGACACACTCGCCAAGAGTGGGAGAACTAACTCTCAAATAAACTCTGCACTCTATCCATAAGAAATGAAGAAATTAATTGTAAACAAAATAAATGAGAAATGGACGAGCTCTCATCCAAATCACAAGAAAGATGAAGCTTACTATAAGCTATCCCGACAAAACCAACGTCTAATCTTTCTCAGGACCGGACACAACAGAATGCGACAACACATGTTCTGGAAGCTCAAAATTGGAGCCAGTGAAATCTGCCCATGTGGAGTATCACCAGAGAATGCCGACCACGTCCTCCAAAACTGCTCTCTTTACCAAGAGGCCCATATAAGACATTGGCCCCAAATCCCCCCAATAGAAAGAAAACTATATGGAGAGCTCCCTGATTTGGAAACCACCGCGCAGTTCATCTCATGTATTGGTCTAGTCATATGAACACTCCAACATAACAATGAGAACGATGAAGAAGAAGAAGAAGAATTAGTTATTAAGAGTTACGAGCAAAGTAATCATTCTTACAAAAAGTTGTCAGCTTCATAAAGGAGGAATTGTCTTTTTTTTTTTAAACTTTTTTTTATGTTACTTGCATACTTAGAATGAGAATAGAATAAACTGACCCAGACAAGAATAGTGAAAGAAAGAGGGACAGAAGGAAAAAACAAGAGAGACATAGAGAGAGGACAATGGAAAATTCAAGCTAAACTAAGCAACAAGACCTAAAAGACAGTGGTCTATGTCTAGCAGAATAGAACAAACTAAATGTTGATGACTAGCGTACTGATTAACTATTGATAAAGATTTTGAAGTTAAACTAAGTCTAAACTCTGGAGCTAGTAAAATGTTTTTAACATGTTTGTCCCAAATAATGATCTACAATAAATATTCAAAATTCAATACATTATTTGCATAGTGTCTGCATGTATGAATTCAATAATTAAGGAACAAAACTAAAACTAAATGAGTTTTTTTCAGTCAAAAGGTAATTCTTTAGCTAAATATGTACATAAAAAAAAAAGAAATGCACAAAAATAATTTGTTAATTAGAAAGCAATTAAACTATTTAGTTTTTATCCATGACTCTGAAAGTTCTGATATAGATTTTGTTTATTTATTATTCATACTAATAAAGTAATGGATGCATGCATGTGTGTGTGAACAATCTATTTGTATTGCCCTTATTCTTCATCTTTAGACTCTCAGATATTGCCATTCTTGGATCATACAAACTCATAATAAAATTTGTGTAGAATGAACTACCAAATTGATTAACAATTATCCAGGCTTGCTACCAATGGTTATGTTCTTATTTTGCATAGTAAACAAATTTATTTTTTTACTGTAATGCAATGAAGAAATGTATTACCTAACAATTTTCTGAATGGCAACAATGGTGGAGGAATCCTCTAGAAACTCTTTCCCTTCATAATTAGAATCAGGATTTCTTTTGACAACCACTAGAGGTAACTGTCTTGAGTGATTCTAGCCGCTAGGAGATCATCCACGCTGGAACAGACACAACATTAAGATTGATCTACTCCATTGTGACATACTGACAAAATGTAAATCACATGTAACTAGACTTTATATATAAATGCAATTAAATGGTGAGGATGTCTGCCTGGTTGTGTGATATGTACATCAGTCTGATCTCAATGCTTCCCACACCAAGGCTGCCTTCACAAGAAGGTTTGGGCTAGTCTTCATTTCATCTCATATTATACTGACTACATGTTTGTTTAAAATCTTAAAAATTTCAATACCTCAAACTAGCTAGATCTAACATGGACTCATTACTTTTTTTTTTATTTAAATACACAAAACTTTATTCTTGGCTAGTGGTCTATGTTCTATAAGGTTGTTAAAGTTTGACATTTAATGCTGAGGTTGACTGAAAGAAAAACCCAAGTCTTTGAGAGAATAGAACAGAAAAATGCAGGGTATCAAATACCAGGAAAAGAAGACTGGCTGGCAAAAAGGAGGAGCTCCTCAATACTGTGAAGAGATGAAAGCTGATGAACTGGTTTGGTCATATTGTAAGACATGACTCATTGCCTAAAATCATTCTTCAAGGTACAGTGGAGGGAACATGAAGAAAGGGTCAATCTGGCTGGATAACATAAAATAATAGATCTTAATATCCTGCTAAGAACACCTGCTGATGAGGTAAAGTGGAAGCATTTGGTTATGTGAGCTGTCAAAGTACCCCTAGACCAAAAGTCAAGGGACAAATGAAACGAAGTGATAGGGAAAAATGAATGACTAGATTAAAGCACAAATAGAACAAATAAACAACTAGATTAACACATTAATAGTAACTACCAATACGTCTATAAATAACAAGAAACAGGATCAGTTACTGATAATACTTTAGATACTGTACCTCCAAATACTTCCAGTCATGTAACAGACCAATGGGAAATGAGCTAATGTATCCAGGAACAAAGCATCAGGCCTGAAACATTTAAAAAAAAACAAAAGGCTATTATTAAAATATTCACTTTATTAAAAAAATGCTAAAAAATTTTGATAGACAATACTAATTCAAGATATTTCTTTATAAACTCATACTAGTAAAAACAACTAAAAATGAAAAGATGTGACACGAAAAAAAACTACTATATTTTGTGCAGAAAACTACGCCATAGTACGATCCCAAGCCCAGCTGAGAAAGGAGGAAGTTTGGGCATAGGGAAAAACCTTTAGCTTCAGTAATAACAAATGGCAAATAAACAGAGGTCACAGACCTGGAAGAAGATGGACCTCCAGCTTGAAGGTTTAAGATGGGCAAGACATGGGAGGGGGAGTTAGTGGCTGAATAGTTAAGTGCTTAGCTTCAAAACCTGGGGATTTTTAGGGCACCCCGGAGTCCACCCAACTCTAATGGGTACCTGAATTTAGTTGGGGAAAGTAAAGGTGGTTGGTAATTGTGCTAGCCACATGACACCTTTCTTATTAATTGTTGGCCAAAGAAACAGATGACCTTAACATCATATGCATCAAGGTCTGAAATGGGAACTTTACCTATTTTTTTTAAGACATGAGAGCAGTTGGAGAGACTCGCCCAGAACTGAGACTCCTAAAGGAAGATGGTTGGTAGCCTATGCCACAGACAAGACAACAGGCAGAGATGAGATGATGAGACCTAGGAATTTTTTTTATTTCATTGCCTATACTTATAAAAATATTTTATTATACTTACTGGTCTTCAAGTAACACAACTATTGGACTGAAAGCATATGGGTCAATGGAAGAAAATCACAAGGGAATGATAAAGTTGAATATTCCTCCTGAAGCATGCTCTGCCAAGAGTTTAACTAACTGGTTAAATCACCTGGTGGCATTCTTGTAAGCACAATGTGGAAAGACCTGACAAATGAAACACAATGATTGGATAACAAAAGTACATTATAACATTGATGTGTAAGTTGTTCAGAAACTGAACTTTATATGTAGTGTAGACCAAAGTTACTGCCCTTTGATAAGTTTAATTTTTTTTCAATCAAGAATTCAACATTGTTATCCAAAAACATCACAGAGATAGATGAACCAGTATTTCTTCTTCTTCTAGCCAGCTTTAGTGCTGCTGAGCTGTGAGCTCTTTTGCAGACTGTGCCAAGGAAAAAAAAGTGTGCTGTTTTCTTCAGTTGTTCAGCACTGCCGTACATGGTGTTGGTTTTATTGGGCTGTAGTGGAAGTAGGGTCTGCCTAAGGTGGATTAGGGAGGGGCATTCAAAGAGGATATGGTTTACGGTTTCAAAGGGGTGGGCGCAATGTCTGCAAAGGGGTAGTTGTGTGGAGTTCATTTTGCTCAGGTGGTAATTTAATAGTGGTGTGTGTCCTGTTCTTAGTTGGAAGATTGTAGATTGTTCTTTGCGGGGGAGGAAGTTAATACTGTCCAGTTTGTTAGGAGTAGTCATTTCTCTGTACATGGCTCTGCCTGTGTTTCCTGATGCCCATTGGTTGAGCCACTCCTCTTTGTGATTGTTGACTAACATTGACCTTAGGGTGAGGTAGTTAACAGGTCTATCTGGTTGTTCCATAGATGAACCTGCCTTTGATAGCTTATCTGCCTTTTCATTTCCCATGATGTCAATGTGTCCAGGGATCCACTGTAGCGTAATATTGATATTTAATTTTGATATCATCTGGTGGATTATCACAATGAGTGTTGTCAATTCTCTTGGGCTGTTTGAGGTGCTGCTGTTAAGTGCTTGCAGAGTAGATTGGGAGTCTGTAAAGACAACAATATCTGATGGTGGTTGCACTCCTTCATATAATTTGTTTTCCCCTGTCTGGAGTGCTATGGTAATTGCCTCAATTTCGGCTTGGAAGTTTGAGCAGTAATCACCACAGGGTGCGCTTATCTCAAAGTGTTTATTTTTAGGGAAGACCAGGAAGGCACCAAGACCAGCATTGATGGTAGCTTTGAAAGCCGATCCGTCTGTATAAATATGGATAGCTGTTTTTTGATAGCTTTCGATTGTTTCAAGCGTGCCTACTTTGAGCTCCAGTGGATTTGATTCTTTTGTTAAGGTGTTATTTAGTAAATGTGTTTTGATGGTTGGTTGTTTGTAGTTTAGTCCGGGTGTAATGTTTGAAAACCTGGTAATTTTTTCTCTTTTATTGGGTAGGTGGTGTTTTAGGGCTAGTTCGTCAGTAAGTTGGATCAGAGTCCTTTGCTTTTTTTGGTTGTTTTTCCTATTTCTCTGTGTTAGTAATTTATTAGGATGATCGTCCTCCAACCTTCTGTATCTCTCAATAGCTTCTAATGCTGCTCTGTTGCGCCTTAACTTAAGAGGTTCAATATTGGAGTCTATTTCACAGGCTGCTGTGGGAGTAGTTCTCATACCTCCACTAATTAGCTGCAAGGCTTGGTTTTGGATTGTATCTAATGATGATTGATAGGTTTTGTTGGCAGCTACTTGTATGGAGAGACAGTTATCCATTACAGATCTGACATATCCAGTGTATAACTGTCTTAAGGTTTTCTTTTCAGCTCCCCAGGATATTCCTGCTAGGTGTTTTATTATGTTTAATCTTTGTGATGCCTTTTCTTTTAAATCTGCCATAAAGTGTTTTAGAGAGAGTCTTTGGTCTAGTTTTACACCAAGATATGTTGGATTTTCTTCTTTATTTATTGGCTGAGAGTCTATTTTTAGGATGTAGTTTCTTTTTGCTGTTTTGTTGCTGTGGCTAAAGATTGAATAAACTGACTTTTCTTTTCAGTATTTCCATTTTCCATAATTTTGAATATGTGGAGATAGTTGTGAGGGCTCTATTTAGTTTGGATCTAGTCAGCACTGGATATTTCTCTGTAGTCCAAATTAAAAGGTCATCTGCATAAAGTGACCGAAATGAAGTCCGGGAGGTCATTCATGAAGATTAGAAAGAGAGTGCAGCTAAGGGCTGAACCTTGTGGTAGTACTTCTTCCAAACTTTTTTTACTAGAGATGGCACCTTCGAGTCAGGTTTGAATGGTTCTGTTTTTTAAGAATGCCCTGATCCAGCTGTACATTTTTCCATGGATGCTCATTTTTTTCATCTTCAAAAATAGACCTTTTCTCCACATTTATCATAGGCTTGCTGCAAATCTATAAATACTGCTGTAGTGTGCTTGTTTTCATGAAACCCTTCCACTGTGTCCTGGATAAAATGAAAGAGGTGGTCTTCTGTTCTACTTGCTTTCCTGAGGCCAGCTTGTGCATTGTGGAGTGAGCAAGTACTTTCTAGCCACCAATAAAGTCGGTTATTGATAATTTTTTCTGCCATTTTGCCAATGTTGGATGTTAGAGATATTGGTCTATAACTTTTTGAGTCTCCAGGTGGTTTATTTTTCTTTAAAATGGGTATTATGTTTGCGGTTCTCCATTCCTGTGGTATGTCTCCAGTTTTCCATGTATGGTTGATAAAGTTAAGTATACAGTTTTGGGCCTGTGGTCCTAGTCCCCGAATCATTTCATTTGTTATTTTATTGGGTCCAGGGGATTTTCTTGACTTGAGGCTTTTTAGGGCAGTATTGAGCTCATGTAGAGTGAAGGGAGTGTCAAAGATCTGACAGTTGACTGTTGGAGCTTTTTCTTCTTTCTTTAAGATATTACTGAAGGCCTGGTCCAGTTGTTTTCTTGGCTTTGACTTGTTAATGCTGGCAAAATATTTATTGAAGGTTTCAGCCTTTTTAAGGTTTTCTGTTATTATGTCGTCAGTGCCTTTTATAGGTTGGGGGTTTGTTATTTGTATGAACCAGTATATGACACATTGTTAGCAGGAAAAACATGTTTTGTTATTTTACAGTATTTTTTTAGACCTACTATTATTTGACATATTATTTATATTTGCATTCTTACTGTACTATCTTATGCCCCACAAAATCCAGAATTTCTCTATCTTTATTAGACAGAGGTTTGTTGGAGTATGCATTCTAATACATCCTAATTATCTTGGCCATAAAGTATGTTGTGAGAGACATAAAGTTATATTATAAGTGTGCTTAGAAAAATTGAAGCTTTCGTCAGCGTATTCATTTTATATGACAGGTTTGTTAGCCCTGCGCACAACCGTCTGGGGGAGTGAGCCTTTTGCCTCTATCAATAGCTGCCTTTTATTTTTGTGTAAGCTGCTCTAACCCTTTGTAGATCCCTCCACATCCTGCAAGGCAGCAAATTTGATTTTGCTTCACCAAGGGTATGTTATATTATGAGAGTGCTAAGAAAAATTGAATTTTTCAAAATAACAACTAAGATCTAAGTTTACCTTTCCCAATTTCCCCATTCTAAGCAGCACAAAGATCTTGGTTCTAGCCTGATGTGAAAGTTTGTTTTGCCAAAACCTGATGACATTGTCATGGGGGGATGTCAATTGTTAATCTGAAAAAAAATATTAAAAATATATATATATAAATATGAAAATAGAGACTTTATTGTACAGATGTACTTGTTGGAATGAAAAATGTGGATTATACACGCATTAATTGTCTGTCATCATTTGGTCATTACAAAAATGAAATAAAGAAGGCTACATTTAGACACCATATTTCAAGTTGCTAAGAACTTATTGTATTTGCCTATGATTTTGTCTACCCTGACATAATCTAACCCTTAGTCCCAGCTGTTTCATGTCTTTGAAAAATATTTGTTGTGAGTTTGCCAAAGACTAGTGATGCTCAGTTTCCATCATCATCATCACTCCTTTGAGTTCCTCATGGAACATAGGGCCTCAACAAAAACATGCCACTCTCCACAGTCTCTTGCTAGTTTTTTAATGGTTTCCCAGCTCTTACCGGTCTTCTCTGCTTCTTCAAGTACACTGCGTCGCCATGTTCTTTTTGGTCTTCCTCTGAGTCTTGTTCCCTGGGGGTTCCACTCTAAGGCCTGCCTAGCTCTGTTGCTGGTATCTTTTCTAAGGGTGTGACCAATCCATCTCCACTTCCTCTCTAAGATCGGCACTTCTATATTTTTCTGTCCACTCATCTCCCACAGTTTGGTGTTTTCTAATTTGTCATACCAGTGTATTTTTTAGGATATTTCTCAGGCATCTGTTGATGAAGGTCTGTATTTTTTTTTTGTTGTGGCTTCAGTTGTTCTCCATGTTTCAGAACCATACAGTAGGACAGCCTTGACATTAGAGTTAAAGATTCTTAGTTTAGTCTTGTTTGAGATGTGAGGAGATTTCCAGGTTGGTTTTAACTTTATAAATATCTGACGCACTAGATGCACACCTGATGCACATACCTTGCCGTGGTGGGACAGCTTGAGTGCCTCAATGACCCTCAGAGCTATACCGGCGGGAGCTCATCACTCCTGGCAGGTACTACCAAGCCAGACAGGTCTGCTAGGAAAGAGGCCAGACAAAAGGTGCATCCCCCTTCCCGGGACACAGGGATTGTTTGATAGGCTAACAACCTGTCCATTGAAAAAATAGTGTTATAGAAACCAGAACAAAAACACAAACACTAAACATTGTCAGAGGCGAAAGTAGAGCTCCACAAAGGAGACTTATGAAGCTATGCAGGGAAAGTCAAACGAATCCTGTGAGGCCGACCACTCTACTTAAACCAATGAAAAAGAAACACTTCCTTATTCAGAAGGCAGCATTTAACTTAGGAACATGGAATGTCCGTACTTTACTAGAACCAGGTAGATGTGCACAAATTGCAAAGGAAATGGCCAACTACAAACTACAGATCCTGGGAATGAGTGAAGTTCGATGGAACACATTCGGTGAAACAAGACTGCAATTAGGAGAAACCCTTCTCTTCTCTGGAAAGGAAAAAGAAGATGACTTACATGAAAATGGTGTAGCACTACTACTAAACAAGGAAGCTTTCAAAAGTCTCAGTTTCAGAACGAATAATTAGAGCAAAATTTTTGTCTAAGTTCAAAAATGTTCATATCATTATGTGCTATGCTCCCACCAACCTTGCAAGTGATACCGACAAAAATACATTTTATGACCAACTGCAAAGTATAGTTGACAAAATACCTACAAGAGATGTTTTGATCCTCATGGGAGACTCGAATGCCAAAGTGGGAAGTGACACAGAGAGAGAGAGAGAAAAGTATGGGCACCCTGGGACTTGGCATCATAAATGAAAATGGAGAAATGTTTGCAGACTTCTTCACATTTAATGAATTAGTGATAGGAGGCAGCATTTTCCCCCACAAAAAATGCCACAAAGTGACATGGGTTTCACCAGACAATAAAACAGAAAATCAAATCGACCACGTTACCATACGGCGGAACTGGAGAAGCACATTACTAGACTTTACCGCTTAGCCACCGTGCCTTCAGCTGAGGCTTGTGGGAAGTTTTTTGTGTTAGGGTGAATAGATTGTGCAGGTTTTCCCTTATAACCCTCCACATCATACTGTGGAAGTCATGACCACCTGCAACCCTGCCATATCCTAGAGGCCTCTGAAGTTTTGTGGGAGAAAGACGAAAAAAAACCTGCATGTCATTTGCCAACATAACCCATGATTAAAGATTACTTACCTCAAGCCTTTCTTTATCATGTGGTAGTCTAACTATTCATTTGTGTTTGTTTTGTTATAAGTTCTATGCCATGAGAATCAAAGCGAAATAGCTGACAAAATTAAACTATTTTGTTATTCAATTTTAAAAAATTTAGCCACATATCTCTTTGCAAGTTGATATGATTCAATCTTCTGTAAAATAACTCCCAAGCTGAGGTTACCTCATCAAATCTGTAGTAGTTTTGTTATTTTATAAGAGGCTTAAAGTACAACTCTTTTAAAGTGCTATTAATGGTCCTATATTTAAGCAATGGCCTCACCTCTAAGTTAGGATTACCATAAAACTCATTCAGGAAGTCTATCAGGCTGTCAAGAGATAATGTTGTAGAACAGACAATCACATGCTTCTTGATCTTAGATAGACCCAAACTGTAGTCTCCACCACAGTTAACTCTTTCCATGTATGTGGCTAAGATTCCTTGAATCTAGAATGGATTTATAACAATGAACCAGTTAGAAGAAATGAGTTAAAATGTTTAAGTTCCATTGGAATGTTTGTAGTAAAGTAAAGTATCCCTTTACTTAGCTAGATTGGGAGACTTGAGTATGATTACATGGCTAGGTATAAAAACAAAGGCCAGGGTAATGGTTAGAATCATAAAGAGTTGGCCCAGCCAAATGTCAGGGGAAAATTCTCCATATCCAGCAGTGGAGAACATGACAACAACAAAACAGAAAGACTCAAAAATTGTGAAGTTTGTGCTGCTGCTTCCTCTCTGAATGTGTTGAATAGTGCAGTATACTTAAGGGAAGGAAATCAAGGAGAACACTTGAAGTTAACTCAAGTGTCAACTTATTTATATTTATGTTTATTACTGACAGAAAATAAGGCAAGCTATTGACTCTAGAAACTGGGTCAGAGAATACATGGTCACTTAATTTTAACTAATCATATATTCAAATAAACTCATGTAACTCTATCAAAAACTAAATTTATAGTGCAATTTCTAGGCTATATTTTACATTCTGTAGCACTATATGGCTATACAGTACATATATTTCACAGTATACAGCACAATACCTAGGCTATATCTAGGCTACAAAGCACAATAATTAAATATTAGTATATAAATCTATATATATAAATATATATATATATATCTATTGAATTAGATACTAGTAATGCAGATGAATGCCTGCCTATTCATGTGGTCATTGATCATGCTGTTTGTTGCTTTTACATGTTTCTGATATTCCTTCAGATTTGAAAATTTATTACATCCTAACACAAACCTCCTAAGAATTGCAAGAGATGATGACAGGGGATAGTGAATTCTCGAGTGAAGCAGTATGAGTCCAGAATAGATAGAGAGTTTAGTATGGCAGTACAGCAATTTAGAGTTTAGTAAAGCATTTTTAGCCAGTGTATCCTGTAGCCAATTGTGCAGTATTGGATGTGATTTGTTTGTTATTAAGAACCACATTATTTTGGAACTCTTGTTGTCAAGTTCTTGAGTTGGATGTGTTGTGTTGATCTGTGTTTTACAGAAGGCCTGTTGGAGAGAATCATTACAATATATAAAACCAAACAAATAAATTTATTTCCAAAAAATATTGAGAGAGGATTTGTTTTTCAGTAGCCTCACATGCTAAATAAAAAAACAAGTGATGTTGACAAACAGTAGCACCGTCTGCTAAAGTAATGTCACTGACATAGTTTGGTTTGTTAGGTGGAGATCATTATGCCAGAAAATTATTGTGTTATTTCATTAGTGTGATGGTCTGGAGAATCAAAGGGAACCTTATGATACTTTTATTTTTTTTAAGACAAAGATCATTGTCTCAGAATGTATTGGAAAAAATGAACTAATTGGTTCATTATTAAGAGTTGCAGACACAGGAGAATAATAATAAAACTTCCTTTGCTAAGCAGATCTTAAAATAGCCTATTGGCTGAAATAAAAGGAATGACTAGCAGCAGGCTACAAGCATTTTATAGCACCCAGCACATACTTAGAAGCAAAAGTAAAGTGTATATCAATGAAAAGAAAAAAAAAGTATATATAAACATCATAAGACCAGTAGCCATGTATGCAAGTGAGACCTGGGCACTGACAAAAACTACAGAAACTCTGCTAAATACTTGGAGATAACAAATCCTTAGAAAAATGTATAAAAAAGAGCAGATTACATTGGGAAGATTTGCCCAAAAGAATGTCAGAGAACAGAGGAGCGAAAAAAGTATACCAACAAAAAACAAAGGGCAGAACATAAATAAAATGGATTGAAGATATAGCGACAGATCTACAACAACTTAGAGTTTCGGCATAGAGATAAAAAGCTAAAGAGAGATCTGAATGGAAAGATTTTACTAAACTCTAAACTACATACTAAATTTAAAGCAACGATATTTTAAGAATATTATAGACTCATGATTCTTGTTCTTGAAAAGCCTACTCTCTGAAGAAGCTGAAAGGAGAAGGTGACAACAACAAAGACAGTTGACAGCCATTCTCTGATTCTGAGACTAAGAATAAGACTACTTAAGTTAAAGATCTAGATAGATTCAAGTCATATCAAAGTTATCATAGTAATCTTTATTGTTATAGACTTAATTAAAGATCTAGATTGATTCAAGTCATATCAAAGAATTCTCAGTAATCTTAACTGTTATAGACGTAGTTAGATCTAGATGTCTTTATGAATCATATTATTGTCACATTGACTATCATGAATACTGTTGCAGGCATTTCGCAGCAATGAGTTTATTCAGACTCTATTGACTAGATCTATAGGATATAGATGTAGTGATAAACCTAGTTATGAGGACATCATATATGTGATAATATAATGTGATCATCATATAGATTATACATAATGTCATAAATCGTACAGACTTAGTCATAGGTCAGACTAAATTTCTAGATGCATTAAGATTCTACATCATGCAACAATACAGCATTACACTTTACAGGCAGCACTTTCACTTTCTTAGTAAGTGTTATTGTAATACTAGAATACCTAGATCTAGTACTAAGTAGTAGGGACCACATTGATCTAGATTTCTATATATATAGAATATCTGTGTGGCATTTTACGTCTCGAGAGACGATCTTTTCCCTTTGCAACTTCTTGTGTGACTAAAGAGGCCAATCCTTGATACACAGCTGCGATCGCAGGTTAGGCATATATAATCACCAGGCGCCGTTGCATTTTCACCCTTCTTTCTGCTTCTGTTGTGTGTGACCCTTCCTTTATGCTCTCTCTCCATGTGGATCTGTCCAGTGCCACCTCTTCCCAGTTGCCAGTGTCGATTTTGAAGAGCTTCATGTCGCGTTTGCATACATCCGTATAACGTAAAAGTGGGCGACCAGCGGCTCTCCTGCCTTCTATTAGATCGCCATACAGGATGTCCTGTGGAAGTCGACCTACTGGCATTCTACGAACGTGGCCAAGCCAGCCAAGGTGTCTGCTGCTGATAACATAGCGGATGTCCTGGCATCCTGCTCTATGTAGCACTTCCTCATTGGTTATCTTATCTTGTCACCTTATTTTAAAGATCCGCCTTAGGCATCGGAGGTGGAAGACATTCAGCTTTTTTTCCTGCCATGAGTAGGTTGACTATGTTTCACTTCCGTACAGCAAGGTGCTCAACACACAGGTCCGGTAGACTAGGGCTTTGGTACTGCTAGTCAGCAATATGTTGTCCCACACTCTTTTCTGCAACCGTGACATGGTGGCCATTGCCTTGGCTATCCTGTTGTTTATGTCTTTATCCAGTAGAGTGTTGTTGGATATGATGGAGCCAAGGTAACAAAAGTGATCAACAACTTCTAGTGGTTGGCCATTAATGCTTACTTGAGGTGCAGTGTTTGTGTTTTGGACAAGTATCTTAGTCTTGCTTTGACTGATGTTTAAGCCGAACTTCTGGCAAGCAGCAGATAGTTTGTCAACCATGGACTGTAGCTGAATATCAGAATCAGCCACAATAGCTGCATCATCAGCATACAGGGGTTCCCTGACGAGTAGCTTCCTAACCTTGGTTTTTGCCCGCAGCCTTGATACATTAAATAGTTTTCCAGAGGATCTTGTATGGAGAAACACATCTTAGTTTAGATATATAGAATATAGACTTATAGATTCTATCTAGATCTATATCAGTGGTTCCCAAACTTTTTTCTCTCGTAGACCCCTTGCCTTGTTTTCTGGTTTTCGGTAGACCCCCTGTTTAACTTACAAATTTTTTCAAATTCAACAACATTGTTTTACAACTAATTTCTATCTGTAGTGAGTTGAAAAGTGAAAAAGTAATTTAAAGCTACATATTAAATTATAGAGATCTATCTTTTTTTTTATTGATAAAATTCAAATTGAAACCAATTAAAATAAAAATTAATATGTACTGCAGGAATCACCAAACAAACTGGAAATGTCTTTTTGCAGGTTTATCATCCGTTGCTACAGATGTGTTTCAAACAGGAATTTGTTGTTCAATGAAGTAGTGCTTCAAACATTAAATATTAATTATTTAATAAAGTTTTCGCAAAGAGCAGTTTCTGGCGTATTTCTTGATCTTTCAAGTGTTGCTCATATATTGAGTCCGCAAACATGTTATCACTATCAGGAGAAGGGGCGAAGCCAGTAAGCGTTAAGCATGAAGGGCTCATTAGCCTTGGCTGGCTACCCACCTAGCCGAAGTAATGAATTCAAAACTCTCCTGCCTTGCAACTAAATTCAAACATGGGAAAGGTTTTGTGGGTCAATTCTGAGTAAAAAAAAAGAAAGGAGCCGGCGACTCTAATGCAGTTTGCAACACACATCACTACACCCTGTCATAGCCTGTGACACCGCTGATCCCAAACTGTATATATGTCGTTTGCAAATAATAATAAGCTTTTAATTTTATAACTCATGCCACTGACGTGTCCTTGAACTGTAGTGTTGCTTAAAGCAGTTCTTTTAATAATACCAGGTGTAGGTTTGTGTGAAACAGTGTTTACAACTACAACGGCTGGTAAAATCAATGTTTTACCTTTAATGTTTTACGTGTTTTGTCATAAAAAATTCAGATCTTGTGATGGTGTTAAGATTATCTGTTTCTTTGGCCAACGGTTAACGAGCATGGTGTCATGTGGCCAACACAACGACCAACCGCCTTTACTTTTCCTAACATAAGTCAGGTACCCATTAGAGTTGGGTGGGCTCAGGGGAGCCTTAAAAATCATGAAATTAAAAATTCACAGAGATTCGAATCCAGGAGCCCAGGTTCAGTAGCCAAGCGCCTATTTTGCTATAAGTAAACAGATAGTGTAAGACACCCACAAACCATGATCTTCTCTATATGACATTGAAGAGATTTTGTGGGTCTAAGTTTTTCTAATTTTTTTTGTCAGGGTGACATTGTCTCAGTTGATTCTCAAGCGTAATTAGTTTAATATCGCCATAAAAAGGCAATTGGCATGTTTGATAAGGAAGGAATGAACAATTTTAAATAATCAACGCTATACAGTTTACATTTCTTTTTGCTAAACATTACTTACATGTAGACACAATTAAGTTACTTTAATAATTATTGAAATTAAATACAACAATTTTTCGTTTGAATAGCAGGATAAATATTTAAAGGATTAACTTATGCACACATTATATGTTAGTGTGAAGAATTAAATTAATAGGATGTAAATATTAATGTCACAACGTGCTTAAATTATATCTATTATCGTAGACCCCCGTGGACATCTCATAGACCCCCAATTAGTTTTTTCACTTTCGTAGACCCCTTGGAAGTCTTCGTAGACCCCTGGGGGTCTATATAGACCACTTTGGGAATAACTGATTAGACCTACTAGATAGATCTAGATTTATATAGAGAGAATATAGAGGATTCAGTTAGGCCTACTATACTACAAAAGATCATCTGTATTAGAAATTTATTAAATTAATAAGCAAAAAAACATAAACATTCAACACACATCTAATCATGCAAAACCCCAAACATTCAACACACATAAAATAAACAAATATAAAATAATTCCAGAAGTCGGTGCAGAAATCACTATTCCAGTGACCTAATTTTGGTAGAATAAGTGTGTTCATATTTTTATTTTTTGTGTTCGTATTTATGCATAGTTTGAAAACATCGTAATGATTTCATGTGAGGGGCTATGCCTGGGGATCTTAAAATTTAGTTAATGTTAATATAGAATTAAAATCTGAGTTTATTGATGCCTAAATATAGAGACTGTCCGAAATAAATTATGGTGTCCGGAATCAAATAATGTGGGTCAAATGTGTCCGAATTAAATGAAAATACACGGCCTCTTTGACCTTAAATATAATAACAAATATAGGTTAGGGTAAATATAAGTAGTCATCCTTATTCTCCTTTAAGTTTAAGTAAAGAAGATTTTGATATACGTCATTTTCTTTTCTATGTCAAACCATTGTAAAATAATGCGCTGTCAAAGTTAAACTTTCAAATTTGGGCCTATAGGTGTCCGAATAGCATAAACTACTATAGTAAATTACAACTATTGAACTTATATTGAACTTACACTCATTACAGTTACACTGACTTACACTGTACCTGGGCTGTGGTCTTCATCGCCATCGATTTATAAATGTATGAAATTTATGAATAATTCAGAAAATACTAGAGTAGATTCTAGATCTAGTAACTATAAAGATCTAGATTACCGTGATGAAATATCTAGCGTCTATATACCAGACTGTAAATTAAAGTCTAATAGTCAATAGAGCTAGCTAGTCATGTTAGTTTCAGACGTCAATAATAAAAACGTGTTGCGGAAGTCATCTTTTTTTCTAATTCGTATTTATAGATCTAATGGGAGCATCCATTGTCTTCTAAGACATGGGGAGCCATCATTTATAATTTTAAGTCCTCACTTTCTGGTCTTCGCTTTTTCTTTTTTAAACTTTATATGCTCTAAATTTTAGATGATCTCGAATTAAGTAATTTTAGATCGATCTAAATAAGAAGGAATACTATCAAAACAAATATAGATCAATTGTCATTCATTGTTTGAATGGCTG
The DNA here is from genome assembly GCF_947242115.1 of Biomphalaria glabrata. Taxonomy (NCBI): domain Eukaryota; kingdom Metazoa; phylum Mollusca; class Gastropoda; family Planorbidae; genus Biomphalaria; species Biomphalaria glabrata. The sequence goes on from NC_074720.1 coordinate 389,865, forward strand.
CCTGGTCGTGAATGGCTGCCTGGTTGAGGATGGCTGCCTGGTCGTGCGATTTGCACGCTGGACTGTCGTTCAGATTCATCGAGGGTCCCGGGTTCAAACCCTGCCCGCTCCCATCCCCCGTCGTCCTGCGGGAGGTTTGGACTAGCAATTAATTATCTTCAACTCCTGAAGGAACATCCGAAACATATAAAACATTTTACGAATGTAGAATGTGTGTACGTTGTTAACTTCCCCACCTCTTAACATGTTCAGATGATTCATTTAATTGAACAAGCCATTGTGATAGCTAAGTCTAGATATAGATCTAAAATCTAATTTAAAAAATAATTTTAAAAAAACAGGAATTTAAGTTTGTAGTGTACTTGTTGCTTTTCTGAATAGATTTTTGAATGATCTTACTCCTATCCAGCAATGCAAATAACCTGGAACAAAAAGGTCTTTCAGAAGTACTGGATACACAATCTGGACACGAATAGGAACAAGAAAAAGGCAAAATATAGAAATACTTTAAAAAAAAAAAAAACTTTTATAGGAGGAAGAACTCCACCTTCGCAACAATAAATTTCAATATTGTAGAAGCTATTTTAATTTTTCCATATCAAAATAATTGATAACCAATATATAATGGACCTCATTCACGAATCGTAAACAAACAACTTTTAGCCACGTGGTTTTCTATCTCTTCTATATAATTAACGATCTCGTGTTTAATTCATGTTGGTTGCCACGTGACAGTTTTTTTTCCGTTGTTTTATCAATAAAATCACGTGACTAAATGTTGTTTGTTTACAATTGGTGAATGAGGTCCATTGGCAAATTGGTTAACTTTTAATTGATTCATGTTTTTTTAGGTACAAAAAAAATTAATGTTTAAAGTTTCAACTTGATCCGAAAATAGATGTGGGAGAAATAACGTGTACAATTATCTATGGGGACGAAACCCTACATTACATATTTAGCATATCTGTGACTGTTAAATGATTAATTTCCTTTGTTGGCATTAAACAAAATATTTAATTACCAGTACTTAAAAATTGATTAATTGGTTAATTTTTTTTGTTATCGATTCATGTATTTACTTCACCGAGGAATAATTGTGCAAAATTTAAGCAGGATCCAAGAATGGGTATGGGAGAAATAACGTGTTAAAACTTTAGACCAGACAGAGTGAGTTGATCTAAGCTGTGTAAAGACAGGTTGATTGTGTAAGTGATCTCCCAATTTAAAGTTTTGTTTTTTCAAGTTTCGTACACTTATTTTGAAATGAAGATAATTCATTCCAGACCAAACCTCATGCGTGACGTCAGGGGATGACGTCATTGACGACTAGCATTAAAACGCATATCACTCGAACAGGCGGCCACACATTTTTTTTACTAAGCGTATATCAACTCTCTCTGTCTGTCTGGTAAAAAGTTTGTACAGTTTTTTTCTAAAAGTATTTTTTAATATTTTCTTTTTCATATACTAATTTTTAAGACGGGAGGGTATTTCAAGTCACTGTCCACTGAGAGCAAACCTAGATAAAAGTCGGCGCTATAGCATGAGCAACTAAACGTGTGTCACTAGAACAGTGTTTCACAAACTGTTTCCTTAAAGCAGGGGTCTCAAACACGTGGTCCGCGGGCCACAAGTGGCCCCGCGAAACTATTTTGTGTGGCCCGCGGACACTTCCGCAAATTAAAAAAAAAAATAGATAAAATTTACAATGACCACATATCAGCCGTGAAATGATTTACAACTCCACAAATCAGTAAATGAGGTGTCACTGTCGCCCACCGACCGCTTAGGCTTTCAGAAGAAACTGGGTGAACGGTGGCCTGATTCTAACCGCTGGCCGCTAGCGAGTCAGCGACAAATGTTCAACAGCAACTGATTGCCGCTGCAAAAGACTTTGTAGCATATTCCATTGCACTGGACGAGTCTACTGGTGTAACAGACACCGCATACTGTGCTGTATTTATTCGTGGGGTCGACGAAAACTTGAACATTGTTGAAGCGCTATTGGACTTACTACCCATGAAAGGAAAGACGACTGGACGAGACGTGTTTCAAGATTTGGAAGCTTGTATTGTCAGCTGTGGGCTACCGTGAGAAAAACTTGTTTCAGTGGCTACGGACGGTGCACCAGCAATGTGTTCAGAGAAGGTTGGTGTTGTTGGATTAATTGTAGAGAAACGGAATCAGCTCACCTTGGCGGGACCTTTTGCAGCCATACATTGCATTCAGCACCAAGAAGCACTCTGTGGCAAAAGTCTACAAATGAAGAACGTGATGGATGTTGTCGTAAAGACGGTGAACTTCATACGTGCACGGGGTCTCAACCACAGACAGTTTGTGTCATGTCTAGCTGATTTAGAAACGGAATACGAAGAGTTGCTGTATCGCAGTTGACGTGAAAAACGTTCCAGAGGAAGTCCAGATGGATCTACTGGACCTGCAGTGTGACACTGTTCTGAAGCAAAAATACGCTGAAGTTGGCGTTCCAGATTTTCTACCAGTTTCTTCCCAGAGAGAAGCTTCCAAACTTATTCTGCGCAGCTGCTAGAATTCTAGCGATGTTTGGGAGTACGTACGTTTGCGAACAGTTTTTCTCCAGAATGAAGATCAACAAAACAGCATTACGATCAAGACTGACTGATGAGCATCTGAGAGCAACCTTGCGGCTTGCCACTACACGCGACTGCATGCCTAACGTCGATGGTCTGGTCTCTGCCAAATGCTCTCAGATGAGTGGACAGAAACATGAGTGACGAGCTAACTGCAGTTGGCCTAGTAATTTATTTTGGGGGGGGGGGGGAGGGAAATACAGTTTCTGCTTTTTTATTAGTGACAGACACAACGTCAACTTATTTTAGTAATCTAAACTGCCTGTGCATGTTATAAACTACACTAAATGTAATTAATAATTATAAAAACTTTATTTTAGCATTTAACTGCAGTGTTCGTAAAATTTAATGGAAAAACATACTCTTTTCGTGGTGCGGCCCGCTGACTGGTTGTTACTTCCCACTGCGGCCCACATGCTGATATGAGTTTGAGACCCCTGCCTTAAAGGAACACTTCGCACATTCTGAGTATTTAGCTGAGCACTTCGCTTATTTTTTCTATTCACGTGGTGGCCTTGTTATGGTGTGTTTGTGTGTGTGTGTGTATTTATATGGTAAGGGTGGGGAGAGGTTAGCGGTTGTGAATGATGCAATATAGGTGGCATTGACGTCATTTGGTCTTAGTTAGGACAGACGACTCCAGAACGGAAGACTGAACGGTTGATTTATTGTAGTGAGTTAGATTTTGTTAAGAAATATGAATTATTACTTAAGGCTACTACATCTATTTCATTAATCACAAGTTGATTTTGTTTATATTATAATTAAAATGTTATTTAGTTTGTTCACAAAAGGAAGTTATTCAAGTTATTTGAAGTTTTTAAGTTAAGATGCATTACGCCTAACAACGGTTTAGTTGTCTTCCAGCAGTCTGGTGCTACAAGTCAACGACCGGTAACAACCGTGACCTCCGTGACATATCGAAGGCGCCGTAACAACAGGCCTACTAGTTAATTATTCTAGTAGTCCGCGGAACACCTATTCAGGCCTCGCGGAACCCTACAGTTCTGCGGAACACAGTTTCGGAAACACTAATCTAGAGAATGCTGACCACGTCCTTCAAAGCTGGCAACTTAATCAAGATGTCAAACAAGTTCATTCAGAATATTCAGATTATGTTATGTTTTCCCTTTTTCTTATTCCGAGTTCAGAATTTCAAATCGGGTATTTAATTTATGTGACATCAGTATATGTGAATATTAGAATATCTCAATATGCGTCCTTTGTTTGGGTTGGCTGCCTGGGCGTGTGGTATGCACACTCGACTGTCATTCGAAAGGTCCCATTGGTCCTTGGTTTATACCCTGCCCACTGCCATCCTGCGTTGACCTGCTCGATGTTTGAGCTCGGATAAAATTATCTTCAAATCTGAAAGAACATACGAACGTAAAACATTTTGCAAACCTTCAACTGAAGAAAACATGAAGACATTCGAACAGACGCGGCCTCGAGATTTATAGCAAACAAATATTCAGATCTGACTAGGGTAACGCCAATAGTCAAATCACGCAATTTATAGACACTTTAGCACAGAAGAATGACAATAAAGTAGCAATAATACATTGAGCCATAACTTACAAATGCAAAAATACAACTCAATAAAAAAGAAACTCAGACACAACGATAAAGGTACATTTCTTATCCTATAAACTAGAACACATTTTAGCAAGTACTTCTTCTCCATAGTGCCATTAGAGCATAAAATATATTGCCTGAATCAGCCAGGAAAACCAAAAACCTGAGAGTTTAAGTTCCTAATTAACACGCGTGACTAGATTAACAAATGTATTCGATTAGGACGTAATTATCTTTTTGAGAAACGTATGTAATTTATAACATCAGATAAGAAGTATTCTTATAGCAACCCAGTTCATTAGAGCAGAAGTAAACAAGAGATTGTTACGTAAGACTTGAGACTGATTTTGGTACTTTATTATATGGATATTTTTTTAAAAGATGTCCGGCTAAATTAGAGTTAGAATTAGGATTAGATTAGGTGGACGTAGGAGCGTTCTAAGAATCCACGTAGAATGCAATATTTCTGTTCTCTAAATGATTTGTGTATTTCTGGTCACACAAATGATTATAATTCAAAACCCATCTCCCATTCAATTCATCATTAGTGAGTGAGTTTAAGTGATTAAAGAAGAAGATGTAAAGGATTGATTTAGATGGCGTTATAATTTGGCTTTGTAGTATACAACAATTGAAAGCCGGACATTTTCACATTTTAGACCAGTGATGCCCAACCTAATTCGGTCCGTGGGCCATTTTAATTTTTAACACTCGTGTCGCGGGCCACACCACCGAAATGATCAAATAAAAAAGAAAGAAAGAAAATTGACTTGAAATCATTTTTATGTAATTATTCACACATTAATTGCTTGTTAGAAATTTATTCGAAAACATACTTCTGAATATCCGGCTGCATAGATGAGACACAAAGTCAGAGCACTGAATCCAGACTCTCGTCCGTGATACGAGGATTTAATATTGGTTTCGCCTGTTTCATCACTGAAAAAGTTTGTGCTTGTAAACAAGGTGACCATCCTTTACTCTTGTTTCGGGGGATTTAGACAAGTTTCTGCAGGCACCACGGAGTAGAAATCAATTGTCTGCATGGTTAGAAATGTATCAAGAAGTGATGTCTGGCTTTGTAAGTCAATCAGTTCCAGTTACAGGGATGACAGGGCTCTTGACACATCAGCCGCTAATGGATTTTCGAAAAGACTTATTTCATTCTTTAAAAATGTGAAAATCGATAAATCTTTCAGTGAATAATCCTTCATTGGCCTCAGAAATTAGATCGTTTTTTTTTTATCTTTTTGGGATAGACATATTAAGCTGCTTGTATTTTTGTAGAGCGGTACAGGCTAGAACTTGAAAAGATGCACCCCTTCCCATGCTGAATGAAGAGCTGCAATGTTGTTCGAAAGCGCTTATGTCAGCATAAGACATGCTAAGAGAAATCAAATTTTAGTTTGATATTGAGTTCATTCCGATGTGATGTAATGTCTCATCAAATAGCCAAATCCCACAACTTTGTGTGGTAGTTCAGTTGAGATACTTGCTTTGAATGCTCTGTCTCAAATATTTATTTAAAAAAAAAAACGTTTTAGTAGCTTATCATCTGCTCCAGGTTTAAACCCTTGTCACAGAGGTTTAGTTGGTGAATAAAGCAATGAAGCTGCAGACACTTGGTTCCATTGGACTCGACAACCTTTCTAATAACTTTTGCTTCCAGTCCACAGTGGAATCCAACCATACTTTTAATTTAAGTCATTGGTTAATATGCATGACTAAATGCATGACGCGTAGGACGTAATCATCTTCTTTTTTGAAGTAACGTCTGTATTATATAAAATAAGATACTTCTGGCGCCATCAGTAGTCACTCTCATAAATTTCTCCCAAGAAAAATATCCTTTATGATGGTTGAAACCTTTTTGAACAGGTCTTTGCGTGATGGTCCCATGCATCCTCCTTATAGCTATTAACTCCTCTATTATTGCAATATTGCTGCTTATACCGTAAATACCAAGAGTTAAGCGGTACCAGATATGCCTGTTTCTCTTAAAACATCCACAGTATCTTATCAAACAAATATGTTGACTCACTATCATGTTCCTGAAAAAAAAAGTAAAGGTCGTTCACTTTTCCAGGAAGATTTCAAATTGAAGTTTAAAAGGTCATGGTACCAATCTATCTATGAACGCGTGACTGTCCTAACATAGGGAAAAATACATTTTCATCTTTTATTTTCGGAAGGGGGAAGATTTTCTAAGCTCTGTGCTGACGTTTCGGCGGGCCGGATGGAACGACGTCGCGAGCCGGATCTGGCCCGAGGGCCGTATTTTGGGCATCACTGTTTTACACTATCACCCAGCCACACCCCTAAAATGAAGTCTCTTTAGTTGGCTACCCGGTAAACGGTTGCCTAAATAAACATGATTAAATATAGATTGACGTGTGTTTGTTCTCAGAGGGTGATTAGACAGAGCCCAGCTTGTGTGATATGCCGTAAAGATCATTAAAGTTTATGTGTTTGATCTAGTGATTTAATTGTTTTATTTCGTTAACTACAGCTGATCAAGGGACACATAGAGACGTAAAGAGACTTAAGGTAGATTCTATCGAGTTATAAGTAGATAGTTATATAATAGGAAAGCTGTGACATATTTTGGAGGCTCGTTTATCTAGTTACTCGACTTAGTCTTGGAAGACAGGCAGAACTGCGGTTTGCCATTGTGAAAAGGTCAAGGACCAAGAAGGCCGTGAAGTGTGTGCGCTCACGTGTAACGGCGGGAGAAAAAAAACTAAGTCAATCAGCCGAGACGAAACTAGGTCAAACAGAGTGATAAAATAATTTGTTTTGTTTATATTTGATGCTACACACATAAACAAGAATGGCAGACAAATTATCACAGATAATAGCCGCTGGAAAAGAGATGGGATTGACTGGAACCGCTTTACAAGAGTGGGTAAAAAAAAAGAGAAGACAAAGATCGAGATGAAAGAGCTAAAGAGAGGAAAGTGAGAGCTAAAGAGAAAGAAGCTGATGTAGAAATACACAAATTGAGAGTAAGAGAGTTGGAGCTTAGGGAGACGAAAGGAGAACTTAAAGAGCATATAAAACCTGTATGGAAACCAAAGTTGCCACCTTTTAATGAGAACGTGGATCAAATGGATGCATATTTGGCGAGATTTGAAGTACATGGCTCAAGCTACAGAAATACCTAAAACTCAGTGGGGAAGTCATCTATACACATTGTCACAGGGAAAGGCACTGCAAGCTTGTATCAACTTTTCTAAGAAAGATTTAGAGGAATAAGCAAGTGAAGAAAGTACTTTCTAGATATGATGATATATTGACGGATGTACCAGGGAGAACTGCAGCAATTAAACACGACATCATTCTCAAAGACTCTGAACCGGTGAAACAGAAACCGTATCCAGTACCTTTAGGGTATATGAAGGAAGTGGAAGAAGAGATTCAGTTGATGCTGAAATTAGACATTATATCACCAACAGAGTCACCTTACACAGCACCTATGGTGGTAGTTAGGAAAAAATCAGGCGCAGTAAGAATATGTGTTGACTACAGGAAGCTTAACAAAGTTACTGTGCTTGATTCGGAACCATAACCATTACCCAATCCTGAAGACTTGTTACCTCAAATGGAAGACGCAGCAGTTTTTAAAAAGCTAGACCTGACCCGTGGGTATTGGCAGATACCTTTGGTAGATAAAGCTAAACCACTTACAGCGTTTAGTAGTCCTTTTGGTTTATTTCAATTTAATGTCATGAGTTTCGGGCTAGTCAACGCACCAGCAATGTTCAGCAGAATGATGAGAAAGGTATTGCAATAATCTACCCCATGTACTGTGCTACCTAGACGACATCTGCATTCATGACATTACTTGGTCAGATCACCTACAACATCTAGAAATGGTTCTAGATACATTGAGGAGAAATGGTTTAACCGTGAGACTATCTAAAGTGGAGATTGGTTGCAAGAACATTTCCTTTCTAGGATATGTAATTGGAGGACACTCACTGAAACCGCAACCTGAACTACGACAACGGATTATGAATCTTCGTCAACCAAGAGACAGGTCCGTAGTTTATTAGGACTCTGCAACTTCTATCGAAGATTTATAGCAGATTTTGCGGAGATGACTGAGCCACTCACAAACCTGACCAGACACCCAATGTGATCAGATGGTCACATGACTGTGAAATATCGCTGCAGAAGATAAGAAGATAAAGAAGGCGTTTGCTGAGGAACCGATCCTGCGTCTACCTGAATGTCAGAAGGAATTCATACTAGCTACTGATGCATCTGCTGTTGCTATCGGGGGATGCCTAGCACAGGAATCACAGGGCATTCTACATCCCGTTATGTACGTCAGTAGAAAGTTGTCTTCAGCAGAACAACGATACAGCACCGTAAAAAGAGAGTGCTTGGCAGTTGTTTGGGCAGTAACCAAGTTGGCCAGGTACCTGTTAGGCAGAACATTCGTACTCCGCACAGATCACGCACCCTTACGTTGTTTAAACACAAGTAAGTCGGTGAATTCCAGGACTTTCAGTTCGAAGTGCAGCATATTCCAGGTAAAGGAAACGTGGTAGCGGACATTCTGTCACGCTTATCATGAATATAAGCCTACGTGGCTTCTTACAAGCATGTGTTGCCTGATCAAAGACTGTGTGTCATCAACTAAGACTGTGTGTCTTCAACTAAGACTGTGTGTCTTCATCTTCTAAGACTGTGTGTCTTTATCTTCTAAGACTGTGTGTCTTTATCTTCTAAGACTGTGGTTCTTATACTAAGACTGTGTGTCTTAAATATAGACTGTGTGCCTATTACATTGAAGTCTGTGTGACTACATTGAAATCTTTGTGACTATGTTTAAGTCTGAATGACTACATAACCGCCTGTGTGGCATATTCAGAGCCTTTGTGGCCTATCGAACGAACATTTTTGTTGTATTGTGGTGTAATGTTTACTATTTGTTTTATAATCGTTTTATTTAGTAATCTTTGTAAAAATCGATTATAATTTTAGGAGGGGCGAGATGTCACGGTTGAATGTGTGTATGTATGTAATTCTAATCTATTTTTACACTCTGCGCGATTGACCGGAAGTGTGTTTGTTCTCAGAGGGTGATTAGACATAGCCCAGCTTGTGTGATATGCCGTAAAGATCATTAAAGTTTATGTATTTGATCTAGTGATTTAATTGTTTTATTTCGTTAACTACAGCTGAACCAAGGACACCTAGAAACGTAGCGAGACCTATGGTAGATTCTATCGAGTAATAAGTAGATAGAGTTATATAATAGGAAAGCTGTGACAACTACCATATGCCAAAGGCAATATTTTTTTAGTGAGCTGAAAGGTGGTCGAAATAACCCCCCTCCCCCTTTTTTTTTCCCCCGAAACGCTTTAAAGGTCAGCTTGCTTTAAATGACAAAGAAGAGAGCACCTGGCAGCAGGTGACTTACAAATAAAACACCAAAATTTACAATGTTAGAAATGTTCAGTTGAAACTGGAACATTCCAAAAACTAAAGCGGCCATGACCTTCGAACATATGTTTTAACCAAACAGGATGAATAATAAAAAGAGAGGGAAACAAACGCTTTTGTAACGTTTAGACGTAAAATCAAGAAATTCGCCCCCCCCCCTTCTCCCTTTTTAAGGCCTACTAAAATACTTTGATAAACGCAGAAGATAGATTTCTTATGATTTCTTATCCTGAAGAGCGTGACATGTGACACTATATCTATGCATCAGTCAAGCAGAAGACAGTGAAAAAAATCCGTGGCCTGGAGTGGGAACAATGTCTCCGTTATCTTCATAATTAGATTTACATGATGGGAAGTGAAAGAAGATAAAATTGCAGCACTGTCATGAGAAGAATGAATCTTCGGTTACATTAACAGTTTATTTCTTTTTGAGCTCATTCGGAGGGGCCTGCTGAGTGGTATAGCGCTTGGCTTCCGAACCGGGCGTCACGGGTTGAAATCCTGGTAAAGACTGGGATTCTTAATTTCGGGAAGGGTACCTGACATTAGTTTTGGAAACGTAAAGGCGGTTGGTCGTTGTGCTGGCCACATGACACCCTCGTTAATCGTAGGCCACAGAAACAGATGACCATTACATCGATCTGCCCTATAGATCGCAAGGTCTGAAAGGGGAACTGTACTAGTTCATAGGGCGTGTGAATGGGGGATATCTGGATTCCGGAGATACTAATTATGGCAGTGATGCCTAGCTTACAGGCCTCTAGAATCTCCGGCACGTAAAAGGACCCCATATCTCAAATAGATCAGGGACTTTTCAATTCTAAACACGGCACTGAGGTTGGATAACTATTGACTTATGGGAAGTTGGAAACCTCTTTATGTAAATGCTCTCGTGTCGTTTTACGGTGTGAAGTTACGCTATCAATTGATGGAATGGGTGATTCAATGGTGAGATGAATGGTTTATGTATTAATAGTTACATAGCAAGTGACCTAGCTAGGGCGGGGGGCGGAGGTAACTCACCAGGTGACATCCGTCAGTGCTGACACCACAGTGAATAAATTTAACTTTTGCAAAAGAAAGCTACAAATATTTTTTTAAAATTTATTCCTACTTAATGTTCAAATAACAGAATGAACTGAACATTCCTATTAGTCATTGTGCAAACAAAAAAAGTGAAACAAAGGCCATTATGTAATCAAACCCACGACATTTTTGTTATTAGCGCTATGCTCGATCAACTTAGCTATCCAGCTGTCACAGCCCGCCTATACATGGGAGGTTACCCCTGCTGGATGTGAAAGTCGTTTAGAGGGTTGGATCCTTGGCGAGCAACTCCAAACCCTAGTTCAGTCTCTTGACGACTGGAACATCTTATGTAATAGTGGAGGATTAACATACTCTCCAAAGAGACACAACTCAGAACTTTATAGTTAATGAAACACTTTATTGACTATACACATTGTTTGCTAGTACGTTTGTGGATCATCAGATCAATGGAGCTCATTCACCAATCGTAAACAAACAACATTTAGCCACGTGGTGCTCTATATAATTTACGATCTCATGTTTAATTCATGATGGTTGTCACGTGACAGTTTTTTTCGTTGTTTTATCAATAAGATCACATGACTAAATGTTGTTTGTTTACGATTGGTGAATGAGGTCCATTCAACAAAAATACATCGTCCAACATGGACTATCTACGATAGGAAAAAACTTTTCTACTCTCAAAACTCTCCACTAACTCTCTCTCTAACTTTAGTCTGCGACTCTGACAATATCCGTACTCTCACTCTCTCGGAGCCCAGTCACCAACTAACTTAAAAATTCCTACATCTCATCTCTCCCTACACAAATTCACGTGGATCTGTTGATCACAATCTCACTATCTCGTGCAAGCCATAGTAGAGTAAAACTATACATTTATCCCTACCATTACAATAAGCAAACACAGTTTGTAACATCAGCCATACTTTTATTTGCGAAATTTGAGCTTGAAATACTTGTGCCTTTTACCTCGTTCCAACTTTTGACCTCCCTCCACATTTTATTGACAATAAAAATAAATAAATAAAAAGAAGTAAAAAAAAACAGGCATCTCAAATATTTTTTAATACTAATAAATGGACCGGCCTCTCCCTTCATATCCTGCTAAGAACCAATGCTGACCTTAAAAAGTGGAGGGTTTTGTTATGCGAGCTGTCACAGCACCTCTACGACTAAATTCAAAGAACAGATGATGATGATTATAAATAGAATACTTAGATACTGTCCTTGCGAACGCCGGTATAGGCAGTATAGAGAGACTTCTTTTGGTCCGACAGTCACGCTGGGTAGGGCACGTATCCCGTATGGGAGACGAACGTATGCCAAAGGCAGTCTTTTTTGGTGAGCTAAAAGGTGGTCTACGTAACAGAGGCGCCCCACGGAAACGCTTCAAAGACCAGCTGAAGGCGTCAACTTTCCTTGGCTGACATAGAAGAGAGCACCTGGTTGCATGCGCCTCAGAACGAGACAGCTGGAGGTCACTCACGAAGGCCGCGGGATACACATTTGAGACCAAAAGAAAATCCGCTGCCGAGGAAAAACGCAGACAACGATAAGAAAATCTAAATCGACCACCTGCGGACAATGGTTATGCTTGCCTTGGATGTGGCAAAATATGTAGGTCACAGCTAGGGCTGCGCAGCCACTTGAAATACTGCACACCTCACTAATCTTCGGACTCGAAGACAAGCCTTATTATTATTAGATACTTATATCTTAGTTCCTTATGTTCAAATATACGGGTAGACACTGAAAAAAAAAAGCAGCAGGACTATTGCCAAACGTCTTTTTACAAAACTTATATTTATATTAACTCACTCCGTCTGTTTGTCTGGAAGAATTATTTTACGATTTTCTCCCTTTTCCCATTCTCGAATCAAGTGGCACATTTGCACAATTGTTGTTAGTAATGTTGATCGAAGACAATACATGAATCAATTAAAAAATAATAACCAGTTAGTTTATCAATTAGTGATAAGTAATAAATTTTGTTTTATACTGAAAATGGATAGGCAAGCCTTGCAGTTTTGATAGATGTAGCAGTGATTGTGCAGTGCTTCCTCTAAGTAAATTTTTTTAAAGTATTTTTTTTATTAGTTTGCTTGTTTTGTTTTACAAAAGCTAGAGGCGCTTCAACATGTATCTCGATGAAAAAGATGAGACCTTAGATCCAAATGCTAATAAGAGGTCTCTCTCCATATCAAAACAACGTTATATTTGTGCCGAAACATTGCCGAAACAAAATATCAAAAGCGCAGACGCCAGGTGCCTTAGTTAATAGACAAGGGAACAAAAGATGTATTAGACTATGGTGAATATATTGTTTTTATACACCGGATAGAAAAAAAAGGGTGAAAGTGCTCTAGCGTCTGGTGACTACAGATGCTCAACTTGTGAACTTGTGACCGCAGCTGTGTATTAAGGATTGGCAAAGGGTGAACACTACCTATCGAGACGTAAAATGCCACAGATAAATCAGACAGTGTATTCTGAATAGGCCTACTGTTTCCCTAAGCATCTCTTTAAAGAATAATAAGCAAAACATGTTTCTGGTCGCGTAAACTTCGTACTGTGACCTAGGTGGTCCGTGTCGCCCGCCGCCATGAGAGAATTTGGGTCTAGGATGTAATACATTTTTAATTCTAATGAAACATTCGATAAATATTTGTAAAACAAAATTGTAATGGCAATTATGAGCATTATTAAAATTTCATAAACAACTAATGTTGTTTAAAATAGAATCGTTTACATTTCTCTGTTTTGTACCTATCTATCAATGTAGTAATTAGCTCTTGTATTGGGGTTCAACAACGACTTAAACACCGATCTTTTTTTTTTTCTTGAGCTATAAACTCACCTAACGACACATGTGTAGAGTTGCCGTAAGTCATACATAAGTGCTTGCTCTGTCATTGCTATGAAAAGATCTTCTGCGATGTTCTACACATTTACTAACACATCGTACGTTGTATTTGCATAAAAGCCTATATATACTTATTGGGCGCAATGGTTTCATGGAAAGAGTGAGAGTCTCGACCTTGAGTAACATGCCCCTATTTCATTCAATAAATGAATAAGTTTATAATAAAAACACATATGAACCAGAGTACGAAGCTAAGAGCATAGCCACCCGATGATAACAAATGTTGCAATCTTTCCAGTTTCTCCTCTCTCTCTGACTCTCTGTAGCTCACCTCCATCAAATGACTAACTAATATCTTCTTTAAATTTCCTTTTATTGAAAGTCGAGTCTTATGTTCGTTTCCGTGTTTGTCTTTTTTTTAAATAATTGTTTATTATTTATAATTTTATAAAACTCTCTGCTTAAAATCCATGATAGAAGTTTTCATTTAAAAATTAAAGAACATTGATATAAGCACGTTTCATTTTCCCAATTAATTTGTATTATTTTTTTTAAAAAGGGGGGGGGGTGCCATGTTTGACATTAATGTAGTACATGTTTTGGATGTTCCTCCAGAATTGAAAATAATTTACTTCCTAGTCCTAACCTCTCGCAGGACGATGGGGGATGGGAGCTAGCAGTGTATGAACCTGCGACCATCGACAAGTCCGAACAACAGTCTAGCGCGCATAGCGCGCGACCATGCAGCCATCCTACATGTATGCTAAGAATCGTTGTTTGTTTTTAAGCCAAGGATAAGAGGTCAGTTGGGGTCAACATTCCAAAGTCAGGACAGGACTGTATTTGACCAGTTGTTCTGCTACACATCCACACATACGAGTGTGTGTACACGTTGTTTTGTTTTATTTATTTTATTGTCACGTGACCAGGAGACCTGGTCCCAAAAGAGGCAGGATTGCCTGGGTACTTATCTTATGTTATATAATACAGGCGTTACTTCAACAAATAACATGATCACGTCCTACGCGTCATGCATTCAGTCATGCATATTAACCAATGACTTACATTCTGCCAAGTCACTGGTTATCCTGGCTAGCTTAGGCAACCCATTCCATGCTCTAATAGCGCTAGGGAAGAAGGAGCATTTATACAAATTTGTCCTAGCATATGGGACGAGGAATGTGCATTTATCTTTGGGTCATTCTGAGTATTTTATTAAATTTGTTTTTGTATTTGAAGATTATGGTTCAGTGTTTTATGTATAATTGCTGCTTTATTTTAGGGAGAAAGCATAGTAAAGTTCCTCTTTCAGACCCTGTAGTCTATGGGGCAGATGATGTAAAGGTCATCTGTTTCTGAGGCCTCCGGTTAACTAGGGTGTCGTGTAGCCAGCACAACAACCAACCGCCTTTACTTTTCCCCAACTAATGTAAGGTGCCCATTAGAGCTGGATGGACTCAGAGGCACACGAAAATTTCGAAATTTAAAATCCCAGCCTTCAGCTGGAATCGAACAAAAAGCAGTTATTTCCCTTTTACGAACGTTCGGCGTTACACAGTCATAAATAAATATATTTATAATGCCTAGTTTTTGTATTGATCGATTGGACCTGATATATTAGATTTCAGAACTGGCAAGAAGAACGAAAGGTCAACTTTGTAGGGGAGCTAATTAGTCGAGAGAAGTGAAGATGTTACTTATAAATGAGTACTCATTTTATTTTGGAAACTATAGAATCGTGTCGCTACAGGTAACTTTGGTGCATATATACTGCCCTACAGCTGAGATTCAATGTGGTAGAACAGGGGTTCTCAACCTGTGCATCGCGAAACCCTTGGGGGTCGATTGACAATTTGCCAGGGGTCACCAAAGACCATTGAAAAAATGGATTGTTATTGTCTATTCTTCAATTGCTGTGTGTGTGCGGGGGAGGGGTGGGGTCGCGGCTAAGTGGGGGATTGTAAAAAGGGGTCGCTGAGCATAAAAGGTTGAGAACCGCTGTGGTAGAATCTCCCACCATTTCCAGGGCTGTTAAGTTGCCACTTTGATCTGCCAAGAGATATCTGCTCTCCGTATCTAAAACAAAATTCGTAAAACCAAGTGTTATTTCTACAAGTTAGAGATGTATCTTCAACACAGAAAATATATACGTCTTACATATATCCATGTGTTAATCGACCAAAGTATGTGGGAGGAGACAGCCCAAGACCAAGGTCCCCCCCTCTCTCTCTCTCTCTTACACAATTTCAAGGGTTTTATTTTCTAATTCACTCAAATTTTGAAATTGCCTGTCTTAATTGGTACAAATACATTTGTTTTGTGTGTGTGTGAGAGTGTGTGAGTGTGTTTGTGTGTGTGTGAGTGTGTGTGAGTAGGTGTGAGTGAGTGTGTGTGAGTGTGTGTGAGTGAGTGTGTGTAAGTGAGTATGAGTGAGTGTGTGTGAGTGTGTGTGTGAGTGAGTGTGTGTGTGTGTGTGAGTGAGTGAGTGAGAGAGAGAGAGAGAGAGAGAGAGAGAGAGAGAGAGAGAGAGAGAGAGAGAGAGAGAGAGAGAGAGAGAGAGAGAGAACCTATTTGTGGATCCTTTCAAAGCGAGACATTGCCGATAATAATTCATTCTATAAAGGATTGCTTAGGCTGCTTTTCAAAATCATGCATTCTTTAATGCGTTGCATATATTGTTTTCTTTTAAAGAGCATTATATTCGTGTCTTTTCAGAATTAATATTCCCATGATCTTTTACTCCTTTTGTACCTCTACTGTCTTTTTTATTTATTTATTCCTAAATGGACCGATAGTTTCAGAATATAGTGACTCGAAACACAAAAGCCTTTGACGGTGGGCCGTTTTCAACTTTTCGTAAACTAATGATAATGATTATCACGATTGTATTTTGGAGAGATGTGCATTTTGTCCACAAATCATCTAACATACGCTGGATTCGGAAGTGCCTATAAATTTGTCAAACACACCTCTAGGACAAAATGAAGCAACTCAGTGTTGAATATTTTTCTTCAATTGATATAAAACTGAGTAACTTAAATGTAAGCCCTTACTTACAAGAATGGGTTCTAAACTTTTTAACCCAACGGCCCAGTATGTTAAAGTCAACAACACCAAATCCCCAACTCGAGTACTATGTACGGGTGCTCCACAAGGTTGTGTACTTTCTCCTGTACTATACACTCTTTACACTAATGACATAAGAAGCATCTATGACTCAATTTAAACTCATGAAATTCGCTGATGATACTGCCATAGTCAGTTTTATTTCAGGAGACGAAACTCAGTATCGAAACTCGATAGAAGAGTTTACAAACTGGTGCACCGACAACTTTCTAGAACTGAATGTAACAAAAACTAAAGAACTAATAGATTTTAGAAAGAAAAAAACAAACTATACGTGAACTGCAAATAAACATTACATCTATAGAACAAGTAAAGGCATATAAATATCTAGGCGTTATCATCAACAACAAGCTTTCATGGGAAGACCACCTTGGAACTCTGACAAAGAAAACAGCCCATCGACTCTTTTTTTCTATACAAACTCAATAGCTTTAAACTAAACAAGAAGATCCTTGAGACTTTTTACGGCGCGACTATACAAAATCTGCTAACATACGGAATAACTTGTTGGCAAGACAACGCCTCATCTAAACTGTTGCGACGTCTTGAAAACATCATTAAAAAAGCATCAAAAATTACACTCACAACATTACCACATTTTGAACAAAAGTGCCTAAGAAAAATCGAAAAAATCTTGGAAGACAACGGCCACCCGCTCCCTCAGAACTACGTCAGGTCCCTGCGAAGTGGGCGACTGCTGTCAATCAAAACAAGAACGGAGCGGTACAAAAACTCGTTCGTACCTCACTCGGTCCGGCGCCTTCGACACGGAGGTCACGCTCGGTCAGACTCTATCACCGCCCCTCATTGATCAGGGAACATGAAATGCACCACGATACCTGTGTGTAGTCGCTGAATGAACTCTTTATGTTGTCTGTTGTATTTATGTGTATTTTTCTGTTGTGTTGTCTTTATATGAGAAAAGAGTCCTTGTAATCACAACAAATTTCCGTAAGGATCAATAAAGCAGTCTTAGTCTTAGTCTTAAAATAAATAATCCTAAGTACAAGTCATTATACATTGACTTGAAATAGGCCTAAAACAGGTTAAGGCATTTCCTGGTGGCGACCCGTACATGATAAAATTTACGTTCGAGACTCTCTTAGAAGCTGGGGACCTAGAGGAGTGATGTAGGCTCCCGCAGTAGGTCCGTGAGAAAAAAGTTGGTCAGAAGTAAAACGCAAATAAGTTTCACTTTTCATTTTTACTAATTTAACGCTATGTTTAGAATCCAAGATTACAATGGGCCTAATGAAATTTTACTAAAACGAGTCCGTTGTCTTTGGTGTTTTTTTTTATAGTGTTGCCTACATAATTTTAAGCGTTGTATAAAGTTCTTTCTGGAGATAGAATTGAACACTCGGCGGGTTTCTGCTCAAGCCGGCAAGCGGTCTGATTTCGAGGCCGGGTCCCGGCGCTCAGCGTATTGTGGTGTTAACAGCTTCAGAAATTCTTTCTCCTAGTTTTTACACTTTTTTTTTCGTAATAAGAAGAAAGAATATAAAAAAAGGTCAATATTAATGAGTTTTCTTTTACAACGCACTATTCATCTCAGGAAAACAAAATAATCTAGTAATAAAGAGGCAGCCATGGTTAATAGTATTATTCGAGGAACATTCTAGGTAAAAAGTAGGTATATATAGCACACGGACGTCTGTAATGGGCGTGATGTTTTTAAAGATCATCTTCGTGCTAAGTAAGACATCTCTGTCGCGGAACATTTTTAAATATTATAAATAGATATATATAAAGTAGTGAGGGGCGAGTCGATTGTTGCTGAAATTATCCTATTGGATAAACTGGCTTCTAGAAAAGAATTCATTTTAAATTGTATACAGTTTTCATGTTGTGTGGAAATCCTTTCGTCATGCCGATTCTTGAGGTCCCCAGATACAGTATGAGAAACATTGAGTTAAGTGCTATGTGAACTAATAGAGCGTGACTAGTCACCTTTTTTTTTTTTTTTTAGAGTTTAATGAAAAACAACAGTTAGTTTCTAAATACTAGCCACGCAAGTGAAACTCATAGGCCTATACTAAAATCTTAAGCTATAGCACATGATAATAAAAAAAACACGACCCAAAATACAGGTGTCAACATAGCGACTTGAATTGAAACATTTGATCGTATAGGATCATCATACACATGCGCATAAACACAAATACACACACACACACACACCGATACGAACACATGAAATTTATTTCCTATGAACATATTCAAGTTTTGGTTTTGTGATGAAATAAGAGAAGCAGTACAGAAATTAATAATTGAAGAGACCAAGCACTACACGTGCCCTAGACTGTTGAACCGTTGGGATACCACACATGATCTGTCGACCATCTTTTTCCATTCCTCTCTATCTTTTGCCTTGGCTAGAATCTCTTTCAATTACAGGCCCGACCATTCATTTACCTTGTCCTCACAGAGTCCCATCGCTTTATCTATCTGCCTCTTCTTCTTTATTCTAATGCTGTTTAATGAAGGAAGATCTTTGCAAGAAATGAGGCCTTGTGATTTGGCCATAAAGTTATAGTTTGAGGTTTTTGACAGTTGTTAGCAGGTCGTTTTGGGGTCCAATCTCCGTTGTGATGTTAATTCTTATCTGTTCCTTTGTGATGCTGACTTTGTATGGGATGTCTAGGATCCTCATATATTAAATATATATCATGTAAATTTCATTGCTAGAATCTTTCTCTCTAGTTCCACAGTCATCGTCCAAGATTCACACACATAAGAATGTGGCAGTGACCAGAGAGCGCATCGGTCTGAATTTAGTGTCGAGGGTTATTCCTTTGTCTTTTCAAGTTGTTTCAATTTTTTGCAGGTGCAGCTGTCATTTTTCTCCACAATCTTATCTCCACATTTCTTCACATTCCCACATTAACTTTCTTATCTTCACAATTGCATCTCCACATTATTATATTCACATTCTCATATTAACATTCTTATCTCCACATTTTCATCTCTACATTCTCATCTTCACATTCTTCTTTCTATATTCGGTGTTTTAGTTTGTAATACATCAAATACAATGTGATTGAAAAGTTATTGACTTTTAATTTAATGTATTAAATGAACAAAATAAATAAGTATTTTAAAACATCAAAAATCATGCAATGCAACGCGCATTCCGTTCAAACTCTTTCTGCATCCACACTTTGGAAAAACTGTGTTAGAAGAGACAATTAGCTGGCCGAGTCTAGATGAAAAACATTGAGGACTGAGGGAGCAATGTGTATGGCCATTTCAAAAAGTGTAACAATTACAAAATTATTTTAAACAAGGCTACAAAGACAGTTGGTATGGAAACACAAACTCAAAATCAGCACCCGAAGTGGTCTACCCAGGCAGGTAAAAAGGCAGATTTCAATATTTTCAGAAAGAATATCAGAATAAAATTCTATCAAAAGCTAATGACAGAGAAGATTGGAAAAAGAAAGTTGACAGATCCTGTGTGGTGCCCCGACGGTCCAGCAGACCAAGGAATAGGTGAAAGTAAAGGTGAAGCTAAATGTGAACGTGGACGGACAGACAAACCACATAAAACTAATAGCGTCGTTTCCCTTTTCTGGGGCCGCTAAAAAAAAGGGAGAAGACGTTGACCTTAATACCCTGTAGACTAGACATGTGTTATTGTCACGTGATTTAACCTGTGCTAAACGAGGGAAATAAGGAAGATGATGACATGGACCTAATTTATGTTGGAGTGGGAAAGTATCACATATCAAGAAAAAGAAAAAAAATATCACTTTAAAAAAATAAAGCTTATATTTAGAATAATTGTATCAATTGTTTTGTATTAGTTATGTAATCCAACTTGTAATAGATCTAGATTTTTCTAGACTTAATATTAATAGGAAAAACAGTGACTTGGCAGAATTTAAGTCATGCATGACTAAATGCATGACGCGTAGGACGTAATCATCTTCTTTTTTGAAGTAACGTCTGTATTATATAAGATAAGAAGATAATAATAATTGTGTGCGATTGGAAACATATGTGAGAAATAAAAAGTTTTCAAAACATTTTACCAGGCAGACAGAGTGAGTTGATATAAGCTTTAAAAAAAAAGTTGACCTCCCATCTTTTAACAAAGACATCGAAGTGGCTATACATTTTTTTATCAACATTTGGTGCACTTGGTGATGGTCTTGGTACCCTCACTGACAGCGTGCTCGGCCAACTCACCAGAAAGAAGGAGACGGGCGGCAGCCTGAATCTCAGAGAAGTGATGGTGATGCGTTTGTTGTAGTGAGCTAAACTGTTAGCTTCAGTGGTGGTGATGTGTTTGTTGTAGTGAGCTCAACTGTTAGCTTCAGTGGTGGTGATGTGTTTGTTGTAGTGAGCTCAACTGTTAGCTTCAGTGGTGGTGATGTGTTTGTTGTAGTGAGCTCAACTGTTAGCTTCAGTGGTGGTGATGTGCTTGTTGTAGTGAGCTAAACTGTTAGCCTCAGTGGTGGTGATGTGTTTATTGTAGTGAGCTAAACTGTTAGCTTCAGTGGTGGTGATGTGTTTGTTGTAGTGAGCTAAACTGTTAGCTTCAGTGGTGGTGATGTGTTTGTTGTAGTGAGCTAAACTGTTAGCTTCAGTGGTGGTGATGTGTTTGTTGTAGTGAGCTAAACTGTTAGCTTCAGTGGTGGTGATGTGTTTGTTGTAGTGAGCTAAACTGTTAGCTTCAGTGGTGGTGATGTGTTTGTTGTAGTGAGCTCAACTGTTAGCTTCAGTGGTGGTGATGTGTTTGTTGTAGTGAGCTCAACTGTTAGCTTCAGTGGTGGTGATGTGTTTGTTGTAGTGAGCTCAACTGTTAGCTTCAGTGGTGGTGATGTGTTTGTTGTAGTGAGCTCAACTGTTAGCTTCAGTGGTGGTGATGTGTTTGTTGTAGTGAGCTCAACTGTTAGCTTCAGTGGTGGTGATGTGTTTGTTGTAGTGAGCTAAACTGTTAGCTTCAGTGGTGGTGATGTGTTTGTTGTAGTGAGCTCAACTGTTAGCTTCAGTGGTGGTGATGTGTTTGTTGTAGTGAGCTCAACTGTTAGCTTCAGTGGTGGTGATGTGTTTGTTGTAGTGAGCTCAACTGTTAGCTTCAGTGGTGGTGATGTGTTTGTTGTAGTGAGCTCAACTGTTAGCTTCAGTGGTGGTGATGTGCTTGTTGTAGTGAGCTAAACTGTTAGCTTCAGTGGTGGTGATGTGTTTGTTGTAGTGAGCTCAACTGTTAGCTTCAGTGGTGGTGATGTGTTTGTTGTAGTGAGCTCAACTGTTAGCTTCAGTGGTGGGGATGTGTTTGTTGTAGTGAGCTAAACTGTTAGCTTCAGTGGTGGTGATGTGTTTGTTGTAGTGAGCTCAACTGTTAGCTTCAGTGGTGGTGATGTGTTTGTTGTAGTGAGCTCAACTGTTAGCTTCAGTGGTGGTGATGTGTTTGTTGTAGTGAGCTCAACTGTTAGCTTCAGTGGTGGTGATGTGTTTGTTGTAGTGAGCTCAACTGTTAGATTCAGTGGTGGTGATGTGTTTGTTGTAGTGAGCTCAACTGTTAGCTTCAGTGGTGGTGATGTGTTTGTTGTAGTGAGCTAAACTGTTAGCTTCAGTGGTGGTGATGTGTTTGTTGTAGTGAGCTCAACTGTTAGCTTCAGCGGTGGTGATGTGTTTGTTGTAGTGAGCTCAACTGTTAGCTTCAGTGGTGGTGATGTGTTTGTTGTAGTGAGCTCAACTGTTAGCTTCAGTGGTGGTGATGTGTTTGTTGTAGTGAGCTAAACTGTTAGCTTCAGTGGTGGTGATGTGTTTGTTGTAGTGAGCTCAACTGTTAGCTTCAGTGGTGGTGATGTGTTTGTTGTAGTGAGCTCAACTGTTAGCTTCAGTGGTGGTGATGTGTTTGTTGTAGTGAGCTCAACTGTTAGCTTCAGTGGCGGTGATGTGTTTGTTGTAGTGAGCTCAACTGTTAGCTTCAGTGGTGGTGCGCCCAAAGAGTTCATTGGGTTCATGATAGAGATATGGCTTTTGAGGAGATACCTAGTGTCACAGTGCTCTTGTTTCCAAACTTTGGAAATGTAGATGCTATAGCTTTCATAAGCTTTCCTTTTCTTTTACCACCGGTGCGTAAAACTCTAACCTTGCCGACTTTAATTCTTCGCTCCACTTGACGATACTTTAAGTGACCTAGTTTTCAATCTGTGCGTGACAAAATTGAGAGTGACGGACGAAGAGGTCCCTTGCGTGGAAATCGGGCGAGCATGCCACAGAAAACGAACGCGTCGAACCAATAGGAGTGCTGCTTTTTTACACTATTAATATATATAGATCAAAGCTCCTCGAAAGAACATACACTTTATAAACCAGGTTGACACAAAATGAGTTAGTGTTGCTCCCATATGGTCTGCCTAGTGCGAACTACAAACCGTCATGGGCATATAAATGGGATGTTTCGTAGCACGCTTTACATTTATTATCGTTTATATGATTGATCCCTGAAAATTTCTTCTCATAATTAGCATGGAGGGTTTTATTTTTTTTTTAAATAAGACTTTAAAAAAAATTCCTATTTCAGACCTTGCTTAAGAAAATTGATGTCAGCTGGGTGGACTCACCAGGATTCGAACCCCGGATCCGGTTCGGAAGCCAAGCGCTTTACCACTCAGTCACCACGCCTCCAAAATAAGACTTAAATCAAAATTATTTTTTAGATACTAAGTAGATTTCAAATTATATATATTGATATTGGGGCGATGTGGCTGATTATTTAAAGAAAAATTACGATGGTTTTTCAAATTATGGCTATTGACATATTTAAATTCTGCGTAAAAGTTGTGATAGTAAACATTTTTTGTTGATTCGCTACTCGACCGGCGGCGTAGTATACGCCGCTATTTTGCAGGGTCGGCTTTAGGTGACCGCAGTGGGCTCCGCACTTTTGCGACAGCAGGGCGCCCCGCAATTTCATAGGACCCGCGCCAATTCTAGCTTTACGTTGTGACGTTGGGAGTTTTGATACTACTCTGAACCTTGATTCTTCATCGTCGGTGAACATTCGACCTGGCTAGAAGATACTAATGTTACCTTGAACAGTTTACAGAATCTTTGTCTTGAAATGGAATATTGATGAGGTCAATACTATTTCTATACAATACTATTTAAGTATTTAAATTGAACTATGCAAACGCGACATGAAGCTCTTAAAAATCGACACTAGCAGCTGGGGAAAAGTAGCAATGGATAGATCTACATGGAGAGAGAGCATAAAGGAAGGGTCTCGGATTGCAGATGCCATACACTACAGAAGCAGAAAGAAGGGTGATAATGCAACTGCGCCTGGTGATCACATATGCCCAACCTGCGATTGCAGCTGTGTATCAAGGATTGGCCTCTTAAGTCACACAAGAAGTTGAAAAGGGAAAAGATCGTCTCTCGAGACGTAAAATGCCACAGATTTAATTTGAACTATATCTATCTATATATATATATATATATTTATATTCATTTATTATTATCATTAATCACATGTCATTTTCATTGTATAAATATTGTTATAAACCTGGTGGTGAGACAGATGGGGGTAGTGCTGTGTGTGTTTTGGACTACGCAAATCGCCCCAGGCCAGCGCTAGACGAGCGGTCAACCGTGAAGAAAAACAGTACACGCCAGTTCGGCAAAGACCCGTGTTGTAAATAATACGCACACAAGTCACGGCGATTGTGATCAACCAGAGGTCAAGCGATGTTCCATCCAATTCTAGAAGGCCTATGGACCCTATATAAGTGCGAGTGTGTTAAGAGTCACGTTACCTCGCAATGTGACCAGTACGAGGCGAAGTCAGAAACAATCACCACACTGGAAATTCAACAACTCACTGTTAACAGACACAAATTACCTTAAAAACATAACAACTTTAATACAAAACACTTTCGACACAACGGACCCAAACACTAACACAGAAGACCTTTGGGAACTACTTAAATGAAGCATAAAACAACAAACAATAATAATAGCCACTCAAAACAACAAGCAGCGCACACAACAAGAAAAACATCTGAAAAGAAAAACTCCAAACACTACAAGAAGACTCAATCGACATCGAGACAACACAACAAGAACTACAAACACTATTAGACTATAAATACACAGGGGCACAAAAAAGATGCAGACAAAGAACCATAACAGAAGGGCCAAACAAAGCCTTCCTAACCATAGAACAGAACATACAAAGAAAACGCACCATAGATAAAATAACAGACACACTAGGCAACACACAAGAAGACAATACAAATATAGCTGAGGCATTCAAACACTTCCAACGCATTTACACGAAAGAAAAAACAGACGCAGAGGCACAAAATGAAACACTAAAATTTTGCAAACAACTAAAAGAAGAAGACAAAACCGCAACAGACACACTACTAACACTACACGACATAGAGAAAGCAGTCAACAGCCTTCAAAACGATAAAACATCCGGACCAGACGGCCTAACAGCGGAATTCTACAAAGCCATTCTGCCCCTTATAGGCCCTTTCCTTTTAACAATGTTTAGTAATGCACAAGACATTGGCAAACTTCCGCATCTCTTCAGTGAGGCTTACATCACTGTGCTAGAGAAAGACAAAAACAACCCAACATTAATAAACAACTACAGACCCATCTCGCTTCTCAACACAGACTACAAAATCCTAGCCAAAACACTAGCAAACAAACTACAACCACACCTCCACTCGTTATTACACCCAAACCAACATTGCAGCACACCAGGAAGAAACATAGATACAATGAACCACCGCATACGCGACATCAGAACATACGCAGACATAAAAAACAGACAACTAGCGCGTCTGACCATCGATCAGGAGAAGGCATTCGATAGAGTAGACCACAACTTCCTATTCAAAATTCTTGAAAGGAACAACATAGGAGACAAAATAATAAAGTGGATTAGGCTATTGTACGCTGACCCACAGAGCAGCGTACTAGTGAACCACACCTTGTCTAACCCATTCCCTGTGGAGCGATCAGTTAGACAGGGCTGCCTTCTCTCCCCCACACTATACACATTATGTATAGAACCTCTCCTACAAAAGATTAGGGAGGACACAACAATAAAAGGCCTAGCAGTCCCGGGCGACCAAACCACCATCAAAATACAAGCATACGCAGACGACACCACTTTCCTCATAACACACACAAACGACATAACAAACATAATACAACATTTTAAAAAATACGGCCATGCCAGTGGTTCCAAAATAAATTTAGGGAAATCCGCCATAATGGGAGTAGGCAAATGGAAACACAGAAAAGATTTACCCGAAGGCCTACAAAGCGGAAAGACTCTAAAGATATGCGGAATCACGTGAACGCCAAAACCCTGCATACCACGTGAAACATGGGACACACTCATCATCCAAAGAGCACAAAAGACACTAGATAAATACAAACACATAGGTATGACAATCTTTGGTAGAGCCCACATATACAACACACTAATACTCCCCAAAGTCATCTATCAAGCAACCACAACAGAACCCCCACCACAGTTCATACAAACACTAAACAAAATCACTGGCAGCTTTATTTTTAAGAACACAATAGCAAACGTAAAACATACAACACTAATACAACACAAAATTAATTATAAACAATTACACCTCACAAATGATTTTTTAAAATGATTGACACCTTTTAAGATAGTATCATACTCTCTTATAAAAAGAATTGCTTTTTTTTTTACATTTTTATGATCACTGACATAGACTTGCAGTGGAACAACATGATTGTAATAACCTTATTTAGAATGTAATAACCTTATTTAGAACACTAAGGTATTTTACACACGAATGATAAAACAGTTCATAACGATACAGTACACACACACACAAGCTGACCTATTCTATGACTGTGCAGCTGAAAGAGTCAACCTTGCCTGGTGTTGGTAATGTAGCATTATATAATCAGTATTTATCATGGAAAATTTCCCTTAATTTTTTTTTCACACAAAAAAGTGTAATTGTTTCTGTTGATGATAAGTGATACTTTAAATAGTAATATCTTCTTTGTTTTTGAAGACTTTTATTATGTTCTAGGAAAGTTGCAAACAACTGATTGATGGCTTTAAGCCCTACTGAACTACACAACTGCATAGCAAATGTAAATGTTTTTATTGCAACTGACAGTCATATGGTTAGATTTGTAAATGTTTTATAATGTGGTTGGTTAATAGTCTTCAAAACAGAGATTTCCTACTTTGTATTTTAAGAGTCCTAATTTAGTATTTGAATGTACTAATTTGGAATAATTAATGTGATACAAAATAAACACCCATACTCATTCTTTTCACTGCAAGCAATATTTTTTTTTTCACATTTTTTTGTGTATAGGGCATCTTTCATGCTTATAACAAGCTCAGTGCATTAAGATCTAATCTCTTTTAGTGGAAACATGGTGGAAAAAGGGTTTCCTTTATGCCTTTAGATGTTTAACAAACACAACTGAGCTGTAGCAAGGTTTGAAGCTCAAGCCCTTTCTATAGATAGCAAAGTGGTTTTATCCCAATAAGTTACACATCCCACTTTTTTAAACATATTATTTTTATTTTATTAATCACCCCATACAAATAAATATGCTGATAGCTGATAATGAATGTCTTTGTGTCTTTCTCTACACTCAAAGATTTAGCACTTCAAATGTATGTATGCAGACATGAAAGAATGCTGAGTGTAAAGTAGTAGTGAATGAAATGTTAATAATCAATAAAAGAAATTATTAACAAATATAAAGTTGTAGTAATATAAAAATAACTTCAAGTTTACATCCATCACCTTTTTCTAGTATCCTCGTGAAATAATATTTTGTTGATCAGCCACATAAATCAACCTTGCAATATAACAATTTATTCTTAGGTCCACTAAATCCAAACTTGTTACACTCCATTTTGAGGTCAGAACCTCATGTATTTTAAGACTGTTTTTATTTGGTAGATGTTATGGTGTGTGTGTTTATATAGGTGATGGTGGGAAGAGATTAGCGATTGGTTGTGAATGATGCAACATAGGTGGTGTTGCCATCCTTTGGTGTTAGTTAGGGGAGATGGCTCCAGAACATGAGACTGAAAGATTGTGCTACTGTAGTGAGCTAGTTTTTTTTTAAAGATATTATTACTAAAGTCTACTAAATTTATTTCATTTGATCACAAGTTATTTTGTCTATATTAGAAATAAAGTTATATTTAGTTTTGTTCACAAAAGTTATTCAAGTTATTTGAAGTTTTATTAGTTAAGATATATTACTCCTACAATGGTTTAGTTGTCTACCAGCAGTATGGTGCTACCAGTCAACAACCAGTAATAACAGTAGGAACATCTTTAATTTAATATAACATTAGCATATGTAACCATGGCGCAGATGATGTAAAGGTCACTCAATTTTATGTCAGATAATTAAGGAGAGTGTTATGTGACAAGCGCAACTTCCTTTGCTTTCTTCAGCTAAATTCTAAAGTCAAGTAGACATTAAAATTTGATGAAATAAAGATCAATTCCAAAATCCTGAAATTAAAAAATCACACTCTTGGTTCACAGTAAAGTTAACCTTTCAAACTTTGCAATCTATGGGGCAGACAATGTAAAGGTCATCTGATTTTGTGGCCCACGGTTAACGAGGGTGTCATGTAACCAGCACAACAACCAAGTACCTTTACTTTTCCCAAACTAATGTCAGGTACCCATTAGAGCTGGGTAGACTAAGGGGCACCCAAAAAATCCTGAAATTCAAAATCCCAGAGCTCCCTGATTTGGAAACCACTGCGCAGTTCATCTCATGTATTGGTCTAGTCATCTGAACACTCCAACATAACAATGAGAAAGAAGAAGAAGAATAAAAAATCCCAGTCTTCACAGAGATTTGAACCCAGGACCACAGGTTCAGAAGCCGAGCACTTAACCACTCAGCCACTGCGCCCCCATCAGTAATATGTGTTTGCAGTTATTTTTTTAAAAAAAGGAATTCAATTACTTACTTTCTACAGCATCTACTTCATCAAAGACAAGCTTTTTTAGCTATAGCCATTTCGAAAAATTCTCTGATCATTCTGGCACCCTGAAAGTATTACATAAAGAAGTAAAAAGTAAAGGTACCCATTTCGGATCTTGCATATTTTGGACACAGATGATGTCTATGGCCATTGGTTAATGAGTCATGTTGCCAGCGCAAAGACCAACTGTCTTTACTTCCCCAGCAAAAGTACCCATTAGAGTTTGGTATATTCAGGGGCATCTTAAAAAATCCTGATCTTCAAATCTTAATTTTCACCAGGATTGGAACTCTAGACCTGTTGCTTGTTGCCATGTGCTTTACTACTCATACTACAGCCCATACAAGAATAAGCTAGTCAAAATTTAATAAATACCAACATTTTTTACAAACAAAAATAAAATAGAATTGAATGCATATCATGAAAACTGATTTGACATGGCAGTTGATTTTTGTGCTGGCCACGATACCCTCATTTATCATGGACTACAGAAACTGATGACCTTAACATCATCTGCTCTATAGACACATGATCTGAAAAGGGAACTACTTTACTTTTTACTTTAATCTATGGGGTGTGGTGGTAAAGAGAGTGTAAAACAGACTAAGAACAGATCAACAATGTCAAATTAAGAGAGGCTGTAAAAACATATAGTCTTTTTTCAAGAATTCTTTCATTAAATTTTGAAAATACAGACATAATTCTGACAGTAGTTAGCAGCCTTGTTTACAACATAAATACAATGTGACATCACAAGCAATGAAGAGTCACATCTAGAATAATGTTATATATCTGTGTATTTTCCCAATACCTTCCTCTATGTTCATAGTGTAAAGTAGTCATTAAATGAATAAGACACCGGTCCCAAAAACCACTATAGGGCCCTATATAGAGAAAAAACTATTAGGAGAGCTACCAGATCTGAAAACCATTGCACAGTTCATCGTAGGTATGGGGTTACTTGTCTGAAACCTCCAACATATAAATGAGAACAGAGAAGTCATTGAATGTACAATTATAACTTTTTTTTTCACTGAAACTACCAGATGAAAAACTTAATAAAGAGTCTAGCTATGCTAAAGAAACTCAGGCTTTTCTTCCACCTGAAATACACAAAATCAACTTGAATATAAACTATAACAGATATTTTCACATTACTATCTGTAATAGACAAACATCATAATCATTGTAATAAGGACATCCCTCAGCATTTTGTTTTTCTCTGCTGCCTTTGTTCTAAACAGCTTACTTTATGAATATGGATGTGTGGCTAAATGGCATAAACCACTAGGCTACCTATTAAGGGGACCTGATTTAAAAACCCAACTCAATCTGGGTTGTGTTTGCTGAGCATCTAAAGGCAGCTCAAAAAGGTCCTCCTCACACAGATCCACAAAAAAGCAAAAAAGATTAGACCATAGCCCCCTGAGCATGCAATAAGCATGAACAATGTGCTACACAAAAGCAATTTTTAAAAAGTTATGACCTGCTTTCTTCATTAATGAAGTATGTATTAAGCAAAGGAAAAAAACAAAACTTTATTAGAATTAGTTCAAGATAAATATTTTCTGCACTATGTAACAACTTTTTTTCTATTATTGTTGTAATGAAAAGATTTTTTAAAATTTATGTTAAAACACAAATGTATAGAACATGGGAGGACACCTGGTGTATCCAAGCAATCATTATCTTCAAGAAATTGATGTGAAAAAAAATATCAAAAGATATAAATAGAACTCCATTTAAGTTTATATACAATTCATGATAGTTTAGAACATAATATTAAAAACAATTTATTCTTTGGCATCTAGCCAGTTTTTTGTTGCTGATCTGTTCTTCTCAATTTTTCTGCACTACTAAACAAAATGTTGGTTATCCAAGATGTTACATGCCCATAATAGTGTGAAAGTGAAATGGTACAAATGTGTGTTGAAATAGGAAAGATAAGAGATGGATCAAAAAATGGAGTAATGTAAACGAGATGTAACATATTATTATTTGTTGAACAAGATTAAAATTCTATTGATGGCTCTATTTGGTGTATACTTAAGAGTCTCAGATGCTCGTAACAATAGTTTTTGATGTGATGGGGGTCTGACTGGATAACTTGTAGAACTTAGCTTTAAAGAGTTGACAGGCTACACAAAGTGAAATAAGGACTGTCTGGATAACTTGTAGAAGAAATACACTCTATAGAATGAATCAACTAGTTTATAATCTCTAATCAGGATATGTGGAGTCCCTTGGTAGCGGTCACTATAGGACATGTATCAATAATTATGTGAATGGGTAAAATCCAGAATCTAAGCCACTATAAATGAATACTTGCCCAGTACAGTGTGGCACAGATGTAATGATTATTGTTTGTTTTTTTACATGTTTGGAATGTTCCTTCAAATTTGTAGATTATTACATCCTAGCCCAAAACTCCAGAAGTCTGGTGGGGGATGTCATTGGGCAGGGTTCAACCCTGTGACCCATCAAACTACCTTCTAGAGTGCAAACCACATGCTGGCAGGATCTTTAAAACTTTTTTTACTTTATTTAATTACTATATTAGGGATACTTTATTAAATCAGGTTAACATAATTATCTACTTTGTCAACCTTTCTTGTAATTGTCTTAGTCTATTTAGCAAGCTTTAACCCTGTGTGTTTCATTAAAATGTTTCTTAGTGTAATTAAAGCTATTATTAACCTCATTTAGCCAACTTTAAAATCAGCATTATATAATCATGTTTGATGAACAGCTGTGCTTTTTGTTTATAATACTATTTTAGTTCCATGATAAGAAAGTGAAGAAAAGAAAGGCATTTAAAACTCACTAATTTCAAAGCATAAATTTTACAGTGTTTTTTTTTATAAACATTAAAATTAATTCATTCTGGTATTTTTCTATCACATTCATAAAATTACATAGTTTTTTTAATACAATCAACCATCCACATGTACAAACTAGATATGGGAATTGAACCTAACTTTTATAAAGATAAGGATAAAGATAGGGAAGAAAGAGCTGCAGAAAGAGCTCATCAGAAAGAACTAAAAGAACTAGAGACTAAACAAAAATAGTTAGAGGCAAAACAAAAAGAAAGTCAGGACAAAGTAGAGTTGGCTAAATTAGAAGCAGCAAAAATCAACCCCAACATTATGACCCAGCAAACCAGTAACAAACCATTTATCTCCAAATGTCATAAATTTAACATTAAGGAGGAAACATTAGAAAATTACCTAGTTCAGTTTGAACATATCTCATCTACTTACAATCTAAACAATGAGGATATGGCAAAACATCTGCTAGCAAATTTATCAGGAGAACCCCTAAACATAATAAGCACACTCACAACTGAACAAAAGAAAGATTACATAGCTGTTAAAACTAGACTCTTGGAACATTTCGGGAAAAGCGAAGACTATTATAGAAAACTCTTTAAAACTAAACAAGGATGGAGACTTCAACAGAATCATTTTTGACATGAAGGCAAATATGCTTCAATGGTTAGAGCTAGCTAAATGTGATATAAAAGATCCTATTCAAATTTTAGACATGATCCTCATTGACAATGTACTATCTAATGTCACAGATTTAGTGTTCACTTTTCTTAAAGAAAAGAAAGTAAAGACAGAAACTGATCTCATTACTAATTTAAACCTTTTTAAAGATAGCCATCCTGGGCACACTATGGACAAAAGAGAGCTACATCAATTGGCCGCCACAGTTAATACAGCTAACAAAAGCAATAGTAATGATAGATTTAAATTTTCTAATTCAAAAACTTGCTTTAATTGTGGGAAGAAGGGCCATGTTAAAAGCCAATGCAGACAAACTAGCACTAGCAACTTCAGATATAGAAGTTACACCAATTACCACAACCCTAGCAACTACAATCAAAATAATTACAACATAGTAACTATAGCAACCAATATAGAAACTACAGATCCAACCAGAGTGCAAGCCCTAGAGAAAGAAGGAGCCTTAGGAATAACAACTCCTATTACAATAACTATAATACTAATAGACAATCAAGGAGGGACACATACAACCATCAGTCCAACTACAACAACTATCAAAACAGGAATAGAAATAGAGGCAATACCAATAACAATACACAAAGAGAAGAGAATGTAGCCTACTTACAAACAGACATTTCTAAGGTAAATGTTTTTCCCTCATATGTAAACTCAGTAGAAATTAAAGCAATGAGAGATACTGGTGCAACAACATCAATAGTAAGATCCAATCTAGTCAAACCAGAACAATATTTAGAAGAAACTGTTAAGGTCATTTATGCCAACATACAAAAATTTGATATATGTAAAACGGCCAAGGTCTGGATTGAATCTCCCTGGATCACAGGCGAGATAAAAGTAGTAGTAATGGATACACCCGCCCAAGACCTCATAATAGGGAACTCACATGGTGTCAAAGACTTAACAATAACTCAGCTAGATTCATGGATAAAAAACAGACAAAGAAATTGGTATCTAGACCAACATCATATATCAGCTGTTCAAACTAGATCACACAAAAATATAGTGCCAGAAATTGAATTACCAAATACTTTGTTCAATGAAATAGGAACCACCAGACAAGAATTAATCAAAATGCAAAACAGTGACCCTATAATACAAGATTTGTTAAATAAAGACTATAACAAAATAAATTTAAACAACCATCATCTTTTAGCCAACAACCTAGCCATTAGATGTAACAGAAACAAAGATAGCACAAGAATTCAAATTATAATTCCAGAAAGTCTACAACCCAAAATATTGAAAATGGCCCATGATGACCCAACAGCAGGCCACTTTGGAAAAAAGAAAACATATGCTAAAATCTCACAAAAATTCTTTTGGCCTAAGATGAAGACTCAAATTTAAGACTATATAGATTCCTGTGCAGAATGTACTAAACAAAAACTCATACTCACGGCACCTCTACAAAAATCAGATAAAGCCCATTGTTTCTGGGACAAGATAGCCATTGATATTATGGGCCCATTAAATACAAGTACCAAGGGAAATAAATATATATTAGGGATCATAGACATAGCAACCAGGTGGGCAGAAGCTTTTCCTCTTAGGGATATTAGGGCAGAAGATATATGCACCTCACTAAGAACAATATTCCTAAAGTTCGGATTCCCAAACAAAATCTTATCAGATAATGCATCTAACTTTAGATCAAACTTAAATAAAGCTTTCGCAGCTATGACTAACATAAAACTAGTGCATAGTACAGTTTATTCACCACAGTCAAACGGTGTGATTGAGAGATGGAACAAGACAATCAAAGAGATAATCTATAAATTAGAAACAGAAGCAATGAATACTTGGAATCAGACTTTAAATTATGCTATCTTTGCTTACAACACTACTACTCATGAAACAACAAAATTCAGTCCATATGAATTAGTTTTTGATAGAAAACCTAAAGGACCACTAGAACTATGGGCTGATAATATGTTAGAGCTAGAGAACTATGAAGAATACCATCCATGGATAACACAAACAAAACAAAATTTAAGACAGGGAATAAAATTAGCTGATATAAACATGGATAAAAACTTAAAGAGACATAGAGATATAAAAAATAAGAACAGAAAATTAAGGACATTGAACATAGGAGACCAAGTGTTTGTAAAAATAGAAAATAAGTATAGTAAAAACAAAAATGAAGGCCCATATGACATAGTAGGAAAAATAAATAACAAAGTGTACAAAGTAGACAGAAATGGCAAGGAATGTAAGCTGAGCATAGATAAATAAGTAAAATTTCCCAAAAGAAAAGTTGAAGAGATAGAAGTTATTGATAGGGATACAGATTCAATAGTAACTATGCAAGAATATGCTGCAAATACTATATCCATTCATACTACCACCCAAGACTCCAGTAATGATAGAACTAATATAGATAACTTGATAGAAAAATACAATGATGTCATTACATTGAAACTAGGCTGCACTGATCTAATTCAGCATTCAATACATTTAAATAAGACACTACCATCTAAAACAAAGGCATATAACATCCCAAAGGCCTATGAGGAATTAGTAAAAGTAGAACTAAAGAAATTACTAAGTGAAAACAAGATAGAAAAATCAGATGTTTGTTCTTACGCATCACCTATGGTGATTGTCAAAAAAAAAGATAACAGTGTGAGAATCTGTTGTGACTATAGAGAGCTAAACAATTGTACTATCATAGATCCTGAACCTCTACCTGATACAGAAACTATAATTAATATGCTAAGCAGAGCCTCACTATTTACCACCATGGATCTAAATAGAGGATTTTGGCAAATAAAAATGGAAGAAAAGTCTAAACAATATACTGCTTTCAAATGTATACTACCCGGGTTTGAAGGGATATATGTATGGAATGTCATGCCATTTGGATTAGTTAATAGCACAGCCACATTTCAAAAATGTATGAGCAAACTATTAGCAGGCATTGACAATGTAATCTCATATGTTGTTGACATTTGTGTTTTCACTAAATCAGAAAAGGAACATCTAGACACACTAGAACAAATTTTTGCTAGTTTAAAACAACATAGAATGACAATTGCTCCCAATAAATTAAATCTTGTAAAGAATGAAATTCAATTTTTAGGCTACAACATCACTAACAGTAAAATAACTCCTACCAAAGCAAACATCTGTAAAATAAGAAATATTAAGGAACCTAAAACAAAAAAGGATGTCAGAGCACTATTAGGCTTGTGCAACTTTTATAGAAAATTCATACCCAACTATGCCCAACTAATTCAGCCCTTAGTAGAATTCACTAAGAAGAAACACTCAAATATAATAAACTTAGATGATAGCAGCAGAGTAAAGGATAAGTTTAATGAGAAATTAGAGTTAGGGAGTATTGATCCTATCTCACAACTCCTACTGTACACTGATGCATCCAATAATGGTATAGGAGCATGCCTACTGCAACAGAAAGAGTCAGATCTAAAACCCATAGTCCATATAAGTAGAACATTATCTAAAGCAGAAAGAAAATATTCAATTATAGAAAAAGAACTATTAGCTATAGTATGGAGCATAATCAAACTAAAACACTATTTGCTAGGAAGATTCTTTACAATTAAATGTGACCATTAACCGCTGTTAGCACTTAAAAGAAAAAAACTAAAGAATAATAGGATAAATAGGTGGTCATTAATTTTGTCTGATTACAAGTTTGACCTACAAAGTATACCTGGTCATGAAAATATATTAGCTGATTTTTTATCAAGGCAGGTAGATCATGAAACAGATACAAATGAGGACAATGATATTGTACATATCAGTCAAAGTATTTTAACTGAGTAACCTCACAATATAATCATAAGAAACCTGACATTTTTCAATCAGGTCAATCTGACATTTTTTCTTGCTATGATGTAACTAGGTCATGACATATTTTTGTTACACTTATTTGTACCATTTTATTGGGTCATGATGACACTTTTTTTTTTTGGAAGTTAAACAATATATTTGTCAACTATATGCAACTATTCATAGTTGAAATGAATAACATGACATCTATAATTATGTATGATTAACCAATAAGTATGGAAGTGATTAACTAGATCAAGCTTGACATAATCAATTAAGCATGCAGCAACTGATGAGAGAGCTCAACAGAAATAAAAACATTATTGATGTTATCAAAGCCCTACATCAAAATGGGACAAAATAGGACATCCATAGAAGTGTAGCAAGGATGCATTCTCTTTCCAGCTCTTTTTTCTTGACCATATTATGAGGGAAATGCTAGAAGGATTTACTCCTAGCTTGACCATAAATGAGCAGCCTATTTCCAATCTCAGGTTTGCAGATAATATACACCTCATTGGAGAAAATGCAGACCAGGTACAAGATCTTACCACAAAACTAGATGCTGCAGCTACAACAGTTGGCAAGGAAATCAGTGCTGAAAAGAACAAAATATTAGTTTGTGATGTAGATAGTAAGAGATGTTGCATACAATAGAATGGCCAAACATTAGAAGTTGACTCGTTTAAATACTTAGGGTCTGGAACAATAAAATCAGCTTCCTAGTAAAATTAAAACTGTATTCTTCACTAGTAATCTCTGTGCTTATATATGGTTGTGAAAGTTGGACACTGAATGCTGAGGCTTTAAGAAGAATTCAAGCCTTTGAGAGTAAATGCTACAGAAAATTACTGGGTATCAGATATGAGGAAAAAAAGACAAACGAGTTTGTACATTAGCAAGTCAACACTCTGGCTGGCAAGAAGGAAGAGCTCCGCAATACTGTGAAGAGACGAAAGCTGATCTGGTTTGGTCATACTGTAAGACATGACTCACTATCAAAAGTCATTCTTTAAGGTACATTGGAGAAAGGGTCATCCAATGAATAGCTAACTAGATAACATGGAATGGACCGGCCTTTCTTAAAATCCTGCTTAGAACAGCTGTTGATCAAGAAAAGTGGAGGAAATTGGTTAGTGAAACTGTCACAGCATCCCAATGGCAAAAGTCAAGGGACAGGGTGATGATGAGATAAATGATTTTCTTGCTAGATCAGTGATATTTAATTATATAAAATTATAGGCAATTTCTTTACAAGGTATGCAGTAAAGTTCCCCTTTCAGACCTTGTGGTCTATAGGGCAGATGATGTAAAGGTCATCTGTTTCTGTGGCCTACAGTTAACAAGGGTGTCATGTGGCCAGCACAATGACCAACCACCTTTACTTTTCCCTAACTTATGTCAGGTACCCATTAGAGCTGGGTGGACTCAGAGACGTCTGAAGATCCCGAAATTAAAAATCCCAGTCTTCACCAGGATTCGAACTCCGGTCCTGGGTTCAGAAGTCAAGCGCTTTACCGCTCAGTCACCACGCCTCCAAGATATGCAAACACTGGAAATATTTTATCACATTTGAAAGAATTCAGATTTTAATCTTTCAGACCATTCTTGGCCGAGTCAGCAATGAATGCTTTGGCATCCTCAATACCTCAATAATCACTAATAACAAAAATATTTAAGATTTTTTTTCAGACATAATCCTAATTAGTCATTTGAACTTGTTTGTAATTAAGAAGCTGGGCTAATGAGTCTGCTGAATAGATAAACTCCCTAGCTATTGCATTCTGGGTTGTCTTGATGGTCTTGGGCTCATACCCTCCCTGTTGCCATTTCCCATCAACCTGCCATAGGTTTAAAAGGGGTAGTAAGTAGATTATAATCCTCAGCTCTGAAAGAGCATCTCAAAATTTAAACAATCAATTTGATTTTCTTTGTCCTGCTAAGAAAGATATTATGCTCAACCACCAATTCTGACAATGTAACCTTTGCCCTTCTCACTTTCATCTCAAAAGAACTCTCTCCTGAATATAGTGGCTTAAAAAAATCTAGAATGTAAATCTAGTCCTAGACACTATGCTATTAGAGCAAGGAATGGGTTGTCTGAGCTAGCCAGGAAAACCAGTGACTTGGGAGAATTTAAGTCAATGGTTAATATGCATGACTGAATGAATGGCTCGTAGGATGTAATCATCTTCTTTTCTGAAGTAACATCAGTATTATATAAGATATATAAATGCAGTTTCATTACCAGTTGTTCGGTTTCAGTCTATAGGCTTTTTAAATGTATTTTAAAAATCAAAAGCAACAGTACTGTCCTGAATGTGAAATACTAGCTCAGCCAATTTTGCCCCTATTTTATTTTAGATTCTGTAAAGAATAATAAAGCACATCAATAAATCTCTTTGTAAGATGACAGGAATAGCTGCTTTTAAGTACACCTAACTCTATATCTAATAGGTCTAGATTCCTAGAGCCACTACTAGAAACTATTATAGTAGTAGCCTAGTGCTACTACACCTAGTCAGTAGTTTCTATAGTAATGGACATAATCATCTTTTTTTAAGTAACATCTGTATATATAAGATAAGATATAATATAATAAGATCTTAATTGATTTAGCTCTAGAATAATTTTATATCTAAGTCTAGTACACACCTAGTTGACCTAGTCAGATCTGGAATCAAGACTAGACTATAAGTATAAAGTATTAGTATAATAGTTCTAAAAATAGATCTAGATCTGGATTTATTTTATTTTTTAGATCCTAATTCTAGATCTAGACTAGATCTAGTTCCAAATCAAGTTACATAAACTGAGTGAGGTTGAGATCGTAAAACGCATTATGATCTCAATGTCAATATAATCAATATAAATTTATAAAATATCTAGATTTAGATTTAGCTAGACTTAGTCTAGCAAGACTGTATAAAAGTCCAATGAAGTCCAAGTCCAATGGTTATTTAAAAAACAGACAAAGATTCTTCTGTTCCCCTGGCAATCTAATCATTGAATAGAATTTAATCGATCTATCTGATTACTGAATGATTGTGATACTCACTGATACTACTGTTACTTGATTATTATGAACGAATAATAACAAGACTCTGGATATAACAGGAACGTATAAGAAATGAAATCAGCTGTTTAATCTAACGCCATACTGTTTGACAACCACAGTTACAAGGGATGTTACTCCCAAATACAGATTGGTGCAACCTATATAAAACACACATCAACATCCTTCCCTTTCTATAGCTAACAAAATACATATCAGAAATATTTGCAATTAAAATAACAAACATTAATAACTCATCTTATTTTATAAATATTATAACAACTAAACATAAAAATAAATTTCAATTGAGAGTGTGACACATATAGAATAAATATTTCAACATGCATATTAATATTGTCATAAAAATTCTTAGTACATATCATATTCCCTAAGCCACACAGGTCTATTTGTTACTCGAGTGCTAATTCTTGCTGGCATATTTCTATCGCAATTATTGTCTGGTACATGAGAAACTACACCAGACTGTGCTGCATGTTGAGAACAGTTATCAGCAAAATCTGGCCTTTCATTATCTTCATCATCATCATCCAAGACATTCCCATCATAGACATCAGTGTCTTTCAAAATACTTTTCCTTTGCCTAATATGAAATCTGTTACGTATGTAGAATCCTCCATTATCCTCCTTGATCTTATAAGATCTTGGAGATGGTTGTTCCCTGATTATTTCAGGATACCACCCAGTTTGACCTGGGTTTTGGTAATAAATAGTTTGCCCTAGATGGAGTTTTTGTAAATCCCGAGCTTGCTTATCATATTGTCTTTTTACTTGTTGTTTATAGTATATATATATATATAGTATATAATTCTCTTTCTTCTCAGCTACAACATGTTCACTTAAACACTTTGAAGTGCTGGGAATGTCCGAGGACTTCTTTTGAGACACATTTCAGCTGGGCTAAATCCAGTACATTGCCGAGGTATATTTCTGAGTTCCAGTAAAGCTTCATATGGATCATCACCATTATGTTTAGTTTTCTTATCTTATCTTATATAATACAGACGTTACTACTGGACCTGCATTGTGACATTTTTCTGAAGCAAAAATACGCGTTGGCGTTCCAGATTTCTACCAGTTTCATCCCAGAGAGAAGTTTCCAAACTTATTTTGCGCAGCTGCTAGAATTCTTGCGATGTTTGGGGGTACGTACGTTTGCGAACAGTTTTTCTCCAGAATGAAGATCAACAAAACAGCATTACGATCAATATTGCATCTGCATCTGAGAGCAACCTTGCAGCTTGCCACTACACGCGACTTCAGGCATAACGTCGATGGTCTGGTCTCTGCCAGACGCTCTCAGCTGAGTGGACAGAAACATGAGTGACGAGCCATCTGCAGTAGGCCTAGTAATTATAGTTTTTTTTTTTTTTTTTTTTTTTGGGGGGGGGGGAACTACAGTTTCTGCTTTTTTTTTTATTAGTGACAGAGGCAATGTCAACTTATTTTAGTAAAACAAACTGCCTGTGCATGTATAAACTACAATAAATGTAATTAATAATTATATAAAAACTTTATTTTAGCATTTAACTGCAGTGACAGTAGTGTTTGTAAAATTTAATGAAAAAACATTCTCTTTTCGTGGTGTGGCCCGCTGACTGATTGTTACTTTCCACTGTGGCCCACATGCTGATATGAGTTTGAGACCCCTGGTTTAGAGTTAAGAGCAGGGGTGGGCAACCTTTTTGCATCGAGGGCCGCATTTTAAAAAAAATGGGAATGGCGGGCCGCATATACGATTTTAAAAAAATTGAAGTTGTCTTTTTATAAAAACAATATCCCCGCAAATATGCAGTTGTACATATTGTGCAGTATTTTACTTTTTACACTCGTGCATAATGTTCCGGAACTGTGGAACTAGCATATAACAAAACCTATTTGGAGAACTGCCAGATCTGGAAACCAGTACTATTACTATGTAAATTTTCCCAAATAGAAATTTGCAATTATGTGCAGCTTTGTGCAAACTTTGCTGTTTAAAGTTTATGGTTGGGATATATACAAAATAATAATAAAACAACAACTATTTTTATATTCAAAGCACGAACTCCATCAGTTGTTACACTTGCCATCTTGTTTCAAGCATATTCAATATTTAACACATTTATTCATAGCATTTAATAAATACTAGCATGAGATTGTGTCTTTGACTGAGTGTATTGATGTATAGCCAATTAGCTTAATCTTAGTTTACTTAACACTTTTTATAATGAAACAGTTTCAATAATTTATATAGATATTATTTTTAATATATTTGCATTTTAATATGTATGTACTGTGGGCACACCTGATTTCTGTAGGTGTCGGCGGGCCGCATAAAACACTCCGGTGGGGCCGCATGTTGCCCGCGGGCCGTAATTTGCCCACCCCTGGTTTAGAGGTATGCGAGTCCAGTGTAGATACTGAGATAGTGTGTGAATTACGCAAAAAGTCGTATGCCCCTATAAAAGGAACAATAAAAAAATTCAAGGCATTAAAAGAAATTTCAAGTAAAAAGATTTGGGTGTAAAAAAAAAATATTAAATTTGCCTTCTTCTTCTTCTTATATAATACAGACGTTACTTCAAAAAAGAAGATGATTACGTCCTACGCGTCATGCATTTAGTCATGCATATTAACCAATGACTTAAATTCAAATGCCTAAGCTTAATAGTTACTTTTTTTTTTCTTTTGTTTTGTTTTAATTTTCACCGAAGTTTTTGTTATGATTGACAAGACGTTTTTATATCAAAATTGTTATTTAATGAGCCCATAATCCTAATTAAGCCTAGACCCAAGTAGAATTTCAATTAAATATTTTGATATTAGTATTCAATAAATACATAATAGGAACATGGAAGTCTGCTGTCGATCACAAAACAAAAAAAAAAACTTTTTTCTAACATTGCGATCTATAGAGCACATGATGTAAAAGTCATCTTTTTCTATTGGCACGGTTGACGAGATTGTCGTGTGGCCAGCACAAAGCATCTTTTGTAATATTTAATATACTTCTCTTAAAAATGTTAAAGGGAAACTCCGATGGTTTTGACAATTTTTGATATAATATGTGTTTTGATGTACAGATAATGAATATATGATTCTTTTTTTTTCCTTTGCAATAGTATTTGATGTTTTTCCGACGTAATTTTCCTGCACATCCAAAACAGTCAGACTTTCACCGGGTTTCTATGTGACGTCACAAATGTGTTTTAATCTATTGACTTATTGTATAACAGAAGACCATAAAGCAAAGTTTACATTGTTGTAAAAGAAATATATCTTGGTCTATGCAGTTAGATCTAGATCTTGTAAGCAAAGAAAAAATGCGTATTAAAAGTAGATTTACATGCTTGACTAACCACGGCAGTCTGTATTGTCTCGCCAGACCACTCAACACACAACAAACACTATCGCTTGGTTGTCTTGTCATGACCGACTACACGTAGTCTCGACTAGCCTTACACTGACCAGTTTATTCGAATCAGTCAGACACACGATCTAGTTACTTCTTGGGACAGAGAACGGCTTAGATAAAAAAAATGGTACTCTTTTTCTCGAGTTGATTATCCTAATGCTTTTAGATCTATCTATACATGTGTGTGTGTGTGTATATATAACTGTATCATATCTCTGGACTAGGCCGTCACTAAGCCTAACAGCTACTTTACGAATGAAGCGATACGATTGGTCAAATCTAGTTTCTCT
Source organism: Biomphalaria glabrata (assembly GCF_947242115.1). NCBI lineage: Eukaryota > Metazoa > Mollusca > Gastropoda > Planorbidae > Biomphalaria > Biomphalaria glabrata. Next base: position 432,640 of record NC_074720.1, read on the forward strand.
TTCAGTGTTGTTGATGGAAGTGACGTATGAACTAGCTTAAAACAAAATCTCATAGAACCCCGTTTTTTTTTAGATGTCAAGAATTTACTAACTAATTTATTAAATATAAATGTTTCTAGGCATTTAAATAAAAAATGGTAAAATGTTTACTATTACAACTTTTTACGCAGAATTTAAATATGTCAATAACTCAAATTTGAAAAACCATCTGAGTTTCCCTTTAAAAGTAAAAAGGTGTTTTTTAAGATCAAGAGTTTAAGCATCCGGCGTTTAAACTGATCGTGAAATCGTTTTCGCGGGGCACTTGTTACTCCGACTTCCTTAAACAAAAAAGATTGCCTTTGGCATACGGTAGTTTGATTCCGGAAACATTAAACTCAAGGAAAATATATTCTACTGCAGTCAATCATCAGTGTGTTGAAATAGAGGCACATCTGCGTATGTCAAGTCCATTTGTGAGACAATATTACATCCGAAAAACAGCTTGTGAAAACTATAATTCTACAAGTATAGATGGTTAGCCAATACAATAATTGTTTTGTGCTAATATGTTGATATTACGTCATTGTTTGTTGTGAATGTTTATGTGAGTAAATAATTGTTTTGTGCTAATATGTTGATATTACGTCATTGTTTGTTGTGAATGTTTATGTGAGAAAGTACTTGAAAGGATAATGTAATAAAAATGAGAGTCTTCAATGTCTACTAATATCAACACAAAGTCTCTATTTATTAATTGTTATTATTAATGTCTACAGTATTTTTCTATAAAAAAAACAGCAGAATGTGTTTTCAGAGCACTGAAAGGTATTTTTGCTAGTCATGGCATAGCAGAAGAAATATTGAGTCATTCAACATTCAATATGCCATTCGACAGCTATCAATATAGAGAGTTTGCTTCTGAATAGGGTTCAAGTTAACAACATCAAGCCCCAGGTACCCTCAATCAAATGGTCAAAGTGAGGTGCATGTATTTATCGTAAAGCAGATATGCAACAAAACATACAAAAGTGGAAAAGATCCATATCTCACTGTACTCGCGTATAGAAATACTCCGGTAAGTGATGAGGGACATCTTTCCAACATATCCTAAATTATTAAAACCATCGGTAGCTGAAAATGCAGAGACATTACTCAAAGAACGACAGATGACAAGCAAAGTGAAATACGATGTTCATGCAAGATTACCTAAAAATTACTTTGTCGGAGGGAAAGTGAGAGTTCGTCTAGGACAAACATGGCAGAAAGCAGTTGTTAAAAAACAACAACAGATCTTACATCATAAAGACAAACGATGGAAAAACCTACAAATGAAATCAATGCTTTTTTAAATAAGTTTCGTAGAAGACATCTCTGGGTACTATGATACCGATGAAGACAACGAACAGCAAACTGTTGAACAAATAAAACAGACAGTTATAGACCAACGTATAGACAACTTGTGCCAGTCAAGACAACCCGAAGTGGTCGAGTTGTTAAAGTTCCTAGTAGATATCAATCTTAAGAACTTTAAAATGAAGGATGTGATAACAACCTTAAAAGGAAGGATGAGTTAATATGTTTATATTACTTCATTGTTTGTTGTGAAGTTTATGTGAGAAATTACTTGAAAGGATGTGACGTAATAAAGATGAGAGTCTTCAGCCTATACAATAATTGTATAAACACTGAAAAAATCTTTTATTACGGCGATTGGACGCACGATCACATGCTAACTACTGTAAAAAAAAAAAAAAAAAAGCAAAACTAAAATTATATGGCGATATTACAACATCCTCGTGACTCGCAAAGACTTTCCTTCAGGGAAAAAGAAAAAAAGGCAGATAGAGACAGATATGGAAAAACAACATCAAGGAATAGACGGGCCTATCATTAAGGGAGAATATGCCCAAGGCAAAAGACATAGAAGAATGGAGAAAGATGGCTAACAGATCTTGTGTGGCGCTCAAAGGTTCAATATACTAAGGCAGCGGTGGGCAAATTACGGCCCGCGGGTCACATGCGGCCCGCCGGAGTGTTTTCTGCGGCCCGCCGACACCTACAGAAATCAGTTTTGCCCTGTCTCATTATTAAAAGTTTCAAGTAAACGAAGATTATGCTTATTGGCTATACATCAATACACTCTATTCAAGACACAATCTCTGAGTGTTGGGTAGACTTGGAACAAGATGGCAAGTGTAACAACTGATGGAGCTCGATCTTTGACTGTGAAAAATAGTGTTTTTTATTAAATAAAAAATATCTCAACCATAAACTCTAAACAGGAAAGTTTGCACAAAGCTGCATAAAATTTCAACATTACAATTGCTAATAGAACGTAGTAAAGAAGCTTAATAGAGCTAAGGATCGTAACTACGGATAGTTCCGATTTATGAACGAAATAAATTATATGTATCCGCTAGCTTAGCACGGGCAAGGCAAATGAGAAGAATATGAATTCTTAAGATAGAAATTGTTGTTACTTGAAGGACATTGACTCTGGCTTTGTTACCAATATTTCTAATGAAGAGTGGAAAAAAGATTTGATATTTTTTATGAGCTCTAATGCAATTAATTGCTTGCATGTGAAATGTAAATGTGTGTTAAATCTTTTCAAACAAGGTTTCCCAATTTTACATGCAAGCAAAAGAAAATAATTTGTGTCATTTTTCTTTGCTGAAAGGTGAAACTATTTCTAGTGAAATGATTAAAAGTACAACACTAGATTCCATAATTGTGCAATTTGTAAAAGCAAATTTTAAGACGTCAAGAACCTTGTTCAATACCGTCAGCTCACCTTAAGCGCAGAAGCTGATTCAGCTCCAGATGATATAGCTCAAAGCAAAGAGAAGTTCCAGTCAGTACTTAGACGGGAGTCTTATTGATGCCAGAAGCTGTATTTCCACACTTTAAAAAAAAAACTTTGCTGCTGTTCATACTATTTGGGTACACATACATCTGTTCTTCTTGCTCTTCTTCGTTATCATTTTACATGTTGGAGGGTTCAGATCAGTAATCCTATATCTGAGATGAACCGCACATTGGCTTCCAGATCAGGCAGTTCTCCGAATAGTCTTTGGAGGGCTCTGGGGCCAGAGTCTTGTTCAGGCCTCTTGATTTTGTATACACCATTAAATGACATGGCCAGCATTCTCTGATGATACTCCACAAGAGCAGGTTTCACTCGTCCCGACATTTAACCTCCGGAAGGTAAATTGTCTCATTCAGTGAGCAAGTTTTTTTTTTTTTTTTTTTTTTTTTTTTTTGTGGAAAATAAATAAGTATAATCACTGGTCAATGTTGACTGACTGTTTGACAGCAGTCACAAGGGTAACAGCTAGTAATATAGTTTAACAGTTCCGTAACATTATGCACGAGTGTAAAAAATAAAGAATTGCACATTAAGTACAACTGTATATTTGTGAGGATATTGTGATTTAAAAAGAGAACAGCAGTTTTTTTTTTTTTTAAATCGTAAAATTGGTTTCAAACGTTGCTATTTTTTGTTGTATTTTTTCAACGTGGAGTGTGGGGAAAAAAAAGAAAGAAACGTGTTAGCTAGCGCATCTTTCTAAGTTATATATATATATATATATATATATATATATATATATATATATGCGGCCCGCCATTCCGAATTTTTTTTAATGCGGCCCTCGATACAAAAAGGTTGCCCACCCCTGTACTAAGGGATTAGTGAAGGGGAAATATCTTTCAAATAGCATTACGCACAGGTTACGCCAGTTGATTTGTTCCAAGGCTATATATTTTTTAGGTCGAAACATTCTCTTTTTAAAACTTTTTTTTAAGCAATAAACGATACAACTATTCAAATAACATATTGAAATATTAGGCAGCTCATCGCTAAGGGAACAATAGCAATACGTATGTATTATAATTAATTCAAGAAAAGTTCTCTCCCGCCATCCACCATCCATTCATCGTCTGCTCTCCATAGTGCGCTGGTGCGCACCGAAAGATCACTGCAGGACAAGGTTATTACATTACCTCTTCTGATGTCGGTTCGTCCCGAAGTTATTCAGCCTGCCGTCTATTTTAGTTTTCTTTCCGTCTACTACGCTTGTCTTCAATAAGGGCTTTCCTTTGGGTCTCAAATGTGTGTCCCAAGGCCTAAGTGAGAGCTCTCCAACTGTCTCTTTCAGAGGCCATCTGCTACCAGCTGCTTTTACCAATGCCAGTGAGGGCGAAATGGCGCCTGAGTTGATCTTTAGAGCTCTTAAGAAGGGACCTCTGTTACGCCTCCCTGCTTGAAGCTCACAAAAGAAGATCGCCTTTGGCATGCTCTCGTCGCCCATGATGGATAAGTGTCTGACCCAGCGCAGCTGTTAAATGATGATTAGTGCTTCATTATTTTCCACACAGGCCTCCAGCAGAACATAGTCGTTTTTAATGTAGTCTTGCCAGCGTATGCCCATTATGGTGTGAAGGCATCTTTGATGGAATCATTCGGAGCCTTAAATGCCTTCGATAAAGCACCCATGTCTGATCCATACAAAAGTGTGGTGAGAACAACTGCTTATAAACATTTATTTTTGTTGCTCGGTGAAGAGACTTATTCCGACATACTCTGTTTGAGGCGACCAAAAGCACTGTTAGCCATTGCGAGACGGTTGTCTATTTCTCTGGACAGTGACGCATCGTTGGACACTGTGCAGCACAGGTAGGTAAAGTGGTCAACAACATGAAGGAGATTGTCATTCACGTTGATTTATGAATCTGGATTAGTTCCCATTGGGGACTTCAAAGCATGACCTCCGTTTTCTTTTAGGTTGATGGACAGACCAAACGAGGCAGCAGTCTCAGCCAATCCATGGACATCAAGTTGAAGTTCCTGTTCGGTGTATGTAAGAGAGAAGCAATCATCCACACAGAGGCAACAAGCTAAAACAGACTATTCAGGACACAACGACCATGGCAGTGTGTGGTAGTAAGTGTATGTGTTTTGCTGGTAGTGCAGTGTGTGTGCCTGTGTATGAAATGACCAGTGGACCTTGAGTGTACATGTTTGAGTGAACAGCAGTGTGTCAGGGACTGTGTGTAAAAGGAAGTGGCTGGAGTAAAGAGCATAAAGAAGGACGAATTTTGTTTATTGAAGCTCGTGTTGTTTTAGTCTATTACATGGTGTCAGATGGACCGACTCCACCCGCCACAACCGCTGGAATTAAATGGCAAGGTAGCAGAAAATTGGAAAAGGTTCAAACACTCCTTTCAGATATATTCGATAGCAAGTGAACTGGATACAAAAAGCAGAGAAGTACAGTCTATGACATTATTGCATGTGATCGGCCAAGAAGCAGTGCAAGTCTATAACACTTTCTAATGGACGGACAATGAATGTAATGAATGTGAGATTAGCAAGTCCTTCCATACACTTCACTGCATTCTTAATAAGTTCGAGAAGCACTGTCTACCAAGAAAAAATGTTACCATTGAAAGACATGTTGTTTTTTTTCCAGAGTTCTCAACATGAAGGAGAGTCATTTGACAACTTTGTCACTGACATCAAACTCAAGGCAAAGACATGTGAGTTTGATTTGCTTAAAGATTCCCTAATAAAGGATAGGATAGTTGGTGGCATAAGGAATGAGAACACCCGAGCAAGACTTTTGAAAGAACCAGATCTAGACCTTAACAAGGCAGAAAATATATGTCGGGCATCTGAGGCAACTGAATGGCAGCTTAAGCTCATGAATGAAGAAAGTGGGGTACAAGTTGTGAATTCAGCTACCAATAGCTTTGAAAGAACAAAAGGAAATGTGAGTTGTAGCTATTGTGGCAAGGAACACAGACCACGTCAGTGCCCAGCTTATGGGGAAACCTGTCACAAATGTCATAAAAAGGTCATTTTTCGTCAGTGTGCAGATCAAAGCCTGTAAGTATAGTGAAGTCAGAAGGTCGAGATGACTCCGTTGAGGAAACATTTTTCATCGGCAGTATTGGCTCCCATAGTCTAAGCAACGAATGGAACTCACTCATTACTGTTGAAAACAAACAAGTCACATTCACGTTGGATACTGGAGCACAAGTCAATATTCTCCCATACAGAATCTTCAAGCAATTAAAAAGAAAGAAACTTCTCAAATCAACATCCAAACTTAGTACTTACAGTGGAGAAAGATTGAAGGTTGTTGGCAAAGCACACATTAAATGTACTGTTAAAAGTAAGACAGCCATAATAGAATTTCAAATTGTGGAGACACATTCAAAACCAATTATGGGTTTACCAGGCTGCCAACAAATGAATTTAATCAGAAGAGTTGACTTTATAGAGGACGATACACTCTCAGGCTACGCAGAAGTATTTACTGGCTTAGGCTGCATGGAAGAGGAATATACTATAAAGGTCAATTCCAACATTTAACCTGTTATACACGCAGCAAGGAAAGTCCCAGCGGCACTACGTGAGGAATTAAAAAATGAATTGAGAAGAATGGAAGATGAGGGTGTCATTGAAAAAGTAGATCATCCCACTGCATGGGTCAACTCACTTGTTATTGTTGAAAAGAAAGGAGGCGGATTAAGGATATGTCTAGACCCTAGAGACCTCAACAAAGCCATTCAAAGAGAACACTATCAATTACCTACTATAGAAGAAATAGCTAGTCGACTAAGTGGCAGTCAAGTGTTCACGGTATTAGATGCCAACTCTGCCTTTTGGCAAATTAAATTAGACAAGAGCTGTACAGATCTAACAACTTTTAACACACCTTTTGGTCTCTACAAGTTCCTTCGTCTACCATTTGGGCTAAACTCTTCTGCAGAAGTATTTGCAAAACGTTTCCACCAAGCTTTCGACGTTATACAAGGGGTTGAGACATACATGGACGAAATACTGATAGCAGGTAGAACAATAGAAGAGCATGATGATAGACTTAGGCAAGTTCTTGACATAGCAAGAAGGAAAGGAATCAAACTGAAGCCATCTAAATATAGCCTAAGAGTACGACAAGTCAAGTTTGTAGGACATATCATTACAGATAGTGGTATAAAGCCTGATGACTCAAAGATTGAAGCAATACAATCCATGCCATACCCTACAGATCGCAAGGAACTAGAAAGATTTTTGGGTATGATTAATTATCTTGGTAAATTCTTACAGAACTTGTCAGAAATAACTGCCCCATTAAGAGAGTTACTTAAACAAGACAACGAGTGGATATGGTTGGAACAACATCAGAAGGCTGTTGATTATTTAAAGAGTTTGATCACAACCGCCCCAGTTTTAGCCTTTTATGATGTTTCACAGCCAGTCAAGTTGTCTGTGGATGCTTCACAGGAGGGACTTGGAGCAGTATTAATGCAGAATGAAAGGCCAGTGGCTTACGCCTCAAGATCTCTTACAGACTGTGAAAAACACATACACTTACTATAACAAGTGGGCTATTGCAGCAGACCCAACAAAGACTAGTTCGACGAGAACAACGCAGCAATCCAAGAGTTATTAATAATTTTTTTTTAAAACTTACCCATTACTGTTCTCTGCTCGCGAACCCCAACAACACTGAAACAAATATTTTGCAGGCCAAAAGTTCGACAATTAAAAAAAACTACTAGTGGCTGGAGCTTTTTGGAAAACTCAAAAAACATGCAAGGACGCTGGGACGCAGGAGGTACGCGCTCACTCTTTGAATTCCTTAGCTCTGCTTACGACGCAACATACTAGACTATGCATGGGTGCCTCTAGAACTGTCGACGGCCTCGCCTATATAGTTAATATAGTATATAATTTATGTTTAAACACACGCTAACAGCCAAAAAAATATATCCTAAAACATAAAACAAAATTGGCAGAAAAGAAAAGTTGACAGACTCACTGAAAAATCAACATGGCAGCGCTCTGATTATCCTCCATTGTTAGATATAGGGCCTGTAGATGCTTGAGTATTTTTGTAGTAGGTCTATTTCATTTATTGAAATATTTTTGCTAATTTTGGTTTACATTAAAAGAGGGTGAAACCACAAATATATGATGCTAGCATTACTGGTTAAAAGTTATTGTGATTTAAAGTTTTTCCATGGTTAGATATAGAGCCTGTAGATGCTAAGGTATTTTGTAGTAGGTCTATTAATTTTAAGAATATAATTACAATAGATCTAGTCTACTTGTAATAGTTAACATAATAAGATTGAAGATTTAAAAATATAAAAATATCTGGGTATATCAAATATTCATTGCGTGACTTGAACAAGGATAAAGATTTTTTTAGTTGACTTTTTTCTATTATAATAATGTGTAGTTTTCTACAACATAATAGTAAACAATAATTTAGTCACCATAATATCATTTTACTTACTATGGCTAATAAAAAATGGCAAATTGCAGAAGAGTTTCAATCAGAATTTAGTGTTCATACAATTTGTTCCAGTCGATGGCCCTACTGACAAGGGAATTACAAACAAAACACGATGACTCTTCATCAGGAAAACGGGAGACTACTCCACAGACTACGTCTATGTGCTACATCATATAACATGTAACATAGCGATCAACAAGAGTGCTTTAAAAAGACAAATTAATGTCAATCATATTTCTAAGGACGATGGCTAAAGTCCGATGGACCAAAAGTAAAACATACCTGTCAAAGATAAATCAAAGACGTTAACGTATTTTTTTTTTAATTTTCTTAACAGGGGATGGACGTAGATGGTTAAAAAAAAAAAAAACATGGTTACCTTAGAAAAGAGAAGGCAACATTGGCCAGAAATGTTAGAGGGCTGAATAAAAATATGTTAACAAGCAAATAAAAAAAAGGCCACTTAAAAAACAACAACAAAGCATTGAGTGAAAGGAGAGTCCCTATCAATCGCGGCTATATCTCTCAATGTTACACGACTTATCTATTCTTTTTCTATGTACAACAAAATTAATCAATTATCACTAATTGATTAACTAATTGGTAAAAATGTTTTATTAGCGGCCCCCGATAGGGGAAAAGACGCTATTAGTTTTGTGCGAAATGTCTGTCCGTCTGTCCCGTTTAGATCTCGTAAACTACAAAAGATATTGAAAATCCGACATCACAATATTTTAGACCATTCTACCCCACCATTTTCGGCTTGTCGGCCTGCATAGTTATGTGCCCTTTTCTACCCCCCTCCTTTTCTTGTCACGACCCTCTGGTCAAAAGCGATCGTGCGGAGGTCACGGATCGTGGACTTGTTTACCTGTGGGTCAATGAGGTCACAGGGGCTACAACCCAGTAATACGGTCCCCCTGTTTCCCTCCTCATTTATGCCCCTGCCTTGTACATTAATATGTGTATTCGTAATATTGTTATTATATCATTTGTATAGCAATTATTATCAGACCTTGTGAACTGTCGTTAACATGTATCTTAGTTAGTCTGAGGGAGACGCCCCTATCAAGGATGCGCCCTTCGCCAACCAGCCTGTATGGTTTAATAATTCAGGCTCCTCTCATGTCTTATTTCATAGCCTCCTACACCAGGGCAGGCGTGTTTTGTTGCCTGAAGGCAGTCCTCAGCAGCTCTCCACACATTCCCGTTGAGGGTGAGTCACTCATCGCCCTCGACCAGAACTGAAGGCATTCCAGGCTGAAGTCCCAGGACCGGTCTGCAACTACCGCAGGAGTAAGCCCACCGCGTGGCATCCTCATATTCCTCACACTAGTGCCTGCCTACCTGCAGGCCACCAGCAACTGGCTGCCAGCACAACGGAGTTTCAACTTACCCCACCCCGAAGGAGAACCTGGAACAACAAATAAGTGAGAGACAGCCGAATAAGCAAACCATACACGAATCTTTATGAGCAACATCCCATTATATTCAGTTACGATACGAGGACGATCCTCGTGACCATCCCGAGACGTAGACAACAGTGCTGGCATTGCGGACAGGATCAGCACTGGTCAAAACAGTGTCCAAATAGGGCGAACCCCAGACGGGACCAAAACCCCACAGAATGTGCAAAGGGAAAATCTCCTATGCCATGGCCCTAAAAGGGGAGGGAGAGAAAAAGCAATCCGAGATTGATCAACAGCTAAAAAAAGATGGCTTCACAATGGTTGAAAGCAGCAAAGGAGGGGGAAAAAAAACAAAAAGAAGCTATGGGAGCTACTCCAAGTGGTCTCCCCCCCCCCCACACCTAACAGCCCTGAAAACAAATCTAAGCAAAGTAAAAAAAAATTAAAACATCCGGAGGGGCAAGTTCAGCACCCACCACCAAAAACCAAAATAACAAGAAAGAGGGCCCTCTATCTCTCTCTTCCTCATCAGAGGATCTAAACGAGGATCCCCGGGTAGAGGAGGAGAAAAGAGAGGAAGAACAGTTCAAGCTCGAGCTGAACTTTCCAGACTCCCCGTCAGTGCTAGTCATAGATGAGGGCGAGGACCCTAACACACATTCAAACACATAAACAACATAGCAACTCTTAAAGATAAAATGCATACACACACAATAGAATAACAAACACGCAAACCAATCTTACACACTCATGGCAGACATCAAAATTTTGACACTCAACATCAGAGGGCTTAACAATAAACACACATACATAGCACACCTCACAAGGAAATAAAAGCCAGATTTTATCTTTCTGCAAGAGACCAACACACAGAGTACAAGGCCAAAAAAGCAGTCTCTCTTATGGGCCTCCGGGAGGGTTATTTTAGTTTAGGTAGAAAGCCACGAGGGACAGCCATTTTACAAACATCCAATAGGTTTTCAATCACACACTCATATCAAGACAATAGCGGGAGGATAGTAATAATTAGGACAAGCTCACAAAAACACACATACACATTAGTCAACATTTATGCACCCGCTCAAAAAAAAAAAGAGAAACACGAGTTTTTTGGAATGCTAAGTGACATTCTACACACTCAGTACGCAGGAGAAAATTTGATAGTAGGAAGTGATTTAAATTACATTGATTCCCAATTAGACAAGCAAAACACAAACACAGAGGGTCCTGCTCCTCGTGTAACAATTAAAACGCATGACTATTTGGGGGGAGTCATCAAGGCTTTCCGGTTAGTAGATGCCTATAGAGAAGTAGAGGTCACGGGCCGGGTCACCACGTTCAGGGACAAGGCACACCAAATAGAAACACGGATAGATAGAGTGTATGTGTCAAGGGCGTGCGAAACAAAAAGTGTAACACATCCCGTAGAGACGTTACAATATACAGACCACAAAGGAGTCTTAGTGGAACTGCTGAACCCAAAACTAAAACAGAAAAAACAAAAAAACACCGATATGGAAACTTAACAACGACCTCCTAAATGACCCGCTCTATTTAAAAACAATCGCAAACCTCCTCTAAATATAATACATGACTCAAACACACCCCATTTCAAAGTCACACAAATATGGACGCTAATTAAAAGCTCCATTAAGCAGCAAAGCCAAATACTGGCCACACTAGTCAACTCAAAAAGGAAAAAAGAAGAGGAAAGACTTAAAAATTTACTAACACACGAAGAAGACGAAGCAGCCAAAACACATATACTAAAACAACTAGAAGAACTATTTAACTATCAATACAAAGGAGCGGAATTGAGGTGCAAAAGTAAAAAAATAACCGAAGGGCCTAACAAACTTTTTTAATCAGCAGAACAAAACATACAAATTGACAGAACTATTGACAACATTATTGATAGTAAAGGAGAAACTATACACGACCTGGACAAAATAACAGACCTATTTACGAAACACTTTACTAATTTGTATGACAAGGAACAGACGGACGACAACGCACAAAAAGTATTTTTACAGAACTGCAAAGAAATTCCATTGACAGAACAGATAGAGATAGACGCTCCCTTTAAGCTAGACCAGCGGTTCTCAACCTTTTAAGCACGGTGACCCCTTTTTACAATCTCCCACTCTGCCGCGACCCCACCTCACACACACACATACAGCAATAGAAGAATAGACAATAACAATCCATATTTTTTATGGTCTTAGACGACCCCTGGCAAATCGTCAATCGACCCCCAAGGGGGTCGCGATCCACAGGTTGAGAACCCCTGCGCTAAACGAACTGAGGGCTGCTTTAGATACAACACAAAACAACAAATCCCCTGGCCCAGACGGTCTGACGTTTGAATTTTACAAAGCCTTTTTTTTTTCCCCAAATAGGACCCCTACTATTAAACCTATACAGCGACATGTTAGTGACAGAACAGTTACCTAGAAATTTCAACTTAGCATACATCACACTTCTACCAAAAAAAAACTAGAAAACAACACCTCACCTAGCGAGTTTCGACCTATCTCACTTCTAAACACCGACTACAAACTCCTGACGAAAATGATTTTTCTAAGACTAAAACCCCTCATACCACACTTAATAGGACAGGACCAATACTGTAGCAACCAAGACAAAAACATCGACGAACTTAACCATTTTTAAGAGCCATTATATATTACTGTAAAGACAAAGACTTGAAAGCAGCCCTCTTTTCTATTGACCAGGAAAAGGCCTTTGACAGAATAGACCATGACTACTTTTTCAAAATACTAGACAAGACGAAGACAGATGGAAGAATGAAGAAATGCATAAAGCTAGTTTACACTGATGCCACATGCAAACTCATAATAAATCAAACCCTTAGTGGCAGTATCCTTATTAGAAGATCTGTTAGACAAGGGTATCCCCTTTTTCCCTTTTTATACACCCTTTGCATAGAACCCCTTTTAGAAACCATCAGGCTAGATAGTGGAATCACGGGGATAAGAATCCCAGGCCCCACGCCCGTAGTTAAAGCATACGCTGATGACATCCCCCTTTTTCCCTCCTCAGAAAAAGACATAGCCGCAATCATAGATAAGTTTATTCAATTTGGGAGGGCAAGCGGGTCAAAAATCAACATAAATAAATCTTGTATTATGAGATTGGGCAGGTGGGAAATCCCATCAAACGTCCCCTTTAACCTTAAAATAGAGAAGTAAATTAAAATATGCGCATCACGTGGACAAGCAACCCAACATGTTACCACACACAGCAGTGGGAAAATATTTTAAAGAAAACCAAAAACACACTTAAAAGATTTCATTATGCAGCAACTACTATATTTGGTAGAGCAATACTAGTAAACTACCTGGTCATCCCGAAGATAGTTTATTTAGCAAACATCACAGAACCTCCATCAACTTTTATACCAAGCATAAACACAATCATTAGGAATTTTATATTTAAAAGCACTATCAGAAACATTAAATACACAACACTTATACATAACAAAGAGGATGGGGGGATAAACTTACAGGACATCAGAACCAAAATACAAGCACTTAGATTAAAATACATACGACAAGTAGCCAAGTACCCAAACAATTTTCCATTAAAAATATACTACTACGGCTTAAGGTTAAATAAAATAATTCCAATAAAAAATGACACCCCACACCACTTTGGTACAAACACACATCCATTGTACAGATCCATATCAAAAATACTCCCCGGCAATGAACATCTAATACACAGTAAATTAAAAGACACATACACAACACTTAAGAAACAATTACAAGAAAGATTATTCAATAGGATCAAATGGAGTAGACAGTTAGGTGTAATAGATTTCAGAGACACTTTTATAAATCTACACAACAAACACATTACACCCAAAGCCAGAGAAATAACATACAGACTAATCTTCGGGATGACCCCTGTAGGAAGTAAGAAAAGCAATGTATACACATGTGTTCCCCGATCAGTCTTTTTTAAATACATAAGGCATACAGGGCAGCTGTATAAAACCCTATATTGGCTTGCCTTGTCTAATTACTTGCTACTACCTGGGAACATAGCATTGCTTCAAAATCAATTTCCTGAAAGATTGTTAATGTTGCTGTGCAACTTTGTTAATGAACTCATTTATGTTGAAGATTGTTACTGTTAAAGCAATAATACTGAGTCTACTTATCAAGAAAGTCCTTTTTCTCTATATTACTTCGTAGAAAAGATGTGGTTCTGTTTGTAAAATTAAATATTATTATATGTCTAAAATACTATTTGACGAGACAGAATGGAAGCTTAGGATGAAATGAGTCACTTTTTCCTCTTCGCACTACCACCAAGTTCAATACATTATGTCCCCTTTAGCCATAAAGTGACAACGACAAATGCCAAGTGCTTGAAAGGAAACATAAACTAATTGGATACAATTACACTACAGAGTTCTTTTTGCTTCGTTTAATTTTTTTTTAAATGTCTACAAGATAAGATAACTTAAATTCAGGTTGACTACAATTGACAACCTTAGCGTTGTCAAATTAGTAGATATTAAATACATTGTAATTTCTTAACCACTCATGTTGTTGTTTTTTTTTTTGTTTTTTTTTTTGTTTTTTTTTTTAATGTCTACAAATTAGTGGATATTAAATGAATTGTTATTTCTTGACCACTCATGTTTTATTTTTATTTTTTTAATGTCTACAAATTAGTGGATATTAAATGAATTGTTATTTCTTGACCACTCATGTTTCATTTTTTTTTAATGTCTACAAATTAGTGGATATTAAATGAATTGTTATTTCTTGACCACTCATGTTTTATTTTTTTTTTTTAATGTCTACAAATTATTAGATATTAAATGAATTGTAATTTCTTGGAGAAAAAAAAAAGAATAAGAGATTGAGCGGTAAAGCGCTTGGCTTCCGAACCGGGGGTCCCGGGTTCAAATCCTGGTGAAGACTGGGATTTTCAACTTTGGAATCTTTGGGCGCCTCTGAGTCCACTCAGCTCTAATGGGTACCAGACATTAGTTGGGGAAAGTAAAGGCGGTTGGTCGTTGTGCTGGCTACATGACACCCTCGTTAACCGTAGGCCACAAAAACAGATGAACTTTACATCATCTGCCCTATAGATCACAAGGTCTGAAAGGGGAACTAGTTAGGCCAGGTTCACATCTAACTTTATATTCACTTTCACCTATCCTTTGATCTGCGGGACCGTTGGGGCACTACACAAGATCTGTTAACCTTCTTTCTCCATTATCTCTCATTTGTCTTTAAGATATAATTTCATTCGGATGTTCTTTCTGAAAATATTGAAGCCTGGCTGGGTGGACCACTTCGGGGGCCGATTTTGAGTTTGTGTTTCCACACAAACTGTCTTTTGTAACCTTGTTAATTCATGTGTTGTCAAAACAGTCATAGAGTCGTCGTAGACAATTAATAATTGTGCGAAATTTCCACTTGATTCTAAATTAAAAAATTGAAAACAAAATTTGTGTTAAGAATCCACCCAGACAGACAGACAGACGCAGTGAGTTAATATAAGCTATGTAAAAATAGATCAGTGTGTCAACAAACCAGTTGAAGTCAGTCTTAGCGAATAGAGCTTCTCTTTCATTAGTCGATGTGTTGTCAACTTGACCACAGAAATATCCATAACTTTTGAAGACAAAATTGAAGCATTTTATTTTAGTCATACTTCTAGAAGGCAAACCAGTTTGGTTAGGAATCAATGCAGTGGCGTAACTAAGGGGGGGGGGGGATGGGGGGAGAATTTTAAAATCCCCCCGGGCCCCCACCCAAATGGGTGTCCGAAATTTATTTGTAAATACATAAATTAATATATTTGATTGACAAATAGTGTCAACGGGTGTCTTTTTTTTATCAACATTTATGGATTAAATTTATCACAAAGACTAAACCTAGATCTAGGTCTATCAGTACGTTGACTTTGTTGACATTTTAAAAATATTTTTCCCACAGAGATCAAAGTTTTTTTTAAAGTTCCTTTTACATTTTAAACTTTGTTGTCACGAATAAAACTGCATGATATAGCCTACAGCGAATTCCAGGTATCTTGTTACCTTTACTAATAATAGATCTAAATGGCGAGAATTATATGGCTACACTAATTAACCTTGAAGCAAAATTTACAGAATCGAGTATAACAGATCTAAAAGTTATTCTTAATAATGCTAAAATTGTCCATTATTCGGGTTTGGCGTCTATAATTTCAGAATTAAACTTCACACTCGAGTTATTACCCCTTTATTCATCGTTCCTCAATCCAATGGAAACTCTCTTTTTATTTAGGCTACATCTAATCCTTTTGCTTTCGCACAAAACATAAACAAAAAATTATGACGTAATATCATATAATATTAATACATCCTTCCTATTGAAGTTATTATCACACCCTTCCTTTTAAATTTCCTAAGAGGGATATCTACTAGCAGGGCCGGCCCTAGCATTTGCAGGGCCCTATGCGAAAGGGAACGCGTGGGGCCTAGTCTGGGTAGGGATAAGCATGATGTCAAAATTATTTTTTTTTAATTAGAAAATAGGCCTACTTTTGTCTTTTGCAATAAATTTTTATCAAATGAAAGCTCGCAATGCCACTTTTTATTTATTGGCACCCCAAAATGTCAATTTCGTCTATTCTTCAGGAGATTTGAATAAATTCAAAAAAAAGTTCAGTCTTTATCGTATATTTTGCCTTTTCATGAGATTTCCTGGAGGCCCTGAAAAATCAGGAGGTCGCGAAAACCCTGTTATTTTATATACGTTATAATTGTTTAATTTAATAATGTACACTTGGAATTAGCGCGGGGCCTATGAAAGCGCGGCGCCCACTGCATAGGCACAACAAGTTCTCTACACGTTGGTCTATAACTGTCTGTTTCATTTGTTCCAACAGTTTGCAGTTCATTGTCTTCATCGGTATCATAGTACCCAGAGATGTCTTCATCGAATCTCTTATTCAAAAAGCGTTGATTTCTTCTGTATGTTTTTCCATCTTTTGTCTTTATAATGTAAGATCTGGGTGCTGAATGTTTTTTTATGACAACTGCTTTCTGCTATGTTTGACCTAGACGAACTCTCCGACAGAATAATCTTTAGGTAGTCTTGCTTTGGCATCGTATTTCACTTAGCTTTTCATCTGTCGTTCGTTGAGTAATGTCTCTGCATTTTCAGCTACCGATGGTTTCAATAGTTTAGGATCAGTTGGAATGATTTCCTGAGTCTTCTACTCGTCAGCAGTTGTGATGGTGAATACGGCAGTCCACTTATCGGAGTATTTCTATACTCAAGCATAATGAGATATGGATCTTTCCCACTTTTGTATACTCTGAATCCTTTTGCTTTCGCACAAAACATAAATAACCAACAATGACGTAATGCCATATAATATTAGCACAGAATCTTCTTCATGCATTGGAAAATTAAGAAATTTTGCCTATCTGGAATTCTGGTCAAAGCTCCTGCGCCCAATTAATATAGTTCGGAAGAAACTACAAAAGTCTGGACTGCATATACGGGAAGCTGCTAAAGAAATTAGTACCCTTTCATGCTTTCTGCAAAATGATGAGAAACTGACAAAAACCCAATCCATCGAAAAAGCAAAAGAAGGTAGTGAATTCTATGGATTCCCTGTAATCAAAACAACCATAAGAAAGAAAAGACTTAATGGGAATTTGAGTTCTAATGTAGGACTGTCAATAGAACTGCAATTCAAACGTGTTGAGACAGAAGTGCTGGACAGATTTCATATGGAGATGAAGGGCAGATTCCAAAGGCTGGAAAGAAAATGGATACCTTTGGGTTTCTTCTTGAACCAAGACACCTGTTAGAAGACACGCTTGTGACAAACTGTGCTACTTTCCCTGTTTGTATGATGAAATAAATGTGAAATCGCTTTTTCAATGATGTCATTGATGCACGAGCACTTTTCATCAACAAACAGTAATACAATCACCAATAGACATATTGAAAAAAACAGGCTTCATATGGGAATTACGAGTGCTCAGACTTTGCAACCTCCTCCGAATACCGCTAACTCAGGCCACTTCCATTACGTCATGTGAGAGATCATTCTCAAAGCTCAAGCTCATCAAAAAGTATCTCAGAGCACAATGACGCAAGAAAGGCTTATCATGGTTTTAATGTCGGTGAAGTCACAAATACTAGAAAGTATCGATGTAGTTGATGTTATAGATGTCTTTGATGCACAGAATGCACGACGTGAAGCGATATCAATTTAGATTAGTCACTTGTGCATTATTTAACTAATAAACAACGGTATTATTCATTAAAGAGTCTTGATGATTACTTTTTGTTAAGTTTACTGATATACTGAACCAATTTGATTTGGGGCTTATATATTTTTGCGTACATTATCTCATGTCATATGTCGAATGTCAAAATGCAAGGGGCCCCCAAAGAGGTCAATCCCCCCGGGCCCCCAAATCCCTAGTTACGCCCCTGAATCAATGGCAGTGAGAAGATAATTACAGCATCCATGTGTTTATCTAGTGGTTCATACTGAGACTCAAACTCTGCTTATTGGTTTTCTAGTTAATTCAAATGTATTTCTACAGTGAGCTATGGAAAGTGCTCTCAATTAGATCAACTCATTACATACATATAAACTCTAAAAAGGACTCTTGACGAACGCATAATCAATTTATGTGACTGGAAAATACTAGCGGGATCGTGGCAACAAGTGGTCAGTCGTGACCAATAACTGCTTGCCTCGTGCACTCAGGCCTACGACTGTGTTGGTACAAGAGATCGTTGTCATTAGTTTGAAAAAGTAAAGGCGGCTGGTCGATGTGCTGTCCACAGGATAACCTTGTTAATCGTCGGCTATATAAACAGATAAGCTTTATATATTATCCGCCCTTTTGGATCGCAAGATCTGCAAGGGGAAGTAATGCTTCTTTTCTTAATTACAAAATACTAGAAAATTATGCACGTCATTTTTAACACTATCACCCAGTCACACCCCTAAAATAAAGTCTCTTTAGTTGACTACCCGGGAAACAATTAAGATTGACACTCGGAACAACGTCTCAAAAGTTGACAGCACAGATTCTCTTTTTATCACGAACTGCCAGCTTCCTTATGTCCATGTAGTGCGGAATCTTGGGAGTTCTTCAACTCAACATATCTTTCGACCCACACATAAGTCAGCTCTGCAAGGGTCTTTATCTGCAGCTGCGTAGATTTGGCCAGATCCGACCATATTTAACAACGGAGTCAACAAAAACGCTAGCTTTGGTATTCATACTCTCCCGCCTGGACTACTGTAACGCCATGCTAGCAGGTATACCTGATGACGAAATAGCTAAACTGCAACGTATACAGAACAACGCCGCACGAATAGTACTTAGAAAAACAAGACAAGATTCTACTACTACGCTCTTGAGCACGCTCCATTGGCTTCCCGTGAAAGCGAGAATCGATTACAAGGTCGCCAAACTTTGTCATCAGTGTATATATAACAATGAGATGCCCTTGTACCTTAGAGAACTGATTACTCCATATGTCCCCCAGAGAGCCCTGCGCTCAATGGACTCAACGCTTTTAGTGGTGCCACGTTTCTCCCTCAAAAGCTACGGTCTGCGGGCTTTTTCAGGGCACGGACCAAAGGTTTGGAACTCACTCCCCATTGATCTCAGACAGACAACACGCTATACCACTTTTAAGAAGAACATTAAGACCTACTTGTTTAAAACTTTTTTAGATTAGTTTTTGATTTCTGTTGTCGTGTTTGTGTTTGTGTTATTACAGCGCCTTAAGCCTACATTTTGTTTGTTAACAGCGCTTTATAAATAAAATTATTATTATTATTATTATTATTATTATAGATGGATGGATGGATGAATGGATGGATGTATGGATAGAGACAGACAGACAGACAGACAGACAGACAGACAGACAGATAGATAGATAGATAGATAGATAGATAGATAGATAGATAGATAGATAGATAGATAGATAGATAGATAGATAGATAGATAGATACAGACAGACAGACAGACAGACAGACAGATAGATAGATAGATAGATAGATAGATAGATAGAGACAGACAGACAGACAGACAGATAGATAGATAGATAGATAGATAGATAGATAGATAGATAGATAGATAGATAGATAGATAGATACAGACAGACAGACAGACAGACAGACAGACAGATAGATAGATAGATAGATAGATAGATAGATAGATAGATAGATAGATAGATAGATAGATAGATAGAGACAGACAGACAGACAGACAGACAGACAGACAGATAGATAGATAGATAGATAGATAGATAGATAGATAGATAGATAGATAGATAGATAGATAGATAGATAGATAGATAGATAGATAGATAGATAGATACGAATCCCGTATGGGGGACTACCATATGCCAAAGGTATTATTTTTTTAGTGAGCTGAATGGTGGATGGAAATTAGCTACCACCACCCCACCCCCCATTTTTTCCCCCGAAACGCTTTAAATGTCAGCTTGCTTTACATGACATAGAAGAGAGCGCCTGGCAGCAGGTGACTTACAAACAAATAAGCTGAAGATTTCTCACAAAGACCCAGGGATACATATTTCAGACTAAAAAAATCCACTGCCAGGGACTGACGTAGACGGCGAAAAGACACACTAAATTGACCACTGGCAGACAATTGTTTAGTTTACGCAGTATATTGTAAAATGTTTAGGTAGCAGGCAGTCGCAGGTAGACTGCGTATCCACGGGAAATACTGCATTCCAATCTTTGGACTCAAAGACAATCCGTACTACTACAATTATTATTATTATTAACTTCAATGATACGTGGAGATAAACAGTTAAAATTGAAATAAAGTAAGGCACATATAAATTAGTATGTTGTGATGTTGGCACGTGTCGCTCAACTGCCCCAACCCAAAACCCCCCCCCCCCCCCAAAAAAAAAACTGGAGATCTGACTCAAGATGTACTGACTCAAGATAAGTTGTGTTTTCTAAGTGACTAGAGATTGGACAAAAGCAAGCTTTGCACTCTAGATTATGCTTGGAAATTATAATCATTTTAATAGGGGTCTACTTTCATTTTTTTTGCATTAATTGTAAGTAGAGTTGGGTGAACTCCTAAAAATACCTAATTTCAAAATCCAAGTTTTCATTGAGATTTCAACCCAAATATCTTGGTTCAGAAGCCAAGAGTTTTACCACTCAGCCACCAAGTCCCCACGTAGTAGAAGTAGTAATGTAGTAGTAGCCTACATTACAACTTAAATTCCGATTCTTGGACAATATCAAGTTAAAAACAAATAAAAATCATAGAAAGATGTTACAGTCAACACGCCGGAAGTGTGTACACATGTTTTTAACCCGATGCGACTGTCATGTAACTCCTTACCATTCGTATTGGCTGACGTCATCCAAACACACTCTGGTGACGTAGTTCACACACAACACTAGGCCAACAGCGAGGTCAAGAAAACTGCAGTCCAAACCTACAACACATAAAGCACCAAAGCTTACAATGTCTGAAATGTTCATTTGAAACTGGAACATTCCAAAAACTAAAGCGACAATGACCTTCAACCTTTCTTTTTTTTTTTTAACCAAAGAGGATGAATAATAACAAGAGGGGGAAACAAGCGTAAAATCACCACCCACTAAAGCCGCCTCTGGTTCTGGAAGAAAATCGTGCCAAATGTAAAATAATTTGTTGATCTACCACCAAAGCGAGTGCCACATCAACCTGTATGTGTGGAAGATTGTGACATTGTCTCAGAATAGGGCTCTATAGCCTTTAAAGTCAAATGACTAAAAGTAGCCAACTTTTCCTGGCTTCTTTAGTTTAACTTGTGTGGCCAGATTTTTCAAAGGCGAATACATTCTTTACTAATCATTTCAATGCATTTCTCCTCAACAGAGACAGCAAAAAGTGAATACAATAGTTCCATCAAATTTCAGACTTATACAGAACAACTGTTATCTGGCCACCAGGAGCTAAATTAAGTGTTGTCATTATAATTTATTAAAATACAAAAACAGCATCATTTGAAGAGTGAGGTTAAATTTAGTTTGTATTACGAAAGCGAACAAATGACGTCATCAAATTACGCGTGTTTGGGTTTCTAATGAAGAACTTTCAAAGTTAACCTCGGAAGAAGAGTCTTAGAACCAGATAATTCAGTGCTTGTCTGAATTTAATGTCATGAAAGAAAAACAATGTTACACAAATAACAAACTAGTGTTTAAGAGGGAAGACATATTAGGAACTCCATTTATTTCGTAAACACAAGCGGTGTTGCACTGACGCGCTAGTGTGCAAATGTATATATGTTACATGTTTGACTACGAGTCCGTAGAATAATGAGGAGTGCAGTATTTCACATGGCTACGCAGCCCCAGCTGCGACCTACATATTTTGCCGCAAGCAGTCAAAGCCAGTACTTGATCTATATCAAAAAGAAAAGTAGCGATAACATAGGCCTAAATCAGGACCGGACTTAAACTTAATAAGACCCTAAGCTTTTTGAGAGAGGGGGCCCCTTGTAATCAAAATTGTCCATTTCTTCAAAACGATTAAAAATATCTCTGGAAACTATTTTGAAGGATCCCAAGTAAGTGGAAACTCTTAGCTGTAGATTATAAATCATTAACTTACAAATACAAAAACATAAACCTACTAAAATACTCAGATAAACGCAAAGATAAAGAATCTTTTACGCCGAGATGCGATAATTGTAAATGTTTAAAGTACTATATAGTAATTTTGTTTGCTTGGGAGCTGAGATGTAAGGCTCTTGGCTTCCGAAGCAAAGGGTCTCGGGTTTGAGTTTTGAATTTCGGCCAAGAAACGCATTTATAAAGTTTAACATTAAAATTATTTTCATTGTCATCTTTTCTCGTTGCATGTCTTTTTATAGTATGACTTGATAGAAACAAAAGGACGAGCTTAGGCCAAACATTGAGAGCTCCCTTTAATCATATAGTATAAGGGGTAGAGAGTTGTGCTGGCCACATAACACCCTCGTTAACCGTGGCCTCGTTATTACCTTGCCTATAAATCGCAGGGTCTGAAAGGGGAACTATCTTGTTCACTATCGCGTATATACTTTTCAATCTCCCTTCATAATAATATTTCTTCATAAGAAAGAATCAAAACCATAACTATAGAATAGGTCTTTGATTAAGATATATTGACTCTCGTGAGATTTGTTTTCTGGTAATTATGAAGATGAGCGTCAAAAATTATTGATTCACCGAAAATTCAAAAAAAAATTTTAAATACAATTAATAAATATAAATAGTGTTTTTAAAAGATTTGCTTGTAAAAAAAGAGAACTTTATATTTATATGACATGAACAAAAAGCATTAGCGACGTCAAGGTTGCTCAGCACGCTGCCATTTTGTTTACAATGATGTCACAGAGGTGTTGCCAAATTAGTATTCTGAGATTTTTTTTTTGTTACACTTGCTTAAACCGGTGCTGCACGCTTGTTTGTAGGCATAAATTATATAATTAACTATATAAACTCTTTCCTTTTTCTAAAAACAATTATATTAATAAAGTTGTAATAACACAAATATATGCTGAACTTGTTTTTTTTTTTTTTGTGTTGATTTGCTTTTTTTTTTTTTAAGTCTATATAGCCTAGATCTAGATCTAAATATAAGACGAATATTATGTTTTGTTCTGTTGTATTTGAGTCACTGGTAAAATAGTAATCATGTGGCAGTTTCTAATATTTAGGTGATTTTGGCCAATATAGAGCGTGAAAGGATGAAATTGTGACCCGCTTCTATTGAACCACGGATAAAAGAATCGGCAATGGTATAAGCCATTTAAGAAGAAAGTCAAGCTGTAGTAGCCGTGTAAAAAAAAACAACAACGTAGAAGGAAATCCAAGTCTAGTAACTAAGTAGGCTAGTAGTCGGTCGACCTGAGAGTTGTTAGAAGTTTTTAGAAAAGTAGCGATGTAAAGAAAAGTGATTATGTCACAGTACAAGTCACGTGAGAAGCAATTATAAAAGTCTGTATGAAGTAATTGACTAGTTTTATGTGTTGAAATTGATGTGCTCGTCTTTAATAGTAGTTAAGTATCTGGGCAACAAGCTGCTAAGAACATGTAGATTTTATTTCACATCAAGATATATTTCATTGTATATTTCATAGACAAGATATTTCGGGTGTTCATGTGCGCCCGCAGGATTTTTTGAAGGGGGATGCAAGTTGCCACCTATGGCTCAAAGTCGTAGCTTCATTTTTTTTCCCCGAGCATATTAAAGAAAAGAACTGGTGTCCCCTCGCCCCCCCCCCACCTATACGATATTAATTTCACTGTAAATACATGGCGCGTTGGACGTAATCATCTTCTTTTTTGAAGTAACGTCCGTATGATTTAAGATAAGTAGATAAATACTTGTTTCATGCTCTTGCATCGTTTTAGGATGTAAACAAAACAGGTTGAACTGAGCATTAGTATTGCTTGAAAAGAGAGACGTTAAC
The DNA here is from genome assembly GCF_947242115.1 of Biomphalaria glabrata. Lineage (NCBI taxonomy): Eukaryota > Metazoa > Mollusca > Gastropoda > Planorbidae > Biomphalaria > Biomphalaria glabrata. The sequence goes on from NC_074720.1 coordinate 456,856, forward strand.
GAAGAAACTAACGAATCCAGATACGGACTGTAAAGCAGTGTAATTTAATAATCCCTAAATCCAAACAAATGTTTTTTTGCTTGGTGTGTCTGTCGACTACAAATTATCGGCAGCATTAATTCATTGCCTAGTTTGTCTGCCAATAGTCTCGCCTTCCTCAAGATGCCATCCATGAAGTGTTCCTAATCATGGTCAGTTTGGTTTTTGATTATGTCATTAATGTGACTGCTGGTGTGCTTTTGAGCGGCCACTTATGCTAAGATGGACAGACTGCAACGTACAACACGGAAACTGGTTCAAGAACAGATGAATAATTGATTACAATTAAAACACACATCAGAAGCACACGAGAAGCAGGCACTGATTACACATAAAGCAGTTTGTCTGGTTTCACTTATAGTAAGCCTAACTATTTTAAAATGCACCAAACATGTTGTTTTGTTTGTTCGTAAAATGTTTTACATGTTTCGGATGTTCCTTTAGAGTTGAAGATAATTACTTCCTAGTCCAAACCTTCCGCAGGACGACGGGGGATGGGAGCGTGCAGGGTTTGAACCCTGGACCATTGATAAATCTGAACGACAATCCAGCGCTCAAACCGCACGACCAGGCAGCCATCCAATTCAAAGATCTTCTCAAATTAACAGCTGACTAGAATTTTTCCTCCAAGACAAATAACATTTTATCATATTCTAGGCCTTTACTAAATATAATGATAGCTATAATTATGTGCAAATGAAAAAAAAATCGTCACGACTACGTGCTAGAGAATTTTGAATTGCAAGCCCATAATAAAGCGTGCATGGTCGGACATGAACTACAGATCAGCTTATTCTAGTTTATTACAATTATATAGCTTATCCTCATAAACTTTATTTCAGTGAAATCACTACATGCTAAGTTGCTTCGTATCAGAAGTTAATTGATTTGAAGGTGTAAAAAACATGACAACTCTCTCGCGCGCTTAAAGATTGCACGAAACAGGAAAGGCTCGATATTAACTATCAAACAATTTACAGCCCAGACACCAGAACATAACATCTGGCATAGGTTTCTGTCACATACTCTTTGAGATTCAATGTGACATGAAGTGAGTTAATAGTCATTTGACTATCTCGTGTCTTATTTACGAAGAAATAATTGGTCTGTATTTGACCACGGAGTGAAAACCTCAGTTACCTTTTGGACTCCTGAGAGTAAAGAGATGTATGTATGTATTGTGTAAGAGATACGAGATGTAATAAAAATGGGTTCTAAGTGATGTATTTCCATGGCTGGAGTTGCCAAGTTATTATGCACTATTTTATTATGATTATTAAATGTTTTGTCTGTTGAGACGATGCTTGCTTCTAAACATATGTGTTGAGGTCAATTACTCAGTGAACATAGTGGCACTATGCAACAACAAAATTGATCAGGATAAAGTAATTTAATGTTTGCACAAAGAACATTCTAACAAGGCCAGAAGAAGCCCTAATGCTATACAAATAAACATTCGCGTTATCAACATGTGTCAAAGATATGACAGTTTCGTAACAGCTTATGGACCTGATGTAATCAGATGAAAAAGGGAACATTATTGAACCCCAACCCCCCTAGCTACGCCTATGCCCAGTAGCGCCCTTAGGGGGTGGCAAGTGGGACAACCTCCCCAGGCCCCGCGATTGGAGATTCCCTTGACACTGTCAGCTTCGAAAACCAGAACAGTTCTCATATATACTCAATATCTTTGGAAATCTTTCCAGGCATCTTTATAATACCAAATACTATTTCTATGTAAGCTTTTAACATGACATAAATTTCAGCAGCACGAGGTTTCTGTACATCCCATTAAGTGTGTGACTTTGTGGTTGGATTTAGCTCTGAGAATGTCAAATGGTAGCCCAACGAATAACGTGATGCAAGAAAAATTAGAAAAGTAAAACTGCTGTAGCGCGCAGTCTTAAAAATAATTCTAGCGATTGTACAGTAACTTTAAGAAAACAACACCGCATTTCATGGGAGAACAGAGAAACAAACGGACAACGGTGATAGCCGAAGTCGACCCAACCATGCAAGTACATCTTCGAAGAATTAAGAACGCCGAGGCTCACGGCCATTACATCGGGCATAGGATTCAAAACGAGCATATGAACATTATGGCATCAGAAGTAAAAGGGAACATTATTGATAAAATCAAACTTGCAAATATTTTCCCGTCATTCTTGACTACACACCTGATGCTAGCCACAAAGAGCTGATGTCCCTTATATTGAGTTTTTTGGACGTATCGTATCCTAATGTTGACAAGTTAACAGGAAAGGGTTTGTCGTGGCGCTTCTTGCTGCGCTGTTGAACGTTGGCCAGGACATCGCCGATTGTCGTGTCCAGGGATACAAATATAATGGTGTAAACTTGAGGGTAAAGCACCAAGGAGTCCAAGCACACATTATTCGCATCAACAATCGACCTTTTGCGCTCTTCTTGCGGCGGCCATAATCTTAACATTCAGAGTGTTTAGCAGAAATATTATTATGTAGTTTGTTGATTGTTCATGAGCAAATGTCTTAATCATTAGTTACGTTGAATAAACTTTAAGGCAAAATCTTTCATAAAGTACATGTAATGTAGTCAAATGGCCAATAGTACAGTACATACGTAAGGTACTATGTTTTATAGCAAAAATAAGACCTACAGCATTAGAGGCGGACGAGACATTAGCGTGATGTGATGTGGTATGGATATATAGCCTACACTTACGGCTTAGGGCCCCGCATATGACACTCGCCCAGGCCCCGCGCACTGCTAAGGCCGCCTCTGCCCATTGCCTCCAGAGTGTCGAAGTCCGACAGCCATCAACAAATACAAGGCAGGACTATTACAGTAGGCCTACACACGCAAGTATCTTTTTTCCATAAATTGTGAGAAGTCACCTTCCAGGAGCTTCTTGTAAACCAGAAGACCACGGAAAATCTGTTATAAGTTATAAAATGGTTTCGTTTTAATAATTTACACCTAGGATTAGAGTGGGTTCTATGACAGTGCGTGGCTCACTGCGGTCGCATAGGTTGCAGTGACCTAAGGCAGGCTATGAAAAATATCGGCGCATGCTACTCACTGTATATAATAATAAGCTTTTTTTTTACTTAAATTAATTACCCTTTTTAACATCGTTTACTTTCAAAATACAGCACCAATAAAATACAGCAAGAGAAATAAATAAGTAGAAATGGCGATATGACAAACGTGAGAGACATAAAACGCTTGGGCTTGTGATAGCTACATATAAAGAGGCTCGAGGTTCTCAACATCGGACTCAATTAGAGTTGTGCTTACTGAGCAACTAAAAGCATTACTGAAAACATTTTCCCTGGATACCCCCCCCCAGTGATCCTAAAAACAGATTGGACCATAGTGCTCTGAGCATGCTATAAGCATGAAAAATGCTCTTTATGAAAATAAAAACTATTTAAAATAATATGGAATCTGGTCTAGCAATTCATAAAAGCTATTTTTTTAAAATCTCAATCCAGATCTTGTCTTATAAAATACAGACGTAGGTTAGTTCACCAAAAAAAGTATTTACTCAGAGATTTTAATAATTCATAATTCAGTGACAATGAAAAGTAACATCTATTTAGCACACACGCACACAAATGATTGCAATAAACCTTTAAAAAAAAAAGAACTATTTTATTGTGGTCTAAATTATTTTGTCTAACATTAATACATCTGTACGTTAATGGGTGTTTCTCATTTCTAGTTGGCAGCACTTAATGATGCCAAAATTATTTTTGATAAACAAATCTGGATTTGTTTTTGGCCAGGAAGAGACAACAAGGAATGTCGCGATAAATAATTTTTGACGCTCACATTCATGATTACCTGTTTTCTAATAGCCCACCCCCGCCATCTTTAGGACGTGTTATCGGGAATTCACGATCTTTTAATTAATATGCCCGACGCTCGTATTGAATACTAAGATCAATGTGGAATCAATTTAGATGATTTCTAATTCTGAAGAGCTTGTCATGTGACCCTACATCTATAGCCTACATCAGTCAAGCAGAAAAGAGGGGAGGAAAATCCGTGGTCTGGCGTGGGAATAAATATCTCCGTTATCTTCATCATTAGATTGACATGATGGATAGTGAAAGGACTGTCAAGAGAATGAATCTTCTGTTGCATTAACAGTTTAGTTCTATTTGAGTTCATTCGGAGGAGGCGTGCTAAGTGGTAAAGCGCTTGGCTTCCGAACCGGGCGTCAAGGGTTCAAATCCTGGTGAAGACTGGGATTCTCAATTTCTGGATCTTGTCCAATCAGCTCTAATGGATACCTGACATTAGTGTGAGAAACGTAAAGGCGTTTGGTAGTTGTCCTGGCCACATGACACTCTCTTTAATCGTGGGCCACAGCAACAGATGATCATTACATCGATCTGCCCTATAGATCGCAATGTCTGAAAGGGAAACTTTACTAGTTCAATGGGCGTGTGAATGGGGGATGGCTGGAGATATTAATTATGGTAGTGATGCCATAAACTCATCCTTTACCTACGGTTACAATGAACTTCTCCTTGCCGTCCAAGAAGGAAGAGTCTTATGATTGTATGCTGGACGTTGAAGCTCTGCATGACAATTGTAGGAACACGTAATTAAGATAAATCTTATATTGAAAGTACAAGAGGGGAAAAAAATCCAGCTAAGAAAAAAATCAGTCACATTTAATGATGTGGTGACCAAAAGAAAAATTATAATAGTCGATACTTCTCGGCCAAATCTCATTCCTGTCATATTTCTTAAACTTAATCATATAAAAGTTACATTATGGGAAAATCTGACCAGAGTTCTTAAAAGCTTGGTACCTAAGCGATGTATCACAATGCGGCTTAAGTAACGAGGGGCAGAATGTCGGTAGAAATGTAGGCATAAAGCACAAGTCAAAAACGCCAAACAGGCAGTGATGGGAACTAAACTAACTTTTAAAAGTTAAACTAAAACTAGTTTTCAACTAAAATAAAGTAGTTAAACTATTAGTTTATCATGAATTTCAAAAGATAGTTAAACTAAAGAAAGTTAATTAAACTATTACAAACTTTTTTTTTTGGGGGGGGGGGCGGAGTTGAACTAGACCTACATAGTGTAATGTACTAGTTTAGAGAGTAGGTTAGTTTTGTTAGTTAAATATATTGTGTATAGTTTTAGCGACGGTCAAAGTAATGACGTAGTAAGACAGACTAATGACGTAGTGGACTTAAGCGAACGAGAGACCAACAAGGCGTTATGTTAGAAGTAGGTTGTGTTTTGAATAGTAGTTGAGTAGTAATTAGATATAGCGACGTTTTAGAAAGACTGGACGGATTTCCCAGTGGTTAATAAAGCATCATTTTATAGAACTGAATGTTGTTATCAACTATATTCAAGTTGTAATGTTCTGTGGCTAATGTTAAGTAATAATTGATACATAGTCGACGTCAGATTAGATTAGCCCACAACAAAAGATATAATCATCCGACTATATGCATACGGTTCAATCTTATTCTTTTAACATTCTAGTAATATTTATCTATGATAAAATCAGTATTAAGGAATATGTTTCTTACATAAACGTTAATGCACAATAAAATTTAAAATGTCTAAATAAATATGTGTGCTTGTATTTTCGCCTTGAATTCAAACCTTTAGGAAATAATGGTACCATTTGTTTTTTTTTAAATATATTAACTTATTATTATATAATGGAAAATCTTACTTATACTGGTAAAGTTGAAAATCTCACTAAATAACATAGATTTAGAATTTCAAATTAGATCTAGTATCCAAAGAAATAGAAACGAAATCGTTGGAGTTTTAAGAAGCATTTGACCTGTATAACTATTTTATGGTGTAAAATACATGCTTGACTAACAATGCCGATGTGCTATTTTCTTGTCTGACCACTAAAAATACAACTAACACTATTGCATAACCGTAACGCGCTCAAGAGAAAAAAAACTGGGTGATCTTGTCATTATGGACTGCACACTCAGTACACTATATAGACCTACACGTGTATGTCTATATGGCAGTTTGATAAAATCAGTCGGACTCACTTTATATTTACTTTCTGGGCAGGGAGGGTGTATAACTATTTTAGTGTACAAATATATCTGCGAACATGCTTGACTAGCCACGCCAGTGTGTCTGACCTCTCCACATTAAGCAAACACTATTGCATAAGGCTTAATGCAGGGTAGTCTTACAGTATTATCGACTACACACGTACAGTACACTAGGCCTACATGTGGCCATGTGTATGTCTGTCTAGCTGACCAGGTTGTTAAAATCAGTTGGACACGGTCTATTTACTTTATGGTCAGAGAGGGTGTGGATTAAGATTTTTTTTCTAGAATTGGTTACCCTAATGCTTTTAGATCTATATAGGCCTAGCTGTTGATTTAGACTTAATAGATCTCAATAATAAGTCTTAAGACTATAAAAGGGTGTACTTGATGTTCCTGCAGTTAAAAAAATATGTTCGCCGCAAATGAATGGACCTCATTCACCAATCGTAAACAAACAACATATAGTCACGGGATCTTATTGATAAAACAATGGAAAAAACTGTCACGTGACAACCATCATGAATTAAACATGAGATCGTAAATTATATAGAAGAGATAGAGCGCCACGTGGCTAAATGTTGTTTGTTTACGATTGGCGAATGAGGTCCATTGATTAAGACCACTAAATATTGACCTAACCCACTAATCAGATTCCCACTAGAAACAGAAATTAAACACATCCACGTGGCTCACAAAAAAATTCGGAACAACCTCATTCATAATAGCCTACTGCATAGAAGCTTTTGGTAAAACATGTTTAACATTTTATAATACTGCTACTTTCAAGTGCAAATATTTACTCCCATAACTTCTACCAGGATCTTACTTACCCTCTTCAAATGCAGACTGTCTAAATCAGTGGTTCCCAAACTTTTTTGTCTTGTAGACCCCTTGCCACGTTTTCTGGTTTTCTGTAGACCCCCTGCATGACTTGCAATTTTTTTGCAAATTCATTGCCATTTCTAAAAAACTTATTTCTAACTGTAGTGAGTTGAAAAGATTAAAATTATTTAAAGCTACAATAAATGTATAGAGATCTATTATTTTTTATTGATAAAATTCAAATTTAAACCAATTAAAATAACAATTAATATATACTGCAGGAACCACTAAACGCGCTGGAAATGTGTTGTTGTTGTTTTAGGATATGCATCCGTTGCTATGGATATTATGTTTCATATAGGAATTTGTTGTTCTATAAAGTAGACATTCAAACATTAAATATTAATTAATCAATTGATTTGGCTTAAGTATCATTGTAAAAGTTTTTTGCAAAGAGTAATTTCCAGTGTATCTCTTGATCTTTCACGTCTGGCTCAAATATTGGTTCCGTGGAACTATTTTTACCAAGAGGAGAAGGAGCAAAAGTGAGTAACTGGCGCCTAAACCAGTACGCTTCAAGCAGGAATGGCTCATTAGCCTTGGCTTACCACCCACCTAGTTGATGGAAAACTGAATTCAAACCTCTGCTGCCTTGCAGTTAAACCCAAACATAGGAAAGCTTCTTGGGTTAACCCTCAGAAAAAAAATATGGAGCGATCGACCTTTATGCAGTTTGCAGCCCACAACGTTTACCCTGTCAAAGCCTGTGACGCCGCTGATCCCAAACTATATATATGTCATTTGCAAAGAATTACACAAGAAGCTTTTAATTTTATAATTCATGCCACCAATGAGCCCTTGAGCTGTATTGTTGTTTAATGAAATTATTTTAATAACATCAGATGTAGGTTTGTGTAAAACAGTTTTTACAACTACAACGGCTGGTAATATTACTAGTTTTACCTTTTGTGTTTTCCTTATTTTGTTATAAGTAAAGAGATATTGTAAGACTTTCACAAACCATCATCTTCTCTATATGATGTCGAAGAGAGATTTTGTGGGTCTATTATTAACTTTGAGTGTTCGAAAGTTTTTCAAATCTGTATCTATTTTGACAGAGTGGCATTGTCTCAGATGATCCTCCAGTCATATCATCATAAAAAGGCGACCGCTTGTTTATTAATGAAGAAATGAATCCCAATTTTAAATAATCATTGCTGTACAACCCATATTTCTTTTTGTTAGACATTAGTTACATGTTGAATAAATTAAGCTATTTAAAAAAAAGTATTGAAATTAAATACAACAATTTTTTGTTTGAATAGCAGGATAAATATATTAAATGATTGATTAAGGTACAAATCATATATTAATGTATGAAAGTGTTACATTAATGGGATGTAAAAGTTAAAGTCACGATCTGATTAAATGAAATCTATTATCGTAGACCCCCGTGGACATCTCATAGACCCCCAATAATATTTTTCACTTTCGTAGACCCCTTGGAAGTCTTCGTGGACCCCTAGAGGTCTAAATAGACCACTTTGGGAATCACTGGTCTAAATAGTTAACTGCATCATTTTTTTTTAATAATCAAAGTTATTGATATCACATGACCAGAAAACAGGGAGTGCGTTTCAACCATAGACATAAATAAATATAGACTGGCCGAAGGAAGTAACTTCATGTAACTTGAAAACATGTACATCTATTGTATTCGGATTTCCGAATTATGAGAAGTTGCATGATCTTCATTCTTAGAGATTAAACAAAACTATTGTAATACTTTTATAGCGGTCTTAGTTAGTTAGGACAGACGACTCCAGAACGTAAAACAGAAAACTGACCAGTTGTTGTAGTGAGTTAGATTTTGTTTACAATGCCATTTTATTTTATTACTAAAGTCTACTACAAATTACTGTGCATCATCACAAGTTGATTTGGTCTATATTTTAACAAAAGTTATATTTAGTTTTGCTCATAAAGAAGTTATATTCAAGTTTTACAAGTTAAAATTGTCAACCAGCAGTTTGGTGCTACAAGTCACCACCATCACCCCCTAAGAAAAGATGTCAACAACAGAGCTAGACAGGTGTTAAATTACAATTCCCTGAGAATAAGACGCAGAGGAAGACAAAAAAAACCAAACATGGCGACACAGTGTACTATTGAAGTGATGCCCAAAATGCGGATCGCGGGCCAGATCCGGCCCACGATGTGGTTCTATCAGGCCCGGCGAAACGTCGGCACAAAGTGTAGAAAATCCTCCCTTCATTAAAAAAGAGTATCTTTACTTACGCTAGGGTCCTCACTATTTCTCTGATGGACTGGTACCATGACCGTTAACATTTAGTTGTTAATGACTGGGATTCTGAATTAAGAGTCTACCAGGAAAAGTAGATGGATCTTTAATTGTTTGTGAAACATGATAATAAGCCAAGAAATTTGTTTTATAAAGAAATTTTTGATGCTTAAAAAAACAACAACAGATAAACGGTATTGTGAAACAAATATGACGTCATTCTTTTTTTTTTTTTTCTAATATTATTTTACTCAAAGAGTTCCTCAAGATAAGTGAATCTGAAATATTTTTATATAGCGCAGCGTTCATACTTATAACATGCTCAGTACTCTCTTGTCCAACCTCATTTGTATGTGTGTGTGGGGGGGGGATTATGGGAGAGAGTTTTTAAAGCTCCCTTTAGACGCTCAGCAAACACAACTCGAGTTTTGAACTCATAATTAGTAGGTAGCCGAACGGTTTAAGCCACTCTTCTAAAAAAGCAAAAATGTTTTCGCTGATCGACACACAGCCATCGCAATGTAAAAAAGAGGAGAGAGACTTTCCATTGAATCAGGTCAATATGTTTGGCTACCTATTTTCTTTTGAAGAACGTTTTCATGAACGATTCTCAAAGACTATTGTCTTTTTACAACACAACCTTTAACCCCCAAATGTACAGTTGTACTTAATGTGAAGTATTTAACTGTTTACACTCGTTCGTAATGTTCCGGAACTGTGGTACTAGTTGTCATCCTTGTGACTGCTATCAAATTACAGTCAGTCAACATCAACCTTTGATTACACTTGTTAAGTCTCCTAAAAACAAGACATGTTTGTTCACAAATGTATGCTTCTGGCACCCATTAAACTCGCGTGGAAGAACTGACTGGACCTTCTCTTTCAGGTCATAATTTGCATGGAATTATGTTCTTTGGAACTGAATCAGTATCTGCGCTAAATGGTGAGCTGATGGTATTGAAAACTGGTTCTTGGCGTCTTAAAATTTGCTATTAAAAATTTTATAATTAAGGAATTTAAAATAAGTTTTGTACTTTTAACCATTTCACTAGAAATAGTTTCACTTTTCAATAAAGGAAAATGACAAAATCTTTTTTCTTTTACTTGCACTCTTCATTAGAAATAAAGTCACAGTCAATGTCCTTCTAGGAACATAAATATTTCTTCCTTGAGGTTTTATATTCTTCTCATTGCCTTGCCCATGCTAAGCCAACGGATACATTGGAATATTTTGTTTCTAAATCTTTGAGTACGTGTTGGAACTGACGAGATCACAATTATATATGTGACAATAAAGTGATATTTTATGCAGCTTTGTGCAAACTTTCCTGTTAAGAGTTTATGGTTGGGATATTCTTTAAAACAACAACAAACAAACAAACTCTTTTTCTTAGTGAAAGATCGAGATCCATCAGTTGTTACATTTGCCATCTTGTTCTAAGCATACCCAACACTCAACACAGTTCTTCGTAGCATTGAATAAATACTGGCCTGAGATTGTGTCTTAAACTGAGTGAAGTCTGAGTGTATTGAAGTATAGTCAATAAGCTTAAGCTTCGTCTACTTGAAACTTTTTATAATGCGACAGTTTCAATAATGTATACAGATATTTAGAATTATTTTTAATGTATTTGCATTTTTACATGTATATACTGTGGGCACACCTTATATATCCTTATATATCATTTTTACATGTATATACTGTGGGCACACCTTATATATCTGTAGGTGTCCACAGGCCGTATAAAACACTCCGGCGGGCCGCATGTGGCCCGCGGTCCGTAATTTGCCCACCCCTGATGTAGACAAAACAAGTTGAACTGAGCATTATTATTACTTGAAAAGCGAGACGTTAATGAAGAAACTAACGAATCAAGATACGGAGTGTAAAGCTGTGTTCTGTAATAACTCTCTAAATCCGAACATGTGGTTTTCCCTCGGTGTGTCTGTCGACTGCAACTTCTCGGCTGCACCAATCCAATACCAAGTGTGTCTGACAGCAGTCTCGCCTTCCTTAAGATGCCATCCCTTAAGTATACCTCAGCATGGTCAAGTTGGTTTTTGATAATGTCATCAATGTGACTGCTGATGTGTTGTTGAACTTTGCTAAGTTGGACAGAATGCAACATCAGGGATACTGATTAAAGAACAGATGAATAATTGAGGACAATTAAAAGAAAAATCAGAAACACACGAGAAATAGGCATTGATTACACATATGCAGTTTGTCTGGTTTCACTTACAGCCGTTATTTTGAGATACGCGACACAAAAGTTTTGACTTAAATTGCGAATGAATTCGTATTTCTCAGTCCATCGTGTCTCACACAAAAGAGGTAAATTTAGCACAAACGCTCTCGCTTGGGACTGTTACGGAAGAAATAGATAATCTTCTTCATGACACTGACAGCATACGTATATCTGAAACGTCATTCAGGTCATTGATAACAAAGTTAAGAATGTGAGACGGGCAACGGACAAAGGCTGCTTTTTATATATTTTTCACCAATCCTTGTCTGAACATAGTACTTAATGCTAGCCATCACGGGGCAGCCATCGTAGCCTTGGCCGAGAAGTTTGTTCATGTGTAAAATATACATAATGTATTGGCTGACAATGACGTTAGACACAGGCAGTGCGTCCCTCTAAACAATAGTGACAAAAGAAATGAATTCTTCTCGAATACAATCGTCATTAACAAAACCAATGCTCAAACACATCTATTCAGTGCCAGAGATATCTGCAGTTTTATCACCAAAATACCCAGTAAACGCAGTTCATTCATGATGCTTCTGCTCGTATTTTGTTTCTTGCTGCTGCCAGAGCTCCGTCGATACAAATCAACATTTGGACTCAAGGCAATGGCAAGTGAAGAACTTTCTTAAGTTTCTTCTATCGTCAACTGGTGGACGTTAACCTGCTATTTTATCGAGCGCTAACACTGACCGCAACTCCGCAAATACATGTACCAAGATGACTGCACTCTTCAAGCTTGTTCAAAGAAACTCTCACATGTCACATCGAAAGATAGCTGGCAAGGACTTTTCCTCCAAGGCAGAAAAAAAAACGTTTATCATATTCTAGGTGTGATGATTGTATTTGTATACAGTATTACATATAGCATTTGATAGAATCTTGGTTGTAAGATATAACGATTTCTATGTTATGATTTCATTGGTCTGTAACTACAGTTACGACCCTTGGGAGATCGTTATTGTTTGTTTGTTTTGTTTTGTTTTTTGGATTTGAGGCACATCAGAAGCATGAGTTTTGAAGTCTAATCATATAGTTTAAGTACTGTACAAGGCAGTTTGTGTAGATTTAATAGTTTAACATTTGATGCATTGTCTATAATCACAGATATTCTGATTGCTTTTTATTAAATTTATATTTCTTTCTTAATCCCTGGAAGAAAAAGGTTATATGTCCATGTCAAAGCCATATCAGGAGTTCACAACACTAGGTGTTAACTAAATATAATGGTAACTATCAGTGGCGTCACTATGGTGGGTGTCACCCGGTGCGGTCAGCTCAAGGTGTCACCCCCGCCTCCTTTAAAAAATCTTTTTTTTTTTCGTTTGTTTGTTGCGCGGTAATACATATAGTTTATAATGGTACGTTCTCTCTCATAATCGGGCCTTCTGTAAACACTGCTAAACACAACACAGCACATCTAACGCATCAAGAACTTGACAACAAGAGCTCTGGTTAATCTGGTACTTTAATAATGAGTGAATAAGTAGATAACAGCCAATACTAGACAATTGGCAACAAACATATCAACAACTAAAATGTTACTCTGTACATCAACGTACAAAACTCTACTGTCTCTATCTCGTACATAACACTTGAGGACTCAACCAGGACCGACTTCATAGCCAGACTAACAGTCCAGGTCTCCTTCGTGTCCTATCTTGAACCGCCGCCTTCTTACACACTGTGCCTCTAGTCGGCGCCTTCGGGGTCACGGAGGTCACGCTCTAGTCCACGCAGGCTTTGGATCACATGACCATAACATTGATCATATTTGCGTGTAACCGTAGTACTGTCCCTTCTCCATCGCCTGAGTTCACGTGTGTCAGCTGAACCTACAGTTAACCCTTACGCGCCGCCAATATGGTTATAACAATAATTACCTACGTTATTTGATTTGTCAACAGCTATAGAAATGAGTGTATATTAAACCTTTAAAATTCAGCTGTTTATTACAAGTTATCTACAAATCACTGGGTTTGCGTAGTCATGTGAAATTATGAATGCATCCTTAATCTTTGGAATCGAAAACATTGCCATTAATTTATAGTTCAATTTTGCAACAACGCAATCATAAGTAAATGTCACTTTTTTTTCTGGATTTCAAACTTGAAAACGTATCGCTAACTTCAAGTTAATGTCTGTAACGATCTCATTTTTAATCAAATTCCGCTTTGTGAAAGTGTCGTTTGTTCCTTTGTCTCAAAAAGTTCTTAATTTTAATTTTAAAAATCGTTTTTCACATGACGCCATAGATAAGCAGATGGTAAGAAACGGTGGGAGGCTTTGTTAAATGATTTAAAGATATTCTTGAAAGCCTAAGTGGCATATGAAACATGCGAATGTCCACTTTTATTTTCTTTAAGAATAACTTTTGTTGTCTTTAGATCCGTTCTCAGTCATGGTATTTCTGTTTGAATGTCGCCTTTTGAAAAATCATCATATAGTCATACGCGAATATTTTGAAACTAACATCTACAATACTTTGTTGGTTGTTGAACTATAGGATTGCTCCATATTTATCTGTTACATCAGGGGTGGGCAACATTTTTGTATCGAGGGCCGCATTAAAAAACGTTTGGGAATGGCGGGCCGAACACACACACACATATATATATATATATATATATATGTCTTAGAAAGATAAGTTTGCTGTGTAAAATGTCTTTTAATTCATATATACACTGTATTACGCCTTGTTTGAAAAGATTTAACATGCATTTACATTTCATATGTAAACAATCAATTGCAATAGCAATTACATAAGACATGAAATTTTGTCTTCCACTCTTCATTAGAAATATTGGTAACAAAGTCACAGTCAATGTCCTTCAAGTAAAATAACATTTTCTTCCTTGAGATTATATATTCTTCTCATTTGCCTTGCACACGCTAAGCTAGCGGATACATTGGATTATTTATTCATAAATCAGAACTACCCTTGTTTAACTTCTTTTGTGTGACTAGTGTCAATTAATGTTTAAATTACATGCAGCTTTCTGCAAACTTTCCTGTTTCAAATTCATGGTTCTCAAAGATCGAGCTCCATCAGTTGTTACACTTGCCATCTTGTTCCAAGCCTACCCAACACTCAGACATTGTGTTTTGAATTGAGTGTATTGATGTATAGCCAATAAGCATAATCTTTGTTTACTTAAAACTTTTTATAATGAGACAGTTTCAATAATTTATATAGATACTTTTTAAATTTTGCATTTTTATATCTATATACTGTGGGCACACCTGATTTATGTAGGTGTCGGCGGGCCGCATAAAACACCTCGGCGGGCCGCATGTGGCCCGCGGGTCGTAATTTGCCCACCCCTGTGCTACATCAATGATTGCTTCCAGTAAGAGTTGAAGCTCAGAGTAAAAAAAAATGGTCAATGCACATAAGAATGAACCTCTTTTTATCCTCTTAAGACTTAAATAGTGATATGGTAAGGTTTTCCAAAAAAAGGCCCCTGGTTAAGTTCCACGGTTCCGGTTCTACTTGGGCTGATATGTTGATCTGTTGGTGCTGGCTTCTGTCTTCAGGTCAGGAACAAAGTGACAAATGTCAATACTAAGACAAGCTGGTGGTGCTGTTTCAAGAGAGATAAAAAAAATGGCTAAGTCCAACTCTCTCTTCAAAGAATAAAATAAGCAACCTCACAGGTTGAATAGACGATCACGCAGTGTGGTAGTAGGGCATTCCATCACTCGTGTGTAGATCTAGTAGATTCCAAGCTCAGCAACACTGCAACAGTCAATAACACAACAAGGTGACTCTAACGGTCAGCTTGTAAATATTGTTACGTTCTTCTCTCTCTCTCTCCTAATCAGGCGTTCTGTAAAACACTGCTAAACACACAACACATCAACACAAGAACCTGACAACAAGAGCTCCAAATAATCTGGTACTTTAATAATGGTCAACTAAATAGATAACAGCCAATACTAGACAATTGGCAACACAATCAACAACTACTAATGGTGCACTGTACATCACCGTACTAAACTATACTGCCTCTATCTCTTCCTGGACTCGTACATAACACTTGAGGACTCCGCCAGGACCGACTTCATGGTCGACTCACAATCCCGGTCTCCTCCGTGTCCTGTCTTGAACTGCACTGCCTTACACACTCTTGTCTTTGGTTTGCGCAGGCCTATGATCAGATGACCATAACACTCTAAATCACGAGCACAAAGGTAGACCAGATCAAGTAGACACAATGAATAAACAAATGTTAATCCAGTAATCCTACAGTAATCCTCCAGTAGTGTACTTATCCAGATCAGTGGCGTAGCAAGGTACTCGTGGGCCCGGGTTCAAGAATATGTTGATGGGCCCCATCCCCCAAATGAAAGGATCATTTAAGATCATGGTTAAGTACTAGTTAGCACACTGAGCATAATGCGCCCGTGGGTGCTTTTGTTGAAACAATAACTGAAGGCTATTGTACTGTCCACTCATATTGGAAAACCATCATGGCCTTGGCATCGTAAGTAATTTAAAGAAAGATGGTGATATTTTATTAATTTATAGTATTTGTTCAGTCAAACCTGAAGACTTCTGGTTCGGACAAATATGAAAACCTAAAAATGACTCTCTGATTACAATTTCTTTGGGTAGTTCGTCATTGGAGTTCACAAAACATTTTCAGATAATGCAATTTTAATAAATTTGTAATTCTCTTTGAGGGCTGTAAATCATGATATCTAATTGGATCTCCTTTAGTATTTTTTTCTAAAATTGCATTGCCCAACAGGTCTATTATATGTTTGAATCTGTGAGTCGAGGTAAAGGCTTATGTTTTTGAATTCTTAAGAATTTATTTATTGCTAAGATATTGTCGTTATTACTTGTGTCACCAAAACGACACTCTTCGCGATGACCACTAAATGAAAGGTTGTTGCATGCTTAAGTTAAAACTAACATTCACTATGCGATTAATTACTTTCAGCCAGTAATTATCAACTTCTTCAATGTGTTCTTTGTTTGCATCATCCACCGTTCTCAGTCTTTCATGTTGTCTGTATGTTTGGCAAGCTTGTTGCTGAAGTTAAGTCATCATTAGGCCTATCCTTTTTTTGACGATACGGTTGAAAAACTAACAACATTGATGCTGTGTCAGGATATAAAACCGAGACCATCGAGACCATCCGAACGACTGTCCAGTGCACATACTAGACGACAAGGCAGCCATTCAAGTGAAAGACACTATTCCATGATAAATGTAATTATCGCTCTATCTAAAAAAAAAGTTTTGTTATAAGCCTCCTCCCTAATTGGTAATTAGCTAAAATGTCATCAGCTTTAACGTTTTCGTAAGTAACATAATATGATGTCTCTTTTCATTGTTTAATATCTAATTGTAAGTCTAGGCCTATATATAGATTTCTGATAATAGAAAAATGAAAACAAAAAGGATGCTTACTTTAAAAAAAAAAGCACAAAAAAGGTAAAACTATCAACGGTTTAATTAACATAGAGGAACAAAAAAGAAATAATGGGAGTTTGGGACCCAACGGTCACCACCAACGCACCGTCACCTACAATAAACCTGATGAAGGCAGTTCCTTACAATGACTGTAGGTGAAAATACGGGTTAATGTTTAGAAGTTAATATGACATTTGATATGACGTTTAGGATATTTTAAGGAGACTTTTAAATTTTGAACCATTTGTTACAAAATTACAGTGTAGGACAGGCCACAGTTGGTCATTAGTCATGGGACCAAGTGATATGAAACCCCTGCGCGCCATGCAGTGCCGTATTTAGAGCTGAAAAAGCCTTAACCTATTTGAGATATGGGGCCCCATATAAGTCTAAATATTGTATTTAACTGCTAAATATTTCTTGGAGGCCCTAAGCTAAAGCTTATGTTGCATAGAGGTAAATCCGACCCTGGCCCATGGTTGTTACACCATCGGGTATGGGCCCCTAAATTGTCGTGGGCCCGGGTTCATTGAACCCCTTCGCGCCATGGATGCTACGCCACTGATCCAGATGTAGATCTAGATCTAGCAAACTACGAAGATGACGACCTAGTCTGTAGTCAGAGAAGAGTCGCCATTCCTGATGATGTGTGGATAAATGTAGATGTTTTATGCGAGGGTTCCCGGTCATTTCATCCCCGGTCATTTCATCCTCTGGTCACTTCATCCCCGGTCATTTCATCCCCTGGTCACTTCATCCCCGGTCATTTCATCCCCTGATATTTTCATCATCTGATCATTTTTATCTGTAATTGTAATTTTAAAAATCATGAAATGAGCAATATTTAATATATTCATTTTTTATTTAAATGACAAAATTGTAACACGTTAATGTTTAAAAGGAATTAAAGCAAAACTTATACAGGCGACATGATATCACGAGGATGGGTGAACTCCGCCTTTATTAGAAAAAAATAAAACCTTATTTCAAGGCTAAAAATGACCGCCCATTTTCAAAAAAAAAAAAGAGCGATTGAAAAATAAAATAAAGTGAAACATGGTCGTACTTTCACCACACCTTGGCCTTTGATGATAAGTTATCAGCGGCATGATCATTATTATTCTAATCGCACTTCAATCTCTCAAAAGATTTCCACTACTTGCACTACACCTTGGCCTTTGATGATAAGTTATCAGCGGCATAATCATAATTATTCTAATCGCACTTCAATCTCTCAAATGATTTTTTACTACTTCCACCAAACCTTGGCCTTCGATCCGGATAACATTATGATATTACAACCCCCACATCCAATAGAAGCGCTATAGCTAAGTACACAACCAGATTTACAATATAATATAAGATTTCTCATTAATAAAACAAAGTGGAAGAGGAAACACTATAAACGCATTAGTAACAAGTCATAAAATGTCAAAAAGCATTCGACACAATCATATTTATATATAAAATATTTAATTGGGGATGAAGTGACCGGGGGATGAAGTGACCAGGAGATGAAGTGACCAGGGGATGAAGTGACCGGGGATGAAATGACCGGGGATGAAGTGACCGGTCACCTTATGCGAGTTAGAACTAGACACAATCAACAGAACAGTTAAGAGATAGATTCAATAACTCCAGCTGATAACTTCAACAATTTAATGAATAAAAAGGGCCCACCAAGACGACCGAACAACAGTCCAGACCGCATACCGCACTTAACAGACTAGACATATATTGCATATATCAGAAATATTATCGTTCGCAAAGATGTGACCACTGCCTTCACTATGACGTCCACCTGTAGATAACTTATTGTATTAAATAACACATAATAAGAGAAGATGCTAGTTTATTTTCTATTTTCTCTTATTATTTATATAAAATCAAATCTGGTTTGATATATACAGCTCCTCTTTCGCGGTTGAAGATGAACACAATGGACTTCATTCACCAATCGTAAACAAACAACATTTAGCCACGTAATAATATTGATAAAACACATCACGTGACAGCCTTTATGGATTACGTGTTTTGCATAGAAGAGATAGAGAATCACGTGGCTATATGTTGTTTGTTTACGATTGGTGAATGAGGTCCATTCGCATTTCCTGTTTGAATGTCGCCTTTTGAAAAATCAGCATATAGGCCTACGCCAATATTTTGAGTAGAGCTGAACCATAGGTTCTTGAAACTCTAGGCCAGCAAAAGCGAGCAAGAGCTCCCTCTCACCGGCCTGATTGAACCGTGTGTTCTGTCTGGCTGAGGGTCTTGTGTCAATTTTGACGCTGTCATTTCCAGTGACAGTGTCGCTGCGGACTCGCGGACTAGAGTCTCGGTCGGAGGCCGCGTACACAGGGAACCTCTGCCATTTTCCAATAAATACGAAGATGGCTACAAAGTCCAATCATGGTCCAATGGACCTCATTCACCAATTGTAAACAAACAACATTTAGCCACGTGGTGCTTTATCTCTTCTATATAATTTACGATCTCATGTTTAATTCATGATGGTTGTCACGTGACTTTTTTTTCCATTGTTTTATCAATAAGATCACGTGACTAAATGTTGTTTGTTTACGATTGGTGAATGAGGTCCATTGTCACTTTATTTTAAAAAATTCAAAATATACCTCAAGAAAAGAAACATTGTTTTAAACAAAACAAAAGACAATTTAACTTTGGTTTCATTAGACTGTTTGGAAGAAGAAAAAAATGGACCAAAAAAAAACAGAACTTGAAGCTGAGATGGACCCTCCTTCCCACCGCTATAAGTGGCATCAAGTGACAACGTCGTAACTACAAAATGTGGGTTGATATAGTCCACACCACACTGCAATTATTATGATAGCATTTTATTCCCGCTGAAATGTAGAGTACAATTGTGGTCTGTTTGAAATGGGGTCAGTGGGTGAGAGGAGAATGACCCGCTGGGTCAGACGTGTCAGTTCATGAGTTCCGTCTGCACGTCTCTGATTCTGTGTGCAGCAGGCGTGTCGAGATTGAGATAATGCGTGTCAAATTTGCCGCCTTCAAATTAAGGGGACATAAATATAAGTAGTATAGGAACAAGGACTGCGTGATAACAGTTATTATTATAAGACTAAGTAGTTTCAAATTTTATTCTTGCATACAAGCTGCTTACAATCCATTTTTGTATCAAAGACTAGACACTGAGGAGTCTTACCAAATTTAAGCATATAATAGGAAGGAATACATTCAGGAACAAAACCAGCTATTATTAGCAGGATTTAGTTGCCAGACTTGTAAATTTTTGGATTTGAGTGGGTGCCATTCTCATGATTTCCATTTATGTTTTACAGGCGGCGATACCGATAATTATTCTTACCAATATTTAAAAATATTATAGGAAGGATCACAGCAGGGACCCCTTTGTAGTGAACACCAGTAATGTCCAAACATTTTTAGAACGTGGGTAAAAAAATAATAATTACCGACTCATGGATCAATCCCCCCCCCCTCCAAAAAAAAAAAAAAAAAGTAGAAGTCGAATCCAAGGTTAGCGAGCTTCAGCAGACTCATTCACTGTGGGTCAATGTTTCATTGGGTTGGATAGAATGGCAAAGTGGGCCGGAAAAAGCCCCCGGCCCCTATGCTGGAAATCGCTGGCCCACACAATATGACATTGCGTCAATTCATTACACTTAGATCAGAACCACCTATGCGAACATCACAAGTCTATAATGACATTGTGTGCAGTAATAGCACTTAGGTCGAGACAAAGTACACCACAATGTGATAGCATATCAACTCATCACACTTAGGTCAGGACCTTCACGTACGCCACTAAATTTATACAATAAATGTGAACAGTTATCACATCAAAATTTTATTTTAACATTAACACTATGATTGAATTTTTTAAATTTAAAAATATTTAAAAGCAAATTTATATAGCAGCTCTATTTGCCTTTCTTAAACATTCGTCCATAGAAAATACTTCTTAGAATATGTTTTATTAAAGTTAGGTGACATTTCCTATCAAAATTACTTGCATCTTTTAACTGATAGAAATCGATAAATAATGTGTTGGTCAGATGAAATGCACGTGTCGTGTGATTATAGAAATACATTGTAAAGCATTAATGAGACAGACATTGCTTAGGCCAAAACCTAAGCTAAAAAGAGTTGCTAAAGCCATAATTTTAATTATCTATAATCTAAATAAAAAGTTAAGTTATAATCTAAATAGTACGAGTTACTAAAGTCATAATTAAAATAAAAGAGCTGCTTAAGTCCTAATCATAAAGTTATATATTATATCTAGACTGGAAACCGGAAACTAATTCTTATCCATGATTGATCGATTCACACACAAACACACAAAGATATATATTATATACGCAACTCTTATTCAAGCTCTAATAGAAGTCGCTCCAATCAATCTTTTCTGTCTTAGAAAAGAAATGATCTTTATCTTATCTTTAGTTTTCAAAGTTTAGAAATAATGTCTTATCTTTAGTTTTCAAAGCTTAGAAATAATGCAAAATCATTTCTCGGATTTTCTTTAGAATGGACTATTAATCATATAACTATATATTCAAGCTAATATTTGAAACAAAGCCATTTCCTGTTAGTTTACATTGAGATGTTTCAAAAAAGCTAGCTCGAAATAGTTCATGTCTGTTGCTTTTAATCATCTATGTACATTTAAATAGATTGATTACCTAGATCTTTCTAGATTATGTATCAAGAAATTGCAAAATAATAATTATGACACGAGAGTAATCTTATTTTTGATGTTCAATTACTAGTTCTAAATCTAAAAATTAAATTATATGTTACAAAGGTTAGATTGGGGAGGGGGTATTATTATTCAGAAAAATATTAAAGTTTTTTTTAACTATTTCTACGTAAAAAGATAGAAGAAGAGACGTTGACGATTTAAATGTAACATTCAAACTAATAATGTAACACGATAATATAATGAAACTAAAGTGAAAACGTGAGAATTTGATCACAAACAAAAAAGAGAACAGATGGAAAAAAAAAAGAAACATGCAGAAGAGAACATAAAAATCGAGGTAAGGTTATTAGAGATACATGGGAATTAAAAGTGTTACTCTATATTGTGGTGTTGTATGTGCAGTCATTGCTTGAAACTTTTGATGCAGCAACAACTGTTGTGAATGTCTGGGAGTTTCACTTACCTTACGGCTAATTGGATTGCTCTTTCCAACCTTACAGTGGCAGACGTCAATTGCAGCACGATTAAGGAGATTAAGCATCATAGTGTGTGTGTGAGTTTGTGTGAGTGCATTAAGTGTGTACGTGTGTGTCCAGGGCCGGCCTTAGATAATTGCAGGCCTTATGCAAAGTGAATTTGGTATCCCCATATCAAATCAAAAAAATATTTTAAAAAACGCGAAAAAGAAAATTAAGCAATTTATTTAAAACCTAGTCAGGCTACCTGGCTAGTATATACTAACAATAAGATTGGGCACAAGTTTTGCTATTTTTTCTTTTAAAAAATGTTTTAAGTCCTGTGCGATGCCCCCGCCAATTGTAGCCCCCCTAGGCCTTGGCGGCTGTCTTGTTTGCCTATGCCAAAGGCCGACCCTGATGTGTGTTTTAAGTGCGTGCGTATAATAATTAGTAATTTAAATAATTAAAAGTTTTTGGGACGGGTAAGATGCATTCGATTATATTTGTAAAAAGAAGAAAAATAGAAGAAAAAAATCTGCATTGTAGCTATAAATTAAATCTAGAGAACGAAGTAGATCTAGATCTACATAGATTCTAGTAGATAGACTAAATATATAAATATAGATCTAGATTCTAGTTAAACTAGTAGATGTAGTTCTAGAGATCTTTATTTCATTGAGCATCAAATGAAAACTAGAAAATGCTAAAAGATCTAGATCTAGTAATCGATCTAGACTCTATATGACTATATCTAGATCTACAATAAATCTCTCATAGATCTAGAGTCTATAATGAGTATGTTTATATAATTTCTTCATTATTTGTAAGATTTCATCAATACTTAATGTTATAGACAAATCATTTAGATCCAGAAGCTAGTACTCAACTAGTCTAGTAGACTCTATGATCTATCAGATACTCTATGATCTATCAGTCTATGTATCTTGCCTACTCTAGATCTACTATCATCTATTCTAGATCATATATATATATATATATAGATCTGTAGATCTAGTTCTCGATTCTCCTTATGTAGATCTACACGCTCTCCCGACAAGTCAGTTGATCTAGATCTATCTAGATTCTAGATCTATATATCTAGAATCTAAAGATAGTCATGCAAATGAATTTTAAACTTACGAGGTTCAATGTTAGTTTTTTCTTCTATTTTTGATTCTAAGAAGAGTCCTACCTTTGAGTAATAAATAATCCAATCTGCTCCAATAATCCGTGCTATTTCAATAATCCAAAAGTTGTAAGGAATATCCAATAGTTGAATCACATTAAATTATCCAAAAAAGTAGATGATTGAAAAAGAAATATTTTACACAAGAACACCAATAACAACACGTCTGCTTCCACTCAAAGAAGTTCTATTCTAGATCTAGGTGGCCTCAAACTACCTCTACCTGAGAAAAAAAAAAGTTAACTTCCGGTCAATGCAATGTGAATGTTTTGCTTCGCTTGAATGAATTACGTTACGTGTAAAACTAATGTAGCAGTTGGAATTCGTTCAATATACTGATAATAAGACGTGTCTTCGAGTCCGAAGATTAATTAGGTATGCAGTATTTCACGTGGTTAACCAGTCCCAGCTGCGGCCTACATATTTTGCCACATTCACGTAGACAAAACCATTTTCCATTTTGGTGGATTTAGATTTTCTTTTCGCCGTCGACATCAGTCCTCGGCAGTAGATTTTCGTTTGGCCTTAAATGTGTGTCCCGCGGCCTTTGAAAGAGATATCCAGCTGTCTGGATCCGCTGCTTGCTTTAATATTCATATCAGTATTGATGAGAACTAAACTAATTTTTTTTAGTTAAACTAAAACTAAGTTTGAACTAAAAAAAAAAGTAATTAAACTTTTAGTTAATCACAAATTGAAAAAATTAGTTAAACTAAACTAAGAAACTTTAGTTAAACTTTTACTAACTATTTTGACCTTTTTTAAGGACGAAACAGCCAAACTCTCTAACTAACTCTAGATTCTAGAATATTCTGGATCTAATATCTTCTACAAACGAAATGATCAGAAATATAATCTGGGTCTAGAATTAGATCTAGCTACTAGACCTAGATCAAATAATTAATATTTTAATCTAAAAATAATCAAAGAAAAACTAGTTACTACTACTACTACTACTACTACTACTACTAGATCTAAAATCTAGATAGTCTAGTAGATATCTTATAACTCTAGATCTAGAGATTTTAGATTATTATAATTATGATTATAACTAGATGATATGGGTATTTAGATCTATATACTCTAGTAGATAATACTAGATTTAATAGATCTAGATAATAGATATAAGTATATTTATAATAGAAGTTGATGTAGATCTAGTCTAGATTTAGTTAATTTAGTATTAGACCTAGTATAGTGACGACTATTATTAGTATTATAGTCATTATAGATCTATCATCTATGCATCTTAGGTCTTAGTATAATAGTTAGTTGACGACTATTATTAGTATTATAGTCATTATAGATCTATCATCTATGCATCTTAGGTCTTAGTATAATAAGTAACCTAAATATATCTAGATCTAATCAAGACTCTAATTCTAGAATGGTAGAATCTCTAAACTAAAAGATCTAGATCTAGTCTAATAAAGTAAAGTAATATAGATTTCAATTAATAGATATTTACATCTAGATCTAAGACTACAAAGAGTTAGACTCTACTTAAGACTAAGACACTAAAATAATTAAATATAGACTTATGACTATAGATCTAATAGTAGTAATAGACTAGACGTCACTAGACTGTAACTAGGTTACTAGATCAATATCTTAGATCTAGTAAAAAGTTTTAAAATAAGAGTCGACATTTCTCTTACATCTATAGTAAAGCAAAATTATTTGCCTGCAGCTATACAGGAACACACTGGTGTTTAATAAAAAGCAGCAAAATGTAGATCTATAGAAGCAAGGAATTAATCAGGATTTATCAAGCAGCGAAACTTGCTAGAAATATATTTTTCTCGCCTTTCAAATACCTTGAATTGGCGGGAATAGCATTATAGGGAAAAGGTCAAAAGGCTTTCTAGTGACCTGTGCAGCTAGTTTATTCTCCTCTCTATTCTCCGTTATATATATATTCCCCAAATTACATAGGTCTAAATATTTATTGGTATGTATGTTAAAAAAGTTTGTAAAATTTGTTATTAAACTTTTTAGTTTGTAACTAAAAAAAATAATTAAACTAGGATTTTAACTAAACTTTTTTTTTTAATTAAACTTTGGCCACTTTTTAGTTAACTTTTGCCCATCACTAAGCGTATGTAATGAGAGAAATTTGACAGTTCTCAAATAAAAAAAAAAGAAACAAAAAAGGTCGACCTGTTGAGCCTATCTAGTATAGCAAGGTCTTATTTTTTTTTACTCAAAAGACGTCTTTGTTTACTTTTTTTTTTTTTTTTTGAGGTTTATGTTCCAAAATTTATTTATAATTTAAATGGAAATACAAATTAGTTTTTTCCCCTGGCAACATTAATAAAACTCCCCTCTCCTTATCACAAGGTTCTTAGCGCTCCTAAAATCTCCTAAAAAATTAAAAGTCTCCTAAAATTCTACTAAAAATTGCCAGAATTCTCCTAAAATGTTGTCCACTCTCCTAAAATTGTTACCCAATATTTTTTTGAAATTAGAATTTTGCTTATTTCTTGCTAAAAATGTGGGTGGAAAAAAAACAACAACAGGTAACTAGGCATTCTGATCGCATGACGTTACGGGCTGGCTGTGTTCATGAGCTGACCAGTGACGCGTTTACACCGCCTTTCACCGTGACCTCCGTGTCCCTCTCTCTCTCTCTCTCTCTCTCTCTATGTTGAATGTGCCGGGACTCGCGACCTCGTGATTGAAGATGACCTTGACTCAAGCAAGCATTTCACCTGGCAGCGTAGAAATGGTTGTACCCTTTCGTTGTTACGACTAAAGGCGCGCTAGATCTAGTTTGTAGTGATTATTGTCTATAATTAGAGCAATTACCAGCCTAATGTGTGGACAACACCCCTCCGGGCCCTCCCTAAACCCTTACCTAAAATCTTCTTATTCTAACTGTAAGAAAGACCGTAAGAAAGTCCGTAAATCATCTAGCTAGAAATAGTATCTAGATTGAGTTAGATATACGTTAGATCTAGTGAATCTAGTGAAGACGATTCGCACCTAACCTGAAAACTCCGTAAATTTTAGTCAATTCAATGATCTCTATACATCTAATGTCTAGATTATTCTAGAGCAGGGGTGGGCAACCTTTTTGTATCGAGGGCCGCATTAACAACATTTTGGGAATGGGGGGCCGCATAATCAAGAGGGAAAAAAAGAAAGCTGCCCTGTCTGCTAGCCCTAAATCAGAGGCATACACATGTACGAATTGTGGCAAAGTCTGCCGTTCTAGAATTGGCTTGATTAGCCACACCAGATTCTGACCCGTCTCAAAATTAAGCCAAAACCAGTGGCTCATTTGGGCGCATCCATTGCCTTTCGAGACAAAAGGAGCCATATATATATATATGTGTGTGTGTGTGTGTGTGTGTATACTTACAACTTAGAAAAATACGCTAGTTAACTGTATAATGTCTTTTAATTCATATTTATACTGTATTATACATTCACTTTTCCTTTTTATCACATTCCAAATTGAGGAATTACTAGAGTTAGCAATTTCTGAAACCAATTTAACAAATTTTTTTTTAATTTGCTATTGTCTTTTCATATTACATTTCACCACAAATGTACAGTTGTAAATGTGAGGAATTTAACTATTTACACTCGTGCGTAATGTTCCTGAATTGTGGAACTAGCTTTCCAGTTGTTATACTTGTGACTGCTGTCAAATTATAGTCATTCACCATCGACCTGTGATTACACTTGTTTATTTTCCACAAGAAAAATACTTGTTCACATATGTATGTGTACCAAAAGAATGTAAAAAAATTAGCTGCAAAATTTTTTTAAAGTTTGGAAATACAGCTTCTGGCACCCATTAAGCTACCGTGGAAGTACTGACTTGAACTTCTCTTACAGGTTATAATTTGCATGGCGTTATGTCCTCTGGAGCTGAATCAGCTTCTGCACTAAATGGTGAGCTGATGGTATTGAAAACTGGTTCTTGACGTCTTAAAATTTGCCTTCATAAATTTCATAATCCAAATAAGTCTGGTAATATTAACCATTTCACTAGAAATATTTTCACCTTTCAACAAAGGAAAATGACAAAACCTATTTTCCCCTGCTGGCCTGGAGAAATTGGAAAGCCTTGTTTGAAAAATTTAACATGCATTACATAAGCAAGCAGCCCATTGCAATAGCTCCCATGAAAAACATAAAATATCTTCCACTCTTCATTAGAAATATTAGTTTCAAAGTCACAGTCAATATCCATCTAAGAATATTGACATTTCTACTTTGAGAATTTATATTCTTCTCATTACCTTGCCCATGCTAAGCCAGCGGATGCATCGGAATATTTAGTTTATATATCTACAAGTACTTTTCTATACTGCCTGTGGTTATGACCGTAAGTCTAATGTTTTTATTGACGCTTTTTCTTTCGCATAATATGTTTAGAATTCATGCAGCTTTGTGCAAACTTTTCTGTTTAGAGTTTATGGTTGGGATATTCTTTAAAAAAAAAGTTTTTCTCAGTCAAAGATCGAGCTCCATCAGTTGTTACAATTGCCATCTTGTTCCAATCATACCCAACATTCAACACAGTTCTTCAAAGCATTGAAGAAATACTGGCCTGAGATTGTGTCTTTGACTTTATATAATGAGAGAGTTTCGATAATTTGGAGAAATTTAGAATTATTTTTAATAGATTAGCATTTTTATATGTATATACTGTGGGTACACATGATTTCTGTAGGTATTCGCGGGCCGCATAAAACACTTCAGCGGGCCGCATGTGGCCAGCGGGACGTAATTTGCCCACCCCTGCTCTAGAGATACGATAGATCTAGATTTACGCTAAATCACTAGAATATTTAATACGCAAATGTCAACTAAACATACAAATGGTCCTGTTTATTACAGGCTCTGTTTATGAGGAGGATTTAAAGCACAGTTAATAAAAGAATAAAACATTACCCTAAATGCACACCATGTCTCTAGTATTTATAAGATAGGCCTACATATAGGAACTAAAAATGTACATTTCCACCACATTATGAAGGCACCTCTTAGAATCTATATATATAATTCTCTTCTTCGCTCAACAGTTTGGACGAGCAAGAAGTAAAGGAAAGATCACTCTCTTATTTCTGCGGATTGTAACCCCACGAAAAAACAAGAGGGGGGAGAACAAGTGGGTATTCATATGTCGCTACGGATGGCTGAGCGCTGGACTGTTAAACCCACACTACAAACAGCGATATTCTTGCGGACGTCGGTATGGACAGTATAGATGGACTTTTTATAGTCCGACAATTATGCTTGGCAGAGTTCGTCTCCCTTATGGGGGACGACAGTATGCCAAAGGCAATCTTTTTTGTTGAGCTGAAGTGGTCAGCGTAACAGAGATGTCCCACAGAAACGTTGTAAAGAATTGCTTAGGCACCAAATTACTTCAACTGACATAGAAGAGAGCTCCTGGTTGCAGGCGGCTTCAGAACAAGACAGATGGAGATCACTTACAAAGGCCGCGGGATACATATTTCAGACCAAAAGAAAATCCGCTGCCGATGACAGACGTAGACGGCGTAAAGAAAATCTAAATGGACACGCAGTAGACAATTTTTATGCCTGCGCTGGATGTGGCAAAATATGTTGGTCACAGCTGTATCGACGAGAAATTATGCAATCCTCTTTAATATTCAGACTCGAAGACAAGTTTCATATTTAATGTTAAGTAAATGTAATAAAAAAAAAGAAGATGAGAAATAAACCCAACATTTTGCAAATGCATTTTTCATGTTATTTACTAGATCTAGATTTTATAAACTCCTAATTGTTATCAATACTTTTTTTAATCTACTTTTTTTTCCATTGCAATGTGGATATTTTTTTTACAAAAACTCTTTTTAGTCTTTTATTCAACATGGGTTATACATATGACATTAAACAACTCAAAAAGCAAAGTCATAATACAAGGAGAACACTCACGGGAATTTAGGATTAAACGAGGATTAAGACAAGGAGACGCACTTTCCTGCATGCTTTTCAATTTAACACTGGAGAGAGTTATAAGAAATATACACATAAACACAAGGGGAACTATTACTAACTACTTCAGGAGAGAAAACATGGGTCCACAACCAACAGGGACGATATACAGCCAACCTCTACAATACCTTGCTTATGCCGATGACATTGCCTTATTGGGTAAAGAAACCTCTGACATCGCTAGAGCCTTCATACAACTAGAAGAAGCATCTCGACCAGCAGGACTTGAGGTCAATGACAGTAAAACCAAGTACATCACAATGACAAGAGACAATCAAACAGAGGGACAAAATATCAAAATCAAAGACCACGAATTTGAAAACGTCCAAACTTTCAAATATCTAGGAAGTACTATTAATTTCAAAAATGACCTACTAACAGAAATAAAGGAAAGAATAGCAGCAGGCAACAGGGCATTTTATAGCACCCACCATTTACTTAAGAGCAAAATGATTTCAAGTAAAACCAAGAAAATAATATACAAAACTATAATAAGACCAGCAGCAATGTATGGAAGTGAGACCTGGACACTGACAAAGACATCTGAAAATTTACTTAACACTTGGGAAAGAAAAATTCTTAGGAAAATCTATGGTGCCATACAGGATGAAACAGGGTGGAGGACACGCACTAACCATGAGTTATATCAATTATATGAAGACCCACCAATAGTGAACGAAATAAAAAAGAACAGACTACGTTGGGCAGGTCACCTTGAAAGAATGTCAGACAACAGAGGGGCGAAAATCGTATACAGGCAAAAACCAAAAGGCAGGCGACCCAAAGGCAGACCCCGAATGCGATGGATAGATGACGTGGAAGCAGATCTGAAGCAGCTAGGGGTTAGGGCGTGGAGACGAAAGGCCCAGGAGAGATCTGAATGGAAGGATGTGTTAAAGCAGGCCAGAGCCCTCCATGGGCTGTAGCGCCACTGGGATGGATGGATTCAACATGGACATTTTTTGCTTTGGTCGCTAAACGAGTGTCATATCAGACACTAATATTCGTACGATGTCCTGACAGTGAGAAAGTATTCTCCCTTAAGGCGCGAGCCCCTCTATGCGGTCACGGAGGTCACGCTCTATGTCGCTGGGCTATGATCTGCTTTGGGATCATGTTAGAACGGTGCATTTATTTCTTTTGGTGCCGATAAAATTTATCCCACAGAGACATGGATTAAAACATTATTTACGTGTATTTCCCGACTTTTCCGTTGAAAGTTGAAAGTTTGAAAGCCTTACATATTTATTATGTAGGTCTACCCCTCTCCCTACTCACCCTGTATTATCTTAGAACTTGAATAGATTCTAGTTCTTCTTTTTAGCATAGTTTTCTGTTTTAAATGGCCTACCATAGCTTGGCTAAATCTGCACCCGTCACCGAATTAATGTTTATTTCTACCTCCTTCGCCTCCCGTCCCATATACAGCTGTTTACAATTATTCGGTATTCGCGATAAGTTTACATTGTTTGAATAATTAGTTTCTTTTCCTCTTCTACTAGTAATGAATCTCCCCCCTCCCCTCCCAATTTCACACGATTCACAAAAAGTGAAATTGTCATCTAGAACCAAATTACAATCTAGGCGAGACATAGCAACACACAATATGAGAATAATGATGTCAAAATTTAATAGTTATATATTAAAATATCAATAGGCCCTATACAATTATATAGTAGGATTTAGCTTCTGAAAAAAGGCAGAAACAACTTTATGAATACACCGAAGTTTTCTTTTGTATTTTGTTTTTTACTGATTAAGAATTAGATTTTTATTTTTTTTTATAAATCTTAGTCTGTGTAATTTAAAATGCTCACACACCAGCAGATATTGAAAGCATCACCTAATTTTTGGTGTACAAAATTGACACAAAATAATTATATCTTCACAGAGTTGCCTTCAAGTATCTTGCGTATTTTTGTACGCAAATGGACACGGAAATACGCGAGTACGGTTTAACATCTGAAAAGGAAATACGCATTCCTCCCGCGAAAGCAAAAAAAAAAGTTTAAAAAATTTTTATAAAAATTTATAAAAAAAAATTAATACAAACAACAACAACAACAACAAACTAACAAAAACAAAAAGAACAAAACCAAAAACAAAAAGTTGTTTCAATCATATAGAACTATATAGATCAGTGCATCCATGCCGGAAATGGATTACTCTTACTACGAGATTTAACTTTTTCTTTTCTTGCGCTGATGCGCGAAGATTTCAACTAATTATTACATCTAGAAATCTAGATCTAGATCTAATTAGACATAGAATATCTAGATCTTGCTGATGCCAACAAAGTGGAGTACCTTTCAATGTGTCAGTTTATTCCTAGACTTGTTATCTAATGGTATGTGCTAGACTTAATTAATTTTTATCTATTTTGACTAGATCTAGAATCTAGATCTACCTCTATATAAAATTTATTATTTTATATTATTAGATAGTCTAGATCTAGACCAGTGGTTCCCAAACTTTTTTGTCTCGTAGACCCCTTGCCATGTTTTCCGATTTTCAGTAGACCCCCTACATATTTTGTATTGCATATTTAAATTCATCAACATTTTAAAAATAACTAATTTCCAACTGTATTGAGTTAAAGAGTGAAAAATTAATTTAAAGCGACACTGTAAGTTATAGAGATCTACCTTTTTTTATTGATAAAATTCAAATTTAAACCAATTAAATAAGAATTAATATAAGTTACTGGAATCACTAAACACGCTGGAAATATGTTGTTTTTTTATAGCAAGTTTATCATCCGTTGCTATGGATATTATAGGAATTTCTTGTTCTATGAAGTAGTCCTTCAAACATTAACTATTAGATATCTAGTTAATTAATTAATTAATTTGCCTTAATTGTAAAAGTTTTCGCAAAGAGCAGTTTCTCATGTATTTCTTGATCTTTCATGTGTGGCTCAAATTTTGGGGCTGCGGAACTGTTTTTACTAAAAGGAGAAGGAGCGAAAGCGAGTAACTGTCACCTAAACCAGTAAGCTTTTGGCCTTGGCCTTCTACCTACCTAGCAGAAGGAAAAATGAATGCAAAACTCTGCTGCCTCGCAGCTATACCCAAATATGGGAAAGGTTTCGTGGGTCTTCCCTGAAGAAAAATAAGGAGCAGACACAAAGCACTACACCCTGTCAGAGCCTGCGACGCCCCTGATCCCAAACTCGTTTGCAAAGAATTGCATAAGAAGCTTTTAATTTTACAACTCTTGCCACCTATGAGTCCATGAACTATATTGTTGCTTAAAGAAATTCTTTTAATAATAATCAGATATAGGTTTGTGTAAAACAGATTTTAAAACTACAACAGCTGGTAAAATGAATGTTTTATTTATATTGTTTTCCGTATTTTGCTATAAGTAAAGAGATATTGTAAGCCGTTCACAAACCATCATCTTCTCTATATGATGTCTAAGAGATTCTGTGGGTCTATTCTGAAATTTATCTTTGAGTATTCGAAAGATTTTCAAATCTTCACATGTTTTGTCAGGGTGGCATTGTCTCAAATGATCTTCTAGTGTAATTAGTTTCATATCGTCATAAAAGGGCACTTATGCAAACGCTTGTTTGACAAGGAAGGAATGAATCCCAATTTTAAATAATCAAAGCTGTAAAATCTACATTATTTTTGTGAAACATTAGTTACATGTAGACAAAATTAAGCTATTTACAAAATTAAGCTATTTAAATAAATTTAGAAATTAAATACAACAATTTTTCGTTTGAATAGCAGGATAAATATCTAATGGATTAGGTAAACATAATATATTGGTGTATGAAAGAATTACATTAACGGGATGTAAAAATTAAAGTCACGACCTTCTTAAATGAAAACTATTATCGTAGACCCCCGTGGACAACTCATAGACCCCCAATTTATTTTTTTCCTTTCGTAGACCCCCTGGAAGTCTTCGTAGACCCCTGGGGGTCTATATAGACCACTTTGGGAATCACTGATCTAGACTAATCTAGAGTAATCTAGACTCTAGTCTCTCTGTCTCTAGTCCTAGTAATAAGTAATTCCTACTAATAGTAAATAGTAGTATTTACTAGTTACTAGTAGATCTATATACTATAGGCTATAGCCATAGATCATAGATTATGATAGATAGGTCTACTACTATACTGTAACTATACTAATAAGTAATATTAGTACTAGACTAGAATCATAGATCTACTACTAGAACTAGAGAGTTTATATTTATTAGTATATATACTAGAGTACTAGGCAATATAATATAGATATAGATCTAGTATATATATTTATATAAATAGATCTAGAAAAGTAGAACCAGTTACCAGTATCGAGTATCCTGAGTCCTGAGTATCATGAGTATGACTATGCCGTATGAGTATAGATCTATAATTCTATATATTAGATGAATCTAACTCCAACCTCACAAAGTATATCTTATTATCTAGATTGAAATTTTGAATCTAGAATCTAGATCTATTTATTAAATTCTTTTAGTTTTAGCATTACTACAAGTAGTACAAGTAAGTACTAAGAGTCTAAGTATTAGTATTTTATTTATCGACCTAAAAAAAAGGCTAAATTTAACTGACTAGGTACATTGTAGCTTTAAAAATTGGGCAAATATAGGTCTAGTGACTAGTCTAGTAGTAGATCTAGAATTCTAGATTCTAGTATTTCAAATTCAGGACATTAGCTTACAATTCCATAGAATTATTAAAATAGCTTTAAATTAAATAGCCTATGGCATAGGCCCTATGCACATTAAAACCAACAAACCATTAATGAATCTGCCCCAGCCTCCAGATCAGTCACCAGTGGTCTCCGATGGGGACGCTATCGGCGTATCAGCCATACTAAGAGTTTTAGTGAATTGCCACTAGATAAAAAGTATGTTCTACTTTGAATGACGGCATTTTCAGATAAGGTTATGAAACCAAGTCGACTTCACGAACATAAAGCAATATAAAAAATAATTTTTAAAAGAATATTCATGAACAATTATAAAGATCTACTATTAAAACAACATTAAAAACATAAAACGGCAAAGCTGGATATGTTTTGGTAGCCTCTTAGAAAAATGCATAGCTTTTTTAAAAGTCTTATGATACTGTTTAAAAATTGATTAAAACAAAAAAAATTTTTTTTAAACATGTTATACATCTGATCTGTTAGTGATGAAATATTATTTTAAAATTGTCTAGTTATGTAGCTTATAAATGACCACATATAGGAAACCATCAGTGGTTGAACGCATGACTTCATAGTAATATAGAATAAAGAACAGACCTATTCACACTATTCACCTAGTAAGTTATAATGTATACACGAAAAAGTTAAGCCTGCAATTTCATTTCTATTTGAATCTAATTAAATAAAATTGTAAATAAAATACAAACCCATGCCAAAAATAATCTCATCTTTCAACAGTTTTGTGAAACAAATGATAAAAAAAGAGATTAGACTTAAAACTTAAGTTAGCTGGGATGTTAACATAGAAGGCACACACGTGGTGTAGCTATGGTGGGGGGAGGAGGGGGAACAATTTGAAAATCCCCTGGGGCCCCAGATGAGTGTCTTTTTAATTAAATAAATTAAATATTACGCAAAATGCAGGGGCCCCCAAAGAGTTCAAGCCCTCCTGGCCCCCAAATGATGGAAAATTCCTAGCTTCGCCCCTGGAGGCATAACTGAGATGTGGCTGCATTTAAATGTTTCAGTAAAGTTCCAAAACTGTGGTCAAAAATGGAGTTATGTTTTAGCTTTTTCATCAACATACATGGTTAACCAAGATTTAGTGGGTGACAAACTTAATGAATAAGCAAAGTAATAGACTGGATGTAGCGACTAGAGGAGACCTTTAACTTGCTTTGGCTAATTTAAAGCTTGAAATTTCTAATATTGTCAGACTGCAGGAGGCACAAGTTTCCCATTAGCTTAATTTCTTTTTGTAGTGAATTCAGCAATAATAATGTTTATAATATTAAAAGAATAAAACTAAATTTACAATTAAACTAAAAACAGTAGGCCCAAATATTTAAAAGGGGGGTATTCTTAAGGATTTCATCATTTGAAAGAAAGTCATGACAGTGAGATTAACTTTTGTGCGTAATCACAGCAAATTATTTGACATCATTTTTGTATAATAATAATAATGGCTGTTTTTGCCTTCAATTCCGAAGATTACGGTATAAGTGTTTTTCTTTGAGAGTGGGCGCTGGCAGATTTTTTTGAAAGAAAAAAAAGGGGGGAGGTAGGCCAAGAAAGGTTGAAGACCACTGCTCTAGATTTAGATATGATTTTTGTAAGCTATTATAATACAGCAGATGAAAGTGAGTAGGGCAGTGGTTTAAATGGACAAAATGGTGGTTAATCTCTCTCTCCCTTAGCATGACAAAGGGAATCAAACTGATGTGCCCTGATTAAAAAATTACAGAAAGTAGGAAGATCTAAAGCTACAGTTATAGTCACTAGTATCTTAACTATGTTCCATTACTTATGAAAGCCTGAATTCAAAAAATAACATCAGGAATATTCAAGGCTTACTTTGATTACAAAAGAAAAGCCTTTGCTTATGCAGAAAAAAGCATTAACTTTTTTATCCCATGTGCTGTTCTTCAACACATCTGTTTGTTTTCAAGCATAAGAACCTAGAATAAATAGCCTTATCTTACAACAGCTAGGGAGCTTATATAATTCAGCAGACTCTATATTAGAAACAAGTTCAATGACTAGTTAGGATTGTATGTCTTTTAAAACAAATCTTTATTTTTATTGGTGATAGTAAAGCATGCCAAAGCTTTCATTGTTGAGTCTGCAAATAATGGTTTCAAAATGAAAATTTGAATACTTTAAAAATGTGAAAAAAATGTCCAGTGTCTGCATACTCTACTGGTAGCTTGCAAAGAAATCGCTCATAAACAAAACTAGATGTCACTAGATCCAGACAAACAAACCATTGCATCTGGTTTAAGTCTAAATTCACTTCTAGCATAAAGTCATATTCTTTTAAATGAATTTTCTGTTGGTGCCATTACGGAATCAGGAATAAAACACTAGAAGCACCATGTACATAACATCATTGCCAAAATGTAAAGAACTTATTCATATTCTAGAAAAGTCTATGAACTAAGACAAAGTCTAAAAGTGTGAATATTTGGAAAACTTTACAGCATGTCTTATAGAACTCTTATACTGTGTGATTATTTTTTTTTTTTTGGATTGCTGCATGCCTGTATTAGTGTATCTTACGAGATTGAATGATTTTAGTCTTTCCTGAGTATATTTCTTTATATTTAGAAAAATACACAATTGACCCTCAAAATACACATTTCCAGGTCTGGGAATACACATTTCCATTTTGGGATGTAGGCATCTCTTGAGTCTTTATAATTCGTCCTATTGCGACGGCCTAGTTCTATTGTGAGATGGTATTACTACTTCTAATCTTTAAAATGAGTAAAGCATCTTTAAATGGTATTTTATTTCTCAAGGGTGGCCAGTCTTCAGAGACGACTTTAGCATTGGATGAGGCCCTGATTGGGTGTCTTTAGGGGTACGAATATTTGTTTGATGAGCTGAAGATGACGAAAGATTCTCTTTGAGGCGGGGCTCCGATCTCTCTCTCTCTTTCTCTCTATTTATCTCTTTCCCTTTCTATCTTTCTTTTTCTATGTCTATTTTTCTCGTTCCCTCTCTTGTTAGCTTAAAATAATGGTACAATCATTAGCCTAATATAACACTAAAGAACACTGCACGCTAGATACACGAGACTCTTTCATAACACACTCTCTAAAACACAGGTTACACACAACACAGTATGAACTTTCTTACCAAGGGGAACAACTACATACAAACACATACACATAAATACAATGTCAACATTTTTTTTCTCTCTTTCTCTCTATCTATCGTTCTCTATGCCTCTCTCGTCTGGTATGCTTTGAGTCTAGTATCCTCCTTTGGTTTCTAATAAAATTTATTTAAAAAAAATGAGGACAGCATTGCTACAATAACACATTGGACGGGGCGCTGGGCGAGTATCATCGGGGCTCCAATCTCTCTCTTTTTCTCTTTCCCTCTTATGTTAGCTTAAATAATAATAATAAGGCTTGTCTAGAGTCCCAGGATTAACGAGGAATGCAATACTTCTCGTGGATACGCAGTCCCATCTGTGACCTACATATTTTACCACTTCTAGGGCAAGTATAACCATTGTCCGCCGGTAGTCGATATTAGATTTTCTGTATGCGACGCTGGGTACATCAAACTCTTTTAACACACAACACACAATAGGAGCTTTCTTACCAAGGGGAATAACTCTATATACAAACACATTCACATAAGCACAATGTCAACATCTCTATATTTTTCTTTCTCTTATTCTCTCTTTGTGTTTCTTTCTCTCTGTCTCTCTCTCTCTCTCGTCGTTTAGTATGCAATTATTCTTGTATCCTCCTTTGGTTCCTACAAAAATTTGTTTAAAAAAATAAAAATAGCATCACTACAATAACAAATAATCAGAGACTGTCTCATCACTGGACCTGGTCCTGGGCGAGTGTCATTAGGGACACGAATATTTGTACGATGGGCTGAAGGTGACAAAAGATTCTCTTTGAGGCGGGGCTTCAATCTTTCTCTTTCTCTTTTTTTTTCTTTCTTGTTTTCTATGTCCCTCTCGGTTAAGCGAATTTAGGAAATTTAGGCACCCGGATAATTAGGCACTTTTTTGACCAGACGGAAAATTAGGCACTGGAAAATAGGCACTCTTTAATTAGCGACCTTAATTTTGAAAATAATATTAAAATTTTAACGTATATTTCATCCTTAGACCATGGGCTATCGGTGACGTTATAAAAAAAAAATAGCATCTATGACGATTCTTACTGAATTTTCTTGATATAAAAGAAAAGCTGACAAAACGGGGGAAAATGACAATCACGAGAATGTGTGGAAATAATGACTCCGGATGAAGAGCCATTATAAAATGATGATTCTCCTCTCATTTCTTCACCTCCTTAGCCCTCCCCCCTCCACGCACTCCCACTAAAAGGAGAGGATTTGTCGCGGGTAGATGTTGAGCTAGGTCGTGAAAATGACGCAATGAGTCTCAAGGCTACACACTGGAGTTAAGGGCAGGGAACAGCATTGTATACCAAGGTCTGAAGGTGTTAAAATTAGAGTGGGAATGGGGAGGAAGGTTTTATGCGCGTTACTTATAGGAATTAAAATATACTGATCAACTTACGTAGTATTCATATTTTATAAACAGTCTTAATCTCTATTATCAACACTCCTTCTTTCTATTTTTAATGGGGAGGCCCTTTGTGAAGATCTATTGTGTGAGTGTGTAGGTGTGTTGGTGTGTTACCTCCTTCAAATAGTATTTGTGGTAATTAATTTTTATTGAATATATATGTAAATTTATGTAATATAATATTTATATAAAATGTATATGGTTGGAAATTGCAAAACGGCTAGAAATCACGATCAAATATGTTTTGAAAAGACAGATGAGTTGAACATTTCTATGTCATGTTTTTTTAATGGAATATTGGTCTCTTGTAGATACTTAGTCTGCTTATAACAGATCGTTGATGTTCCAATTTAACCCCGCCTTCTCTATCATAAACCAAATTTAATATATGGCCTATTTACTACAATTTTCGAGAAGGTATGATATTCCCCCATTCCTTTTGTGTTCAGTACCACATACATTTTTTTTGCTCTTTGGAATGAAAAATAAAAAAGTCAAACAAGGTTTCATACACACATTATTAAACAAACACTTTACACACATACATATATATGATTAAAACAACAACAACAACATTCGTTTCCCTTTCAACACTGCCCAATGAAATGTAACTATCCGCATTTCCTTTATATTATTATTTGTATTACTGTTATTAACATTATGATGGTTAAAACTGAAATTCGTCTACCAAAGTTTTTGAAAGCTCTGCAAAGCCTATAAAATTGAACTCCCCAAACGTCCATTTGTACTCTATGCTGATCTACTTTCCTTACACCGCCAGTGTGTAACCTTGAGACTCATTACGTAATTTTCACGGCCATGTTCAACATCTAGCCACGACTAATCCTCTCCTTTTAGTGGGAGTGCGTGGAAAGGAGGGGTGGGGGGCTAAAGGACATTACGCGCATTACTTCGAGGTTTAAACAAGACCAATCGTTGTCTTCGCTATAACAACAGGCCAGGGTTCGTAGCCACCTGGAAAACACCTTGAGTTTCATATTAAATTCAAGGCCTTGAAAAAGCCTTGACTTTCGTAAAAAAACGGGGAAAAAACCTTGAATTTTAAAACTGGACCTTGAGTTCTTTCCCTCCCGATACCTGATGTCTATTTTCGTTTTTTTTTCCCGGTTACATTGAGCTGACCAGTGACGACGCGTCTACACCGCCTTTCACCCACTTGTGAAGCGCGACCTCGTGATTGAAAACGACCTTGGCTCAAGCAAGCATTTCACTTAGCACTATTTTCCTTTCACTGTTACGAGACTGAGGACGCGCTAGATCTAGTCTGTAGTGACTATTGTCTATAACTAGAGCTATTAGCAGTCTAATGTGAAGGCTACACCCCTCCGGGCCCTCCCTCGCCGAAAATCTTCTTCTTGTAACAGTAAGAGTGACTTCGCGTGGAAAGTCCGTATATCATCTTATAGCTTTTTTTAAATACGAGATGTAATACAGCTAAAACTGTCGCAATCTGAAGTTGGAAATTTTCTTAAATTGACATAGATTTGTAAAAAAAAAAATATTTCATTCTTACTATAGCAGTTGACTTGCTTTCCCTCAGTTTTAAGTAAATTACATACATACATACATAGGCCTATATATATATATTTTTATTTATTTATTTATATTTATAGGCCTATATATGGGATAATATGCATATTAGTTGAAACATTATTATTTTCATAAACTTCAGCTATTTTTTAACGTTATATGTATTTCATATTCCGCTAATCGTTAATACATTATGCACATCGATAACATTGAGAATTATTTTTTGTGTTGGATACATGATGCATTATTATGTTATGGTAAAACTTTACATCGCAGGACCCTAGTTTTTCAGGTCAATTATTTGGCAGCTGTCTATCCGCACGTATGATGACGTACTGACGTGACCTCACCTGCTCGCGCGCAGAGCGCGCCCGGTCACTGCCCTCTCTCTCTCTTCTTTTAGTACGTTAAATCGTAGATCTATGTAATATAGATTTAGATTTTTTTGTACAAATTATTCTTGGAATAACTATTAATGTTTAGATGGTATTTTATGTTTTTAATTGGGGAATTTTAATTAATATATTATTAATTAATTACAGACCTACGTATCTTTGCTAAAAAAATAATATTATAAATCTAATCGTGATAAATCTAATCGTGTGTTAACTGTTTTGTTTCTTTTAAATACGTATTGAAATACATTTTTTTCTGCTCTCGTTTTTTTTTTAGAGTATGTAATCTTATTTTTCTACTTTAAAAATAATTATAATTATAAAATATGCAAGCAAAAAATGTGTATTTTGTATATTTTTATGTTTGCGGAAATATAGGCACAGGGTTGACGTACTGCCGTAAATCCATAACTGGATTTTTATATTACGAGAACGCTACAAATGGACATTTTGTTAACCATGACGAAGTTGCCGACCGTAATATGTCTCCTTCTGTCTTGAAAGACAAAGGATGTAATAATGTACTCACATGAAAAACTAGTTTATGACATTTGCGAAGTCTATGTGGACATAAAAGTAGTCGCTATAGTTTAAATAGATCATTCTTCATACATACAACTAATGATGTAGCTCGAAACTATGTCTATCC
The DNA here is from genome assembly GCF_947242115.1 of Biomphalaria glabrata. Lineage (NCBI taxonomy): Eukaryota > Metazoa > Mollusca > Gastropoda > Planorbidae > Biomphalaria > Biomphalaria glabrata. The sequence goes on from NC_074720.1 coordinate 497,907, forward strand.
CAAATTAATACCGAGCGCTCATTTAGTATCGGTTCCCGAAGACAAAAGTGGACATCATGGTCATGGTAATCTATGTATCTTTCTTTACACAAAAGCCTCTATACAATTAATATTTGAGCGTTGTATGTTTTACGGTGGATTTCACAACTTGAAATAATTTAAAAAAAAAACATTTGTAGAGATCTGGCAGAAATAAGACCACTGTTCAATGAAACTGGATTTTTTTTAGTTGTGGGGTAAATTTTTAGCGTGTTATTTCCACTGTGACTCCAGTGTAGGCCTACTTTCTTAAATTGTATGCTTGAGAGCCACACGTTAGAACTGAATCACAAATATTCTTATATTTGAACATCTTCTAGTTTAGGCTTAGCTTTCATCTCTTTTTTTTTATATCTATATTCGTTTATACGGTTTAAATGCAACTGCAACTTATTTCATTTACATCAGCACTGAGCCTTTGTATTGTATAGCATATGTCTCCTCTACCGGCTTTAAATAAAAAAAAATAAAAAAAAACAGTTACATTTTAGTTAAAATGCCGGTAACTCCTCCGTTGTCTGGTTCCAAGTCCAGAATGTGAAAGGAGGAGGGGCGAGCATATGTTAGGCTACACACTACTCTTCATAAACATCTAGCGGTATACCCATCTAGCTACTGTTATTGAAAATGCGTGGATTTCAGATAAATATCTGCACTTATAAGGAAACCCATTCAGTTTAATTTAATTTGAAAATAAAATAAAGAATATGTTGCACATATACGAAACCCAATATGATTGGTTTACTTCATAGACTATGGTTTACTTTAATTTTAAAGTAAAATTACATTAAATCAATAAATTAAAAAATAATAATTTAGGTCTGTAAAACATTACAAATGAAAAAAAAAATAGTGTCAGCAAAAATATATAAATATAGGCCTATAACCCGTACATAGGCCTATATAGGATAACGGTAGGCCTACCATACATTTGTGACACAAACAAACAAAAAAAAAACAAATTAAAAAAATAAAGATTAATTCATTCTCATTATTTATTTTTTATAGCCTTTTAAATATTTTTTTATATTACATAATATAGATCCAGAGTTTTCATATCATTAGCGAATGACTAGATCTATCACGAACTATTAGGCCTACATGATACTACCGACACCGTCTAGCCGGTAGTGACCTTGTGACCTGATTACCGTAGCGATAGACAGCGCGGTGCTGCCACTTGCGTAACATTCTTCATAAGGGTCCTGCGATGTAATTTAGGTCTGTAAAACATTACAAATGAAAAAAAAAAATAGTGTCAGCAAAAATATATAAATATAGGCCTATAACCCGTACATAGGCCTATATAGGATAACGGTAGGCCTACCATACATTTGTGACACAAACAAACAAAAAAAAAACAAATTAAAAAAATAAAGATTAATTCATTCTCATTATTTATTTTTTATAGCCTTTTAAATATTTTTTTATATTACATAATATAGATCCAGAGTTTTCATATCATTAGCGAATGACTAGATCTATCACGAACTATTAGGCCTACATGATACTACCGACACCGTCTAGCCGGTAGTGACCTTGTGACCTGATTACCGTAGCGATAGACAGCGCGGTGCTGCCACTTGCGTAACATTCTTCATAAGGGTCCTGCGATGTAAAGTTTTACCTATGTTATTAAAAGTTCTATCATTTTTAAGAAATTCACAAAATGTTACATTAAAGTTTCAAAAATGCGTTGACGAAACAGATCTAGATCCATTTTATTGCTTAGAAACCAAATTGAACAATGAAAGGGCGGGGTAAGACACATTTGGCCTGTGTAACTGTAAGAGTAGATCTAGATTTATCCTTGACTATCAGATGTGTTATTTGTTCGCTAAACAACTCAAGCCTATTACGCGCAAGGAAAACTCATGGCAGTCTTTTTATCTTTTATAACAACTAGTCGACATATCGACTACACACTAGACTTGCCCTAGAGCTATCTGACCAATACACACTGGTCTGCTGTCCAACTTTTAGTGTTCTACTCAAGTTCAAGCTTGTTTACTTTTGGGCAGAGAGGAAAGGGGGGGGGGATGAAAGTGTTACTTTTTTTTTTTCTAGGACTGGTTACCCGAATGCTAAGAACTGTAAGTGTAGTCATTCATTGTAGATCAAGAAATCTTGATCTCAGTATGGCAGATTATAGGCCAACGTAATTATTTTTTTTAGTTGAAAATATTTTAAAAATGTATCTCTAGATTATCCTGTTATTAACAAATTATAGTTTAGCGCTAATGAGTAAATTGAAACCACTAAATATTGACTTGAAACGCTTCAGATTCCCACTACAAACTAACTAAAACTAAGCACGGTGCACGTTGTATACACACAACCACGTGACTTGGGGACTACCTCATTGGCTATGAACCCTGATAGGCAATGTGTCTCGGTTTTTATGTTAATAAACTAATACAAGTATTTAGTTTATAATCAATACAATAGTAATCCAAATATCTATAGTTCTCTCTTTTTATATTAATTAAAAATGAACAATTCTACTTGGAAGATCTAATTTTGTGAGTATAAGTGTGTTAAAAATTTCTTTATCAATGTTTTGAGAAAATTGGTCTCTTGTGAATACTTATTCAGCGCTTATTCAGCGGTAGAGTTCTTACTATGAGTATTACCTTGAGTTCTTCAAAAAAATAAACAAAATGAGTCAGGCTCCCTTACACAGGCGACTATCTCACAAGAAATAAAGGTTTATGTGCCGATCATCAACATCCACATTTTTACCGCCCCCTCCCCGTTTCAAAAGTACGACCCCCCCCCTTCCCTTTTCAGGAGCACTTCTTAAGGGTTAAAGTACTTGAGGAGAGGGCGATTATATTTATCACCAACACTCTCCGACATAATATATAATACATATTTTATAATATTATTTAATCTAACGTATTTACATTGGTAACTAAACATGTACACAAATCGCGTAATTATCAATTTCAAAAACTCATCCGACAACCATGGGGGTTGGTGATGGAGGTGAAGCAATGAGCGGAGAATCATCTCTACCTCCCCTCCCCTGAATCATGTGATGTCTATATTATATAATGACTCTTAATCCGGAGTCTTTTTTTTTTTGCCACACATACTCATGATTATATTTTTTTTCCCCGTTTTGTTTCAGCTTTTCTTTTGTATCATGAAAAGTAGTAAGAATCGTTATATTTATTTTTAGGTCAACGATAGCCCATAGCCTAATGATAAAATATCCGTTAAAATTGTTTAATTATGTTCAAAATTAAGGTCGCTAAATAAAGAGTGCCTAATTTTCCGCCTTGTCAAAAAGTGTCTAATTATCGGGTGCCTAATTATCCGGTAGCCTAAATATCCGGTGCCTAAATTTCCAGACATCCATGTTAGCTTAAATAATAATAAAAATAATAAGGCTTGTCTTCGAGTCCGAAGATTAACGAGGAATGCAACATTTCTTGTGGGTACACAGTCCCAGCTGTGACCTACATATTTTGCATAACAATTGTTCGCCGGTGGTCGATTAGATTTTCTATATGCGACGCTAACACTCGATGCTGGGTACATCAAACTCTTTAATAACACATAACACACAATAGGAGCTTGCTTACCGAGGGGAATAGCTCTAAATACAAACACATAAACACGATGTCAACATCTCTATATTTTTCTTTCTCTTATTCTCTCTCTTTGTGTGTTTCTCTCTCTCTCTCTCTCTCGTCGTTCGGTATGCTTTGATTCTACTATCCTCCCTTTGTTTCTACAAAACTTTATTTAAAAAAAAACGAAGATAGCGTTACTACAGAGCAAATAATCAATGGCGTCTCAGCATTGACCCACTCTCTCTCTCTCTCTTTCTCTCTCTATTTCTTTCTCAGGTTGATGTACCAAAAGGGACAAGAATATTTGTACTTTGTACGATGGACTAAAGGTGTCGAAAGATTCTCTTTGTGGTGGGGCTCCAATCTCTCTCTTTTTTTCCCCCTCTAAGCCTTAATCTCTCTCTTATTCTCTATCTTTTCCCCCCTTTCTATCTCATTCCTTCGATCTATCTCTTTTCTCTCTCTCTCTCTATTTCTCTCCCTTTTCTTCTCTTTGACCCACTCTCTCTCTCTCCCTCTTTCTCTCTCTATTTCTCTCTCTCTCTCGTTGTAGTCTTGACCTGGTATGCTTTTCGCGCCATTTGTCACGTGAGCCATTTGTCGATAAACTCTTTGTCCAGTGAACTAATTATTGTTTTCAAGGAATTGTCATTGAATCTTCTTCAGAGTTAACATACGTTTTATATTTGACGGACAGGCGTGGGAGCTCCAGTTGCACACGTTCACAGACCACGGGGAATTTCTTCCTGTTTCAATTCTGTAACAGCCACAAAGGACCGCCACTCCAGCCACGGGTCTCTGATGACGGCCCCATTTGTGGAACGGCGTGTCGGACTGTTTGGACTGGGACTGGGGTGTACCTTTCATTCTTAACATGGAGAGTAAAAAAAAAAAAACATAAACAAAACACATAACAAAAAAAAAACGGACAGAAGCGAGGCTCACTACCCGATGTTCGCCTATCTGCTTCCACTAACATTTCTACGGAGGCGCCACCTTAAGGTCAGGGTCATCTGGAATTAACTCGGTGTCATTGAACCAGCTGTCTCTGCACCATTTGTCGTGGCGCCTTTATTGACCTCAACCTATCTCTTGGTTTGTTAGTCCGTTGGGGCACCACTCATGATCGGTCAACCGTCTTCCTCCTTCCCTCTCTGTCCTTTGCTTTGCATAAAATATCTTCCTAAGACCGGCACGCCCATTCTTTTTGTTGTTTTCTAATCGCTTTCTCTGTCTGCCTCTTCTTTTTCCTGGTACTGTTCTCTGAATGAAGGACTTTGAAAGTTCTGAGTACATAGTGGTATTGCCATAATATTTTTTTTACAGTGGTCAGCAGGCCTTCATTAACCTATTATAATGACTTGAATTACTTCCCTTATTTCCGACCCAGTACAGTCTTGCCAATGTTGGCATTATTTTGACGAGAAACTCGTGCGCTAATGGACACACGCGATGGCTGTGTTGAAGCACGGAGATACTTTTGGGCTGTATGACACGTTGCGGGGTTGACTGCAGACGCTTGGTACTAGATTGACACGTGATATGACGTAATTATTTTCCTTTTTGAAGTAACGTTTGTAGTATGTAAGATAACTTTATTGACCCAATCAAATGGAAATTCAGTTTGATACTATTGACACCCTCAGCGTAACTACTGTACAATAACAATATAGATGCACGATATAGATGCACATACGAACAACATTCACACACGAAAAACACATACACATGCATAACCAGCGCTTTATAAATAGACTTGAATGTTTATTTTAATGTCATCCAGGGTCTATTATTACTGAATGTTTTAATTTTCTTATTTGATATAATTATTTTTTCACATAACTGGATGTACGAATTAACAGTTGTGGTAAGTTCATCTGTCTGGGCAGTTGTTTACAAACATATCCCTATCTGTTTGCTCCAGACAACTTTGTGGCTGTAAAACAGCGTCGTCAGACCATGACTGGATGGACTGTACTTCGGGTTTTGTTGTTTTTAAAACCGGTTTGTACACGGGTGTAAGTGTGGTCCGACTCTCCGATGGGGAAATAACAATCGAGATGTGTAGGCCATTTTTATGTTGCTATAACACATGTCCAAGGTTTTATCGTGCCTTGTGGGACAATTGACATATTGACTTTATGTTGGCAAGTGTTGAGCTAACGATAGATGATTGAAATCTCCCATAACTAGTCGGACAGCATCAGAACTATTTGTCTGAAGTATATGTACAATGTTTAGTACCGGTTATATGTTTTGCTGCTTTCTCTGTGTTGGCTGTGGGTTTTATATACACAAGTATGATGTAAAATTGTGTAGTTCAATATCGGTCGTGCACACTTTAGTTTTGATTGAGATATTGAAATATAAGATAATATAAGGTTGCGCAACAAGATCCACTTTATTTAGAATCTTATAGTGGCAAGCGATTATAGATCTAATTGTTATAACAATAAGCTACATATTAGAAATTTAGTTTTCGGTTTTTCAACACCGGGAAATATAGATCTATTTAAAAATCTGAATTTTTTTACAATTTCTTGTAGTAGCGGTATCGTAATATTATTGGGTTGGAAAGATTCCATGTCTCTTGCAAAGCAACACCAAGTATGCAACGACATCTCCAACCATTAATAACCTTGACCTTGTGCTAGTACACGTAGGGAAAAGAATTAGGCCACCAGACGTCTGCACATCCACGCAGACAACTCTTACTACCTGTCATGTCTGGGTGTCAAGTTTTAGTCTCGCCGCTAAGGGTGGGGGGGGGGGGGAGTTAGAATATCTAATCAGAGACAACATAACAAGTTTATAATAGATTTTAAAAAAATCGGCTCATAATTTATGGCTTTACAATCAATGATTGTAAATAGCCTACTTGGTAATGTACCGATCAATAATTCGTATCTTTCATATCTTATCTAATACAGACGTTACTTCAAAAAAGAGGATGATTACACAATTGTAGGTAATCAGTAGTGTAGCAATCAATCAGTGTTGGTAATTAACAATATACCAGTCAGTGATTGTAGGTAAAAGATTATTTGTTTTATGTTTGATCACAAAAAGCCAAGATTTGATTTGGAATAGTTTATTTTGGGAAAGGGGGCGATATGGTATGACCATTACTTTTTTTTTTTTTTTTGACGGTACGCACCGCTACGGCGTACCGGCACCTTTTTCAATGTGGGCAAAAAAAATACTTTTCTTGTATTTTAACGTTTATTATTAATTTATAAATAGTTAAAAGTAAGGCAACCCATCACTGAGTGCCGGCATCTAGTTTCTTTTTACAAAAATAAAAAGCAGTGGGTCAGACCATTAACTTATTGGCAGGAGTCGCCGTGGTCTATATTAAATCATGATGTTTAGCACTGAGCCGACTTCTGCACTGATCGCGAAGGACCCGCTCGGGAAAGACAGCCATATGAACTCTCCGCGACTTACGCCTTCTTCGATGTCGCGCAGCGGTTCTCAACCTTTTATGCTCGGCGACCCCTTTTTACAATCCCCCACTTAGCCGCGACACCCCCCCCCCCGCACACACACAGCAATAGAAGAATAGACAATAACAATCAATTTTTTCAATGGTCTTTGGCTACCCCTGGCAAATCGTCAATCGACTCTCAAGGGAGTCGCGACCCACAGGTTGAGAACACCTGATGTAGCGCAACCAGAAAAAAAATCTCAAGCATAGAAGATTACTTCATAGACGGTTGTGATGGTAGACTGGCAGACGTCTGTGGCGCGGGAAGACCTGTAAGACTAAGAAGGAACTGTTCGATGGGTCAACCGTACTGGACACTTCGTAACAGTATAAATGTCAGTTGGTCGACACAGGGGAACGTGGGTGGGTGCACTATGAGCTACAACCCCAGCTCTATTTTGTTTTATCCGCTCTAAAAACTCCAAGGGTTGGGGGGGGGGGTAAGTACCTGTGTGGTGAAGCACTTGGCTTCCTAGGGTTCTCAGCAAGAATTTCTGAAGACTGGTATTTTTAATTTCGTGATAATTATGACGCCTGTGGTCTACACAACTTTAATGGGTACCTGGCATAAAAGGGGCGGGTAAAGGAGGTTGGTCGTTGTGCTGGCCACATGACACTATCGTTAAGCGTTGGCTTTTTAAACAGACAGGGCCGGATTAAATTGCGTGCAGGCCCCGGGGCAGGATATTGTTAAGCCCCATACACTTTTTCTACAAACTTTAAAAAGACTTATATGATTATTATGAATAACAATACCGGTACTTAAATTATATCCAAAAGGATGCCATATTTTAGAAGAAATTAATTTAATCTCATTTTAAAAACAATATTTAAAATGTATATTTTAGTTTTAAAGAGTGTTAGCCTACAGTCTTGATTTTGTGGTTTTTGGTAGTCACACTGCCGTAAATCCGGAGCTACATTTACATATTATTATTATTAATGACTCATGAGCATGCAACAAGCTGGCACTTAATCACGACAATCTTGCCAGCCGACGTAAGATTGTGGTGACAAAAATACAAATAGAATGTTTGACCAAAAAAAAAAAAGTTCAGACTCGTCATAATTCGGTTATATTTTTTTGTATAGAGGCTGTAGCCCGGCTGATTTCACTTAAATCCGGCCCTGAAAACAATGGCCTTTACATCATCTGACCTACAAATGGTGAGGTCTGAAAGGATACTTTTTATAATAATAAAAACAAGGGAGAGAAAGCATGTTTGCTTTCATTGAGTAGTTCCACAAATTCAGTTTTTAAAAAAAGTCTAATTATGCTTCCTAACGATTTCTACATGTTTTACTTTTGTTCATTTCCCCATTATTATAACATGTAGTTGATACAAGTTTAGACCTGACCTTGAATTCTGAGATCCAGCTAGGCGCCCACAATCTCGGGGACTTTAAACCAGTCATGCAGACCGACCTCCGTCTCTATTTCGTAGTGTTGACTCGCACCCTCTTTTTTTCCAACACACACAAATGAAGAGATGGGGCGAGAATGGATAAGTAGGCCTATTGCAACAGTGGGCATCTGTTCATTAACAGCACATCAATCTCTGGTCAGGTGAGTTGTGGGGTCACGGAGGTCACGGTTGTGGCAGCGAGCAGTGAGAAAAGGTTACATCATACGAGATCACCAGCTGCTTGCTTCATAGTAACTTTATACATACTCATCTCTTTGCCTTTGATTCCGAAGATTGTGTGACTAAAGATGAATGCCCCATTTAACGTGGCAAAGCAGGGTTCCACGACAATTCGTTCACTGACATTTCGTTCACCGACAAATCGTTCACGACTTTTCGTTCACGCGACTATTCGTTCACCAGACATTTCGTTCACCAGACAATTCGTTCACGCGACATATCGCTCACGGACTATTCGCTCACAGACAACTTGTTCACCGACAACTTGTTCACCGACAGTTGGTTCACGACAAATCGTTCACGCGACTAATCGTTCACGAACAATTCGTTCACAGACAAATTGTTCACAGACAAATCGTTCACTGGATATTTCCAAAAACAAAAAAATTGCTAGAGATCAGGCCTAATCCGAAATTCTTTTTAAAATTTTTGTTAGTTTGTTGTTAATATTTTGTTAATGAGGACAGTATGTGAAAAAATTATACTTAAAAGATAAAAGAGATCTTACAAGCAAGCTGAAATTTTAAATGGGCCCTCACTTTACTATAGGTAACATTTTTACTTTCAACACGTAGGCCTTCTTTTACACTCATGTCCATCATGTAGTCTTGTTCGACCGACCCATATTTGCTTATCTTCTTAATAGCGGTCCAGATGTTTCATTAACATACCCATTTTATTGATATCTTATTAACAAAAACAAATCTTATCTTATATAATACAGACGTTTCTTCAAAAAAGAAGATGATTACGTCCAACGCGTCATGCATTCTGCCAAGTCACTGGTTTTCCTGGCTAGTTCAGACACACTAGTATTTTTTCCACAATCCTTTCAGTGTTTTTACGAGAGATAAGACATCTAAGAAAAAAAAACAAATTACATATAGAACACTAGGAAATATTTTGGTTCTCTATCAAAAAATTATAATTTATTGCAAAACAACAAAATAAAATTTTTTCAATAAATTTGTTATTGAAGTCAAAGCAATCAAATTAGTCTACCAATGGATGGTCACATATAGAAACAAGTTAACTAAAATAAAAATAAAATAAAACTTCTTTTAAACTTGATGGAAAGTACTATACTAGTGTCTAGTAGATATTTTCAATGTTAACAGATTGAACATGTGTATAGGCAATGTCCAATAAAGTTGTATGACTTCCAGAGGAGCCAGTATGTCTCAACTCAACTCAGCTAGGTAGAGTAGCCAGATGAATGGGTAGATTCCCGGTAGATGAAAAAAAGAAGGGGGTGTAAATGTATATTAAAGGTGAAAGTAAAAATGTTACCTATAGTAAATAGTAAAGTGAGGGCCCATTTACATTTTTAGCTTGCTTGTAAGATCTCTTTTTTTATTTTAAGTATAATTTTTACCACATTCTGTCATCATTAACAAAATATTAACAACAACAACGAAATTAAATAAACTCGGATTTGACCTGATCTCTAGAAATTTTTTGCATTTGGAAATAATAGCTACAAAAGTTTTAATGTAAATAAATTAAACACGCGACGAGAACATATAATATAAACAATATGTTACTATCCAGTGAACGATTTGTCTGTGAACAATTTGTCCGTGCCGTGAACGAATAGTCGCGTGAACGATTTGTCGCGTGAACGATTTGTCGTGAACCAACTGTCGGTGAACAAGTTGTCGGTGAACAAGTTGTCTGTGAGCGAATAGTCCGTGAGCGAATAGTCGCGTGAACGAATAGTCGGGTGAACGAAATGTCTGGTGAACGAATAGTCGCGTGAACGAAAAGTCGTGAACGATTTGTCGGTGAACGAAATGTCAGTGAACGAATTGTCGTGTCCCCCCTCCCTTTAGATAAAGACTCCTCCGAATCTATACATGCTGTTCTGGCTAGTATCTTGGGTGTTATGCAAATCCACTACTATTTCATCAACTATTGTACATTACCCAAAGAACATTACAATTAATAAGATGAACGTACTCAAGACTTTCTACTACTATAAATGATGCATTCATTAACACTTGGGATGCCTGTCTTGTCTACTTATCCGTCGTTATTTAAATATCTCTAATTTTAATCAACCATGTTCTAAGCTATCGCCACATCGTTCTTCCTTGTTCGCCTATTCTCCTGCGTTATTCGTCTGTCTGACTACGTCACTGTCACTCCTTTAACCGTCGCTAAAAACAATGCACAATATAATCTACCAAAGCTAACATACTCTCTAACTCAACTAGGACACAACAATGCCACGTAATTTAGGAGACAATATTACTTTCCAAAAACATATCATTGAAAACGTTCATTCTACAGGCTTATAGCTGGTTAGCCTATGCAATAATTAATTAGTGTAAATATCTTTTAACTAGTATTACACACCGACCTGTGACTGTCTATTTATGCCGGAACATTCTCTCCTTTTAAACTTCTAATAAACTGGACGCATTTCAACCACCCACCTATTTTTGGCAGTCAATACCAGTATCTGTTACACCAGTGATGCCCAACCTAATTCGACCTGCGGGCCATTTTATTTCCGACACTCGCGTCGAGGGCCACAAAAAAAAGTAAAAAAAAAATGAAATTGACCTGAAACTATTTGATTAGAAACCAGTGTATCTAGTACTTACATTCATCTATAGCACATTTGAAGTTTATCCCTTTTTTTTTTAACAAGAATGCCGGAATATTTGTTTCATAATGCCGACTTTATGGTGTTAGTTTAAATAGCTAAACTTTTTGTATAAAACAAATATGTAAGCGTATTATCATGTTCCGAAAAAAAAAAAAAAAGGGAAGTTCACCTTTTCTGGTAGATTTTACATACAGAGTCCCATTTCATAAAAGAACAATTGGCATGATAGCAACCAATCAGATAAAAAGTGAGGGCCATAGTGTAGGTAAAGATACATTTCTGCACTTTATGTCGACTTTTCGGCGGGCCGGATGGAACCAGGTCGCGGGCCGAATCTGGCCCGCGGGCCGTATTTTGGGCATCACTGTGTTACACTGAACCGGAACGGATCGCTATCATTCTCTTTCCTTTCTTTTCTCTCTCTCTCTGGAACCCACTTTTATTTTCACCCCCAGCATTGATCACTGACCTAGACTTTTGACTTGCAATGGAACAACTCGATTGTAGTAACCTAAGCTAAGACCAAAACGTTATTGCAAGTGAAAACAAAAAGTCCGATATCGAGTTGGCAATTCTCTTTGTCAGATGTGAACAACACATACCACCGCGGGATCATAGTGACCTTAAGTTACACAATTTCAACACGACGACATAACTGGTGCATAGCTTGTTAAAGTAAGAGCCACACAGAATTAAAATGGAATTAAATCTAATGATGATTTGATGTGATAAATGCATGTAAATTATTAATTAATGACAGATTTCATGGACACACTCAAAGTTAAAATGTTACAATCTCATTTCAAGTGCAAGAGATAAAAAGGTCTATTTCTGATGCCCAATCTTCCTTTTTCAGCTTGGGAGCCATATAAATCTTTATTATGACTGAACTTACTGGTGCAGGTCTTCGCCAGTGATGGCTCCTCATGTCGGCTAAGTTCTACAATTTGTCGCTGATGCGTAGGCTGTATTCTGTGAGCACGAATTCTTGTGTATGTGTGTGTGTGCATTCAATTTGGTGACGCCTCTTGGTTGCTGTGTGTTTGATGACGTCCTTCTTTTTCCCGTCTTTGGGGCTTGGTGCTGAACTTCGTTGTTTAACTGCTCGCCTCGGCTCGTCGCTGTGTAAATAATTCAGTCCGTTTGTAAGAACTGCTAGGTGCTGGTTCAGAGAGCCATAGTGGAAATATCGCTCGGCTAGCAATGTTGGGGCTTGGCCGACAGGCGACGTAATACGTGTTCATGTTAATTAAGGGATAGTATTACTGAGATACGCACGACCCGCACGTGTACTATAAATGATATGAATGTGTGTTGCAATCTCTTGTCACATTATTTACAGATCATTCTTCACTTTGAACAGTCATCGTATTAAATGTTCAGTGGAATCTTTCTGCCTCTCATTCATTCATAACTAATTCAACATTATCCTTTTGTCTTCCTCATGGAACATATGGCCTCAGTAAAATTACGCCCTCTCCAAGGTCTCTTGTTTAGCTGTTAGCAGCAAAGCAGTTTGGTCGGGGGGGGGGGTCATTGTGAGTCAAAATATTTACACGGAATCCTGACATATACCGCGAACAAATACCAAGAGCGGAGTTGCTATGCTATATTCGTAAATTTTAAATTTTCCTTGCGGCCTGAACCAAGAAAAACCTAGACACCTGTCTTTTTTTTTTTTAAGTTTTGTTTCATATTGTCGTTAAATGTTTTGCACCTTAGCGACACACTTTCTATGCAAATCTAAAACGTCGGGTCAACACACACATGCTAAGAGCAGGGTTCCACTTGAGTGGCTAAGAAGACTGCCCACAAAGCCGATGAAAGTTAACTGTCACATTTGATGTCAAGGACACAAGGCTGGAGCGAAAATTTCCGAAACTTAAAATAGTTGACAACTGATTGTGTAACTTATTGGAAACGTCATTACCACAGTCTACGGAATTAAAACCACGAAGATTGACACGCCCGAATGTTCAAAAAGAAATGTAGATTGTACAGCGTTGACTATTTTAAATTGGGATTCATTCCTTCTTTATCAAACAAGAGGTTGCCTAAGTGGCTTCTTATGACGATATGAAACCAATTACGTTGGAGGATCATTTGAGATGATGTCACCCTGATAAAAAGATAAAGGTTTGAAAAAAAAAAAAAGATTCTCAAAGAAAAAGTTCAAAATAGACCCACAACATCTTTCTTCAACATGAGACAGAGAGAGAAGATGACGGTTTGTGAGCGTCTTACAAGATTTGTTTACTTATAGCCTAATAGCGAAAACATTAAAGATAAAACACTGATTTTACCTACTGTTAAAGTAGTTTTAAAAACTTGTTTTAACACAAACCTGAATTTGATAGTATTAAATGAATTTATTCAAGCAACAATACAGTTTAAGGGCACATTAGTGGTGTGAGCTATAACATTAAAAGCCTATAATGTAATTCTTTGCAAACGAGATAAACAGTTTGGGATTAGCGGCCTCGCAGGCTCTGGCAAGATGCGCTGTGCGCAGCAAACTGCCAAAAGGTCACCGGCTTGACGAAACATTTCCCATGTTTGGATAGGCCTATATCTGCAAGGCAGCAGAAGTTTGAATTCAGTTTTCCTTCTGCTAGGTGGGTTGCAAGCCCAGGCTAATGAGACACTCCCGCCCAACGATTACTGATTTAGACGACAGTTTCTCACCTTCGCCCCATCTACTGATTGTGAAAATAATTCCGCGAACCCAATATTTGAGCCAGACTTGAAAGATGAAATACACGAGAAACTGCTCGTTATGAAAACTTTTACTGTGATACTTAAAGACCAATTAATTAATTAATTAATCAATATTTAATGTTTGAAGGACTACTTCATAGTACAACAAATTCCTTTATGAAACATAATATCCGTAGCAACGGATGATGAACCTGCGACAAACAACAACACACGTTTCCAACATGCTTGGAGGTTCCAGTAATACATATCAATTGTTATTTTGGTTTATTTTAATTTGAATTTTATCAATATAAAAGATATACTAACTAGCTTTAAATTACGTATTTACCCTTCGACTTACAACTGTTAGAAATTACTTATAAAAAATGTTGTTGGTGAATTGCAAAATTGCAGTATAAGTTAAGCAGGGGGTCTACCGAAAACCAGAAAACATGGCAAGGGGTCTACGAGACAAAAAAAGTTTGGGAACCACTGATCTAGGTTAAGCCGGATTGAACGGCTCCTTCGACACGGAGGTCATGGATTGAACACGCTAAGCCAGTGGTCTTGTCAGTTCAGCAACTCTTACAAGCCTTACGGTGTTAGAAGACCCCGACCACTTCCGGGGCGCTGCACAGCAGGCGACCTAATTATACTAGTCTTAGTCTTAGAATGGCCAAACAGTATATTTCTAAAGCTGCTGATATATCAAACTTTCGTTCGATAACGCACCGAGACACAGGACACATTGCGGCTGTTGCCTTTGTACGGTAGAAATCCAACGTGAAAATATTCAGATGCATATTTACGTCATTTTGCCCTACGCTGTACGGCCTCTCTTACGTCATCGTGTCTCAGCTCACTGTCACTATTTCCATTACACTCTTGCTCTACTTCAAATGTCAGCTTCAAATATGTATCCATATTCTAACGGTTAGATGGGCGTGCGAAAAACAATGTAACAAACACGAAATGCTACTGTCAATGTTAAACGTAATAATTAATCATAAAATGTGAGCGATTAATAACAAGACTGATATCTGTGTGTTGTGGAGTCTACTTCTCTGAATGGCGATGTAAAGCAGAGATGCTGAGAGAACGATTGATTCGTTTGTAAAATAATCTAATGCTCATGCGCAAAATATAATTCTACCACAGGACTGTTATTAATCATTATTGTTTTGCCACGCTGCGTCAACAATTGTCATAGAATAATTCGTAATAGACATATTAAACAGTAGTGAGGGACCAGTTGATTATTATTCAAAATATCTGGTCGGATTAAACTAGCTCAGGGGTGGGCAAATTACAATCCGCGGGCCACAAGCGGCCCGAGGAGTCTTTTAAGCGGTCCGCGGACACCTAAAGAAATCATGTGGGCCACCTATAAATGTAAATATATTTTAAAATAAATAATTCTACATATCTATATGCATTTTAGAAAGTTCTGATTGTTATAAATTATGAGGAAGAGGATAATGAAACATTGTCTCTACATGTCATTCTAAAAGTTCAAATTAAACGAAGCTTATTCTTATTGGCAATATTTCAAAATATAATTTTACTACATTTTTTTTGCACACATCTCCAGCAATGGTTGCTTTTTATCTTACTTATTTTCTGCTACTTTTTTTTCAATATTGATTCCAATCAACGCATCGCTACACTGTTCAAGATAATAAAGTCTGTGATTTATGAAGGACTTCGTAGCGGGGCCAACTCGAGATCATGCGACACCTCCACCAAACCAATGTTAATTCGTATGTGATTGGACATGTCATCTACTGGTCTTAGAACGCTGTTGTTGGTCTCTTAATTAATTCATCCGAATATATTCACTATACATACATTAATATCAATCACTGTAACAAATAAAGGCCTTAAGTTTCTCTTTGTATGGTAATTTACTTTAAAAAGAATGGGCAGTTTATTTTAAATAAAAGAGTTTAGCTAACCGTGAGCTCCATGAGATTCAGATACACACCCGAAATCCCAGGGATCTTGGATTGTTGTCCCGCTTCCTCCCCCCCCCCCCCCCCGCAATGAAGAGAAGGGGCACGTATGGATAAGTAGGCCTATTACAACAGAGAGGCGAGGTTCACTACCCGTTGTTCGCATAAATGCTACCAAAACAGACATTTTCACTGGCATGCAACATTGAGGCCATGGGAAGCTGGAGTTACCTCGATGTCATCGAACCAGTTGTCTCCGCCCCTTTTGTCGTGGCGCCTTAAGAAATTTCTTTATAATTACTTCCCCTTATTTCTGACCCATTGCACTCTTGCCAATGTTGACATTATTTGGACACGTCGTGCGTTAATGGACACGTGACGTGACACCCAGAAAGCCAAGCGCTTAACCACTCAGCCGTCGCGCCCCCTCTTTGCTTATTATTCAATTTTCTTTAAGCTCAATTTTTTTCTTTTTTTTTCCCCTGTATTTAAAATAAAATTTTCAAAAGCACTTACACATCAAATAGTTGAAAGATCTTAACTGACTTTCAGCTGTGTTTGATAAATAAAGAACTTGTACTTAACGAGCTGCAGCACTTTGAGGACAACAAGAAACATTCTATAATCTTGTTCTGCCTATTGTCTAGTACAATATTGTAATCAATGTTGTGTCAAAAATGTTGGATAACGAGCAGCGAGAAATACATACATCAGATAGTCAACTCAAGAGGCTCTTGACTGAAGTAAATTATTAAAAAATGACTTTCAGAGTGTAAAAAAAAAAGAGGCTGCTGAAGTAGCTAGGCTGTTAATAATATTTTTTTTTGCTCTACACAATTGCAGAAGGTTAAAAGACAATTTGATGAGCCTATCACTAATTACAAGAAGAAAAAATTCAAGATTCGAGAGAAGACTCTCAACATCAACGTATCCAAACGAACTATTGACGTCATTGTTTCTGAATTACGCGACAGATTTCATGGGCATCAAAAATGTCAAAACGTTTTCGTCGTTAAAAGCCCAGTTTCATTTCGATTGAACAAAAGTTATTTACAAATTTGTATGACAAAGAGCAGGTTGGCTTCACTTGGTGAGAAACAGACAAAAGCACTAGCTACTGACATTTCTTCTAAGAAGGCCAGAAAAATGTTATTAGATTAATGTTAGATTTAATTACTGTTAAAATAATGAACGTCTTAGGAATGTAAATGTGTATACTGGGACATAGAAGTCATAAAACATTTCTTTATTCATTTGAAACATTTTTTAAGTCGTTTAATTCTGTTAAGAAATTGTACAAACATGACTTTAAAGACACTATTACTTGCTGGAATCTTAATTGAAACAAACGTAATTGATATAATTAGCCCTACTTATTTTAAAGTACATAGAAGTCAAACTCATAAAGCGCTGGTTGTGAATGTGTATGTGTTTTCGTGTGTGAATGTTGTTCGAATTTTTCATCCATTTTGTTTTTGTAAAGTAGTTACGCTGAGGTTGTCAATTGTAGTCAAACTGAATTTACATTTACATTTGATTGGATCAATAAAATTATCTTATCTTATCTTTAAAAAAAGGGGGCTACACTGCTACTGCATTAAAATGTCTTTTGGTAAATGCACCAATACATTCAATTTTTTTGTCACACACTACATTCGTCTTATTGGGGGAGGCGGTGACAACCAAGATATTCTTATACCTGGGCCCACTCGTAGGCTACCTTGCAACGCTACTAAACATCTTTGTGGTCTTCCTCTATTAGGCTATATATCTACCCCCGCTCTTTTATGTACACATTTAACCGAATACTCTAACTAAAGTTAACATCTCAAATAGCACTTGAATAGATTAGATCCTCTAGACTCTAGACCAAGCATGTCAAACTCGTTAAGGTGTATGGGCCGCATAAAAACTTACTATGACCTGAGGGGCCACAGCCAAAAACAAAACAGCAAAACAGTTTACTAGTTTTATGTAAATTAGAAACAATACAATGGAATACAATAATTAATGGCATACCTGTCCCTTAGACAGCTAAATGTGTAGTACTATTTGATAATTAAAAATATGATTACGCATTATTTTCTATGTTCTGATGCTTGACATCTTTTATAGGATACAAGCTTATTAATGTCATGTTGAATTTTTTTTTTTACTGATAATTTCATCACTGATGACAAATATTGATGAGATAATCTCAAACGGTGAGGTGCTTTTGTAGCTTTCATTATGGCAAAGAACTGCTCACAGAGATAAGTGCTTGCAAACAGCAAGAATTCTGGCTGCAAATTTCCGCAATTCAACATACCGTTCAGGGTAAATAACTGTAAAAGTTTGGCACAGCCAATTCTATATACTTCGATTTCAACAAAGAATCTGCTATTCTATCAGCTCTAGTTGCACATTACCAGCAGCAATTTCAGAATCAAATGAAAATGGAGATACAAACAACGAAAATTCTTGCTCGTACGGAACGAAGTCACGAAAACGGTCATTGAAAGCATCTACTAACGATTCCAGGTGTAAGACATATTTACCAAATGTTGTAGCCGTATTTAATCTGTTTAGTTCCTGACACGTTGAGAAGTGAACAAGATTTCCTCTTCATATTTGGTTTATCCACAGTCGTAATTTTGCTAGTAAGCACTTCACATGATTACACGCAGTTGTGACCCATTAGTCAGTTTGAAAATGTTCAACAGGTTCACCTTTCATGTTCAGAAACTATACAATTTCCTCACGCAGTGCAAAAAAAATCTCTTCAATACTTTATGACATGAGAGCCAGTGGACTTCTGTGTAGTAGAGAACACAATCCAATTCGTGTCCCATGCCATCCAGAAACATTGAAAATCGGCGATGATTTAAACTACGGGCATGAATAAAATTAAGAGTGACTGAAACCGGTCTTATGACATGTTGGAACTTTAATTTCTTTGCGCTGAATGTTTTTTGGTGAATGATGCACTGAAAATGAGGACATTTAAACTTAGCACCAGTCTCTCTTTTTTTTTTTTTTGCAAGTAACTTTGCATCGAAACCATTTCATTTCATGTTTGGTGCCCCATTCGTTGTTAGACTAGCTAGCAAGTAAATTGTACTGTCATATCAATCCCTGTTATTTCTCAAAACATCCGCTCTTGTTGTGGTGTTATGCATAGAACAGAGCTAAAGTAGCACCTCATGTATCTCAAAATTCCTGTCTTATCTTATATAATACAGACGTTACTTCAAAAAAGAAGATGATTGCGTCTTACGCTGTCATGAATATAACCAACTGTGCTACACCCGTTACATCAGTTGACTCATGGAGAGCCAATAAAATTAATTCAAAATCTTTAATTGTTCACGCAATCTGACTGACATGTCATTTATTCTATCTGCCACAGTGTTCATAGTTAACGCTATTTCTGTGAATGCTTTCACCTTTTCTGGACAAATTACTTCGGCTTTAACGACACTCCTTCATACAATCATATTCACTAAATGTTGTACTATGGCTTGCAATTAAATTTGACAAATCGTAGCTTAAATTGCTTTCACTGCAACTCACTCTCGTTGTTCAGTTTAACAAATACTATTTTTCAATTCAAGTAGCTTGTCATCTCTTATTTTCCAGCGTAACAGTTTAACATTATTTCGATAATTTTTAGGTGGCTAAGCGGGCCGCACGCAAAGTGGTATGCGGCCTCCGAACGCCGAGTTTGACATGCCTGCTCTAGACAGAAGAGGCGACTCTGTGATTAATAAACGTTATCGGATAAAGAATAGATTTTTGTAGGTTTTATTGGTTCCGGGTTCAAGCGGCACGGAGGTCACGGTTCAAGCCCAGCCTGTCTCCATTCCCAACCATCCTGCGTTACACTGCGTAAGGATGGAAACGATGTTTAGGCAGCCAGTGCTGAGTAATAATCTAGATCTATTGTCATTTCGCTACATTCAAATGGGGTCAAATAAACGATTACAATGAATAAAACCGAATTGATATTGCTTTTTGAATGGCTGCCTGGTCGTGCGGTTTGCGCGCTGGACTGTCGTTCGGATTTATCGATGGTCGAGGGTTCAAATCCGCTCCCAATCTCCGTCGTCCTGAGGGAGGTTTGGACTAGGAAGTAAACTATCTTCAACTCTGAAGGAACATCCGAAACATGTAAAACATTTTACAAACAAATATTTTATTTAGAAAACAAAATATCAAGTGAAATAAAGAAATGGGAAAGGGAATGTGTACGAAGGACCAACATTTTGTTGGTGGTGGGGGTGAGCAGCAGATAAGTAGGCCTAAATAAGTGCTACTAAAATTAACAGGCCCAAAATATGAGAGCGTGTATGTGTCGGAGGCCCATTATATATGAAACTGATCTTTCCAAATCAAGTCAAAAGTTTAATGAGTGGGAGAAATTACAATGCGCAGGTAAAAAAAAAAATTGTTCCATTGAGCAAAACAGAGAGAGAGAGGGTCATGCACTTTCAATCTAAGAGAGGCTGACGGGCTTTAAAAAAAAGTGTTAGATTGTTCGTTAAAATGAGGTATGTTTATTATAATTTTAAAAAACACAGAAAAGAAGGGGTATTCTGATCATGATAACATGGAATGGAAACATATCAACGTAGTCAGTGTACACTGACATTCACTGCCATACTCATATTACTAATACTAGTAATACTAAACTAATGGTACATCTCTTAGAATCTTAGATCTATTCATCTATCATTTATTATGTTACTAAATTAAAGTACTATCAGTATCATCATCAGATTATCATGTATCATTTTGTCGGGTAATCTATTTTCTTCTTTTTAAAAAAAGTGCCTTACCTTTGCGTATTAAATAATCCAAACTGTTCCAAAAAATCCATGTTATTAAGGTAGGCATATAAAGTATAATGGCTAGAATCGGCTAGATCTAGATCTATATCAACAAAAATCCAATATTTTTGAAGTATCCAAAATACGAAGCACGCTAATTTTTTATTTTTTTTTAGAAGCACGCTAATTTATAGGCCTACACACACAAAATTAATTGATTGAAACAGCAAAATGAGCCGCTCTATATTAAGTATCTAGATCTAGATTTAGATCTAGGTACACGTTTGCTTTCACTAAAAGTAGATCTAGGTCAAACTTTTTCCCCGTGTCTCCAACAAATCACGTGCATTTTAAGTTATAATTAGATTCTAGATCTAGAATCTAAATATGGCTCCTCATGTCTCGGAAGACAATGAGTCGGGAGGACAGGTGAGTCACTGGCTTTGATTTCGTTTTGAGATGGGGCAGAATTTTGTGTGACTGATTAAGCCTTATATTCTGGAGTGGCAGAGTTTGACACAGTTCGTGCATGTATAGATCTATATATGTGTAGTGGAGTGGATATCTTATCAGGAAACACCGGCCACCCCGATATCCACGTGACCCTTCCCCCTAAATGGCACCTTGTGTCCGCGCATGACAAGGCAGACCAACATGGTCACTGTTGATTCGACCGGCATCTCCCGTATGTTACTGGACCTACGTCGTCTCCACTCCCTGTTTGTGTCTGGTTCTACACCATGTGTTTATGTATGGCTGCAGGTAATTACATTTTACTTTTTTATGTTATATTGTAATTTTATTTAGTAGTCTACATAGAATATCGCTACCCCCGGATTTCGTCCATGTTGTTGGACTATCGTTATTTTTAGAAAACCAGCATGTAAATGTTTCCATTTGTTAGGGTTAGGGTACCTTTAGACTTAAGTATACCATACGAATTAGATCCCATATAGAATGTTAACTCAATGAGTGCGGAGCGTCTATCCCATAGACGGTCTGTCCGCCCTAAACGCACGGAACGTCTATCCCATAATAGACGTTCTTACCCTACCTTTGTTTCGTTGCATTTTTAAATTAAAATTTTTAACTAACAACAGTGGAACTATTTTTACTTTATAAAAGAGTTCTTCATCCTTTGTTTACATAGAAATGAGAAGCTTTCGGCTTTATTTAGACATTTATTTATTACTTTTTTTACAATGTAAAAAAACGTCGCCATGACTACGCTATTCCAAGACACACCCACAATGTTGACTACTGAAGAAACTTTATAATTATTCTAAAATTTATCACAAATAAATAGTAATAATGAAGAATTTGATCTAGATATATAGATTAGAATTGATTAGATCCAGGTAGGTCTAAATTTAGCGTATTTATATTTTTATATCTATATTATTAGTATTTAGATCTAGATACTAGATCTAAATCTATTATTGTCAGTAGGTCAGGTGTAGTCTGTAGATCGAGATTGACTAGATCTAAGCTTTTATGATACTTTTATCTATAGACTTGGACTCTAGATACTAGATCTAGTCAATCTAGATATATCTCTAGATCTAAGCCAATCTAAGCTTATGGTAAATAAAAAGAAAGGAAATGGTAGATCTACATCAAATAATCATCCACTGTGGGCATTTTTTCCCCATTTTCTTTTTTTTTTTTTTAGTATTCTTTATCTGTAAAAATCTACAACATCATGGCTATGCTTGTCCAAGACACACCCACAATGTTTACTACTGAAGAAGCTTTATTGTTTTATTTATACTTCTATGAATTGTAATAATGAAGATCTTGATCAAGATTTAGCATAGGATGAAGCAGACTTGGACATTATTAGCATTTAGACTTAGATCTAGTATTGCCTTGCTTAGGCCTTAGCCTTAGACTATAGGGCTAGGTCCTGAATGTAGATCAAGGTTGACTAGATCTATGCTTTTATCTTTACACCTATGTAGATTCCTATAGAACTAAGCCTAAGATAAATGAAAACAACTGAAATGGCAGATCTAAATCCAGTATTCATCCACCATGCTAGGCCTTTTCTTGGTATATTTTCTAGCAATTTTTTTTAGTATTGCTTTTTGGTAAAAATCATCACCATCACAATACTGGTTCAAGTTGCACTCCAAAAGGTTTACTACTAAATAAAAGTAAAGTATAAAACTATTCTAAATCCATAATTTATCACAAAGGAACAGTAATAATGATCTATTAGATGTCTATATCTTAGGTAAAATGAATTAGGATTTTTATTGTCCTTCATCTAGTTAGAGATTTAGGCTTTGATCTCTCGCTAGCCTATGTCTTGCACTGGTCTAGTATTAGAATAAAAGATGTTCTAGGCAAATAAAAAGAAGACAAATCTAGATCTATATCCCATTGATTCAAATGTACATAATATTTGAGTGCATTTGGTTGATAGATTTAGTACTGGTATCTATTGTTATTGGTAGTAATGAAAAGCGCAATAATTTTCACTTTTTTTCAGACTAAAAAAAACAGGTAAAAATAATAATATAATCAATGATTCATCATCTTTTATTGACTGTTTTATCAGATTTCTTTTTGAAAATGCTGTAAATAGTCTAAATATGCTGTTTCAACAGTAATACAAAGAACAAAATCTAAATTTAGGTCTCAAAAGTTCTAAAGTTGGCATCCATTTTTTTTTCTGAGTGTCATATTATTTAGATTATAATTTGTATCTTATATTTAAATAGAAAGATGTTTACCTTTTCACATTCTCCATTCATTTACCTTTACTTTGATACCAAATATGTTACTATAGCATTATTGGTACTTAAACAATAAATTTTTGTTTTAGCCATGTTTGGAACATTTTCTTATTTTTTTTAAAAAAGTAGCATTTTTATGAAAAAAAAACACAGCAGTCAAAGAGTTAAATGTCCATCTTGTTAATCTAATTCTACAACCAGTGTGTAGATACTGGCTTTTATGAACCAGTTGTTCTATTTAATTGTTAATGTCTTTTATTTTTTGTAATGTTTCGGGTGTTCCATATCTCTCTTGTGTTTGTATAAGACGAGATGGTTGGTTTACACTATATGATTTTCTTTTCGTTTTTTGTTAAGATTTAGTATTTAGACTTTGATGTTGTGTCTACAACTTGGTCTAACCATTTACTGCTTATTAATTATTTCTAGTTAATGCTCATTATTGTTATTATGTTTTATGTTTGCCTTTGGCAGGTCTTAAATGTATAATAAACAGTTAGGAATCGTCCTACGAGTTCCTTTCATCATTAGAATTTAGTTGTCTTCTGTGCCAAACCCACCACATATGCATCTGTCCTACGTTAGCTTTCTTCTTCTTTCTCTCGACTGATGCGATGCAGCTTCGTTTCTTTTGCACTCGGCGAAGTTCAAGATAACACAATAATCAATAATAAACCAGGTCATTACCATGTTTTGGCATCTCAAATCTCAATTGATCTAAAATATAGCCTAAATATAGCCATAGCAGATCATGTTGTTACTCGTTAAATTTGATAGTAGACCTACAATCATAGATCTATCATCATGACACATGCTGCCATGCATGATGTAGATATTTATCCTTGCATGGTTCGTGATGGGGCTAATAAATTACCGTGGTAGGTGGTGAAAAATGCTCTAGATGTCTACAGACATAATTTGATTAATTTTGATGTGCAATTAAAAATGCAGTTGAGATTCTTATCAAAAGATAAGATAAGATACATAGACTATAGTGTGTACCAATAGTGGTAAAATGAAGTAGCTACCACTTTCTGTTCCCCACCTACCAGACTGCATT
Source organism: Biomphalaria glabrata (assembly GCF_947242115.1). Classification (NCBI taxonomy): domain Eukaryota; kingdom Metazoa; phylum Mollusca; class Gastropoda; family Planorbidae; genus Biomphalaria; species Biomphalaria glabrata. Next base: position 522,532 of record NC_074720.1, read on the forward strand.
TGTTTTGACTAGTTTGAAAAGCAGACTTTAATTTTTGTCTAATTTTGTAATCAAACACTTGAGATAATTGTTCAACTTTAAATTATTTCATGTCAATATGCATTACTTAGGGGGGTGTGGTGACTGAGTGGTTAAGCGCATGGCTTCCAAACCTGAGGTCCTGGGTTTGAATCTCTGTTAAAACTGGTATTTTGAGCTTCATGATTTTTAGGGTGCCCCTACTCTAATGGGCATCTGACTTTAGTTGGGGAAAGTAAAGGCGGTTTGTTGTTGTGCTGGCCACATGACACCCTGCTTGTTAACCGTTGGCCAAAGAAACAGATGATCTTAACATCATCTACCCTATGCCTATGCCTATGGTCTGAAAGAGGAACTTTACTTTCTCTTTACTATGCATTACTTACACTTTGAAATTCTCATTTTCTCATATTTCAACTCAATAAATAGTTATTGGATTAAATATTCTGACAGTTGTCACAAAGGGTGGGGACATAGACATTTAATTCATACATCATACTGCTTGTGCGCAACAAAGGACACATAACTAACAATTACAAAGGAATGTAACTCAAATATAACAAGTATTAACAACATTGAGTCCCAATCGTGTTAAAGCATACATGATTTAAACAAATACTTTCATTCATTAATAATTATTTTGTTTGTGTTCAATTTTATGAATACTGTTATCTTTATAGTGTAAAATTAATCATCTTTCTGCTTAAAAAAATATTATTTACAAACATGATGATGACATCATTAACAGATGAAAATCTTTGTCCTCTGAGCACAACATTTAGTTTAGGAAAAATGAGCTCACAAATATATGTTACAGCTTTCTATTAAATCTAGTTCTTTAGAAACTACATTGGTTTCTCATCAAGTTTAATTGTCCCTGGGTTCAGCTTTTATATAAAAACACTAAATAACTCGGTCAAGATGAACAGTGGACTTTATTACACTTGATAGTGTATATCATATATTTCATTTTCTTTTGTTGTCTGGATGTTTAAGTTGCAACATGTGAAGTTTGTAAAAATAATGAATTCTTATGTTTGTATACCATCAAAAAATTTGACATTGTGACTTTAAGCACCACTGAGATGGAGATATCAATTATTTAATTTGGAAACATTTACTTTTTTTTCCTTAGAAATTTTGTTTTTGATAAAATGTTTTTTAATAAGTTTTAGAATTAATTATCTTGTTTTAACTGTAGGGGATTAAACTGTGAACCTTACCAACATTCATGTGTTTAGAAAATTCATTAAAAAAATAGAGAAAAAGATAAATGCAGCTCTTTTTTCTAATATTCTAATATTTCATTGTTTACACAACCATGAATAAGATGGATATCATTTGTATTTACTTTAACTAATAGTCACATTTCAGGGTTTTAAGACATAATCTTGAATATTGAAATGCCATTTCCTTTCATTAGACTTATTCTTTTCTACAGATTGTTGAACCAGTCATTCATTGACAGTTGTTTATAGTAAACAAAGGAACAAAATGAAGACACAATGTCCAGATGCATGAATTGGAGATTTAGTATCAAAAGAAAAAGAACCTCATATGCTGAACATAAAACTTAATGGTTTTTATATGCTCTGTAAGTTCTTTATTTACAAAACCTCCATACAATAACGTTGCGTTAATCATTAAAAAAAACATCTCCATAACTCACTAACAAAACATCACTGTAATCTAGTAATAAAAGTTTGCTCTAGCCCAATGAGAAAATAGCATTTTTTTAAATATACATATGTTATAAACTTGACTTTTTTTTCTTAGCTAAATCACTTTTTAACTTGTCTTTCTGTCTGTGCCCCTAAAATTTTGCTATGAAAAAGTGCTACTAACCCATAGCCAATACGTTATGTCTGGTACTTTTCTATTCCTTTAATATTAAATCTGCCGCTGTTGGGAAACAGGTCATGTCCCACAGGACATGCGTGACGCAACTATAGTCACAATATACAAGAACAAAGGGGATCGGAGTGACTGCAACAACTATAGGGGTATCTTTCTCCTCAGTATAGTGGGCAAAATCTTTGCTAGAGTGGCACTATCCAGGCTGCAGGTGATAGCTTCTAGAGTCTACCCAGAGTCTCAGTGTGGATTCAGGAGCGGTAGATCCACTATAGACATGATATCTTCTCTACGACTACTGCAGGAGAAATTCAGAGAGAGACAGACCCCTTTACATTGGTTTTGTTGATTTGACTAAAGCTTTTGACATGGTCAGCAGAAGTGGCCTTTTCAAACTCCTGAGGAAAATAGGTTGCCCTCCCAAACTACTGAAGTTAATTGAGTGTTTTCACGAGAAAACTAAATGTACTGTCAAATTCAATGGAGCCCAATCAGCACCTTTTGAGGTTTGCAGTGGTGTCAAGAAGGGATATGTGCTCGCACCTACTCTGTTTGGCATATTCTTCTCCTGTCTACTGCATTATGCGTACAGCGACATAAACGAAGGTGTGTTTCTCCATACAAGATCCTCTGGAAAACTAATGTATCAAGGCTGCGGGCAAAAACCAAGGTTAGGAAGCTACTCGTCAGGTAACTCCTGTTGATGCAGGATGATGCAGCTATTGTGGCTGATTCTGATATTCAGCTACAGTCCATGGTTGACAAACTATCTGCTGCTTGCCAGAAGTTCGGCTTAAACATCAGTCAAAGCAAGACTAAGATACTTGTCCAAAACACAAACACTGCACCTCAAGTAAGCATTAATGGCCAACCACTAGAAATTGTTGATCACTTTTGTTACCTTGGCTCCATCATATCCAACAACACTCTACTGGATAAAGACATAAACAACAGGATAGTCAAGACAATGGCCACCATGTCACGGTTGCAGAAAAGAGTCTGGGACAACATATTGCTGACTAGCAGTACTAAAGCCCTAGTCTACCGGACCTGTGTGTTGAGCACCTTGCTGTATGGAAGTGAAACATGGTCAACCTACTCATGGCAGGAAAAAAAGCTGAATGTCTTCCACCTCCGATGCCTAAGGTGGATCTTTAAAATAAGGTGGCAAGATAAGATAACCAATGAGGAAGTGCTACATAGAGCAGGATGCCAGGACATCCGCTCTGTTATCAGCAGCAGACGCCTTGGCTGGCTTGGCCACGTTCGTAGAATGCCAGTAGGTCGACTTCCACAGGACATCCTGTATGGCGATCTAATAGAAAGCAGGTGAGCCACTGGTCGCCCACTTTTACGTTTTACAGATGTATGCAAACGTGACATGAAGCTCTTCAAAATCGACACTGGCAACTGGGAAGAGGTGGCACTGGACAGATCCACATGGAGAGAGAGCATAAAGGAAGGGTCACAGATTGCAGATGTCATACACAACAGAAGCAGAAAGAAGGGTGAAAATGCAATGGCGCCTGGTGATTATATATGCCTAACCTGCGATCGCAGCTGTGTATCAAGGATTGGCCTCTTTAGTCACACAAGAAGTTGCAAAGGGAAAAGATTGTCTCTCAAGACGTAAAATGCCACAGTCAATATTAAATTTAGTAGTTATCAATATCGTTAGTACAGTCAATTTAGGTTAATTGGACTACATTGGGACATGATTGATTCAGTCAACAACCAGATCAAGAGTCTAGAGCACAAACATCAAAGTGGAAAGGAAAAACTAATAAAACATCAAAATTTGTGTATACAAGAAAGCTACTGTAATAAAGAAATCAAAATGAACACTTGCTGGTATTAGCAAAGCTCAAGACAATTAAAAAATGCCCATGATATATTATAGTTCAAGCAGAATAAAAAATGATTTTCAATTAAAAAAAAACATTTGGGCATTCCTTCATTATTATTACATCCTACCCCAAATCTCCTTTAGGATGGCAGGGTATGAAACTCTGGACAATCATGGTAACAGTTCACCCATCATTTTTTAACTCTTTTTGTTAATTTATTTTGTAAATCAGTATTTGATGATTTAATATATTTTATCTCAAAAATGTATGTATTGATTACAAATGTTCCTAATTTGAATCTTATTGTATCGCCAGCAAAACATCAAATCTTGCGAAACCAGAGTCCTATCAATGGTCTTTTTCCTTCTATTGGATCTGACAAGAATACAAATAGAATAGCACATGTTCAGGATTCTATTTACTGTGCAGTTGCTGTTTGGTCACTGGCTCAAGTTTATAAGTATTTCAGCTTTATCATTTCATGTTTGGTATTTTTAGCTGCTGCCTTTTTTTTTTCAAAGTCTGCCACTTTTATATTAATAAAAACTCACCTAGCACTAGTAGGGATAGAGATTTCTAAATTGAAAACCTCAGGTGGCATTAACTCCATTTGTTAGCCTTTCATAAGGAAAGATTTATGTGTGAAAAAAATTAATAGGTATTGAAGCATTTGGGATACATTTGGTATAGGGTTAAAACAGTTTATAATTATGTTTCTTTTTTTTTTCCAATATCAGGGTTGTATATTTCTTTTTTGACTTGAAGTTTGTATAATTCCTAATTCTAAACTGGTTTTAGTTAGTTATTATCCTCTGGTATCTACTTTTGGTCAAAGTGTCTTCCAAGTAAAGATACTGCAATGGTTACAAATAAATTGGTTCTCAAACACCAAACAAAAATCTACCCAGAAATAAGTTTCTTTATTAAACTATGAAACATAATTTCATTTCAGTCAGATTTTCATCAGAATAGATAGCAATCCTTTGTTAGTCAATGTCTCACTGTAAGTCAGATGCCAGGAGTGTTTAGTTGTTTATGATAATAAATATTTTAGCTAACAAAATAACTTGGAAAAAATTAAACCTTAAGATTGTGTTACAAAGATTTATTTTAAAGGTTAGGGTCCATTTTTTGGTCATAATTAATATTTAATTGGTGCATGTTGACTTGAAAATTAGTACAGTTTTGATGACTAATTGAAAATTAGTATCTTTGTATGCACATAATTAATTACTTGATTATTTCTATCCAGAAAGATTGATGATGACCAGGGCAGTATCATTAGTTGGGCCAAGCTGATGATAGGTATGTTGCAATGTTGGATATTCAAGTTGGCCTCCTTCAGTCTTAGAGTGACTATGGTTCATCTCAAACACTTTTCCAAGTGCAATGTTGGATATGACAGGCAGATAAAGTGAGTAGTTTGTTTACAACCAAGCATAGAATATCATTGCATATCAATATTAAAATCATATTGTTTTGGTCAGTGCATAAAATAACTAGGTTTGGATTACTCCTGGGTCCCAGGGTCTGTACGTAAATTACTTAACAATATGCTTTCTTAGTTTGGAAATCCAAGACATGTGCAGCTCTAAAAAAATATTTATTGGTGGTATAAAATTTCTCTAAAAATCAATAGTTGGCTCTTGGGGGAGTTACCACCTTCTACCAAGCGCGTTCCCAGGTTGCGGATAGGGGAAAGACCCTTAGATATAAGGGTTAGCTGTGAATAGCAAATAAACAGCCATGGACCAACTGGTTTGCAGTCATGGAGGATGAGATGAAGTATTCCTGTGGTTAGAATATTTACTAAAAACATCTCAGAAATCCAGGGAAATGATTGCAAAAAGCGAGTATAGGGTGCTCTAACTCTAAACCCGGGTAGATGAAACTTGTTAGCTAGGGATAGCAGTTCATCTAGGAGAGAAAACTCCGAAAATAAACACCTGCTGCCTTGCAGATGATCTTGGATGATCAAAGGCTATGGGAGCACACCCAGAAAGAAAAGCAGGTTGAAGTTGGAGTCAATGGGCCTCCTGGCGCATAACACATTGACACTAACCTCATCTATATTGGAGTTCAGTAACCATTCTAATAGATGTGGTGTCCTGCCTGTGGAATCCCGCCGCGCAGGTAGGGGGCCCGGCTCTCCGCCTCGAAGGAGCCGACACAAGCGAGCTGGTGGTTCTTCTGTCTCTGCCTGTGGAGCCAGGAGCAGGGACAAGAAAGTAAAAACTACTGGCCAACACTCCAAGACCAAAAGTCTAAAAATCTTACAATGGAACGCAGAGGGCATCCAAAAAAAAAAAGAAGCTCTAAAAATATTTCTGCATGAGAAAGAAATTGATGTAGCTTGCATCCAAGAAACTCATTTGAACAGTAATCTTCGTTTCTCCATTAGAGGCTACACCTGCATCAGACAAGATAGAGAAATCAGACCCAAAGGAGGAATCCTAACCCTCATTAAAAATGACATCCCTACCACAGACATAATTATGCCCAACTCCTCAGAATCAGAAATAATGGGAACTAAGCTAATTCTCCCAGATGGAAATATTAATCTATTTAACTGCTACTTCCCACCAGACAAGGAAATAGAGATTGACCACATACAAATACCTGACCAAGAAGACTGTCTAATCTTAGGAGATATGAATAGTCACTCTCAGAGCTGGGGATACCCAGACCTAAATGCCAGGGGAGAAAAAATTGAAGAATGGCAAGCAGAGAACAGACTTATCTTGCTTAATAAACCTGAGGATAAACCAACCTTTTTCTCAAGAGCCTGGCTAACATCAACCACTCCAGATCTAGCCTTTGCAACTGACAACTTATCCAAAAAGTGCACCAGAGAAGTTGCAGACCAGCTAGCCACCAGTGACCACAGACCCATATTGATCAGTATCGATACCTCCTTCAAAATATCAGAAAACTCCACCATCCCCAGATGGAACTACAAAAAAGCCAACTGGCACCTATTCTCAAAGCTCACAGACCTATACACAACTTCAATAAACTGCAAATCAAATCAGGTTAATAAGTCATTCTCAGCTTTCTCCAAAGCAATCCTCCTAGCAGCTAAGGAATCAATTCCCAGAGGTGCAAGAAAAGATTATATCCCCAACTGGTCTGATCACCTTCAACAACTCCACAATGCCACTATTGAAGCCAGAAACACAGTAGAAAATAACCCTTGTATAGAAAATAACATAAATCTAAAAGCAGCTAACGCAGTTTTCAGGAAAAATTACCTTTCCGCCATGAGGAAAAGTTGGCATGAAAAAACAGAACAACTAAACGTAGATAGAGACGGCCACAAACTCTGGCGTATAGCCAAATGTCTCAACCAGGAAGAAAACAGAACAACTCCTATAGTAATAGAAAAGGACAACAAACCCCTGAAAGGCCAAGAAGCAGCAAATGAATTCATTAAGTTTTTCCAAAGCGTAGGACAAATACAAATTAATGAAAGTAGAAATAAAGATGTAAACTCAGAAATACAAGATAAAATTAAAGAAAACAATTCAGCTTACTCCTTGGGAATGACCACTAATCTTAAAATGAAGGAACTAGATGAATCCCTAAAAGTCCTCAAACCAAAACAAGCCCCGGGCCCAGACAAAATATCTAATGACATGCTTCTTCACTTGGGTCCTCAAGCCAAAAGAAAACTGCTACAAATATTCAATGCTAGCTGGAAATCTGGCTGAATTCCAAACATCTGGAAAAAAGCCATTATGATCCCTATACTAAAGCACGGCAAACCAAGAAATAAACTGGATAGCTACCGTCCCATCAGCCTCACTAGCTGTACTTGCAAACTGATGGAAAGAGTGATAAATAGAAGGCTGACATGGATCCTTGAGTCAAATAACCTACTCACTGAAGCCCAGGCTGGCTTTAGAAAAGGCAGATCAACAGAAGATCAAATTGCCTTCATCACACAGGAAATAGAAGACGGCTTTCAAGAAAAGAAACCAACAACAATTGTGTGGGTTGACTTAGAAAAAGCATTTGACAAAGTCTGGGAACAAGGTCTCTTGCTCAAGCTAATCCAGCATCACATATCCCACAGAATATACAACTGGATAAAGGAATATCTAAATAATAGAAAAGCCTTAGTTTGCATGCAAGGACAAAGAAGCCACACAGTGGGTATAAAAAATGGCGTCCCCCAAGGAGGAGTCCTATCCCCAACACTGTTCCTAATATTCATAAACGATCTAAATCAAAACCTACCAAGAAAAGTTAAAAGCAGCATGTATGCAGATGACCTTGCCTTAATTAGCACAGAAGAATATGTAGGAACATCAAAATTTCGATTACAGGATGCTCTCGATATACTCAATAATTGGTCCAAAGACTGGGGCATGTCCATTAACACAAAAAAGACAACATATACCATATTCTCACTGTCAACAAAACAACAAACAATAATATTAACATTAGATAAGGAAGCTTTAGAAAAAAATGACAGCCCTACATATCTTGGAGTCACCTATGACCCGAGACTAACCTGGAAAAACCAAATAGATAAAACACAGAGTAAAGGCATCCAAAGACTATCCCTCTTGAAAAAATTAGCTGGCACAGATTGGGGAGCTAATCACAACATCCTGAAAAAGACCTATACCAGTTATGTAAGACCTGTACTAGAATGTGGTGCCTCAGCATGGGGCTCAGCAGCCCAAACCAACCTAAGAAAAATAGACAAGGTTCAAAATATTGGTTTAAGGATTATGACAGGAGCAATCAAAACAACACCCATAAGAGCTATGGAGGAAACCGCTGCCCTGATCTCTCTGGATGAAAGAAGAGATAAAAATCCTTTCCCAATTCACTAAATTGGAAACCTTGGAAAGGCACCCACTCAGAACAAAAATCCACAAAACTGGCACAAAAAACCATCTCAAAAGGACCAATTTCTTACAGGAATCTCTAAACCTAAAAAAGAAACATCAACTTGAAAAAATAACTCTGGAATCCTTGATACACTATAACGAATCTCCACCCTGGGACGAAAGCCCTCTTCCTACTATAAGGGACCATATTGAAAATATAAAAAGAAAATCTGATTACAGACCAACAGAGCTCAAGGAAATAGTGAACTGTTTTCTACATACCAATTACCCTAGCAATCAGTGGATCAGAGTTTACACGGATGGCTCATCCCATAAAGCCACCACAAATGGAGGAGCTGGAATACTTATCGAATGGCCAGATGGAGGAAAACTAGAAAAATCCATTGCAACTGGAGAGCTCTCTGACAGTCACAGAGCAGAAAGGGAAGCACTAGCTCTAGCTGCTACCATGCTAGCAAATCATCCAAGTTCCCCTCACAGTCATATTGTCTTGCTAACCGATGCAAAAACAACCCTCCAAAGCTTGCAAAACTCCTCTTATTCCTCTTATATTAAAAACCTCAGAACAGCACTTACAAAGCTCAACAACAACAGCAAAAAAACTGTTATTCAATGGATACCAGCCCATATACAACTAGAAGGAAATGAGAAGGCTGACACACTCGCCAAGAGTGGGAGAACTAACTCTCAAATAAACTCTGCACTCTATCCAGAAGAAATGAAGAAATTAATTGTAAACAAAATAAATGAGAAATGGACGAGCTCTCATCCAAATCACAAGAAAGATGACGCTTACTATAAGCTATCCCGACAAGACCAACGTCTAATCTTTCGACTCAGGACCGGACACAACAGAATGCGACAACACATGCACCAGAAGCTCAAAATTGGAACCAGTGAAATCTGCCCATGTGGAGTATCACCAGAGAATGCCGACCACGTCCTCCAAAACTGCTCTCTTTACCAAGAGGCCCGTATAAGACATTGGCCCCAAATCACCCCAATAGAAAGAAAACTATATGGAGAGCTCCCTGATTTGGAAACCACTGCGCAGTTCATCTCATGTATTGGTCTAGTCATATGAACACTCCAACATAACAATGAGAACGATGAAGAAGAAGAAGAAATAGTTGGCTGCATTATTAAGTTATCTTTCATTAGATATTTCTCAATCAAATAGCATTATTAACTTATGTGTCTTTAAATAAAAAGCACATTCATCATTGTTCTCAATTAAATGTCAAGTAAAAAGTTTCTCCATGGTAACAAAAAGCATATAATGTTTTCTAGTAGACTTCAAATTTAAAATGTTTCCAGTTGACATGAAATAGAAAATCGTACAAACATAACCTTAACTATTTGACAATAATGAAGATAATAAATTGAATGAATAATTTTGTCTGAATATTTTAGTGTGTTAAGTAAATATCAAATTTAAACTAGATTTGAGTACAATTGTTTTTTCTTTTTCAAAGGTAGAAAAGTTCAAATCCAATTAAGTCCAGCATATGCCCTGCACTCTACATTGGATCTTGTCACTGGTTACCCAGCATACAGAGGCAAAGAATATGAACATTTGCAAGTAAGTTGTTTCTTGGTCATCAGGAATCTGTAGCCAAAGACACAGCCATGTAGAAAGATAAAACTATTAGTAACCTAATGTAAAAAGCGAAAGTTACATGGATAGTGCATGAGTGCTTGGACATTGATTCTAATCTAAAAATGAATAATCCTAAAACGAGTCAGTAAATTAGTTATGTTACGAGCAGATGAGACTCTTAATCTTGATTAACAAACAATAATATGTCAATTAAATTACTCCATTTTTCGGTTTCTTCTCTTCCTATTTCAACACAAATTTGCACCTTTCCACATTCACACTATGCTGCACACATAACAAATTACCTTACAAGTGAACAATTCAGCAATATACAGAACATATAGGATAAATGCCTGATGGAGGATGTCTTACATCCCTGAGTAGATAATAGATCATGTGCCACCAAGCAGACATAAGACCTGTTTGATCAAAATGGATTTTTTTTTTGTATGCCATTTGTCAGGAGTTTTAAAAAAACACCACCACAATGTTTTTCCAATTTAATAAGAACAAAAATAGAAATGCTATTTAACCTATATTTCAGATAATAAATGAACACCTTTGATTTGGATTCCTCAACTGAAGGAAACATACCAATACTAGAACAGTCTTAAAAAAACAGCAGTGAGGCCAACTAGGTCAGTGAAACACTAGGTTTAGAGACTTCAGGATCAAAAGACATTTAGCATTGCACAAAAGTACATAAACTAAACAGTAGATTAACAATTAAAAAACAAAACTTGATAGAATGCTCAGAGAGACAAATAAATGATTTCTAGTTCTTTAAATTCTCAATTAATCTTTTTCAATCATGAAATGAGTCTGCCAAAGTTAGCCAATTTCATAGTACAATTATGCTAACTGTACACCTGCTTTGGACTGATGGCTCTGGGTTTAAAATCTGTCTGCCACAATCCTCTCCCATCCTCCATGAGGTTTGGGATGAGAGGAAATAGTCTTCAATTTTCTTAAGTCATTAAGTGACTAATTAACATGAGCAATTCAATATCATTTTTAAAAAGTCTTCTGGTGTGTTTGACTGATGCAAACATTATTTATATACTTTAAGTGTCATCAACATGATCAGTGCTTCCCTCTAACAATCCCTATTTATAACATTTTTGAAGTAAGGTCTGTATAGTATAAGATAAGAAGATAAGATATAAAAAAGAAAAGCTTATAGCTTTAAATGTTAAAATTATCAACCAAAATCTTAAATCTACAACAAAAAAAATAATAAGTTTAGTGTTTTACAGTGTAAGAATAATACAAAACAAATCTTTAGCTTGTGATTAATTTGTGAAAGATTGTCCCATACTAAAGAACTGTGAAATGAAATTAACATTGCTCTTCTATAATATTAGCGCAACTCTGAAAGACACTTCAGAGAGTCTAGTTGACTAGATTAAAACTGTTGTGAGAGACAATATGACCTTTCTTTTCACCTGGGAAAGATCATGACAGATGGAAAACCTTCTTTTCAAAGTTATTTCAGGTTGACAAGGGGTGGGAATCTACTGGAATGGTTGAACAATAACAATATCACGCTAACCCCCACTCTATACTTATGCAGTCATTAGTCAAATCATTGTTTTATGGATGTAGAGCGTTGACACTTTCAGCTGATTCACAAATATGGATGTGAGTCTCAAGATTATTTCTTTGTTTACATATCTAAATATTTCATACACTATGCATGACACAGATTTAGAAAATAAATATAATTAGCTTTAGGAACTAAAGATCACTAAGAACAGCAAGAGACTGATACAAATGGTTCCCGGTCATTTCATTCACAGTCACTTCATCGCAGTCGATTCATCTTTGGTCACTTCATCTTTGGTCACTTCATCCCCTGGTCATTTCATCTCCTGTTCATTTCATCCCCTTGTTATTTCATCCGCTAGTCATTTCATTTTCTTATCCACCAAATAATAATTGTAAAAAGGTTGAAATTAACAGTATTTCATTTTATTTCATTTACAAGACAAAAAGTGTGACACATTAACTAAGAACAGAATATAATGTCATTAAAAATATAAAAATTTAACATTTATAGATGTAGAGCTAATGTAAAGATTATTTTGCATGTTAATTGAAATCATTTATAGATATAGAACTAACGTTTATAGAGCTAAATTGTTTTTGCATGTTAATTGAAAGATAAGATAGGCTATTGATAGTTGGTACAGAAGACAATCCATTGATTCGTATTGCTGTACATCAGGGGTGGGCAACCTTTTAGTATCGAGGGCTGCATTAAAAAAAAATTGGGAATATATATATACAACTTAGAAAAGATACGCTAGCTAACTGTGCAGAATGTCTTTTAACTCATATTTACACTGTATTTTATTCACGTTGTTTTTTTTTTTCACACTCCACGTTGAGGAATTACAACAACAGCTAGCAACTTTTAAAAACCAATTTTACAATTTTTTAAAAACATTGCTGTTGTCTTTTAATATTATATTATCCCCACAAATATACAGTTGTACTTAATGTGCAGTATTTTACTTTTTACACTCGTACATTATGTTCCGGAACTATGGAACTAGCTTACTAGTTGTTACCCTTGTGACTGATGTCAAATTACAGTCAGTCAACATCGACCAGTGATAAAACTTGTTTAGTTCCCACACATACAAAAAAAAGAGACAATATATGTTCTGGAAGTTAAAAGTCGGGACGAGGGATACCTGCCCTTGTGGAGCATCACCTGAGAGTGCTGACCATGTCCTTCAATGGTGCATACTAAATCAAGTGACCCGAACAAGACTCTGACCCCAAAACCGTCCTATATAACAGAGTCTATTCAAAGAAATGTCATCTCAAAATATACATGTAAAATGAGGACGACGAAGAAGAGGAACAGATGTATGTGTACCCAAATAGTGTGAACAGCAGCAAGGTTTTTTTTTACGTGTGGAAATACAGCTTCAGGCACCCATAAGACTCCAGTGGAAGTACTAACTGGGACTTCTCTTTGCTTGGAGTTATGTCCTCTGGAGCTGAATCAGTTTCTAGTGAGCTGATGGTATTGCAAAATGGTTTTTGACATTTAAAATTTGCTTTTATAAATTGCACAATTAAGGAATCTAAATAAGTGTTGTACTTTTCATCATTTCACTATAAATAGTTCCACCTTTCAGCAAAGGAAAATGACTAAACCTGTTTTCTTTTTCTTGTTTGTAGAAATGAGAAAGCTTTGTTTGAAAAGATTTAACATGCATTAACATTTCATATGCAAACAACCAATTGTAATAGCACCTATAACAAAATCACCAAATCTGTCTTCCACTTTTCATTAGAAATATTGGTAACTAAGTCCATGCTAAGCTAGCGAATTCATTGGGCTGTTGAAAGTTTAACCCCTTCCGTGTAATGAAATTTTATGCAGCTTTGCGCAAACTTTCCTGTTTAGAGTTTATCTCAGTCAAAGATCAAGCTGCATCAGTTGTTGCACTTGCCATCGTGTTCCAAGCCTACCCAACACTCAACACAGTTCTTTATAGCATTGAATAAATACTGATCAGAGATTGTGTCTTGAATTGAGTGTATTGATATATAGCCAATAAGCGTAATCTTCGTTTACTTGAAACTTTTTATAATGAGACAGTTTCAATAATTTATAAAGATATATTTTTAATATATTTGCATTTTTATTTGTATATACTGTGGGCACACCTGATTTCTGTAAGTGTCGGCGGGCCGCATACAACACTCCGGCAGGCCGCATGTGGCCCGCGGGCCGTAATTTGCCCACCCCTGCTGTACATCATTCTTAATTTCTTAGCCAGTGTTACTTATTTCTTGCTGTCAGCATTTATTAGAAATTAGAAAAAATAAAATGTTATATCTGGGTTTGAAATTGCATGCTCATATTCAAGAAAGAATGATTGACAATTAAAGATAAAATAAAAAAAGATGGCTGTCAGGAGAAAAGTTATCAGCAGCATGATCATAAGTATTTTAATCATTTTCATCTCTCAAAAGATATCCATCACTTTCACCACACATTTACCTTTTTTGATAAGTAATAAGCCTAGAGTGGCAAGGTCATAATTATTCTAATTACTTGTACTTGTATCTCTCAAGAGATTTCCCCTACTTCCACCACACCTTGGCATTTGTTCATAACATTAACACAAAATGTGCAGGATAATATTGGCATCCCTATAGCAAACAGAAACAATAGAACTAAATACAAAGCCTGCATTTCAATATATCTACTTATTTACATATATTATTTCACTTCTCAAAAATTATGAAGAGTGGAGGGGAACACTATAATAACTGTCAAATATCAAAAAGTGTTCTAAATAAACATATTTATATATTAGCTAAACAAGGGCTTAAAGGTGAAGCCTTAACAGCACAGTTACACAACTAGAAAAAAATATTTAATGGGGACGAAGTGACCAAGGATGAATTGATTGGGGATGATGTGACCAGGAATGAAATGATCAGTCACCAGTTCAAATGTCTTGAAGTTGTGAAAAAGTTATAATTTATTTAAAGCATCGAGAGACATGAGAAAAAGTTTTAAAGGATTTCGCTTGAAAATTTTATTTCTTGTTTACCTGAAACTGTTTCTTAATATTTTTAGATGTTATTTCATTTAGCACACTTTAGATGTAACAAATATACTTACCTAGCATAGCTCAAGATATACAACATTTTATAGGAACTTGAACTTGCTGAACCTTTGTGTGTCTTACAAGAATAAAAAAATGATATTTCTATTGTATTACAGAGTTGCACTATATCTCCTGAATTACCAGTAAATAGAAATACTGTTTCAGCAAGTAATATTTTCATTTCTAATTATAGTAAAAAAAAAAAGTAAAGTTCACCTTTCAGACCTTGCGGTATATAGGGCAGATGATGAAATCTTTTTCTGTGGCCCACAGTTAACAAGGGTGTCATGAGGCCAGCACAATGACCAACCGCCTTTACTTTTCCCTAACTAATGTCAGGTACCCATTAGAGCTGGATGGACTCAAAGGCCCCCAAAGATCCTGAAATAAAAATTGCAGCCTTTACCAGGATTCGAACCCGGGACACCCAGCTCAGAAGCCAGGGGCTTACTGCTTGCACCTCCATTTCTAATTATAAAACCATAAGTATGTCAAAGAATGAGGGGAAAAAGAACTATAACCTTTTTTTTTCTCCCACAATAACAATGGCCTTTTCAGTCACCTGCAACTAGGGATCATCTCATGAAAATTGGAGGATGACCTGGACATTAGCTATGGTCAGAACAATGTTGCTCCAAAAAAAGTTGTTTTTTTTTCCTTGGGAACACAGGTGCTGATACTGCTTGGTATCAATGACTTCACAGGTTCTGCCAGGATGTAGCATGTGTGCTGCAAGCTAACCAAAGGTCACAAGTTCCTGATTTTTTACTCAGGTTTGACTACCAAAGCTATTCCCATGTTGGGCACAGCCGCAAGGCAGCAGAGTTTGGATTCAGTTTTTTCCTTCTAGGTGGATGGCAAGCTAAAGCTAATGAGCCTTTCCTACCTGAAGATTACCTGGCTTAGTTGCCAGTTGTTCAACTTTGCCCCTTCTCTGCCAGACACAATATCTCCTACATCATGGCACTTTCATTATTACCTGTACTTGTTGCTTGTACTCATATTGTTATTTAAATAACCAATAACAAAATCTTTCTTTTAATTGTTATTCTTGGTATTTATTGAAAAGGATTTTTTTTTAGTTCTCCCAATTAACAATGGTACAGTATCATGAAAGGCAACATTGATTTAAAAAAGATGTGTTGTGCCACTCTTATCATATTTATAAGTTGAATTTGTATTTGATGATTGCAGAAATGATGCTTAAAAGCATGAATGAATTCTTTCTACTTTTATTTCAGGGGATTCATTCAACAGATGAAGTCAACTTCATACAGAATCTAGTTTTTTATGTGGAGAGAGCTTATAGAACACCTGACTATGAGCTTATAGAACACCTGACTCTGGGATGTGGGAAAGAGGAAATATAACAATGGAAGCATAGAGATTCATGCCAGGTAAATATAACACTAGAAGCATAGAGATTCATGCCAGGTAAATATAACAATGGAAGCATAGAGATTCATGCCAGGTAAATATAACAATGGAAGCATAGAGATTCATGCCAGGCAAATATAACAATAAAAGCACAGAGATTCATGCCAGGTAAATATAATAATGGGGACAGAGAACCTGATAATTAAACAAATGGAGATGCATGCTGGTAACTTAAACAATGGAAGAATAGAGATGCATGCTTACTAGATATAACAATGGTAAAAAAAACATAACAATGGAAACAGATATACCCCAAAAAATAAATATAATACTGGATATCTATTTTTTATTCATTGACATCTAATTTAATGAAATAGAACACATAATCTTATCTTATCTTATAAGCAAGAAATGCAAGATGTTTTAAGAAATATATTATTGTATTTGTCATCATTTCAGTTGGCATTGCTAGAGCAGCATTAAGGCAGTCAATGAATGTAACTTATTTGGTGAGCATGGAGCCACCTGGTCTGGGATTTTTGTTAATATTGATGCCCACCACAGGAACAGAACAATATTTGAAACTATCTGACCATGGGAATCAAACTCTGAGGTAAGCAAAGAACAAAGCCTCTTTGTAAAAAAAATGCCCATGGAAAGATAACAAAAGTAAAAAAAAAAGTATGTGGGCAGACTCTTGGCAAAGTGCAAAACAATGAGTCCTAATAACCTAACTAACTTGAAAGGTTCTTTTTGGGGACTTGATGGTCAAAGCTATTAGCATAGTACATGGGCTCTGGTGCTGTGGCCAGTTTGGAGATCTGTTTGTATCCTCTTCAGAGCTTATCTATATTTAACCATATTTTATTCACCTCTTTATAACCATTTTACCATTGTAATATGAGGCCAAAGAAAAAAGAATGTATGTACTAGGTACTAGGCAGCCTAGCAGAGAAACTTCATTTTTGTAGATCACTCAGTCTACAATTGCTATTAGTCTTACATCTCCTATTCTCAACCACAGCAACTCTTTCTATTTTCAGTTTGTATTCATGTTTGAGTAACAGGAACTGAGATTAATTTTGAATATCCCATTATTAGGTCTCTGCACAGTCCACTATATGGTTTTCATTTTGCATGATTAACCTGGCTAATTCAGACAAACTGTTCAATGCTCTAATGACACCGGGGAAGGAATACTTGGACAAATTTGTCCTAGCATATGGAAAAAGAAATGTGCCTTTATCTTTGTGCCTTTCTTAGTATATTAGGTGTGTTTTGTATTTGCAAATTATTGTTCAGTGTTTAATGTTTTACTACTTTACTTTTTAGTCTTTAGTTCAGAAGCATCTCTAAATTTAGTGACCAATGGTGTTACTCAAACGTGAATAATTGTTTGTTATAAATCTCATAGCTCTATTTTGCATCATGTATTTTAATTTTATGTTTATGTTAGGTTGTTTTCATTTATTTGGGGAGGGGGGGGGTAATTACTTATACCAATTATTAAATCATACCATTTGCTGAGCCATCAAAAAAAATTGTTACTTGCTTTGAAAATAAGAAATATGCAGTACATATGCATTGCAAATAAATGAATCTACAGATGTAGCAGGACTAGTTGAAAATAAAGCACTTTTATGGCATAATGTGAGATATTGGTCTATAACTTTTTGGGTCTCCAGGTGGTTTATTTTTCTTTAAAATGGGTATTATGTTTGCGGTTCTCCATTCCTGTGGTATGTTTCCAGTTTTCCATGTATGGTTGATAAAGTTAAGTATACAGTTTTGGGCCTGAGGTCCTAGTCCCTGAATCATTTCATTTGTTATTTTATCGGGTCCAGGGGATTTTCTTGAATGACTTGAGGCTTTTTAGGGCAGTATTGAGCTCATGTAGAGTGAAGGGAGTGTCAAAGATCTGACAGTTGACTGTTGGAGCTTTTTCTTCTTTCTTTAAGATATTACTGAAGGCCTGGTCCAGTTGTTTTCTTGGCTTTGACTTGTTAATGTTGGCAAAATATTTATTGAATGTTTCAGCCTTTTTAAGGTTTTCTGTTATTATGTCGTCATTGCCTTTTATAGGTTGGGGGTTTGTTATTTGTTTCTTTCCTGCTAGCCGGTGCAGAAGGGTCCAGGCCTTTCGACCATCCTTGTTTAGATCTAGTTGTTCGCATGTTGTGGTCCACTTTTTCTTTTTTTCTGTTTTAATTTTGTATCTTATAAGCCCTGTCAATTTGTTGTACGTTGTCTTGTTCTCTCTAGTAGGGTTTTTTTCTATAGTCTTCCTGGCCATGTTTCTTTCTTTTACTAATTTATCTAATTCAGGTGTCCAAAAAGGTTTGTATTTCTTAACTTGGCCTCGAGGGATGTATTTTTTTGCTGCTTGTAAGATGTTGGAGACTATAGTTGTGTAGGTTGAATTGACGTCTGTCTCAATTATGCTTGATAGTCTTGTGTCTGTTTCTTGTGAAAAAGCTGCCCAGTTAGCTTTTTTATAGTTCCATCTAGTTGTTTTGTTGGATTGGTATCTACCTGGCATTCCAATATTGAGGAGTATAGGCCTGTGGTCACTACCTATGTCTTCAAGTTAGGGGTGCACTGGATAGTCCCTCCGGCTTCTGCCGAATATCCGGCATTTTTTACTATCTGGTGCTATTCGGCTCACTATTCGGATATTCGGATATCACTACCGGATAGTAAACCGGATAGTAAAAAATACACCTATTTAATATGCATAAAGTGGACCTCGTTCCATTACTGTCTGTTATAGAATGTATTAATGCTTATATGAAAACAAAATAATGTGCTTAGAAATAGAGCCATTATGCATATGCACCAAATATCGTTTGTTATAAAGACAAGGCATGTTAATAACTTAATATAAATAGAGATGAAACTTTACATCATAAATGCGCTTTACATACAGAGCAGCAATGGCTGGCACTTTTTTCAATTTGTCTTGACCTTTGAGTAAGTTAGTTAACAAGTTAAAATGCTACATTCCTTGACTATGTCATGCTGACCAGACGTCTGTCTAGCTGTGCGGGTATATCTCCAGAGGTAGAGATGAACAACTCCCACCCCTTTAGTCCATCACATTGAGTTTTTTTTTATAGGCAGGTGACCACAAGTTAAATACGATGGACGTAGGTTTAATGTCAGCGTATTGACACTCTCTAGTGGTCACACCTTTCGAGGGAACTGAGTTTGTTTACTTAGTAGTTAATCTTTATTGGGGGGGGGGTGGGGGGGGGGCTGGACTACAAGAGCCACATCTCTAAGGTAACCAGGTATATTTCTAGATGAACATCTCCCTCCCCCTTTTATTTGTTTAGCCCATCACATTGAGTTCATTGATTGACAGGTGAACCCAAGTCAGATACGATGGACGTAAGCACTCTCTAGAGGTCACACGAGGGAACTAGGTTTGATATTGGGTGGTGGACTAGACTTTACATTATAAATTCGTATTACATACGTAGCAGTGATGTCTGGCACACTTTAAAAGCTTGTCTTGACCTTTGAGTGGTCTAGTAACCATGTAATATTTCTTAACTATGTCAAGCTGATTGTCTAGATGTGCGAGTATATCCGTGACCTCCGTGACCCCAGGCCGTAAGGCTGGTTTGTGACGTAGTAGGTCAGCGACCATTGTTTCTGATCGTAACCAGAGCCTGGCTGTGTGTTAGGGCTTAGGCGAAGTGTTGTAAACTGTAACACAGCCAACGTGTAGTTGTCCTAATGACTATACACAGACGTATTATTAAACTAGACTAATCACTGGATCTAGACTTTATGTATTTACTTAATATACACACTAAGTGATTGTGTTAGCATTAGCGCTTAGGCGAAGTGTTGTAAAATGTAACACAACCAACATGTAGTTGTTGTCCTCCCTCATAACTATAAACAGACGTATTATTAAAATAGACAAATTACTAGGTCTAGACTTAGATACTCATAACTATAAACAGACGTATTATTAAAATAGACAAATTACTAGGTCTAGACTTAGATGCTCATAACTATAAACAGACGTATTATTAAACTAGACAAATTACTAGGTCTAGACTTAGATTCTCATAACTATAAACAGACGTATTATTAAAGTAGACAAATTACTAGGTCTAGACTTAGATTCTCATAACTATAAACAGACGTATTATTAAAGTAGACAAATTACTAGGTCTAGAATTAGATCCTCATAACTATAAACAGACGTATTAAAGTAGATTAAGTACTAGATCAGACTTAGATCCTCATAACCATAAACAGACGTATTATTAAAGTAGACTAATTACTAGGTCTAGACTTTATGTATTTACTTAATATACACACTAAGTGATTGAAGACTGCTTTGTGTGTTGTTGTAAACTGTAGTGTGTTGTAAACTGAACTGTAGCACACCTGGCTGAATGTTTGCATTAGTGCTTAGGCTAAGTGATATAGTCTGTAACTCATTAACGTGAAGTCATGTATGTTATGACTTTTCTATAAACAGTATTACACCTACATATGTTATTAGAATATAAAATTGATCAGTTGCTTTACAACTTAATGTACACACTAATGATAACAAGCATCACAACAGAAATAACACAACATGAAAACAAATGTGTGGTGTTATATAGCAATTTTATTTGCAGACAAAGGATACCACTTTAATGAGTTAAGTTTTTATTGCAATTGCTTAATGAACATATGGGAAAAAAAAATTTCAATAATTTACAATACACATTTTAAAAATACAATGATTACATATAATGTTAATGTGATTTAAATATATGGATGGCTGCCTGTTTAAGCGGTTTGCTCATATAATGTTAATGTTATTTAAATTATATATTATATATATATGGATGGCTGCCTGGTGGAGTGGCTTGCGCTCCGGACTGTCGCTTAGATTTATTGATTGTCCCAAGTTCAAACCCTGGCCGCTCCCATCCCCAGTCATGCAGTCATTAAATTTCTTTAGAACCACATGAACACAATAACCAGCAACAAATCTTATCTTATAGATTACACAAGTTACTTCAAAAAACAAGATAATTACCCATAATATAACATCTAACTGTTAGACTTACAGAGAACCTTTATGATGTTTTGATGAATCATTAAAATTAGGAAAGATAAAAGAAATATTTTCATCTTTTTGATTTATCCCACTGTATCTTAAACTTTTAAATATAAGTAGTGTACATGGTCAATAACTTATATAAGCAGGAATCTGCAGGATGTGGGTAGACAATACTTAATTTAGATAGTCCATAAAAAGTGACATGGTCTTCTTATTTAGTCCTGTTTGGTTTAAGTCAATTTAATATATTTATTTCATTGTCATTTTGTGTATTTGTGTACTTAGTGTTTTCTTTAATAGCATTTAAAAACTGTTAGTATTGTGGGTAAAATTTTTTGTAGAATATTGTTCTATGAGTTCTAACAAATTAATAATTTCATAAATGTAGGATACAGTTTTAAGAAGTAGCTTATCACCTTTACCAAATACTTCTGTTTGTTTAAAAAAAAAACATCAAAGAGATGTACCAAGAACAATAGAATATATATATACTACCTTAACTGGACCAGAACCTTTACAATGTGCATAAATCATACACTCCTCTTGACAAAGAACATCCAAAACGAAGACACATTTATATTTCTTACACTATCTTGAAATTCACTGAAATCACTGATATGTTTTTTTTACTATTATATCCTTATATGTTTGACATGTTTCGGATGTTCCTTCAGAGTTGACGACAGGGGATGGGAGCGGGCAGGGTTTGAACCAGAGACATCGATAAATCCAAACGACAGTCCAGCGCGCAAACCACAAGACCAGGCAGCCATCCTGCGACTTCCTTAATGCACTCTCTACTCTTTCATGTGTAGTAGCTAGTCCACAATACTTCATCGTCTTCAAAATGTTAACGGCAGATCTGAAAGTTAAATAAAGTTTACTATTAATATTTTTTAGATGAAATGCAAACTGTAAATAAATACTGTATATAATATAATAATATCAAACATTTACTAGAATATCTATTGATAGAATCGTTATTAAATTAATAGATTTACATAGTTCTAGCCTAAAGTAGTATTTACTTCCTAGCAATAGCCTCTTTTTATAGTCTTGTTGATCATCAAAAGCATAAAAAATTTAAATTATTTATAATACTAATATTATATGCTAGATGCTAGTAATAATTATTACTTACTTTAGAGTATTCCTTTATAGTACGTAATCCTTCAATACTGTCCATGATACTTCGTCTTGAAAATGTTAATGGCAGATCTGAAAGTTTACAATTAATTTTTTTTTTAATGAAATGCAAACTGTAAAAAATATAACATAAAATGTATATATTAGGCCTATATATAACATCTAACATTTACTAGAATAATTTGGTATATACCGAGGTATAAAATATGACAGATCTAATAGTAACTGTCTAACAGTCTAATAGAATGAGTCTATGTAACTATAGAATACTAGTAATAGACTACAATAGATTATAGATCTGTACTTCTACTGGTTATATATATATAATATATATATCTATATAAAATATATATATATGTATCTCTATCTATTATAAATCTATAAGTTACTACCTGTCTATTTGTACTTCTATATAATATACGGACTATACTATGCTATTGGTATATAAACTAGATCTAGACTCTATAATTATTGACAAAATCGTTATTAAATGAATAGATTTACAATTAGATCTACATCGTCCTAGCCTAGATCAAGTATTCAATGCCTAGGCTAGGCCTAGATTTCTAGATCTACCCACTTTGACTTTATAATTATATAATGATTATCATGTTAATATTGTTAATCATCAAAAGCATAAAAGTCAATTAATTATGTATAATGTTAATATGCTGGATCTAGAAATATTTACTTACTTTAGAGTACTCCTTTAATGGTACGTAGATCTAATCCTTCTACTAAGCCAAAGGTATTACCGCTGGCCATTTTTTCTTTCTAAGCCACCATTCATCATCTTTGACTTTTGGTAATCGGAAAGCATATCTGCTAGTAGTGCTAGATCTAGATCTTTTACAAAACGAGGCATTTGTTCACCATTGTAGATCTAGAGTTTTAATCCATGATGAATATTTTGAAAAGTCTAAATCATATTTAGATGAAGATTCTATTTGTTTCAAAAGAAATCTTTCTGTCTATGTAAACTACACAGCAACACAGTGGACTGAGTGGTTACGTACACACGCATCAATCAGTGACGCATAACCTTGGCCTCTGACCAGTGATGACGTAGGCCGCGACCTGGTCAGAGCTAAGGCTTTCTATGTCGAAGGCGCCGGTATATCTCCAGAGGTAGAGATGAGCAACCCCCACCTCATTTTGTTTGTTTAGTCCATAACATTGAGTTCACAGATAGGCAGCTGACCACATTAAGCCAGATGTCAACGTGTTGACACTTTCCAGAGGTCACATCTTATGAGGGAACTGAGTTTGTTTACTTGGAGTAGAATTTTTATTAGGGGCGGGAATACAAGCCAAATCTCTATAAGGTTAATCTGGTATGAGTTTGTTTATTATGAGATAAGTTGTCAATCAAGGGTCTGGAACACAAGCCACACCATTTATACTATTGGCTGGGACAATAAGTTTGTTTACTTTAAGTCTCAATTAGGAGGCTGGACTACAAGCCAAACAGACACTGACCAGGGTTATCTTTAAAGGGAAGGCTAAAGAGACTCATCACCCCCAACTTCTTATTTGTTTAATCCATGACAATGTATTGATAGACATTGACCATTCTTAAGCCAGAATGGATTAACGCAGATTGTTGAGAAATATTGACACTGTCTAGAGGTCACTAGATGATGAGACTAAGTTTGTTTACTTGGAGAGAAATGTCATTTAGGGCGCTGAAAACATGTTCGTTGCACAATAAAATAAAACAAATATGTGCATGTGTGCGTGTATGTATTTTTTCCCCTTGTATTAAAACTTTTAGAAAGAAAACTAATATCATTGTTTTAATCTATTGACTTAATATATTAAGGAAAACCTTACAGTAACATTTAACATCACAGAAAATAAATTGATCTAAAGCACCACAATTAGATCTAGCAAACAAAGAAAAAATATGCTGGAATGTTAAGAAACACTTGACCTCTGTAACTAAGGTACAGATATAATTTATCTATAGGCCTATGCTTGACTGACCATGCCAATGTGTTATCTTTTTTCGCCTGCACACTAAACACTGTTGCGAATGCCCAAGAACAAAAACGCATGATGGTCAACACCATCATCTATACACACTACACTAGGACTACATGTGTAGGCTCACTAAGTCTATCTGACCAGATTGTTACTATCAGTCGAACACAGAGTCTATTTATGTTGTTTTTTTGGTACGGAGGGTGTGAATGAGTTTTTTTTCTTCTATAGTTGATTTTCGTGATTTTCTTAGATCTATATAACAGTAGATCTAAACATAGATACCAATAATAGGCCTACAGACTACAATTAAATCTATGCTTCGCAACATTTAAGGCTCAGGCTATGAGTAGGTATAATAGATGTTCTTGCTGTTAATAAAATATCGTTTGCCGCAAATGGATTAATAAATATATGAACTACTACGCTTCAGATTCCAACTATTAACTAACAGCTATCAGTATTAATCCCTTGAAGCCAGAACCAGAAGCAGTCTTTGGACTTAAAATTACAAGTCTGATGACCAGTTGTTGGTCAGAAATTCTTGAACACATAGCCTACATCCAACCACCATACAAGCCAGATGAGAGATTTACATTAGTAACTAGTTAAATATATACTAACATATTTTACATTGACCCTCCAACACACAGCCTTTATGGTTGGTGGCCTCGTACATGCTACACAGATCAATTTTTGTTTATAAATACTGTTAAGCTTGAATAAATCAATCAGTAACAGAGTTTAAAACAATAAGGTATATAAAAGGAAAAAAAATAATACCAACAAATATAGGTATGTTATTTAACAGTTTCGTAAAATGCTCAGCAATACAAGCTATTTACAAGACACTTAGGTATTCGGCTCCGGCCCCGGCCGAATATTAAATTTTACTATCCGGTCATATCCGGCTCCGGCCGGATATCAAAAAGTACTATCCGGTGCACCCCTACTTCAAGTACTGTTATTTTAGAAGAGTCGGTAATGTCTGTAGAGATAAAAGTTAGGTCAGGTCTGCTAGTTGTGTTGTGTGCTCTGTGGAGGAAAGTTGGAGGTGTAGTTTTGTTTTGCAGAAGGTGTAGGTTAGAGGCATTTGTTACATCCTCTATTTCTTTGCCACGCTTGTTGTAGTGTGGGTAGCCTAGGGAAGGTATGTGTGCATTGAAGTCGCCAGCTATTATTGTCCTTGTGTAGTGTGGTAGTTGTATGTCTATTTCTGCTGTTGATGATGGTGGGCAATAGTAGTTTTTGATGGTGTACTTTGTTCCTCCTCTCCAAAGAAGTATTTCCTGCGTGTCGATGTCTGTATTGTTCTGTATTTGTTTTACTGTGGCTTGTGTGTCGTTTCTTATGAGGGTCATAATTCCCTGGCATTTGGTGCAAAGGCATCTGTACTGTGTGTAGCCTGTGATGTTTATTTTTTTCTTGGGCAGTAGTGTTTCTTGTAATAGCGCTATGTGTATATCATGCTTCTTGAGTATGTGTTGGAGTTCTGTTGTCTTGTTTAGATGTTGAGTTGCAAAAGGTTTAGGTGTTTGCTGCTAGTCTGTTTTTTATTTCCAGTAGCTGACTTATCACAGGCAGTCCTGGAAGAAACTGCCATGCACAGACCTTTTACGAGGCGACGTCTGAGCTCGTATGGATTTCGTTAAATTCCTTGGCATTTAGTGTAGGCTGGCTGTTTCCTCAGGCTTTTTTAAAAATATATAAATATATAGTCCCCGCATTTTAAGGGAGTTTTCGGTCTTGGCAATTTTCTCCAATACTGACATAAAAGGAAACATCTAGGTCTGAAGACTGTAACCGGAATATCCATGGGACAAGGTGGGGTTGGTCAATGGTCCATTCTCCGCCATCCATAGAGCTCTCCAAATGGAACTTTTCTGCAGTAGAAAGCTTAAAGTGGACTGTGCCCTGGGTATGCTCTGTGGAATCGTCACATCCTGGATCCAGGCCCCTTCACGATATCACATTCACCAGATTTAGAAAAAAAACACTTCATGATGGGTTTATGTCTAGTATTAGAATGTAGTGAGACAAGGACCTCCGTCTGGTGTAGTACAATCCAGACCTCTGTCAAAAAGCACCTAGAGGGGGGGAAGGTCCACTATTATTCACTTAGTGAAATGCAAGTGGAAAGGCAGTGGGGTTATTTATTTCTCTTGGTCATTTCCAAGCCCCGATACCCACACGGGGGAGTATCACCACAGAGTGGAGGTTTGGAGTCAGAGTTTTCCTTCTCCTAGATGGGTTGCGTTATTTAGGCTGACGTGCCCCATCAACACGAAGCTAAACTGGTTTTGAGGCGCCAGTGTTCCGCCTTTCATCCCTTCTCCTGTCAGTTTGTAAGAACAGGTTCTGCCGGATTTTTGAGAAAATCACACGTGAAGGCCAGGAGCTGGATTTGACTGTCAGAGGCATTTAGAGACGCAAGCCATGGGAGCATTTCTTGGAAAGTGGGTGCTTACCCCTCTTTCACCACCGGCATTGACAGTCCTTTGGAACACTACAGCAGTATTTATAGATTTGCAGCAAGCCTATGATAGAGTGTGGAGAAAAGGTCTATTTTTGAAGATGAAAAAAATGGGCATCCATGGAAAAATGTACAGCTGGATCAGGGCATTCTTAAAAAACAGAACCATCCAAACCCGATTCGAAGGTGCCATCTCTAGTAAAAAAAAGTTTGGAAGAAGGACTACCACAAGGTTCTGCCCTTAGCTGCACTCTCTTTCTAATCTTCATGAATGACCTCCCAGACCTCATTTCGGTCAATAAGGCACTTTATGCAGACGACCTTTTAATTTGGACTACAGAGAAATATCCAGTGCTGACTAGATCCAAACTAAATAGAGCCCTCACAACTATCTCCACATATTCAAAATTATGGAAAATAAAATGGAAATAAACAAAGAAAAGTCAGTTTATTCAATCTTTAGCCACAGCAACAAAACAGCAAATAGAAACTACATCCTAAAAATAGACTCTCAGCCAATAAATAAAGAAGAAAATCCAACATATCTTGGTGTAAAACTAGACCAAAGACTGTCTCTAAAACACTTTATGGCAGATTTAAAAGAAAGGGGAAATCACAAAGATTAAACATAATAAAACACCTAGCAGGAACATCCTGGGGAGCTGAAAAGAAAACCTTAAGACAGTTATACACTGGATATGTCAGATCTGTAATGGATAACTGTCTCTCCATACAAGTAGCTGCCAACAAAACCTATCAATCATCATTAGATACAATCCAAAACCAAGCCTTGCAGTTAATTAGTGGAGGTATGAGAACTACTCCCACAGCAGCCTGTGAAATAGACTCCAATATTGAACCTCTTAAGTTAAGGTGCATCAGAGCAGCATTAGAAGCTATTGAGAGATACAGAAGGTTGGAAGACGATCATCCAAATAAATTACTAACACAGAGAAATATGAAAAACAACCAAAAAAAACAAAGGACTCTGATCCAACTTACTGACGAACTAGCCCTAAAACACCACCTACCCAATAACAGAGAAAAAATTACCAGGTTTTCAAACATTACACCCGGACTAAACTACAAACAACCAACCATCAAAACACATTTACTAAATAACACCTTAACAAAAGAATCAAATCCACTGGAGCTCAAAGTAGGCACGCTTGAAACAATCGAAAGCTATCAAAAAACAGCTATCCATATTTATACAGACGGATCGGCTTTCAAAGCTACCATCAATGCTGGTCTCGGTGCCTTCCTGGTCTTCCCTAAAAATAAACACTTTGAGATAAGCGCACCCTATGGTGATTACTGCTCAAACTTCCAAGCCGAAATTGAGGCAATTACCATAGCACTCCAGACAGTGGAAAACAAATTATATGAAGGAGTGCAACCACCATCAGATATTGTTGTCTTTACAGACTCCCAATCTACTCTGCAAGCACTTAACAACAGCACCTTAAACAGCCCAAGAGAGTTGACAACACTCATTGTGATAATCCACCAGATGATATCAAAATTAAATATCAATATTACACTACAGTGGATCCCTGGACACATTGGCATCATGAGAAATGAAAAGGCAGATAAGCCATCAAAGGCAGGTTCATCTATAGAACAACCAGATAGACCTGTTACCTCACCCTAAGGTCAATGTTAGTCAACAATCACTAAGAGGAGTGGCTCAACCAATGGGCATCAGGAAACACAGGCAGAGCCATGTACAGAGAAATGACTACGCCTAACAAACTGGACAGCATTAACTTCCTCCCCCGCAAAGAACAATCTACAATCTTCCAACTAAGAACAGGACACACACCACTATTAAATTACCACCTGAACAAAATAAACTCCACACAACTACCCCTTTGCAGACATTGCGCCCACCCCTTTGAAACCGTAAACCATATCCTCTTTGAATGCCCCTCCCTAATCCACCTTAGGCAGACCCTACTTCCACTACAGCCCAACATAACCAACACCCTGTACAGCAGTGCTGAACAACTGAAGAAAACAGCACACTTTTTTTCCTTGGCACAGTCTGCAAAAGAGCTCACAGCTCAGCAGCAATAAAGCTGGCTAGAAGAAGAAGAAGAATGGCATAATGTGAGATCTAGTCAGTTTCATCAGGAAACCAAGCACTTCACTACTCTGCTGCCATGTATATTCCTCAAAACCTAATCTTGTGAACTTTAAATGTGTAAGAATCCTGGATCTTGATATTTGCATACTCTTGTATCCTTGAACTTTTCTAAATGACTTTTTTTTTTTTTTTTTGTATCGCAGAACACTGATGCCTCTCCGTAAGTTGGCCTGCATTAGCCGTAAATGAAGATGATGTTAGAATGAAAACAATTGAGAAGGTCCTTCGCAAGTTAAAAGGCAACTTTGGTATCAAACATTTTCCTAGAGATAGGTACAAAACAGCTACAGAGGACAAAAATAGAAAGTATTACCGCCCTGCTGAAATTAAGGTATGAGTTAAAAAAAAAAAAGTTCTTACTTTACATTTACACGCTTTGTTTTAAGTTTGTACATTTTTGTTTCAAGTTTCTCAGTACTGTTTTTTTAACTCTTCAAATAAAACACAAATGTATCAAAACGACTGTTACAATTATTATTCTCCCATTTTTTTTTTATATAATTCCAAGAATTAAAATGGAAAGTAAATTATTTAAAAAGAAAAGATGATTGATTTGTCTGTGTAGTCTCACTTCCCTTTATCTCACTCAGATCAAATGTATTTTCAAAACAGTGGGGTTTCAAAATACTTTGTGTCTTATATGTTGGAATTACAAAGTTGTCTTAGAACATTGAACATTTAGACAAGTAATTCTTTTAGTACTACTATTAGAGTCTACAGATATTGGGTTAAAACCAAATTGTTAATTTTTTTCTATCAACAGTTTTTATTATGGGACAAAAGTTTTTTTTTCTAATAAAAAAAATGAGTGTTTTATCAAATTATCAAAAAGTGTTTGATTAAATAACATTTGTATGGGTCAATGAGATTATATTGTTCTATTAGCTGCTCCAATAACTTAATAATTGTGAAACATCTCTCTTCTACAGTTTTGATGAGATTGAATTTGAGGGACCAAAGATGTCATTTTAATTGATTTACAGTAAGTTTTTTTTTCTTTTAATTAAGTTTTTTTAAAAAAAGGTTGCTTCTCATTTGCCTTAATTGTTAGCACACTCATGACAAAATAATTAATCAATATGTCATTTACTACACCATGAAGTAATAGTACCTCTCCCACAATTTAAATTAATCTATCCAAAGAACCCAACTATGTTTAAAAAAAAAAAGATTATATTTATGAATAGTACTAAAAAAAACATTTTTGTTTTAATTGGTTTTAAAAATTGTTATTTGTTCTGGTACAGGTGCATTTCAACTAAGCACAAAGCCTCCCTATCTTATCTTATAAAATACAGACGTTACTTCAAAAAAGAACATGATTACGTCCTACACGTCATGTATTTAGTCATGCAAATTAACCAATGACTTAAATTCTGCCAAGTCACTGGTTTTCCTGGCTAGCTCAGGAAAGGCTAGCTCCCTATTTCAGATAAATAAGTTTCTTTTATAATGTGCTTCAACGGAGCCCTGATGTTCACCTGTCCAATTCATGATGGGTTTTGAAAAAGGAAAAAAAAAATATTCTTAGAATAATTGAAAATGATAGAGCCTAGCCTACTGAATAAAACCTGTCCCACGTCTCTAGTGTCATTTCAACCCATACTTATACAAAGTCAATTGCTAATTTAAGATTATCTTAAAATATTTTTGATTTTCAGTTTATAAGCACAGTAAGACTTTCTGATCTTTTGGCATCATTTTACATAGCTCAGGTAAGGCTCATTTTTCTTGTTTGTTTTACTTTACTACCTTAATGTAAAAGTATTTGATCAGTAGTTGTTTTTTTTAAAGGCTAAAAAATCTTTCAAAACCTTCCTTGGCTTTTTTGAAGGATCATCTGAATCATCTTCTTCTTCCTCGTTCTTATTTTTGTGCTGGAGCATTCAGATGACTTAACCAATATTTTTATATCAACTGAGCAGTGGTTTTAATCAGGGATCTCTCCATATAGTTTTCTTTCTTTTGGGGTGATTTGAGGTCAGTGTCTTGTACAGGCCTCATGGTAAAGAGAACAGTTTTGAAGGACATTCTCTGGTGACACTCCACATAGGCAGATTTCACTGGTTCCAATTTTGAGCTTCCGGTACATATGTTGTCTCATTCTGTTGTGTCCAGTCCTGAGTCGAAAGATTAGGCATTGATCTTGTCAGGATAGCTTATAATAGGCATCATCTTTCTTGTCTGAATCATCTAAAATAAAACATCTATTAACAGCTCACATCATATTTAATGTATAGTTCGTTCATTATAATTCATAGGACACATCTGTCCTCTAGGTGGCACATTCCATTTTTTTGTGCCTTTCTGATGAGCTTGGAATGTTTGGCTGCATACTGGGTAAATGTAAGGCTGTGTGGATTTCTATTTTTCTTCTTTCAAGGCTTTTTTTTTTCTTTATCCTTTGCAGTTTGTGCTTCTATTCTCATAGTGTGGTGTCCATATGCTCTATCATTTAGAGCTTAGCTTCATGGCATGCCTTCTATACACTGTCCATGATTCAAAGTATAGAGAATTGTTGAGAGGAAAAGTCAGACTGACCTCTAGTTAAGTTTGTATGGTGATGGCTTCTCTGTGCCAGACACTTTTGGTCATTCTGTCTTAGCTATTTGGGAGTCTATGTCTAGGTATCATTATGTGTCAGAACCAAGTTTAAGCTTGACATTTTAAGTTCCTAAGTTAATTGATCAGCAAACCTTTCTTCTCTACTATATCATGTAATGTATGCTAAAAATGGTTGTTGTTGTTTTTTTCAATATGTAAACAAATATTTAGTGAGGATAAGACAGTTCAAATGTTTTTGTTTTGTTTTGAAGAAGACAGAAACTGCCACACAGTCTGCTCTGAACTCCCAAGAGTACTCCAAATTACCAGGTAAAAGTTTGTGATAGGATCTAGTAACTGTTGATTATTATGAACGAATAATAAAAGACTGGATATAACTTATAAGACATGAAATCAGCTGTTTAATCTAACGCCATATTGGTTGACAACAACAGTTACAAGGGATGTTACTCCAAAACACTGATTGGTGCAACCTATATAAAACACACATCAACATCCTTCCCTTTCTATAGCTAACAAAATACATATCAGAAATATTTGCAATTAAAATAACAAACATTAATAACTCATCATATTTTATAAATATTATAACAACTAAAAAAATAAATTTCAATTGAGAGTGTGACACATATAGAATAAATATTTCCACATGCATATTAATATTGTCATAAAAATTCTTAGTACATATCATAATCCCTATGCCACACAGGTCTATATTTTGTATTAGTGCTTGTTCTTGCTGGCATATTTCTATCACAATTAGTGTCTGGTACATGAGAAACTACTTCAGACTGTGATGCATGTTGAGAACAGTTATCAGAGAAATCTGGCCTTTCATTATCATCATCATCCAAGACATTCCCATCATAGACATCTGTGTCAGTGTCTTTCAAAATAGTTTTACTTGGCCTAATATGAAATCTGTTGCGTATGTAGAGTCCTCCATTATCTCCCTTGATCTTATAAGATCTTGGAGATGGATGTTCCCTGATCATTCCAGGATACCATCCAGTTTGACCTGGGTTTTGGTAATAAATAGTTTGCCCTAGATGGAGTTTTGGTAAATCCCGAGCTTGCTTATCATATTGTCTTTTTACTTGTCGTTTGTAATTCTCTTTCTTCTCAGCTACAACATGTTCACTTAAACACTTTGAAGTGCTGGGAATGTCCGAGGACTTCTTTTGAGGCACATTTCAGCTGGGCTAAATCCAGTACATTTCCGAGGTGTATTTCTGAGTTCCAGTAAAGCTTCATATGGATCATCACCATTATGATTAGTTTTCAGTATTAAATTCTTCATTATCTTTACAGCAGCTTCCGCCTTCCCATTTGTTCTCGGATAACCAGGATCTGATCTGATGTGATTGATGTTCCATCGCCTTGTGAATCTCAAAAACTCATTTGAACTAAATTGTGGACCTCCATCTGTTATTAACATTTTTGGAGCACCAAAACGAGCAAATTGTTGTCACAGTCCAGTTTTAGAACCACTGTGACATGATGTGACACTCAGTCACCCATTGTAATATTCCATGCTGAGAACACGTGAATAAGTTAAAGGACTCTAAAATAAGGGTCAATGTTAACTAGTTAGTGAAGAACTCCAGCAGAGAGTGGATGTACGATTTTCTCTGTCTGTAATATGTACCTTAATGAATTTGATCTTATGTTAACTTGAGAGATTTCTTCGGACTTATATTGTGAACATTTCATTGATGTGATTACCTATTCTACATGGCATGAGCAGCCAGTATTTATTGGTTTATATTTTGTGACAGCTGAAGTCGCCAGTATATTTTGTGAATTATATTTTATGTATAATAAAATTATCGTCTGCTACAAGAGCATTTATTAATGTTTCGGAACGTTTGTGCTTGAAGAGTTCAGTACGCTAGTATACGCACGCACCTGCAAATATAGTGCGTATGAGAGAGTATCTACTTAAGGAACAATACCTACAACACACGGACACATTCACGTCGTCACGCCTACAACTAAAACTAGGCAGCGACATTTGGTGGCCAGTAAAGGTGTCTTAAAAGACAAGTGAACCTGCACGTTCTCAACGGATCTCAATCGCCTCTATAGTAAACAGCGCAAGACTACACCTTAGACCGGTACTTTTTTCTCAAGATGGCGTCTAACTAAACAAGGACCAAATCCAGCCTGCCCACAAGATCTACAAGGAAATCAAGGTATTTACAAGGCATTGCTGTCCAACCTGTAATAAAGCAAGCTATAAAACATCACTAGATCTAGATTTGAACTCGGTGTCAAAACGCCACAGAACGCACTTGCCTGATCGCCACTGGCTAGACAAGATTCCAACACATGTTGAAATTCAGGTCATCTCTAACTAGATCTAGGTCATCATAAACTAGTTAGACATCAACACCAGTCACGCCATTACATGCAGACCGAATCATTCAAGTAACCTAAATAGCTTTGCCAAAGCTATTCTACATCTGCATGCTGAGATCCATTCAACTTAATCAACTCTGTTCCTAGATCTACCTGTGACACCTGTGTGAAACCGAAAGCAGAAGACGACTCTATTCCTAACTAGAGCTACAGGTGTCATCTGAAAGAAAGAGCTATACCATTCAAGACATCGTTTGATGACAGATACACCGCTTCATCACTAGTGCTCGCCACTATTCATCATTGGCACACTCGCACCTTGACATGGTCGTACCATTCAGGTCTTGTAGAGAAATAGCTCTCAGCTGAGACATTCTCTTACTTATGGTCAATATTTTTTTTTCAGCATACTGATGGATATCCTGATTTGATGTTATTTATTTGGGCTACTTAGGAGTAATACATAGCCTAATATACAAGTACCTGTACAAGTTCTATCTTTCCAAGAACTGGATTATATTAATTTGAACTAACAGAAGCCCCTAGTAAGTAATTATCTTGGATTACCTAGTTGTGAACTTCCTAACCACTGTGGATTATTATTTTGGAGTACTTGACAGAACTTGTATTAATTGTAAATTTGAGCATTTGAGCCATCTTATGGCATTGAACTGGATTATTTTTCTACTACCACTTTAATGCTCATAGTGACGTGTATTCTTAAATTGGATTACTTATACATGGATTATTGAACCACTCAAGCTGTAATTGCATTTGACAAGCTACAAGAGAGAAGAGGATTAAACTACACTAGTCAACAAGAAAAGAGTCTGTAAGTCATTATTAACAAATTAAATACATGCATATGATTATAAAGTACATGGATTTTGCTTTGATATAGCAGTAATTAAACTTGATTGTTAGTAGAGTTAGTAATTGATAACTCTTGGCATTCTTGTAGCCATATTTTGATTTCATTTCTCTACGTGTTTTTTTGAGGGTGGCTGGAGAGGGACTATTTTATGAACTATCATAACAATAGGATCTATTAGGGTCTATCCTATTTGTTCTTTAACCTCTATAAGGCCCAATGCGTTTGAGGCTCTCCTTGTTGGTACGGAGGTCATAGAATATAGTGGGAAAATATTTATTTAGCTGTTGAGTCTTGTTTGTATTTCTGTCAGTGTACTTAATCTGTATCTATATTGTTGTTTGTTTAAAAGTCCTGTATCCATATATCTGTATTTCTCCTGTCACATTTCTACTTTTTATTAATTTCTTTAAAAGCAGACTGTGTTGTTCTCTATATTGTTTCTGTGTTTGTCCTTTTACTTATACTGTACATATATTTCTTTCTTTTACTAATTTACATTTTTTACTATTTTACTTTGGCACAACAGCACACATGTATAACATATGTTGATATTTATGACTATTGAATTTGAATAGTTTATAATTGAGTAACTAATGAGTAAATTTTGATCTAGATCGATACATTTGTTTGACAATTCTCATTACATTCTGTCATTACATTATAACCATTGATTGAAATTTTTTATTATTGTATAATACACACATGTAAAATAATTGACACACACTGTATTAATAAGCATAACACAATACATTCTTCCTCACTTAATTAACTAATTATTTTGAGCACACAAAGCATTAAACATGTCTTCCTATGACAAAATTTTAGAACTAGTGAAAGTCATGGAACTAGAAGGGGATGAGAAAAAGGAATTTATCAAAAAAGAATTAGAAAAGGCTGAAAAGAGAGAAAGGGAGGAAAGAGATAGGGCTGATAAAGAAAAAGATAGAATAGAAAAGGATAAAGATAGGGAAGAAAGAGCTGCTGAAAGAGCTCATCAAAAAGAATTAAAAGAACTAGAAACTAAACAAAGAGAAAGCCAGGACAAAGTAGAGTTAGCCAAACTAGAAGCTGCCAAAACAAATCCCAACATTATAACCCAACAGTCTACAACAAAGCCATTCATCTCTAAATTCCATAAATACAATTCAAAAGATGAAACACTTGAAAACTATTTAGTCCAATTTGAGCATATTGCCTCAACTTATAATCTTAACAATGAGGACATGGCCAAACACCTACTAGCAAATTTGTCGGGAGAACCCCTCAACATCATTTCCACTTTAACTGTAGACCAAAAGAAAGACTATGCGGCAGTAAAGACTAGATTACTAGAGCACTTCGGGAAAAATTCAGACTTCTATCGTAAGCTGTTCAGGGACACTAAATTGAAAAAAGATGGGGACTTTAATAGAATAATATTCGACATGAGGACTAATATGATAAAATGGTTAGAGCTAGCAAAATGTGACATCAAGGACCCGACACAAATCCTAGACATGCTACTTATTGACAATGTCCTCAACAACGTGACAGACTTGGTATTTACTTTCCTTAAAGAAAAAAAGATCAAGACAGAGACTGAACTGATAACGAATCTAAATTTATTTAAAGACACACCATTGACAAAAGAGAGCTATACCAACTTGCAGCCACAGCAACAACATCCAACAACAACAACAATGATAAATACAAATGGTCTAACACCAAGACTTGTTTCAATTGTGGGAGAAGAGGTCACATGAAAAACCAATGCAAAGCTCCCAGAAACTACAATAACAATTATAGGTACAGAAGCTACACTAATTTCTACAACCCAAACAGCTATAAGCACAATAATAATTACAATAATAGACCATATAGACCACACCAGAGTGCAAGTCCCAATGAAAGAAGAAATTTTACAAACAGTTACCAACACAATAACTATAATAGAAACAACAGACAATCTAGAAGGGACCAATTTAACTACCACCCAAACAACTACAATAGCGGAAATAGAAACAATAGAAACAACAATGGCAATAACACCAACACCCATAGAGAGGAAAATGTAGCCTATATGCAATCAAATAAGTCCAAAATAAAAGTCTTTCCATCCTATGTCAATTCTAAAGAAGTAGGATCAATTCGTGACAGTGGAGCCTCGGCAATAATAGTTAAAGCCTCTTTAGTTGAACCAGGACAGTATCTGGAAGATACAGTAAAAGTGACCTATGCAAACATACAAAAATTTGATATTTGCAAGACCGCTAAAGTCCTAATAGAATCACCCTGGATTACAGGAGAACTAGAAGCCATAGTCATGGACACCCCAGCACAAGATCTAATAATAGGCAATGTAGAAGGTGTAAAAGATCCAACACTAGAAGAAGTTATGCAATGGGCGGAAGATAGACAAAAGTATTCCCTATTCAAACATGAGGCATTATTAGTTGAAACCAGATCACACAAAAAAATAACACCAGAAATAGAATGCCCCACTGTATTACTTAATGAAATAGGCATAACTAGGGAGGAACTAATAGCTATGCAGAAAAATGACACCACAATACAAGACCTCTTAAGCAAAGATTATAACAAGATAAATTTAAATAACCACCATATAGAAATTAACAACATAGCCATTAGATACAACAGGAAAGAAAACTGTACTAGACTTCAAATCCTGATCCCTAAAACTTTAAGAGCTAAAATATTAAATATGGCACATGATGACCCCACAGCAGGACACTTAGGAAAAAAAAAGTATATGCTAAGATAGCCAACAAATTCTTCTGGCCAAAGATGGGAAAGGACAATAAGAACTATGTAAACAGTTGCACAGAATGTGCCAAACAAAAAACAGTGACTAGAGCCCCATTAGAAAAATCAGATAAATCTCACTATTTTTGGGACAAAATTGCCATGGACATAATGGGACCCCTAACTACCAGCAGTAAAGGGAATAAATATATTTTGGGTATCATTGACATGTCCACTAGATGGGCAGAGGCATTTCCTCTAAAAGATATAAAGGCTATTGACATATGTAATTGTTTGAAAACACTTTTTCTTAAATTTGGATTCCCTAATAAGTTACTGTCAGACAATGCATCAAACTTTAAGTCCCACCTTAACCAGGCATTTGCAGAAATGACTAACATCCGCCTAGTCCATAGCACTATCTACTCACCACAGGGAAATGGAGTCATAGAGAAATGGAACAGAACTGTAAAACAGATGATATGTAAGCTAGAAAGAGACTCAATGAGTACCTGGGACCAGACTCTTAGCTATGCTATATTTGCCTACAACACTAGCATCCATGAAACCACCAAATTCAGCCCCTATGAGCTTGTATTTAACAGAAAACCTAAAGGACCTTTAGAGTTATGGGCCGACAACATGTTAAACTTAGAGAACATAGAACAGTACCATCCTTGGATAATTCAGACCAAACAACAGCTTAGACAAGGAATAAAACTAGCAGAGATAAACATGGACAAAAATCTAGAAAGGCATAGGAAAATAAAAAACAGAAATAGAAAACTAAGAACACTAAATGTAGGTGACCAAATTTTTGTTAAGATAGAAAACAAACACTGTAAAGATAAGACTGAGGGACCTTTTAAAGTTATAGAGAGAATTAATAACAAAGTGTACATCATTGATAAAGATGGTAGAGAATGCAAACTCAATATTGATAAGCTTGTTAAATTGGATAAGAGACAAATAACTGACACAGATATAATTGAACTTGATGTAGAAACCAAACACAACATACAAGAACATATAGCAAGCACCATAAACACCGCACACAACAGTAGTCCAAATATTGAAAATGATGTGTTACAGAATTTGACAGTTAAATATAGTGATGTAATTACACAAAAGCTAGGATGTACCAATCTGATAGAACACACAATAAAACTCAACAAAGCACTACCAACTAAGACAAAAGCCTATAGTATCCCCAAAGCATACGAGGACCTAGTTAGAACAGAAATGACCAACTTAATCAAAGATGGGAAGATAGAGAGATCAGAAACATGTAAATAAATATGCATCACCCATGGTCATTGTAAAAAAGAAAGACAGTGGAGTAAGAATCTGCTGTGACTTTAGAGAAATAAACAAATGCACAATCATAGACCCAGAACCCCTACCAGACACTGACAGTATAATTACAACTTTAAGTAAATCATCCCTATTCACAACAATGGACTTAAACAGAGGATTCTGGCAGATTAAAATGGACCCTGACTCTAAGGAATATACTGCATTCAAATGCACTATGCCAGGCCTAGAAGGTATCTATGTCTGGAATGTCATGCCATTCGGCTTAATAAATAGTACAGCCACATTTCAGAAATGCATGTCAAAATTATTAGAAGGCATAAATAATGTATTGTCTTATGTAGATGACATTTGTGTTTTCACCAACTCACAACAGGAACACATTCATGTACTAGAGCAAATATTTTCAAGACTAAGAACACACAACATGACATTAGCCCCCAAGAAATTAAACCTAGCCAAGCCTGAAATCCAATTCTTAGGATATTGCATTACCAATGACAAAATCACACCCACTGAAACAAACCTAACAAAGATTAAAAACATAAAAGAACCTAGGACTAAGAAAGACATGAGATCATTATTAGGACTTTGCAACTTTTATAGAAAGTTCATTCCAAATTATGCACAGATAATTGAACCCCTTGTTGAATTTACTAAAAAGAAGCATGGAAACACAATTTGTATGGATGAAAAAAGTAGACTAGCATTAAGCAACTTAAATAATTAATGAGAAACTAGAATTAGCCAGTATTGACCCAACATCAACAATATCACTATACACTGATGCCTCCAACACTGGTATTGGGACATGCTTACTACAGCAAAGAGAGTCATTTTTTAAGCCAATAGTACACATCAGTAGAACACTATCTGAAACAGAAAGAAAATACTCAGTGATTGAAAAAGAATTATTAGCCATTGTATGGTCAGTTGTAAAACTCAAGAATTACTTGTTAGGAAGATTTTTCAGCATTAAGTGTGATCATAAACCATTACTGGCACTAAAAAGAAAAGAGCTAAAAAATGACAGGATAAACAGATGGACACTCATTCTCTCAGATTACAAATTTGACTTACAAAGCATTCCAGGACATGAAAATGTAATAGCTGACTTTTTATCCAGATACATAATACATGAAAATGAAGCAAGTGATAATAATGACATTAAACACATCAGCCAGGACATTCTGATAGAGTAAATAACCAGTACAAATCATTTAGAACCAAGTAGTAGTAGTCAACTAAGTCAACTTAACATTCTACACATTTTTCAAATAGGTCATGACACTTTATTGTTACATTTTTCTCTTGGGTCATCATGACACTTCAATTGCTATTGACCTATTATGCTTATGATCAATAACAGATCATCTATTTACTCATTGTATTTTATTGTCAACTTGTAATATGACAAATACCAGATGTGTTTATTTTGTGTGTACATATTTTGTTTTACTACTGAGCATGCACAGCAATGTAAACAATGAGATGTAAACTACTTGAACTGTTGACCTGAATTTTTTTTTCAAAACAATGTAAATATTGTCTAAAATTTTTTACATACCTGAATACTACAATGAATGTTTATAAACATGGAAATTTGTTTACTATTGTACTTCAATACTACACTCAGACTATTTATAGTAGTCTTATGCAAGGTCAACCTTGAACTGGATTGACATGTCTCTGAATTTTTTTTTATTTTTCTTGATGATGGCAAAACTTAAAATAATATTTTGATACAAGACATCACAGTTGTAAATAAATATGAAAATTTTTCTGAAATCATTTTGAGTAAATTTACTCAGTGTGTCAACTGATACACATTGATAATGTTTTGCATCTACAATTATAGTAAAACATTGGACGTGAAATAACTTATATATTTTTCCTTTTTATATTGATTAGCATGTGATTGCATGTACAAATTTTTTTCAGTACAAATGTATGCATAAAGCTGTTAACACTTGATGGAGGTACTTTTCATTACAAGTAGTGTGATATTTCAGTGATTTTGCTCTCAGTGAATTAAGTATATAAATGATTATACATTTTGAACTCAGTAATTTATATGATGTTATACATAATTACTAAGATTATATAAAAGATGATATGAGCAATTGAAGTGAACTTACAGCACTTCATGGAATAAGGTACTAAGCTCACATATATATTTGTACAGTGATATTGATGTAAAATATACTTGTCAAAGATTTTTGGTAAAAAATCTTTTTTGGAGTGTGGGGCGTATGTCACAGTCCAGTTTTAGAACCTCTGTGACATGATGTGACACTCAGTCACCCATTGTAATATTCCGTGCTGAGAACACGTGAATAAGTTAAAGGACTCTAAAATAAGGGTCAATGTTAACTAGTTAGTGAAGAACTCCAGCAGAGAGTGGATGTACGATTTTCTCTGTCTGTAATATGTACCTTAATGAATTTGATCTTATGTTAACTTGAGAGATTTCTTCGGACTTATATTGTGAACATTTCATTGATGTGATTACCTATTCTACATGGCATGAGCAGCCAGTATTTATTGGTTTATATTTTGTGACGGCTGAAGTCGCCAGTATATTTTGTGAATTATATTTTATGTATAATAAAATTATCGTCTGCTACAAGAGCATTTATTAATGTTTCGGAACGTTTGTGCTTGAAGAGTTGAGTACGCTAGTATACGCACGCAGCTGCAAATATAGTGCGTATGAGAGAGTATCTACTTAAGGAACAATACCTACAACACACTGACACATTCACGTCGTCATGCCTACAACTAAAACTAGGCAGCGACAATTGTCCTTTTAATTTTCTAATCACATCTTGTGATGTTGTTGTTGAAAGATAATCATACTCAGTAAAATTAGAGTAATAATCAACAGTAATTAGATACCGTCTTACATCCACTTCCATCAGGTCAGCTCCAACTTTTTCCCATGGAACATTTCCTTCATCATGTTGTATAAGTGTTTCTCTCTGGTTCATAGGTTTTCTTTCTTGACAAGCAGTGCATGTCTGCCATCTGCTTTATTTCATCAGCCATGCCTGGCCAGAATATCGTCTGTTGGGGCCTCCTCATCATTCCATCATATGCAATGTGTGCTGTGTGCAGGTTTTTCTTCATTTCTTGATGCATACTGAAAGGTATGACTATTCTTTCTCCTTTCAAAATTACTCCATTACTAAGTCCCAAAGTATCAGCAAAATCAAAATATGTTCTTATCATGTTGTCTAAATCTTGTTTTCTTTGAGGCCATCCATTCATAATTTGCTTTGATAATTTATTTAATGTGTCATCTAAGTCTGTTTCTTGTTTTATTCTTTCTAATAATGGATCCGGTATGTCCACAACTTGTGTCTGGCATATGTTAAAAACTTCATCTTGCTGCTCTTCTTGATTGCACAGTCGTGATAATGTGTCAGCAATGTGTAAACTGTTTCCTTCTACCCACTGAAATGAGAAATCATAACGATTGCTCCTTAACATCAAGTTTTGTAATCTTCTTGGAGCCTGGTTTAGAGGCTTCCTTAAGATGTTTGCAAGTGGCTTATGATCATTTATTATTATGACATGTCTTCCAAATGTATATTGATTAAATCTTTCTAGCCCATAAACCACGGCAAGTAGTTCTTTTTCAATGAGCCCACCGTTTTTCAGTTGGTGTCAATGCTCTAGAGGCAAATTCTATTGGTTGTCCTTCTTGCATTAGTACAGCTCCAAGTCCATGTTGACTACTGTCCACTTGTATTTCCAGTTTCTTGTCAGGGTTGTAGAATATAAAAACTGGAGTATTGGTAATCATTGTTTTTATCTTGTTGAATGCCTCTTCACATTTTTCAGTCCATCTAAAATTGCAATCTTTCTTTGTTAGTTCTCTTAATGGTTGAGACACTTCGGCTAGATTGTTCAAAAATTTTAACAAATACTGCACCATTCCACATAATTTTCTTGCTTCCTGGCTATTTTCTGGTTTCTTCATTTCCAGAATAGCTTTGATCTTCTTTGTGTCAGGCTTTATGCCTTGTGCACTAATGCAGTGTCCCATGAAACTTATCTGGTCTTGTTTCTTTACTGTTTTTGTTTCATTTGATTTAATGCGTTTCTCTTTGCATCTCTCTCTTAATCTCTTCATTTTGTCAGAGTGATCTTTTTCTGCTTCTTCTTTGGACTGACCACATCCCACAATCACGATATCATCAGCCACATTAATGCATCCTTCTAATCCTAACAATGCTTCTGTTAACTTCTTCTGGAATATTTCTCCACTTACACTTAGTCCAAAAGGAAGTCTTGACCATCTGTACCACCCATATGGTGTGATCATGGTTGTTAGTAGACTAGACTTTTCATCTAGACGTACATGCCAGTAAGCCTCCTTTACGTCCAATTTATAAAATATTTTAGCATTTAGGAACTGTGGCATTACAGCTTCCAAAGCTGGTAACTTAAAATGTTCTCTTTTTAAAGCAGTGTTTAGATGTCTTGGTTCAATGCAGATCCTTAAATCCCCATTTGGCTTTTGAACCACAGCCATCTGGCTGACCCAATCTGTTGGTTCATTTACAGGAATTAATATTTTCCTTTTCACTAATGTCTCTATTTCTGCTTCCACTTTCTTTTGAAATGCAAATGGTATATTACGACAAGGTGATACCACCGGAGCTTTGTTCTCATTGATAGTTAATGATGTTTCACCTAAATCTCCCAGATGACAATCCATTGTGTTTACTTGTGATATGAATCTATCTTCATTTAATGTGATCAGACTTAAACTATGGCATGTTTTACGGCCTAATTAGGATTGATAGTGGTTCTCTACAACTGTGAATGTTAACAAATAATTCTTTTTGTTTTTAGGATTTGTTATTATTAAGTTAGCAGTGCCCTCGGTTTTTAATTTGGAATTATATTATATTGTTAATGTTTGAACACTCTTCTTAATTTGTGTCTTTTTAACGTATTTCTTACATATAATGTTAACATCTGCTCCTGTGTCCAGTTGAAATCTT
This sequence comes from Biomphalaria glabrata, assembly GCF_947242115.1. Lineage (NCBI taxonomy): Eukaryota > Metazoa > Mollusca > Gastropoda > Planorbidae > Biomphalaria > Biomphalaria glabrata. The sequence continues at coordinate 566,429 of NC_074720.1, forward strand.
ATTTGTTGACTATTTATCATGAATAGTGCTGTCATTCTGACCCTATTTATGTTTAACACATTAATTGAGTTTAATTGTTCCTCTTGGTCAAATTCATCCATTGCATTATGCATATGTATTTTATTCTTAGTCTTACACTTAACTGCAAAATGATTTTTGCCTTTGCATTTATTGCAATTTTTTCCCCAAGCTGGGCATGCTGTTCTGTTCACTGCATGTCTGCCTCCACAAAACCAGCAATCTATTACGTTGTTTCTGTTGTCATTTTTCTTCTGTTCTATCTTATCTCTCTTCACAACAGTTTCCTTATTTATCTCTGCCAATCCTTTTGCAGTTTGCTTGTATGTTTGGCATATCTCTATGCACTTCTTCAAGGTAAGATCATCGTGATTCAGTAATCTCTCCTGCAATCTTTTCTCCACAGCGAATATAATCTTGTCTCTAATCATTCTATCCTTTTCTTTAAAATTACATTTTTCAGCCTGAGCTCTAAGCTGCATAATAAACACATCACAAGATGACATCTTTTCTATGTTCCAAAATCTGAAACTTTCCAGAACTTCATTTTTTCTGGGGTTGTAATAGTCGTGTAATTTCTTTAGTAATATTTGCGGGTCATTTACGTCTTCATTCTCATCATGCTGCAACTGCTCACAAATCTCTTGGGCCTGAGGTCCAGCACAATGTAATATTATTGCTTTTTGTCTGATTTTAGGTTTTTCTTCAGCTTCTATTGCTAACAGTAACAGTTCCACGTGTCTTCTCCATTGGCGAAAGTTTTCACTGACATTACCTTCAGTCACTTTTAACTCTGTTGGTGGTTTAAGTAGACCTTCTGCCATATTCCACGAAAACTTCACTATAGTATATTTACCGTAACTGAATAACTCCGAGCCTCTCTATATATATTTAATAATATTCTAGACTGAGACTCTGGAATCTACTAGATTCTAGATCTACACTTTAGATCAATTTTTTTTTTTAAATTTAACTAGTTTTATATCACTGATATAAATCTAAATATAGTTCTTGTTACCGCTGCCACCATGTTGATTATTATGAACGAATAATAACAAGACTCTGGATATAACTTATAAGACATGAAATCAGCTGTTTATGAAATCAGCTGTTTAATCTAACGCCATATTGGTTGACAACAACAGTTACAAAGGATGTTACTCCCAAACACCGATTGGTGCAACCTATATAAAACACACATCAACAGTAACTATAATATATTTGTAAAGTTAACAATAGCTGTAATATAAGTGTTTGTATAAAATTATGCAATGACATTTTAACATGAGTTGTAAATTGTTTTTTTTTTAAGGCCCCTTCATATGTTGACCTAACAAAGTCAAAGTTGCCAAGGAGAGTTGAGTAAATAGAAGGTTTGTGAATAAACATTTATATAAGTTGTTTATAGACATATTTTACTATCTTGCCCTGGATGTGGCAAAATATGTAGGACACAGCTGGGGCTGTGTAGCCACGGGAAATACTGCATTCCTCGCTAATCTTCAGACTCTTAAGACAAGCCTTATATTATTACTGGCTTACAAAAATGGAAGAGCTGCTATTAGTTTTGTGTGGTAGTATGACCATCTGACTGTCATGTTTAGATCTCAAAAACTAGAAAAACTGATTTTATGGTATTTTGCAACTTGCTAAGTTTATATTCAACAACTAATAATTGCCTTGTCATAAGGAGTCCTTTTTTTAATCTTAAGTATCTAATCAGTTTTCTGTAAAAACTTTTCTTTTTTTTCTGTTATCTTTGAAAGATTCTAATTTGTTGAATCTGGGAAGAAATGGGCATATTGAATGGTTATCATTATGATAGTGTCAAGATGTATTTAATAATTATATACAATTCAAATAGCTAGTAACTAATTACATATTTGTATCATTATTTTTCAGCGCAAAAGTTTCATTTATTAACTTTTAAAGCAATAACACAGTTGAATGTTCAAGTATCCACCAGACAGATGAATGTTCAAGTATCCACCAGACAGATGAATGTTCAAGTATCCACCAGATAGATGAATGTTCAAGTATCCACCAGACAGTTGAATGTGCAAGTATCCACTAGACAGATGAATGTTCAAGTATCCACCATTTCATTAATTATCATATTTCTCTTTTAGGAAAATGTTTCTGTTTTCACTTTATTTTATTTTGTACCAGTCTATTATTTTGTACCATTAAAAATTTATATTTTATGTTAGTAAAAAAGATGTTTGAAATTTTGTAGCAAAATTTTTAAAAAAAATCTCCTCTATATATATTAAAATAGTAATTTACTCAACCTTGGAATCCTATCACTGAACTGGGAAAGCTAGCTTTGATTGTTTTTGTTGTTGTAAATATCCATATGGATAGTGTGTATATTATGCAAAGGTTGATTATTAGCTGTTAAGGTTGGAATTTTCCTTTTTTTAATTTTTACATGATTTCAATGTTAAATACCACTGTAGTTGTCTTTCTGATAATGATGCTATGATGTGGTCTTGGTATATTTTTTCTGTGATTAGATGTTGTAACATATAGATATTGACAATGTACAAAGTTTATATACAACCAAGTTCATACATTAATCTATTTCACAATCATACAAACTATAAACTGCGTAAAGCTTTTTGTTATTATTAAAAATATAAACTGTAAAGTATTGGATGCTAAAATGCATTTGAATTGATTCTTCCCGAGCTATACTTTATTGCTTCTTCATTTTGTGTGTGCACAATCTATTGAATTAATAATGTAATTTTTTGTGAGATGATTTGTGTTGGTCACATGTATAAGTCATTAGTTTCTATCATGATTTTTTAAAAAGTATTTGTGTAAAACCACAGAGGTTTCATTAAATTTGTACTTTATTAATTTTTTATTTTAAATTTTTGTTAAGTTTTAATTTTACTTACAAGCTGAATTTGTATATATAGCTATGATTTGATTTGATGGAATTCTTCTTTTTATAAAATTTTACATGGTCTAAGGTTTTTGAGTTCATTGAAGCTTTTTTTCAAAACTGTCTGAAGAGTTGAACTGAAGGCTTGTGAAACAATAGGCCAGCAAAAAATAATTAAAGCTTCCTCTCACCAGCCTGACTGAAATGATTGTTCTGTCTGGAAGAGATCCTACTTGGTGTCTGTATCACACTACTATATCCAATGCTTCAGAAGCTCCAGACACGGGGGCTAGAGATTGGCAGACTGCTAAGCACACCAAGAACTCCTGCCATCTTCCTGCTCTTTACCACACTCAACAATCCCCATTGCATTTGTGAAACAGAATGTTGGGATTGTTGACATGGTCATAAAGACTCTCTTCCCAACCAAGACTTGAGCAATGCTTTTCCATTCCTAATGAAGTCTTGTTTTCTTACTTCCTTGAAGCCTAATTGTTTTGACCCAGGGGTGGGGGGGCACTATGTTGTAGACTGGGATGTTTGCTTTCTGACAGCATTGTAGAATAATTATATTGTAATAAAATATTTTTCAAATAAAAAAATTAAATGAAACAAAACCTACATCTTGGCTATTAAAATCCAGGTTAATACTGCTATTTGTTATATAATGTATGTGTCACTGTCATGAGATGTATACATTGGATGCTTACATAAACATTGGTTTTGTGAAACATCAGTCAATTGTATTTATGACCCTACTCTAAATGACCTAGAATGTTGAACATAAGAGTACCAGTTCAATGTTAGAGAAAATAATAGTAAGTAGGGGAGACAATAAAAGAGTTTTAATATGTTCCATCTTCTTGTTTAGTCCACTTTTGTGAATTATAGTTGAAGTTTAATTGTGTTTAATCATATTAGCCACCCAACTCTATTGTAAAAATCGTATTATACAATGCAACTTTTATCTACAGATAATGACCCTGTAAGAAGGTAAAGTACCACAATGACCAACCAGCGTTACTTTCCCCAACTACTGTCTGGTGCCCAATAGATTTGGTTGGACTCTCAGGCATCATTCTATGGCCTCCTATGGATCATCTACTCGGTGAGATGAATGTCTGGGCATTAGCTGTGGTTGGAACGATGTTGCCCACACATCAGTTCCTCCCTCTCCATGCAGCTGATGTATCCAAAGGAACGGCAGTGCCGATACAGTTTGGGGTTAGCGGCGTCGCAGGTTCTGCCAGAGTGTAGCACTGGGTGCTGCAAACTGCCTTAGGGTAGCCAGCTCCTGACTTTTCCTCAGGGTTGACTCCCGAAGCCTTTTCCATGATTGGGTATGGCTGCAAAGCAACAGAGGTTTGAATTCAGAGTTTTCCTTCTCCTAGGTGGGTAGCCAGCAAGGTTGTCATAGCCGGAAGTGGTAATGGATGAAAGCACTCCACTACCTATAAAATTCTTCCAAATGGCATGCATCTCGAATAGCCTCTGACAACCAGTCCAACTCATGGCCTTCATGTGTGGCTCAGATATTGAGTCCGGCGGAACTGTTCTCACTAACAGGAGAAGGGGCAAAGGCGAGTAACTGGCGCCTTAACCAGTAAGCTTCGGGCAGGAGGGGCTCAGGCATCGTAAGAATCAAAGATCCCATTCTTCAGCAACATTTGAACCCTTAGATCCCCTCAGTTTGGAAGACAAGCACTTAACCTCTCACCCACAGCATCCCAAAGTTAAAATTTATTTAGCATAAATATTTAAATGTCTAGATCCTCTGTTACTATTTACAGCACGTTTTTCAGCATTATTACATTTTCAACTAACTGTTACACAAGAAATGCTCAAATCTTATTTTCAACTAACTGTTAACAGTTACACAAGAAATGCTCAAATCTTATTGATTTAAGCAAGTACTTATATATACAATGCAGCCATTGTAATAGTAATAGTAATTAGAAGCCTAATTTTACAAACTTAAATGACAGCAATTTAGTTTGGAACCTAATTGTCTAAATTTTTAAAAATATATTTTTATGTTTTAAATAAGCTCAAGACATGCCAACCTATTTACCCAAAAAATTATTTCTGTACACTTGATTTTTGAAGAATTATTTTCATAATGCTTTCTAGTGTCTTTATCAATTGATATTAAGCCACATCTGGGTACTGTTCATGCATTGCTTTTTAATGCCCTGAGTATCAAGCACACTGATCTAGTTCATTCCAGATTCTATTAGCTACCCTACTAGATGAAATGCCCATACTCATTCCCAGCTATCCTGCAGGAGGTTTGGGATGCAATTATCTTAAATTGCAAAGGAACATCCAGATGTAACAAATTACTGACAAAAGTAAAAACCACACTGACAACATATTTAATAAGAAAGATACCATGATTTAATAAGTTGAAATAAAACATCATGAATACAAACAATGATTCACTTAAGTTTAAAATCAGATCAGTGAGTAAACACAAGTTCTGTACTGATTCTCTAGTAGACATTTCTATCAAGCTACAATTGATTTCATTGTAAGTCATGTAGCAAGGAGTTGCACTAGATTTGGCGTAGGCTTTGATGACTTTATTTACTGCTTCCAGAAAATCTTTCTCTGTAGCCATCTTCCTATGAACCCTGATAGCAAACATTCCAGCTTCTGTGCCAACACTACGAATTTCCGCTCCTATTGATAAAAGCAAGTAAAAAAGTAAAAATAAAAAAAACAACAATAGACCTCTTGTTTTTTAACCAATGCATTAACAAACAAATGATTAATTCAAAACTTAGAAAAAAAGCATAAAAACGCAGACAATATGGAGTCACTATCAAAATAATCAGTATGACAAGATTCTAAATAAATACTATTCAGATTTATTTCTCTTATAACCACCGCATGGGGGGGCTCAGCAGCCCAAACCAACCTAAGAAAAATAGACAAGGTTCAAAATATTGGTCTAAGGATAATGACAGGAGCAATGAAAACAACACCTATAAGAGCTATGGAGAAAACCGCTGCACAAAACTGGCACAAAAACCATCTCAAAAGGACCAATTTCATACAGGAATCTCTAAGCCTAAAAAAGAAACACCAACTTGAAAAAATTACTCTGGAATCCTCAATAAACTATAATGAATCTCCACCCTGGGACGAAAGCCCTCTTCCTACTATAAGGGACCATATTGAAAACATAAAAAGAAAATCTGTTAACAGGCCAACAGAGCTCAAGGAAATGGTGAACTGTTTTCTACATACCAATTACCCTAGCAATCAGTGGATCAGATTTTACACGGATGGCTCAACCCATAAAGCCACCACAAATGGAGGAGCTGGAATACTTATCAAATGGCCAGATGGAGGAAAACTAGAAAAATCCATTGCAACTGGAGAGCTCTCTGACAGTCACAGAGCAGAAAGGAAAGCACTAGCTGCTACCATGCTAGCAAATCATCCAAGTTCCCCACAAAGTCAGATTGTCTTTCTAACTGATGCGAAAACAACCCTCCAAAGCTTGCAAAACTCTGATTCCTCTTATATTAAACACCTTAGAACAGCACTTACAAAGCTCAACAACAACAGCAAAAAAACTGTTATCAATGGATACCAGCTCATATACAACTAGAAGGAAATGAGAAGGCTGACACACTCGCCAAGAGTGGGAGAACAAACTCACAAATAAACTCTGCACTCTATCCAGAAGAAATGAAGAAATTAATTGTAAATAAAATAAATGAGAAATGGACGAGCTCTCATCCAAATCACAAGAAAGATGACGCTTACTATAAGCTATCCCGACAAGACCAACGTCTAATCTTTTGACTCAGGACTGGACACAACAGAATTACATGTACACATGTACCGCAAGCTCAAAATTGGAACCAGTGAAATTTGCCCATGTGGAGTATCACCAGAGAATGCTGACCACGTCCTCCAAAACTGCTCTCTTTACCAAGAGGCCCGCATAAGACATTGGCCAAAAATCACCCCAATAGAAAGAAAACTATATGGAGAGCTCCCTGATTTGGAAACCACTGCGCAGTTCATCTCATGTGTTGGTCTAGTCATATGAACACTCCAACATAACAATGAGAACGAAGAAGAAGAAGAAGAATTTCTCTTTTAATGTAAGTTGATTCAAATGGAAATCTAGGTTTACTTCTGAATACCATTATCAAGAGTAGATGACAAGACATTAACATAAAGAGTGTTTGTTGAGAGGAAAGAACATAGTTTGTGAGAGAATTAAATTTGTAAACAATAAAGATCATTGTGGTAACTACATTATGATGAATACACAGTTTTTAAAGCTAATGTACATTAAAATGAAGTAATTGCTTGTATTCATACATGAATTTGTCAATAATAGAAAGAGTATCAAGTATTAGATTGCTGAGTGAAAGTATAAACTTGAATGGAAGAAAGAGAAAGTAGTCAAGTCTAAACATCAAAGTATGACTAGGAAAATCTCAATGTAATGTCTCAACACCAAATATGACTAGCAAAGTCTCATCTCAACATCAAATAGGATTAGGAAAGTCTCACTGTAATATCTCAACATTAAATTTGAGTACTTATTTGAACCCAGCTTGGTAAAATAGTTTCAATAGCTCTAATAACTTTATGGAGTCTTATGTTTTAAGCAAGTTGCAATCAGGCAACTGATTGTTGGCTTAAAAGGCAGCCATAAATGTTTTGTAGTCATTGATTGTCATATGGTTAGGGTTAGTGAATGTTTTATGAAGTGGCTGATTATAAGCTTTCAATAAAGTTTCGCTACTTTGCATTTTAAGGGTTCTTATTTAGGATTTTAATGTATTAATCTGGAGTCATTTAATTTTTTACCAAATAAATATCCTTGCTCTTTCCATTCACTACAAGTTATTCCTTTATTTTTCTAATTATTTTTTTTATAGAGCGCATCTTTCATGCTTATAACATGCTCATGGTCTAATCTCTTTTAGTGGAAACTTGGAGTAAAAAGGTTTCTGTACTGCATTTAGAGGCTCAGCAAACACAACTAAGCTCAATTAAGATTTGAGCTCAAGCCCCATTGATAGGGAGCCAAGAGATTTTATCCAAAACAGCTAAACATCACACTCTTTTAACATTGTTCATTACCCCATAAATATAAACATAATAATGTGAATACATACCTGTACTGTTTGGGCATAATCTAGCCAGCAGCTCATAACGAATATCTTTCTCTACACTCATAGATCTAGCATGTATTTTACATATATGTGTACGGCCCTGCAAAATGATAAGTGTCATGTAATAATTCATGAAATGTTAATATTCAATAAAAAAAAAAAGTTATAACAAATAAAAAGTTGTAGTAACATAAAGAGAAACTAAACATTTAATCTTCTGAAAACAGGTATTTTAATTTCGGGATCTTTAGCGTACCTCGGAGTCAACCCAGCTCTAATGGGTACCTAATATAAGTTAGGGAAAAGGAAAGGCGGTTGGTCATTGTGCTGGTGACATGACAACCTTGTTAACCATGGGCCACAGAAACAGACCTTTTCATCATCTGCCAATAGACTTTATTTTACTTTTTAGAAAGCTAATGCTTCCAATTAATACAGTTTATGTTCATAGCCAATTGATAAATCTAAAAAAAATATTCGTGGGGCATTGACCTTTTGACCCTAATGCTGAGGTTCAAATGTCTATAACTTTGAAACAATAAAGCAATTGAAATGTAGGTAAAAGTTGGCAACATAAATATCAGACATTTTAAATAAAATTGTGTGGCTTTGGACATTTTGTGTCTTAAATTATTGTTAATTATTATTATTAATTGTTATTATTAATTATATATATCAGTTATAAGCATTCTTGGCTACCAAGTGAAAATACATTTTTACACCAACAATGTTGCCAACAATATTCTAACATTCCTTACATATTTCAAAAAGAATAAAAATTAAAATCCTTAAGTTTCTTTCTTTAAATCATAAAAAAAAATCATACATATAAACATTACACATTCGATAATTTATAAATGCTAAGCTATAAACTGCTTGAGTATGTATCTGATGAGAGCTTCAATTGAAATCACATTGTAGACAAGGTATTTTTGATTTGATGCAGAGTTGTGCTTGATGAGAGCCTAAAGGAAAGACTCACAGATATCCTCCTCCCCCCACTTCACATGTCAACAAAAGATATTGACCCAGAATGCACTGTGCTTGCTATAGGAGCATGGAAGTTATGCTAATCAAAAGCAATAATAATACAAGCAATAATAAACAGCATGACTACTGGCCAGAGATGAAGGCTTCAATTCAGCTTTTATGACCAAATTTTTAAAAGCATGAACTAAAAATGTAAGTCATTCAGTGTTGCCAGACATAAGCACTGTAATGAACATCTTCACCATCACTTGTTCCATAAGTTGGATGGATCACTGGGTCAACAGAGATGCTGCCCATCAAAGCTTTTCTGCTTTTCTCTTAGTGATAAATCTGAAATGTTGACAAATTACCTTTCTATGTTTCTCTGCTGGCTCAAAACCAAGGACTTTACCAACAAAATAAAACTCTCCATCTAATGAGGTTTGTATCGTCTCTGCTTTTTGATAGCCATGTTGCTTCCCTAAAAATGCAAAATATTTAAAATTTCTTTAGAAAATGTTATGTACTCTTGTTTTCACTATTTTTGTCTAACAGCCTATAAGCATAACTGACACAACTAGAATGACAATTTAAAGTAAAAACTAGGAAAGTTTATATCATACAAAGCAAGATAGAAAAAGGTTCATCATGGTCCACTAGCAGGTTACTAGAGACAGTTATCTATCTTAGAAATAATTTTTTTAGAGTGATTATATCTGTACCAAAAAAAAATAAATTATGTTTCATATCACATTAACAAGCAGTTTGTGACACTTATGCATCAATGAAGTTGCAAGCATAAAAAAAGATACTACTTCTATAATATACTAGCATTACCCTTGGTTCTTCCACCTGATTTGTTCTCAGGCTATACATTGTTTATTTTGGCTAAAAAATCTTTTTTTTTTCTGCACTTCCAATAAAATTTCCTGCATTTTATTTTCAGCCCAAAAAGCCTAGTATCAATTACATTGAATTCATAAAGACACATACTTTTGGTGTTTGAATTCTAAGAACACTTTTCTCCCCATCCTCAAACAAACAAAAATGGTACATACAATCTTCTTTCTTCTTCCTTCTCATTTTTTTATTGGAGCATTCAGATGACTGGACCAGTATATGAGATTATTTTCGCAGTGGTTTCCAAATCAGGGAACTCTCCATATAGTTTTCTTTCTATTGGGGTGTTTTGGGGCCAGTGTCATGTACAGCCTCTTGGTAAAGAGAGCAGTTTTGGAGGAGATGGTCAGCATTCTCTGGTGACACTCCACATGGGCAGATTTCAGTTTCTGATTTTGATCTTCTGATACATATGTTGTCGAATTCTCTTGTGTCTGGTCCTGCAGAAAAAAAAATGATTTTAGATGTTTTTCTCCCATGAAACAGTTCTAAAGGCACATCACTATTCATGATTTAGTTTATCTTTATATATGAATTTTGTAAAAATTTGGTCAGTTTATCTGGCCTGGGAACGACATGGCCTAAATTGTGCCCATGTGCCTAAACTCAAAACTCAAACCCTGATTACCACAAACAGGGAGGTGCGGTGGCTGAGTAGTAAGGCGCTTAGCTTCTGAACCAGGGTCCATGGCTCAAATCCTGGTAAAGACCCAGCTCTATTGGGTACCTGACATTAGTTAGGGAAAAAGTAAAGTGGTTTGTCATTTTGTTGGCCACATGACACCCTCGTTAGCCGTAGGCCACAGAATCAGATAACCTTTACATCATCTGACCTATAGACTACAAGATCGGAAAGGGCAACTTTATTATTTTTTTTTTTTTACCACAAACAGTTTACACAAACCCCCCCCCTCTCCAGAAAAGAAAAAAACTTTTTTACTTTCATAAATAAAAAGGATGGTAAATGTTATGTCTATAAAACATTACCTAGAAACAAACATTGCAGTCCTTTTGCTTTAACTGCCTCATCTCAGCTTTGTTAAGGGGAACTACCTATGCACAAAATAAACACAGTTAAATAGATTGAACTCAAATTCTAGAAAGTCAATGAAATTTACATAAAAAAGTTATTTAGAAAATGAACTTTTCTCCAAGTCTTCATCCAGCCTTTCCTTCTGTTTTAATCAGAAATTGCATTGATATTGTCATTACAAGTCCTTTCAAAATGTTTTGAGTCAAGTCTAATTCTATTTTTCAATTATCACACTTGAGATTTTGCTGCTAATCTTTTGCCCTTTGTCAACAATCAGCCTAATGTGTGGAAGACATTTGTATAGGCCATGCAGAGCTGAGATTGTTATCTGTGACATTTGTTTTTACACATCAATATTATGCAAACCCTCTTTTTCCATGCATATTTTTCATCATCTGATGCAGACAAAGCTGTTGTCCTTCAAGGATCCAATTGTTTTCTTTTGAATTTTCACCTGTCTTTCAAAACAGGTTTTATTTTGGCCTTAAATGTGTGTTCCACTGCCTTCTTGAGAGCTTAATTGTCTCTATCAGAAAGCATCAGTTGCCAGCTACTCTCATCTACACCAGTGCCAGTGTTGATATTACCTTCTGTCCTCTAATTTGCAAAAAAAAAATATCACTTTTTAGCATGAGACGAATAAAAAAAATGCCAGAGGTAGTAAAAAGATAAATCTGATTCAAACCTTATCTTCAACTCCTTGAAAGAAACCCATTGGTGCTTGAATGTTGTGTGATGGATGGGAGACCTATCCTTATAAAGTTCTTTGCCATCTTGATCTAGAGGAGCTAAGAAAATATCCAAGATACCGGCTTTCAAATCTGAGAGTATCTAGCATCGAAATCTCAAGATCACTGCTCCCAAAGTGACTAAACATCTGACAGTAAATAAAAAAAAAAATAAAAAACAATTAATATTTATTTTTTCTTGTATTGGACAAAGCATGTATTATTAATATTATATTATTATAGACAATAAGGTCTGAAAGGGGAACTTTTTTTAATGCTTTTTTTTTTAAAGAAAATTCTAAATAATGAACTGATAGTGAGCTTAACAATGATCATGTATAAGGCTTGTCTTGGAGTCCAAAGATTAGTGAGGAGTGCAGTATTTCCCATGGCTGCGCAGCCCCAGCAACAAAAAGCAACACAAATATGTATTTGCAAATACAGACAAAAATATACCACTCAAGGCTGAATTCATTCATAGAAATTTATGGCAGAATACATAGAACTATGAGAAGTAAATAGCTTGGCAGACAGAAACATGACCTGTAAATTACTTGATAGGGCTAGGGTTATAATTGATGAAATTTAACAGTAGACTTCAAATAAGAAAAGAATGTTAATGTATGTTAAATTACAGGTTTCACTAGTTTAGCTAATAGCAACTTGAATATTATTTTACACTTGGTAACTACATGCTTCAACTTTACTCTGTGCAAAGTGCAGTCCTACCTTGATTTCTATCAAGTGATTCTCCAGCCTACATGTTTCTGTTCTTTACCAGCCATTAACATAAGACAATCAAAGCCATATTGTAAATCATGTGGAATATCTGAATTTTTCTTCTCTTCTACAGCAAGATGTCTTCACTTAATGCATAATTCCCCTAGAATGAAGAAGATAAGATAATCCATGCATTGTTAACAGAAAGATGTCAATTAACTGTGATGTCATCCTCTGAGCTGAGTCAGCTAGAGCTGCTCCCAATGTTTATCCCTGTCAAGAATGCCTTGCTTTGGCAAGTCTTTCAAAACCTTTTACAACTTACACCTTCAAGTGTCTTTCAATGAACAAATCATGTTGATCATCTGCCAACATAAAGAAGTATACATAGATATTAGCATTTCAAAGTCATGGGCCAAAAGCTCAGTCATTTTTCATTTCGCTTCTATATCAATATTTTGATTTTTTTTGTCGGCTAAATGATTTGTGTACCTCATAGGAAAACAATGGGGTCCAGGGTTTGAAGCTCAATGAAGATTGGGATTTTGAATTTTTAGGGTGCCCCTCAGTCCCCCAACTCTAATGGGTAACTGACTTTAGGTGGGGAAAATTAAGGTGGTTAGTCATTGTGCTGGACACATGAGGACCTGCTCATTAACCACTGGCCATAGAAACATTCCCTTGACATCATTTGCTCCATAGATCGCAAGGTCTGAAAGGTAAACTTTACTTTTTGTAATACTTTTTAAAAAATTAATATCCACTGTGCATCCCATTACTTCTTACTTATGTATAATAGATTTCTCTTTTCCCTTCCATGTGTTTCTTGAATCAAGTTCCTTTTTATAGAGCATTTTGATACCTCCACAAAGCCAACGGATTATATTATTTGTCATAATGTCCAAAAGTAGAAACTAATTATTTTATAATGAGAATGTGGGTATAAGTGTTGTCTATCCAGTACCCAAAACTACACATTTTTCAAGAAAAAATCAACAAATTAAACATATTGAAAAGGTAATAAAAAATTAACAAGGATTATGTGAAGGTCTTCCAAATTTTATTAATATTTGTGGTTAAACAGTAGAGTTCTTTTTATTTGTTTAAATAGATCATTAAGTGTAATACTTCAAGACCTATATCTAGTTCCTAATCTTCAGACAGGTGATCATGGATAAAATCTGAACATTTTCATTTCAATGTATGGATTCTATGGTGGAAAAATGTTCTACAACTTTTGCAAAGATCATGCTCTGTTTTATCCATCATGGTCAAACACATCAACCTTAGACAAACAGTATCCACCCTAGATAAACAGTATCCACCTTAGACAAACAGTATCCATTTCTAAATAAAAAAATACATACAGATAATTTTCTTTACATATTAAAAGAAAAAGAGAAAGATTACCTGAGGTGACCAGACACCGTCAGTAAAGCAATATTTTTTTGAGATATCAGTTACTGGTTCAGAAACTGCAGATGGATCAGTCACTGTACAAAACTTGGTCAGTAAAATTTGAAAATTAGACAACTTCATGGTAAACAATAAAATCGCCACCTGAAAACACAAATAAACAATAAGAGGATGTAGACACACAAATTATTACAATGTATGATTTTAATTCAATGTGAGCCAAAGGAATAGTTATAACCTTATATAGCCTTAAACACATCAAACATTTAAACTAGTGGCCAATAGTGCGCCACATTTTAAGGATAAATGTATAAAATATACAGCTATTTTATTTGAATAAATGTGAATATTAAAGTCAATATAAACAAATATGAGACATGTGACAAAAGTTTAACTTAAATATTACATACTGTTTGCATTTTTTTTTTCTCTGTGTTCTCATTATAAATTGTAGGGTTCAGATATATATATATATATTTATCGAAGATGAACTCCATTCTTTTCAGATCAGGCAGCTTTCCATACAATCTTTATTCTAAAGGACTGTTGGGGGGCCAGTATTTTGTATGGGCCTCATGATAAAACAAGGCCACGTGTTCTTTTCACTAGTTTCAACATCCAGAATAAGTGTTGCCTCATTATGTTGTGCCCTGTTCAAAGGTGAAAAATAATTCATTGACTGTGTCCTGATAGAATGTAACATGCATCCTTAATCCTGATGTTTGAGTGACAACTGTTTTGGTTTTGGTTTATACTACTCTTTTTTTTTCTTTTTCTCTTCCAGATATAGTGGAATTTAAGAAAAGAAAAAGTAAAGTACCACTTTCAGACCTTGTGGTCTATAGGGCAGATGATGTAAAGGTCATCTGTTTCTGTGGCCTATGGTTATGTGTCCAACCACCTTTACTTTTCCCTAACTAATTTCAGGTACCCATTAGAGCTGGGTGGATTCAAGAGGTGCCCAAAGATCCCAAAATTAAAAACCCCAGTCTTCAGCAGGATTCAAACCATGCACCCTGGTTCAGTAGCCAAGTGCTTTACCACTTAGCCACTGCACCTCCCATGGAACTTAAGACTGCTTAGTTATTCTTCCATTTTGGCAGTGTCAGATTTTTCTTCTTCTCTATTTGAAAGTGTGCTGGGACCCATTGAAGAACAGTTTTCTTGCTATTATTGTTGAGGTTTATAAGAGCTGTCCTGACTTTTTTGATAGAGGAGGCATCAGATTTTTTTAAACATTAGAAAGAAATTCATTAGAAAGTGCATCTGAGAGATCGCCAGTGGCAATTAAATTTTCTAATCTTTCTTAATTGAGCAATTTATTGAATAAGACAGCTCCTCTGTTACTGGTGGATTCTTAAGATGATCCATCTGTATAATTGACCCACTAGTTATTGGTTTATTAGATTTGTAGAAAAATATTCACCATTTTCTTGAGATCTTTCTGATTGTGATAAGATTTTTTGGTTATGTTTTCAATACTGTCTCATAGCAAAAAGAGAGCTTAGGTCCCAGGGAAGAGAGTCATTGCACTGTTTAACTGATTCATAAATTATATTTTATAAGTGGTGTTTCTTTGTTTGAGATTCTTGTATGAAATGGTCTTTTCAGTTAGTTTTGAGTGCCAGACTTGTGGGTTTAAGTTTTGAGTGGGTAGCTCTCTTAGGTTTCCATTTTAGTAAACTGAGTAAGGATTATTATTTCTCTTATTTTGTCCAGAGAAACCAGGGAAAAAATGATCTCTTCCATTGCTTTGAAGGTTGTTGTTTTTATTGTTTGGAGTTTAGTTTTTGTATTACTTTTTTACTTTGTCTATTTTCTGTAGAATTGACTGCTGAATCATATGATGTAGCACTGTGTTCTATAGTGATGTAGCTGGTAAATTTCTTTTTCAAAATGTAATTTGCTTATGGAAGCTCACAGCCTGCTAGGTGGTTGGTGTTAGCCTTCCCTGGTTGTCCAAGAAGTCTACATCTGAGTTGCCAGTTACACTGATGTGATTTGGTATCCCCTGCATCTAGTGTGTTGTAGCTGGTACATTTCTATTTCAAAATTTTGTGATTTGGTATTCGCTGCATCTAGCGAGTTGTAGCTGGTACATTTCTATTTCAAAATGTTGTGACTTGCTCCAAATTAATATTTCCATTTTATATCTTGTACAATTTCACTTTTTTTTAGTTGACTTTATAGACTGTCATTTTATTCATACTGCCATGTAAGATCTTTAAATTTGTTGAACCATGGATTGGGCATTAGAGCTGGGTGGACTCAGAGGTGCCCAGTCTTCACTAGGATTCATAGCCGGGACCCCCAGTATGAAAGTCAAGAGCTTTACCACTCAGCCACCACGCCTCCATCAAATTGATTAGGCTAAAAGTAGTCCTACAAGTTCTTTGAGTAAAAAGAAAACAGTGTTTAATGAATAAAAAAGGGAAGAAGAAACTTTTTTTTACCCACTAAAGTAAATCAAAGTAAAGTTCCCCTTTCAGACCTTACAATCTAGGGGGCTGAGGATGTAAAGGTCATCTGTTTCTGTGGCCCATGGTTAATGAGATTGCCAGCACAACAACCAGCCGCCTTTACCTTCCCCATCACACCAGGTACCTTTAGGTTGGTAGACATAGTCATGTGATCAGGGCACGGCAGACATATTGTTGGTAAAAATCTGGTTTCTATGCACAGTCAACACAAGCTTTTAGGCACTTACCATGGATAAGTCGAGCAAAGAAAGATATAGTCAGAAACAAATACTAATTCTTACACTTTGAAAGCAAGCCAGCATAATAAAGAAAATGATTTGCTGCCCTCCTTGTGTTTTTTTTTTTAAATATAAAAAAAAATTTAAAAAAATACATGTTTTGTAAACTGTTTTACTTATTTCGGATGTTCCTTCAGAGTTGAAGATAATTACTTCCTAGTCCAAACCTCCCGCAGGACGGCGGGGGATGGGAGCGGGCAGGGTTTGAACCCCTGACCATCGATAAGTCCGAACGACAGTCCAGCGTGCTTATCCAGATCTCTTCACTTATAATCTTGTTCTACTGAACGTGCTTACACAATCACAAAGGATGAGTTCAAGGTATTCCGAATCAATTTTATTGTTAGACCTAGATTAGATCTAGATCTACTAATAACTAATCTAGACTAGATTCTAGATCTATATTCTAACTATTTAAGTTAGCATATCTAGACTACTATATTCATAATATTGTTTGACATAAATGTAGAATCAGATTGAATAGTCAATATTTATTATTGTCGAGGGCAGTGTTTCTCAAACTGTGTGCCGCCGAAGATTTGCAGGTGTGCCGAGGAGTTTTCAGAATGCCACACGTGCAGCGTTACACAGGTTTGCGTACTATTAAATTTTTATTTTACCTTGGGACGACATCCCAACTTGCAACGACCAGTAATAGTAGTGGATCGCTACATTATGACGGAAAGGGGTGTTAGCTCTTCAGGTTATGGAGTTGTCCACTATACATATATTATTATAATGACTCAAATGTAGGCCGCCTTAGCAGACGCTCAGCAGTTCTTGAATTGGTAACGATTATAATAAGCGATGTGTTTCATGTAAATTTTGTAGGTATATGCTAATAATAACAAATTATTACTAAGCCTTAGTCATTGTTATCCATGGAGAAATACGTTGGTAAGAATGAAACTGCGAAAGCGTTCAATGAAAAGCATGGAACCAAACAAAGGTACAAAGAGGATTACATCGGATATGGTTTCATATCTTCAGGACCTGAAGATTCTCCATTGTCATTCTGTCTGATCTGCAATTCAGCTCTGTTGAATGAGGCGCTTGTTCCAAGCAAATTGAAGAGACACTTGGAAACAAAACATCCAGCTGTAAAAGCGCAACCGAAGGAATACTTCGAAAACTTTTATTCAGTTCATAAAGGATGAAAAATGTGTCAACAAATTCTTATTTTAAAAAGACTTACCAACTACGACCAAAGGCGAAGATTTTTAAGTGGTGAACGAAAACATTTTGCTATTCAAAGTACAGTGGAGACAAACTGTGTCAGCGTTTGCACCGATGGCTGTCCTTCCATGCAGAGAAATAGAAAGGGATTCTTCACTCTTGTGCGTCAAGAAAATCCAAATGTATTAGTTGTTCACTGCATGATCCACAGAGAAGCTCTTGCCTTCAAATATTTGATGTCTGTTCTGGATCAAGTGATTGAAGTTGTAAACTTCCTCAAATCTCGACCGCTTGCATTCTGACTTTCCTCAGAGCTTTGAGAAGCAATGGATTCAGACTACTAATGTCTCCTGTATCACACCAACATTTGTTGGCTCTCCAGGGGAAAAGTGTTAAAGCATGTCGTCCAACTCAAGGCTGAGCTGATTTCATTCTTGGAGGCTGAAAAAAAAAAAAAAGACTGGATTTTCTATTCATGACGAGATTTGGTGGGTTAAGGTGACATTTCTCTCTGATTTATTTGACAAATTAAATTCATTGAATTGAAGTCTTCAAGGACCATCGGAAACCATCATCATTGCATCCTCAAAACTAAAATCATTTGGTTAAAATTGATTGTCTTTGTGGCAAAGTAAAATCACGAAAGGACTGCTTTCGTACTTACAATAAATGTGCTTCAAATAAAGAAATCACCCCCGAAATTCTGGACACTTTGAAACACCTGCAGTCAGCATTGCAGCATTACTTCTCAACAGTTTGAAGTAATGAATATAAATGGGTCAGCTCTCCATTTGGAAACAATGAAGCTACAAATTTTACAACTAAAGAAGAAGAGCAGCTCAATGATTTAAAAAACGATGCAATTCTTAAGTCAAGTTTTCAGAGAAAGCCTGGATGTGTTTTGGATTTCAATCAACAAGTTATATCCTGTAATCAATTTAAAAGCAATCAAAATAATTCTTCCATTTACATCTTTATGGTTTTGTGAGTTTGGATTTTCAGCACTGACTGAAATCAAATCTAAGAAAAGAGAGAGACTTCTTACAAAAGACGATGAAATGCGAGTTTGTTTGTCGACTTTGGAGCCTCGATTAGATCACATTTGCTCTCAAAAACAGGCACAACATTCACATTAAACATAATACTGAAAAACAGGCAAAATCTTTTTTTCTTTTTATTATAAAACATCTGTTGCTCTTTGTGGTGTGCCGCGAAATTTTTGTAGTTTGTTTACTGTGCCGGCAGACAAAAAAGTTTGAGAAACACTGGTCTAGAGCTAGATCAACATTGTTGTAACATATAATGTAGGCCTACATAGATTGTGATAGAGATCTACTCTCTACTCAAGCCTTCAAGGTCTAGTATTCTAGATGTAGATCTATGGCTACATAGATCATAGATATATTATATACAAAATCTGGATGATGTCTCAGATTAGAGTGTGACTAGATCTAGAGTCTAGCCTACATAATGCTTAGGCTTAGTAGATCATTCTAGATATCATCTAGACTCTATAGAATAGATCTAGAAAATCTAGATAACATCTAAAATCTACATCTCTCTGTTGCTGCATATTTTAAGCATATGAAACTTAATTTTTATCAAATAGATATAGCTAGATCTAGTCTTCACTTCTAGGTCACTTGATAAGATAAATAAATTTAGCTTTTATGTAGCACTACTTTCATGCTTATAGTTAAGGCATGCTCAGAGCGCTATGGTCCAATCTCATTGGTGGACCGGAGGGGTATCTGGGAGGTTTTCAGTGCTGCCTTTAGGCGCTCATTAAACACATCTCTGCACAAGATATATTTGGACTATAGTTACAGATAATAGTTACTTATTATTAGATACTAGTATTATATAGATCAGATCTAGCATCTAAACCAAAGAAAACTTTACTATCCAGTTTAGATCTAAGTCTAGGGCTGAAGACTTTTTAAAGTTTATTTTAGGACTAGGCTCATCAAGACTAGTAACTTGTTGATAAATCTAATGGTCCTAGATCTGTGTTTCTTTTACAACTTACAAATGCTCTTTAAGATTTGAAGCTAATTACACCTTAGCCCAAACCTTTCGGCTGTTGCGGCTGAAGCACTTCACTAGTCTCAATTGAATTTTTGGTGTAAACTAGGGTTTTGAATTTCTATATTTTTAGGATGCTTCGAAGTCCAACCAATTCTTTATATTACAAGAGTTCTACATCTATTATTAAAATGTTATTGCTATTTTTACTTTTGAAAATGTCTACAGGCTTACAAGAGTTTAGCAGCTTACAACCAGTTCCTAGATGGTTGGGTTCAAGATGTTATGGCTTTTAAACCACTAGCAAAGGTAAGTAATAAATATTGTTATATTATAGTTAATATCTTGATATTCAAAGGTATTTACATGTATATGAGACCAATGTCTTGATATGTACAGGTA
Source organism: Biomphalaria glabrata (assembly GCF_947242115.1). Classification (NCBI taxonomy): domain Eukaryota; kingdom Metazoa; phylum Mollusca; class Gastropoda; family Planorbidae; genus Biomphalaria; species Biomphalaria glabrata. The sequence continues at coordinate 586,614 of NC_074720.1, forward strand.
TTTTAAATATTTTTTTTTTCTTTTTAATAGGTCTTCACTCTCAGTGGTTAGCATGTACTGCAGCCCTGGATAGTAATAAGTCAAGATAATAGTGAACAAATAGATGCTATCTTACTAGATTTTTCTAAGGCTTTTGACAAAGTTCACCACCATAGTTTGCTTAAAAAATTAAAATATTTTGGCATTAATGGTCCACTGCATCAGTGGATTAAAGATTTTCTGATAGGGAGAGAACAAACTGTAATAATAAATGGCTCTAAATCAACACCGATAACAGTAAACTCAGGTGTACCTTAAGGAACAGTCTTGGGTCCACTACTATTTTTAATTTACATAAATGATTTACCAAATTGCATTACTTCTGGAACAAAAGTCAGATTATTTGCAGACGATTGCATAATATATAGAACAATAAAAACAACACAAGACACAGATATTTTACAAAGAGAATTAGATGAATTACAGAAATGGGAATCAAATTGGAGCATGTCTTTCCACCCAGAAAAATGTCAGTTGTTAAGAGTAACAAAAAAACTAAAACAAATTAATTCCCCTTATCTTATTCATGGCAAACCAGTAACACAGGCTAAAAACGCAAAATACCTAGGTGTTATAATAAATGAAAAACTATCATGGAATCCACATATTGATGAAACTACAAAAAAATCAAACACAGCATTAGGATTTATTAAAAGAAATTTCTATAAATCAAATAAGAACATAAAACTAAAATGTTATTTAACCTTGGTTAGGCCAATAATAGAATATGCATCCTCCGTTTGGGACCCCTCAACTCAAGAAAACATTAAGAAACTGGAACAGACACAAAATAGAGCAGTGAGATTCATAACAAACGAATATTCACATTTGACTAGAGTAACACCTTTAGTAAAATCACTAAATTTAGAAAGCCTTCAGGACAGAAGGCTCAAAAGTAAAGTAGCAATCATACATAAAACACTGAACCATAATCTTCAAATACAAAAACAAAATTTAATAAAATACTCTGAAAGACACAAAGATAAAGGCACATTCCTCGTCCCATATGCTAGGACAAATTTGTACAAATACTCCTTCTTCCCTAGTACTATTAGAGCATGGAATGGGTTACCTGAGCTAGCCAGGAAAACCAGGGACTTGGCAGAATTTAAGTCATTGGTTAATATGCATGACGCGTAGGACGTAATCATCTTTTTTGAAGTAACGTCTGTATTATATAAGAAGAAGATGGTATTATTCTATCAGCCCACTGTTCTTGTATAGTTGGACTTGGTGAGTCCTGCACTCATGTGGCAGACATGGATCCTTGAGTCAAATAACCTACTCACTGAAGCCCAGGCTAGCTTTAGAAAAGGCAGATCAACAGAAGATCAAATTGCCTTCATCACACAAGAAATAGAAGACAGCTTTCGAGAAAAGAAACCAACAACAATTGTGTGGGTTGACTTAGAAAAAGCATTTGACAAAGTCTGAGAACAAGGTCTCTTGCTCAAGCTAATCCAGCATCACATATCCCAAAGAATGTACAACTGGATAAAGGAATACCTAAATAATAGAAAAGCCTTAGTTTGCATGCAAGGACAAAGAAGCCACACAGTGGGTATAAAAAATGGCGTCCCCCAAGGAGGAGTCCTACCCCCAACACTTTTCCTAATATTCATAAACGATCTAAATCAAACCCTACCTAGAAAAGTAAAAGCAGCATGTATGCAGATGACCTTGCCTTAATTAGCACAGAAGAATATGTAGGAACATCGAAATTTCGATTACAAGATGCTCTTGATAAACTCAATAATTGGTCCAAAGACTGGGGCATGTCCATCAACACAAAAAAGACCACATATACCATATTCTCACTGTCAACAAAACAACAAACAATAAAATTAACATTAGATTTGGAAGCTTTAGAAAAAAATGACAGCCCTACTTATCTTGGAGTCACCTATGACCCGAGACTAACCTGGAAAAACCAAATAGATAAAACACAGAGAAAAGGCATCCAGAGACTATCCCTCTTGAAAAAATTAGCTGGCACAGATTGGGGAGCTAATCACAACATCCTGAAAAAGACCTATACCAGTTATGTAAGACCTGTATGGTGCCACAGCATGGGGCTCAGCAGCCCAAACCAACTTAAGAAAAATAGACAAGGTTCAAAATATTGGTCAAAGGATAATGACAGGAGCAATAAAAACAACACCCATAAGAGCTATGGAGGAAACCGCTGCCCTGATCTCTCTGGATGAAAGAAGAGAAATAAAAATCCTTTCCCAATTCACTAAATTGGAAACCTTGGAGAGGCACCCACTCAGAACAAAAATTCACAAAACTGGCACAAAAAAACGTCTCAAAAGGACCAATTTCATACAGGAATCTCTAAACCTAAAAAAGAAACACCAACTTGAAAAAATTACTCTGGAATCCTCAATACACTATAATGAATCTCTACCCTGGGACAAAAGCCCTCTTCCTACTACAAGGGACCATATTGAAAACATAAAAAGAAAATCTGATTACAGACCAACAGAGCTCAAGGAAATAGTGAACTGTTTTCTACATACCAATTACCCTAGCAATCAGTGGATCAGAGTTTACATGGATGGCTCATCCCATAAAGCCACCCCAAATGGAGGAGCTGGAATACTTATCGAATGGCCAGATGGAGGAAAACTAGAAAAATCCATTGCAACTTGAGAGTTCTCTGACAGTCACAGAGCAGAAAGGGAAGCACTAGCACTAGCTGCTACCATGTTAGCAAATCATCCAAGTTCCCCTCACAGTCAGATTGTCTTTCTAACAGACGTGAAAACAACCCTCCAAAGCTTGCAAAACTCTGATTCCCCTCATATTAAAAACCTCAGAACAGCACTTACAAAGCTCAACAACAACAGCAAAAAAACTGTTATCCAATGGATACCAGCTCACATACAACTAGCAGGAAATGAGAAGGCTGACACACTCGCCAAGAGTGGGAGAACAAACTCACAAGTAAACTCTGCACTCTATCCAGAAGAAATGAAGAAATTAATTGTAGATAAAATAAATGAGAAATGGACGAACTCCCATCCAAATCACAAGAAAGATGACGCTTACTATAAGCTATCCCGACAAGACCAACGTCTAATCTTTCGACTCAGGACCGGACACAACAGAATGCGACAACACATGTTCCGGAAGCTCAAAATTGGAACCAGTGAAATCTGCCCATGTGGAGTATCACCAGAAAATGCCGACCACGTCCTCCAAAACTGCTCTCTCTACCAAGAGGCCTGCATAAGACATTGGCCCCAAATCACCCCAATAGAAAGAAAACTATATGGAGTGCTCCCTGATTTGGAAACCACTGCGCAGTTCATCTCATGTACTGGTCTAGTCATATGAACACTCCAACATAACAATGAGAACGATGAAGAAGAAATGTGGCAGACACTTTATTTATGCTGGAAGCCAACACCAGGCTAAAAGAGAGTAAGACAGTTACAGGCTTGTTATCTTACTGGATAAATCCATCAGAGCTTAAAAAAGTTTTGCCAACTAAGGTTTCTGAGATTGATATCACCTCATTAAAAAACAAGAAGTTAAATTTGATTCTCTTGTGAACAACATCACTTCTAAAAATAAAAATTTAAAGGCTATTAAATCCAAAGAAACTATAAAGCTTAGTATAAATACTTTTAATTCATTTATTGAAAGTAATGAGTTCCAATCAGATATTTTACTGTTTTGTGCTAATAGGAAGAATAGGTTTGTGCCTGTGCTTTAACGCTGCTAGGTCTCTCAATGAAAATTTCAAAACAGTCATTTATTACTGTCATCTTCCTGTCATAAGTACAAATAAATTTTTTGGGCCTGAGACTCTCCTTATTGGGCCAGAAAATCAAATCGGATATGTCGACATACATAACATCCAAAACAGTACATGAATATCTTAGATCAGGGGTGGGCAACCTTTTTGTATCGAGGGCCGCATTATTTTAAAAATTGGGAATGGCGGGCCGCATATTTATATACAACTTATAGAGACACTCTAAGCTAACTGTGTAGAATGTCTTTTAATTCATATTTACACTGTATTATATTCACGTTTCTTTTTTTTCCCCACACTTCACGTTAAGGAATTACAACAAGAGTTAGCAATTATTTAAACCAATTTTACGATTTTTTTTTTTCAAATTGCTGTTGTCATTTTACATTAAAATATCCTGACAAATATACAGTTGTACTTAATGTGCAGTATTTTACTTTTTACACTCGTGCATGATGTTCCGGAACTGTGGAACTAGCTTACTAGTTTCTATCCTTGTGACTGCTGTCAAATTACAGTCAGTCAAAATCGACCAGTAGTAATGCTTGTTTAGTTTCCACAAAGGAAAAGGCTTGTTCACTGAATGAGACAATATATGTTCTGGAAGTTAAATGTCGGGACTAGAGAAACTTGCCCATCACCAGAGAATGCTGATTATGTCCTTCAATGGTGCATTCTAAATCAAGAGACCCCAACAAGACTTTGGCCCAAAAACCCTCCTAAAGAACAAAAACTAAAAAAACAAACAATTTTTATTTGTTACTACTAGGTCTAAATCTATTGACTAGATCTAGTGAAATCTAGTCTAGATTATTCTAGATCTACTTGATTATCTATCCTTTTCTAATTCTAGGGCTCTACTCTAGTCACACTAGATCTTGTATATAGTTCTAGATCTAAAATAATTTAAGAGTCTACTAGTACAAGTCTAGATCTATATCTAATAAGTCCTCTATGTCTAAGAACACAGATTATAATAATTATATTAGAGATCTAAATATTTATGTTTAAATCTATAGTCTATAATAGACTTATTAAGAACTAAATTTACATAATGATACATAGAAATCTAGAATCTAGAGATCTATCACCTTCTAAGTCTATTTCTAGATAGATCTAGAGCCTACTTCTAGATCTAGTTATCTAGTGCTAGCCCTACTTCTAGATCTAGAAACTAATTTAGACTATGTAATAAGAAAAGTAGATCTAATAGCCTTATTTGGGCCTTAGACTTACTGTGTCTAAGTCTAAGTCAAGTTAATTAATTAATTTAGGTCTAGATCTTTAATAACGTTTTTTTTTTTAAATCCTTTTGAAAGTTTCTTAGATTACTTAGAAACCAGTTCAAGGAGTTAGTGTTAGAATTAGAATATTCAGATCTATTTGATCTATGAAAGTATTAATAAATGATAATCTATCAAATCATCTAAAATCTAAAAAACAATCTAGACTAGATTAGATCTATTGAAATCTATTCATTCTAATCTAAATCTAGTCTAGATTCTAGATCTAGAAGTCTAGTGACCTAGACCTATCTAGTAGCCTAGTCTAGACTAAGACTAGATTCCTAGATTGTCTAGCACTCTAGGTCTAGAGTCTAGATGATGATAGAATTAAGAATAGATAGATCTAGTAAATTCTAGTAGAGTTAGAGTACTGTAGTAGAGTTATTGTCGTGAAAAGAAAGGGATTTGAATGGAATATTTGGCTAATTAGCACTTAATAGATTCTAAGAATAGATCTAATTCTAATATCTAGACCTAGACTACTAGATCAGTAGATCTAGAGATCTATGTCTAGAACTAGATGTAGATCTAGATCTAGTCTTCAACCATTTCTTCGTAAATTTAGGACACACCGGGTCCGGAAGTAGATGAAATGTAAACAATAAACACAGACCTATATATATTTTATTTTGCACTCAGTATTTTCAATTCGCACTATTAATAAATAATGATAAAATGGCAATTTTTTTTTAGTGTCGGAATTCAGACTTGGCGGAACAAAAAATCGTGAATGCGGAACGGCGAAACATGTGAGCTTTTTTGATGATTTTGCGGGCCATTTCCGCATAATGCGGGACTATAGGCATGTCTGCTGTAGGTGTCAGCAGGCCGCATAAAACATTCCGCTGGGCCACATCCGGCCCCCGGGCCGTAATTTGCCCACCCCTGTCTTAGATGCAGTTGGGGGTGAATTTTAAACATATCAGCTAATACATAGGCTGGTTTACCTAGAATATTTGAAATAATGTGTGTTAAAAAAAATAATTTGTGTACATTCATAATTATAGTAGTTAAATTATATATAAATATGTGTAAATGTGAGACAGTGTATTTTTTTTTGTACCTGTATTATATCCAAGCTATCCAATGAGAAATATTTATATAATTTAATATATAGATATATTTATTCAAATCATAATATGCATTCATTTATTTGTGGAAATAAAAGAAATGAATTGAAGTATTGTTTGTATATTAATTATTATTATCTTATCTATTAGTATGAAAATTGTAGATCTATTCATTCAAAAGAGGCCCTTAGTGAAACCTGCAGTACCAGGTTCGAATCTCGTTAAAGACTGGTATTTTGAATTTTGGGATACCTCTGAGTCCAACCAGGTTTAATTGGTATTTGACATTAGTTGGGGAAAAGTAAGGTGGTTGTTCATTGTGCTGGCCAAGACATCCTCGTTAACCGTGGTCCACAGAAACAGGTGACCTTTACATCATCTGCCTTATAGATCGTAAGGTCTTTAAAGTTAACTTGTTTATTTAAAAAAAAAACATTTTATTTCAAGATCAATTTTTGTAACTATTTAACTGTTTGAATAACAATGGACGCCAAGAACTAGTTGTTTTTTTTTTTATAAAGTATCTTAGTTAGTAATTCAAATCAAGATATCTGCCTGGTCATGCATTTTGTGTGATGGACTGTTCAGACTTACCGATGGTTCCGGGTTTAAACCCTGCCCATTCCCATCCCCTGTGGAAATCGGTTCTAAAAAGTTAAATCTAAATCTAATCTAGATTGAAAGATTCTAGTCAAGATTATTTTCATAATTTGCCTGTTCTGTATTATGCATACAACAAAAGAAACAATGAAGTTCATTTTAAATAATAAATCAAAATATTTAGAAAAACAACTTGCCTTAAATTTTCTTCTTTGCTGCTTGTTTTTTTAATATGTAGTTTTCAAGTCCTTCCTGTTACTCAAAAGAGCTGGTTTTATTAATCTGTATGTGGCTCTGTTCCAAAAGCAATATAATGAAGCCCGCTATGCATCTTCATCTGAAAAATATAAAATGTGATGAATGTTGTGTTGGACAGAGTTTAAGTCTTAGAAAATGAAAGTTTTACTATTTATAGATTCTGAAAAATTCTAGCTTTATAAATGCAATGTCAATAGACTCAAGTCGTATCGAAATAATTTCTTTTACCATCATTTTTATTAGAAATCAAAAATTAGATCTAACTCTATATTCTAGACTGCCGATACAAAAATAAAATGTGATTTATTTTTTATTTATATTATATATCCAGAGATTTAAGTATCTATTGTATATAGAATTAGAACAGGCCCAGCCTGTGTGGGGGGGGGATCGAGTTGATGGTGCTTAAGTGCACTGAACATAATTTCTTAAAAAAAAAATAGATAAAAAAATCACTTAGATTTAGATCTAAATCTATACAGACTCTATGTTTGTTTTTTTCTACAATAGTGCTAACATTTATTTATAGATCTATTTCAACAATAACAAATGTTTGACCTGAGTAGTTGATGTCTTATTTACAAAGTGAATATCAAAGTGGTAATAAGATTTAGACCTAGAATCTAGACTAGTCATCTTGTAGAAGAAAATTAGATCTAGATCTATACATATCTATGGGATAGGACCAATAGCGAACGCTTTTGTGCCAGTTTTTAGTTTAGAATTTTATAATGAAAACATCTGCGGACTCCTCACCTATTGGGCTATAAAACTAAATTTGACTCTTTTTTCCATATCAGCTATTAAATTTATAATTCAAGTCAACTTGCGGTATGGGTCGGACATAATCAGCTAACGCAATTTTCGCGGAGTCATAATGAGCGAAAGGCCGTAAAAAAAAAGCGAAATAGCATGTTAAAATATAGGAAATTATGCTTCAATTAGTTCTATCATCTAACTTCTTCCATGAAGCATTATAACTATTGTCCTCCTTGTGGCATAAAGCCTAAATTTGTTTTCACTTTCTCGTGCTCCACATCTCCTTTCTCTGCTTGGAACTGATGTCTATATAGCCTACAAAACTTGCGATCAATTTTTTTTCTTAAAAGAAATAAAGAAACTACAAAATTCTATCACGCCACCTTCCTATAGGCTACTCCACGTCGTACTACTCTCCATTTCATAAACTCTCGTTACTCAACTATTTTTTTTTTTAAGAAATTATGTTCAGTGCACTTAAGCGCCATCAACTCGATCCACCCCACACACACAAGCTGATTGACCCAAAGGCAGATCCCGAATGCGATGGATTGATGATGTATGGAGACAGATCTACAACAGCTTGGTTTTCGGGCATGGAGACGAAAGGCTCAGGAGAGATCTTGTAATTTTATAAATGTATATTATATGGTAACTCTTATATTTATTACTAAATATATAGTTCGCGTTTTTTCCGATCCTGAAATCGAATATTATCTCCTGGAAAACTCTTGGAGATCTGAAAACCTAATCTCAGAATGGTGGGGTTACCCTGTGAAAATGAATTCTGCACTTCTTTTAAACATTTATACACATATTAATCTCATTAATTAGTAACAAGAGGTTAACCAGACAGTTAAAAAAAAAGGAGGAGGGCAAAACAGAGGTCCCCCCCCCCCCGTATCCTGTATAAGCGCTGTTAAGATCAACTGAAGCGTCATTTCACCCTCACTGGCATAGAGGAAAGTAGCTGCCAGCATATGACCTCTGAGAGACTGTTGGAGAGCTGCGAGTCAAACATTTTAGACGGAAAGAAAATGCAGGAAAATATGCTGGTCGCAACTGGGCGTAGTCATGTGAAACACGTAGTGATGCACTCATCCTTAATCTTCGAAATCGAAGACGTTGGGTTAAGGTTAAAAATAGGCCTATTATTTTAATATTTCAGTTTACAAACAATAACAATAGATAAGACAAAAAGAAAAACAGATTAAATCAGTAACTAAATTATTATTAATGGCTTTTTAAGCTTATAATAGGGGTTTCGCTGAATAGGTTTTCAGTTAAAAAGGTCATTTTGAGCGAACACCCCATAATATTTTTTTTTCAACGGAATGAATAGCCTTAGCTATTCTAGCTAACTATTTCCTCGTCAATTTAGAAGCATAATATGCAAATCGCCTTAAGTTCGGACCTATTCTCGTTTATCTGGAAATGTTTTGAGAATGAAATTTCCATACATGTCAACTTTGACCTTTAGCTACGCTTTATTTTATTGAGGGAAAACAAAAGTGAATATGTGGGAAATGTAAAAAAATGTCTTTGTAACACCATTTTATTAGTTCTGCAGTTACTTTTGAAATAAATAAGAATGGATAAAAAATACCGGGAGGTGTTCGCTTTGTATGCCATTTCGCTGATGGGCCTTTCCTATAGATCTAGATCAGATCTTGTACTACAACTTGTAGTAGTTATACTTATAGATCTAGTAGTGAAATCAGATCCACTGAAAGTGAAAGCGAACTGTTGATAATCTAGATAAATCTATAGATCTAGTCTAGAATTAGATCACATGTGTATTGCAAGCTTTGATAGGCTTTACTTTTCTAATTATTTCTAAGTTTTGATTGAGAGACATCAGTTATGGCAAGGACTAAAAAAATGATAATTTGTTTAGTTGATCATCGAATTGCCACATTAATTTAATAGCCCGGAATAACTTCAATAAGGCCTCTCTCAGCCTAGCTTGCCGGCTAAGTCTTGGTCTTATAAGTTCTAGATCTAGATCTAGAATTACAAATCTACAAGGTCTATTTATTTTTAAGTTTTTTGCCTACATATAGATTTAGAAGTTGAATAATAAGTCCACACGTAGTGTACAGAAAACTTTATCAGCAGTCGTCAATCGAACGTAAACCAATATGAATATGGTTGTTTATATTGGTAAGGGCGAAACCAAATACCGGAAATATCCAAATGTCGGAAATAATAGGATACTAGATCTATAAATAAATATTAGGAGATTATAAGACTTGTCTTCGAAAATCAAGATCTTTCTTAAACTGTCGCTTCTATTTAAGTTAAATTTCGTACACAGGTTCCGTTTACCTCCTAGATGCTTACTAAAAACGGGTTTCGATAGAATAAAAACGTTGGGACCACAATTTGCGAAAAACCACAGGCTTGCTATCAAAGCTTTGTATTTTATTATTGGTATTTCCCAAATCAACTTAATAAGGAAATTATAAGGCTTGTCTCCAAAAATCAAGATATCTCTTAAACTGTCGCTTCTATTCAAGTGAAATCTAGTACACAGGTTCCTTTTTACCTCCTAGATGCTTATTAAGAACGGGTTTCGATAGAATAAAAACGTTGGGACCACAATTTGCGAAAAACCACAGGCTTGCTATCAAAGCTTTGTATTTTATTATTGGTATTTCCCAAATCAACTTAAAATAAGGAAATTATAAGGCTTGTCTCCGAAAATCAAGATATCTCTTAAACTGTCGCTTCTATTCAAGTGAAATCTAGTACACAGGTTCCTTTTACCTCCTAGATGCTTACTAAGAACGGGTTTCGATAGAATCAAAACGTTGGGACCACAATTTGCGAAAAACCACAGGCTTGCTATCAAAGCTTTGTATTTTATTATTGGTATTTCCAAAACAACTTAATAAGGAAATTATAAGGCTTGTCTCCGAAAATCAAGATATCTCTTAAACTGTCGCTTCTATTCAAGTGAAATTTAGTACACAGGTTTCTTTTACCTCCTAGATGCTTACTAAGAACGGGTTTCGATAGAATCAAAACGTTGGGACCACAATTTGCGAAAAACCACAGGCTTGTTATCAAAGCTTTGTATTTTATGATTGGTATTTCCCAAATCAACTTAATAAGGAAATTATAAGGCTTGCCTCTGAAAATCAAGATATCTCTTAAACTGTCGCTTCTATTTAAGTGAGATTTAGTACACAGGTTCCTTTTACCTCCTAGATGCTTACTAAGAACGGGTTTCGATAGAATCAAAACGTTGGGACCACAATTTGCGAAAAACCACAGGCTTGCTATCAAAGCTTTGTATTTTATTATTGGTATTTCCAAAACAACTTAATAAGGAAATTATAAGGCTTGTCTCTGAAAATCAAGATATCTCTTAACTCTTTCAGCCTGTTGCTAAAATAGCAATGGATGCGGGCAAAAATGGCTACCAGTTTTTGTTTACAATAGGGTTATAAAAATATTTTTTATCTCATAAACGGTAAATCACAGATAAATAAAGTTATATATCAAATTAAAGCAAAGATCTTCACCAACACAACTCTTTTAATCTTTTTGTAGTTTATTTAATTTGTATAGATGATTTTGCAGGTTGAATAGGATGGAAAAAAATAAAAGAGTAAAAAAAATTTTTTTTGTCTAGGTTTGTTATACATAATATATGTATAATATTGCTTGAAAAGAGTATATTTTGTACTCATTTTAAAGTAAATTCATTTTGATAAACATAAATCAAGTTTTTTTTCCTAATTTCTTGCTTATTTATTTTAATTTAATTTTTTTTCTAAATTGCATAAATTTTAATTAAACTACTTTTTTTCCCATATCTATTATAAAATAATTTTTTTTAATTACTTTATTATTACAGTCACCATAAATTATATATTAAACTACATAGATATGCATAAGAATTCTTTTTTACCCTTTCTTTATTCTTTTAAATGTAAATAATTTGTAATTTCATGTCTTAGATCATAGTCAATTTTTTTTCGCAATTTTTTTTTCTTTGCAATAACATCAATATATACTCTTTATTTTTTTTGTATTGACCATTTTGACTAAATACTTTTCATTAATTAGAAAGAAGATTCATTTCTGAATAATTTGATATACAACACTTAAACATGCAGTGAAGATTATAAAACAGATATTACCTTAGACGCGTAGAGTTGTAAATCCAATTCGAAATCATTTTTGGCAAAAAACAATATCCAGTGAAATAGGAATAATATTTACATTTTACACACACACACACATATATATATACATTTATTTACATTACATAGATGCTACTGCCACTACTCGAAAGCTATATTTTTGCCAGATCCTCATGGTATAGACGAAAACAATGTTTCACACAGAGCCGAGGTTGCGACGGGCAACCCGAGCAAAAGAATCTAGTCCGCTTCCGTTGTGATTGACTCTTGCAATAGACACAAGGGCGATCATTCTCTTCATAATGAACAAGATGAGGCCCAGGTGCTATTTTGCTGTCAGCTTTAACAGTCTTCACTTTCACCTGTCTGGGAACATCACCCAGTGCAGTGGCAGCATCAACTAAACCATCAATTAAAGTTTCTTTAAATTTTTTTAAAGAAAGCTTTTTTGAAGGCTGGTCACATGTAACCTGTGTGGCATTATAAATGATGAGGGCATTAATCTGTGCAATTTCTAATATCCAGAAAAAGACTTTCTTCCACCATTTCATGCTTTTTCTAGAATGCACAGAATAATAAGAGAGCATTTGGTCTGCCCTGTCGCAACCATTCATCATCATATTGTAGTCGTGAACCATTTCTGGCTTCTCGACAACACTGCGCTTCTGTTGCACATTAATGATGCGATTGGTTGATTTTGTGGACACCATAATGCAAGGCTTTTTAGCTTTCTTATCCTGCCATGCCACACAAAGAGCATCTATACTGCCCACAGACTTGTAAAATTGAGTTTCTCTGTGACGCAGCTTTTGCTTCTTGAGCTCGGCAGGGAAATTTTTCCTAGCCAAGTTGACTGTCCCAGTATAATAAAATCTTTTCTGAGTTAGATATTCCAAGAGATCTGTTGATGTATAATATCTATCAGCAAAAATATGATGCCCACTTTGAAGTGGTTGTAGAAGGGTATCAAATATTTTGACTGCATGGCTGGTAATACTCTTTGATGAGTCTGAGTAAGTAGTGTCACTTCCATAATAAGTAATAAGATTTATTACATAACCTGTACTGCTATCACACAGGCCATAATTTTTTATGTGGTGCTTTTCAGGCTTACTAGGGTTGTACTGTAATGGTCCAAACCTGCCTTTAAATCCTATCACCATCTCATCAATAGCAACCTCCTCAAAAGGATAAAATGCCTTTTGAAAATTTGAACACATCATCTTTACGAAGGGTTCAACTTTATCCTTACCGACCGAGACCGCTTCACCTACATGCATCATGCTAAAGAACAAGAGTTCAAATCTAGCTCTTGTAAACATGGTATTAAACCATGGCTGATAATATATGTCTTTATTAGACCAAAAGTCCCTGACAGACTTTTTGTTTTGTAGACCTATCGAAATAAAAACTGCGAGAAACTTGTACATTTCTGCAACATTTGTGTCTGTCCAATTATTAAAAGTGGACCTGACAGTAGGAGGATTGTGTTTTTGAATCACAATTTTAGCATAATCATTAATGCTATCAACTAAAAAGGTCATGATACAACCATCTACTAGCCTGGTAAAAACATCAAATGGTGTAGAATCTCTTGTCAAATCTAACTCAGAATTGACTCCACTTTTAGAAGGCTGGGACATTCTAAATGTATTGGCAGTACTGACAGGACAATTGTCAGCAACCCTCTCCCATTGCCACCCATCATTATTACCACTAGTTCTAGGTCTAAAATCATCTGGTTCTGGAATTGTAGCAATAATACCAGTCCCATCATTGTTAGCTTCACTGCCACTATCACTGTCAGAATCTGAGTCAACCACAGTATCATCATATCTAGCTCTTTTCTTCTTCACAATGTTATCATCTACACCATGATTTTCTGGCAAATATGTGGAATCATCTTCACTATCACTATCACTAGAACTTTCTAAAGCTAAAAACAATTGAGTAGCTTGTGCTACCGTCAATCTTTTAGGCCTACCACTAACACTACTGCATCCAGGCATAGCATCCATGTTTGTTTTTGTTTGCTAAGCAACACACTAATTAAAATAATATTAAAACAAAAAAACAATCCAGGTTATTGCATAAAGACGCTTAAAAAAGGAAGGTTTCGTTTCTTTTTACTATTTTTGTTTTTAGAAATAACTTTAAAAACTCTAACTACAAGAAACGGACTAATTTTAGAAGCCACCCCCCAAAAGCCAGTATACTGGCAAACCAGGCTATGAGGTATAGCTGTTTTGCCAGTATACTGGCAAAACAGGCTGAAAGAGTTAAACTGTCGCTTCTATTCAAGTGAGATTTAGTACACAGGTTCCTTTTACCTCCTAGACGCTTACTAAGAACGGGTTTCGATAGAATCAAAACGTTGGGACCACAATTTGCGAAAAACCACAGGCTTGTTATCAAAGCTTTGTATTTTATTATTGGTATTTCCCAAATCAACTTAATAAGGAAATTATAAGGCTTGTCTCTGAAAATCAAGATATCTCTTAAACTGTCGCTTCTATTCAAGTGAGATTTAGTACACAGGTTCCTTTTACTTCCTAGATGCTTACTAAGAACGGGTTTCGATAGAATAAAAACGTTGGGACCACAATTTGCGAAAAACCACAGGCTTGCTATCAAAGCTTTGTATTTTATTATTGGTATTTCCCAAATCAACTATAAATAAATATTAGGAGATTATAAGAATTGTCTTTGAAAATCAAGATATCTCTTAAACTGTCGCTTCTATTTATTTGAAATTTCGTACACAGGTTTCTTTTACCTCCTAGATGCTTACTAAGAACGGGTTTCGATAGAATAAAAACGTTGGGACCACAATTTGCGAAAAACCACAGGCTTGCTATCAAAGCTTTGTATTTTATTATTGGTATTTCCAAAACAACTTAATAAGGAAATTATAAGGCTTGTCTCCGAAAATCAAGATATCTCTTAAACTGTCGCTTCTATTCAAGTGAGATTTAGTACACAGGTTCCTTTTACCACCTAGATGCTTACTAAGAACGGGTTTCGATAGAATCAAAACGTTGGGACCACAATTTGCGAAAAACCACAGGCTTGCTATCAAAGCTTTGTATTTTATTATTGGTATTTCCCAGATCAACTATAAATAAATATTAGGAGATTATAAGACTTGTCTTCGAAAATCAAGATATCTCTTAAACTGTCGCTTCTATTTACGTGAAATTTCGTACACAGGTTTCTTTTACCTCCTAGATGCTTACTAAGAACGGGTTTCGATAGAATAAAAACGTTGGGACCACAATTTGCGAAAAACCACAGGCTTGCTATCAAAGCTTTGTATTTTATTATTGGTATTTCCAAAACAACTTAATAAGGAAATTATAAGGCTTGTCTACAAAAATCAAGATATCTCTTAAACTGTCGCTTCTATTCAAGTGAGATTTAGTACACAGGTTCCTTTTACCTCCTAGATGCTTACTAAGAACGGGTTTCGATAGAATCAAAACGTTGGGACCACAATTTGCGAAAAACCACAGGCTTGCTATCAAAGCTTTGTATTTTATTATTGGTATTTCCAAAACAACTTAATAAGGAAATTATAAGGCTTGTCTCCGAAAATCAAGATATCTCTTAAACTGTCGCTTCTATTCAAGTGAGATTTAGTACACAGGTTCCTTTTACCTCCTAGATGCTTACTAAGAACGGGTTTCGATAGAATCAAAACGTTGGGACCACAATTTGCGAAAAACCACAGGCTTGCTATCAAAGCTTTGTATTTTATTATTGGTATTTCCCAAATCAACTATAAATAAATATTAGGAGATTATAAGACTTGTCTTTGAAAATCAAGATATCTCTTAAACTGTCGCTTCTATTTACGTGAAATTTCGTACACAGGTTTCTTTTACCTCCTAGATGCTTACTAAGAACGGGTTTCGATAGAATCAAAACGTTGGGACCACAATTTGCGAAAAACCACAGGCTTGCTATCAAAGCTTTGTATTTTATTATTGGTATTTCCAAAACAACTTAATAAGGAAATTATAAGGCTTGTCTACAAAAATCAAGATATCTCTTAAACTGTCGCTTCTATTCAAGTGAGATTTAGTACACAGGTTCCTTTTACCTCCTAGATGCTTACTAAGAACGGGTTTCGATAGAATCAAAACGTTGGGACCACAATTTGCGAAAAACCACAGGCTTGCTATCAAAGCTTTGTATTTTATTATTGGTATTTCCAAAACAACTTAATAAGGAAATTATAAGGCTTGTCTCCGAAAATCAAGATATCTCTTAAACTGTCGCTTCTATTCAAGTGAGATTTAGTACACAGGTTCCTTTTACCTCCTAGATGCTTACTAAGAACGGGTTTCGATAGAATCAAAACGTTGGGACCACAATTTGCGAAAAACCACAGGCTTGCTATCAAAGCTTTGTATTTTATTATTGGTATTTCCCAAATCAACTATAAATAAATATTAGGAGATTATAAGACTTGTCTTTGAAAATCAAGATATCTCTTAAACTGTCGCTTCTATTTACGTGAAATTTCGTACACAGGTTTCTTTTACCTCCTAGATGCTTACTAAGAACGGGTTTCGATAGAATCAAAACGTTGGGACCACAATTTGCGAAAAACCACAGGCTTGCTATCAAAGCTTTGTATTTTATTACTGGTATTTCCCAAATCAACTATAAATAAATATTAGGGGATTATAAGACTTGTCTTCGAAAATCAAGATATCTCTTAAACTGTCGCTTCTATTTACGTGAAATTTCGTACACAGGTTTCTTTTAACTCCTAGATGCTTACTAAGAACGGGTTTCGAAAGAATCAAAACGTTAGGACCACCATTTGCGAAAAACCGTAGGCTTGCTATGAAAGCTATGTATTTTATTTTTGATATTTCCCAATCAACTTAATAAGGAAATTATAAAGCTTGTCTTCGAAAACCAAGAAATCTCTTACATTGTCGCACCTATTAAAAAGAAATTTCTTGCACAGGTTCTTTTTACCTCCTAGATGCTTAGTAAGAACAGTTGTAGACAGATTCGAAATCTTGGAACAACCTATAGTGATAATCTGCAGGCTTGCTTTAAAGCTTTTGTATTTTATTTTTGGTATTTCCCGAATGATCTTAATTAAGGACTTAATAAGGCTTGTCTTCGAATCAAGAAATTTCTTAAATTAATTGTTGTTTGTAATCCATTTTTTTTTTTTTTTTGTGATTGCTTTTTCGGAATCGACATTTTTGTAATGACTGTTTTGAATCGGACCTATGTTTTTTTTTTTTTTTTTTTTTTGTGGTTATTTAGAATCAACTTCTACTCTTTTGGGGGTGGCTGATTGAATAGACTTGTGCATTTTTCATATATGAACATTATTCGTAGTTTCTGTTTTGAATCGACCTGTTTGTTATTTGTAGTGGCTATTTGAAATCGGCTTGTGCTTTTTTTGGGGGGATGGATCTTTAAAATCGGACTTATTTAAGGGGTATGCACAGTGAGAAAACATCGATCTAGGTCAAAAATATCGATATTTTAAAATTAATTGATTTTAATAGTTTAAAATGTCTAGAAAACGAATTCCCTATCAGAATACTAAAAAAACTGCGCTTTATACATCAATTTTGTATTTTAAAAGTAGATGTATAAGCAAAATTTTGATGTTTTGGTTAAAAATCAACATTTTGTAAGCTAAAGTTGATAAGCTAATGTACGCTCTTATCCCTAACAGATGGTATACATACTAAGGTCTACTTTTCTAGTTCCGATTATGTGCATGGTTTCTCATTCTATAAATATAAACTTTCAAAATACGTCACTACCTCTTTTTTTTCCCTATATCCTCATATACACACTCACTAAGCCATATTTACGCATGCGCACTATCAAAGCTAAATTGGTAACTATGACAACAAAATTTACACGCATGCGCACATGACGTGAACCGGTCCTTCTTCTGTGTAAACATTTGAAAGCCTCGATTCATTATTCAAACTCAGAAATGCCAACAAAAGGTTATATGTTTGGAAAGAAAAAACGTTACTGTAAGCCCAGAGGAAGACATGCTTCAAAGACAAATGCATAATTACAAAGGTAAGTCTAAATCTAGAGTTTTTTATTTACTAGACCAGCGTGTGCTTACACATAAAATAATGAGATAATCACTTTGCTTCATCAATCTTTGAATTCGACAAACGCAACGTGTTTATCATATCAATGAATCACATCTAGATCTATATATATAGATCTAGACATTAAATAAATATCATGAAAGTGATTGCAAACATAGAGATCTATCCTTTTTTAGATCTAGTATAGATTAGGGACATAGATCACATTAGAACTAGAATGACTAGATATTCTAGATTGACTAGATCTAGACATCTAGATTCTAAATCTAGATTATCATGTAGTTGTTGTAGGACTTCAACTTGGTCTTTTTTTTTTTAAGATCTAATACATATATCAAGGTTCGTACGCGGTCTGGAAAAAGTCTGGAATTTCAAAATTCAGATTTCAGTCTTAAAAAAGTCTGGAAAATTGCTACTTTTCGATGCAATTTTGTTAAATGTCTGGAATTTGAAAAAAAAAAAATCCGATGTCATTCAGCCCTCAGGCGCCGTAACCGGTAAAACGCTAGGCTGCTAGATCTAGAATCTAGTTGGGCATAGAGGCTTCCATTAATAGGCCTACTAGATCTATCTATTGACTATTGTGAAAGCATGCGCAATCCACGGCATGTCGGTGAAATGCCAGCCAATTTCTAGACGGTGTACTGTAGACTTAAATCAGATTTAGTAATAGATCTAGTCCTAGACTAGTAACTAGTTTATTATGACTGCTGTTATCTTATCTTATATAATACAGTTGTTACTTCAAAAAAGATGATGATTAGAAGATGTTATTCTATATTATCTAGATGGTCGATCAAATTTCAGTTAGGCTACCAAAGGTCGGGAAGTTTTTGGCCTAGATTTATTTATGCATGGGCGAAACTCCCCCCCCCCCCTTTTTTTAAATAAAGAAAACAAATATATCTCGTCAATGACGTCAATATAGAATATATATAGAGAGTCTAGATCTAGATCTTGAGTCTAAACCAAAAATATTTGGCAACAAGAATGACTTACTAGATCTAGGTCTACTACTAGATTTAAAAGTCTCGATCTATTCGCGACTTAGATAGTTTACTAGATCTAGGTCTACTACTAGATTTAGTCTCGATCTATGACTATGCGCGACTTTTATTACTAGATCTATATCTGTTCTAGGTCTACTAGATCTACTAAATTCTAAATTCTACTAGACTAGATTACTAGATTTAGTCTTGATCTATGCGCCACTTTTTAATAGATCAAGGTTTTCTACTAGCCTAATGTTAGCCTCGATCTATGTGTGATTACCCCCCCCCCCCCACATTAAATAAAGAAAACAAATTATATTATAATATATCTAGTCAACATAGAATATGCCTATAAGATCGGTAAAACTTCCCATCGAAGGCCCCTAGTTTTTTAGGTTAATTATTTGGCAGCTGTCTATGCACACTTGAGTCTAAACTAAAAGACTAGGCCTTTAGAATGACTTCCATTACTAGGTCTAGAATTAGATTTAGTCTTCATCTATGCGCAAATTAGATTACTAGATCTAGGTCTACTACTAGATTTAGTACCTAATTTAGTCTCGATCTATGCGCGATTTCCCCCCCCTCCCCATTTAAATAAAGAAAACAAGTTATATTATATCTAGTCAACATAGAATATAGATCTAGATCTTAGTCTAAACTAAAAGATAAAAGACTAGAGCACAAGAATGACTTAGATTACTAGGTCTGCAACTAGATTTAGTCTCGATCTATGCACGATTACCCCCCCCCCCCCTTTTTTTTTTTTTTCCCAAATCTATTCAATGTAGAATATAGATCTTGAGTCTAAACTCAAAAACTAAAAAGACTTAGAATACTAGATCTACTACTAGATTTAGTCTTGATCTAAGTCTAGATTTAGATCTAGCATACTTAGCATATAGATCTATAATTATAATCTAGTATGGTTATGAAATAGATTTAGATCAATATTATCAATTTTTACCCCGTTAAAAAAAACAAGTCAGTATTCACATAGGCATAGGCCTATTGTGAATTAGACATAAGTAAGCCACTACTACAAATTAAATTTCAAGTTCAATACAGTTAATCTATCTCTAGATCTTTATTTAAAATTATCTCCTCCAATAGAATTATAGGCCTACTAGAGGTAGGCCCTCTAACCTAGGCTAGTCTAAATAAGTCTTTACTTTTTAACTAGTGTCTAATGTTTACGCCACTAAATATCTATATAAAAATTATAAAACTGTTGGACTAGTTATGAGATTAAGAATAAGATTTTACAACTAAGTTAGGCCTATTGAACTATATAGGGCCTATTAAATTTCCCAAGTCTAAGTGCTACAAGATTAGTGACTTTTTTTCCCCCTTGTACCGTATGTTCCTTAATAATTGAAAATTATTATTACACCCTAGTCCAAACCTCCCACAGTACGACAGGGGTTAGTTATTGGCAGGGTTTGAACCCAAGATCACGAATACAGCAGTCCAGAGCACATATGGCATGCTCAGGTAGCCATCCTTTTTACTGTTAGTAAGTCTGGAAAACATAAATGTCTGGAATTCATTTTCACAAAAGTTGTATGAACCATGATATATAGATCTACATGTAACATGTCACTTTACATTTTTTACTTTTGATGAATACAATATATGATTCCTAAAATGCATTATAAAATTTAAAATAATCTTTATGTTGTACATAAATAGATGTGACGTGTACTTTCATACTATTGAATTTTTTTTAAAGAACCTCTAATTTTTTTTTATTTGTTTGCAGCTCTGTTTTGGATACAGCTGGATCTGAAGCAGCAACAACGCAGCCTGCAAGTGCAGCTGAACGAAAAATAATTCTAACTGCAATTACTAACACTGATAACACCAATAAGAGGCTGCCTGAAGATTTCATATACGTCATGATGAATTCAATGGAATTGACCACAATGGTCTCCTTGTTGTGCTGTCCACATTGCTTCGACAAAAAATTAACCATGTGCATCACACAATCAAAAGGCATGGCTCATTTGATTAAAATCAAATGCCTAAATTGTGAAACATATTTGTGGCCTGACTGGACCTCAAAAAAAAGTAATAATGTTCATCTGGATATTAATGTCCGCGCTGTCGCTGCATTAAAAGAATCTGGAATCTCGCATTCTAAATTTGATAGGTTTTGTGGACTTATGAGTATGCCCTGCATGCACAGAAATACTTATAACAATCTAGCTAACATAGTCAACACTGCTATAATTGAAGCTGGTGAAGAATGTATGATTAGGGCATCTGCTGTTGTGCATGGAAGAAACATTTCACAACCTCTGACTACAGATGATAGAATAAGTTCAACAGGCTGTCCTGTTATTACAGTTTCTTTTGATGGGACTTGGCATAAAAGGGGCCACTCATCTCATTCAGGAATTGGCAGTTATTGATTTTGATACTGGACTCGTCATCGACACCGAAGTCCTATCAAATTATTGCTGTGTTTGTGAGTCAAACTCTGCAGAACTAAATTTTGATGCCTCTAAGCATATGTGTCAAAAAAACTTCAGTGGCTCAGCAAATGCAATGGAGGCCGCAGCAGCATCCAAAATTTGTTCTCACTCTGTGGCATCAGAAAACTTGTTTATGGCATGATGCTGTGTGATGGTGATAGTAAATCACATTCATCTGCCATTACCAGCTCAGGATATGATGTAGAAATCTTAAAAGAGGACTGCATTAACCACATCTCAAAAAGAATGTTTAATACTTTGAACAATTTAAAAATGTCTAACAAAAAAGAACTAAATTATAGGCTTACAAAGCCAAAAATTGAAAAAATTACAAATAACTATTCCAAAGTTCTGCGCCAAAATGCTCCTGACATTCAAAAAAATGAAGCTGGCTGTTATGGGCTCATTTTTTCATATGATGAGCTCAGACCTAGATCATAACCACAGGTTGTGTCCTGATGGCACTACATCTTGGTGTCACACTTTAAGAGATCAGAGGCACTAAAACAGCCATACAAAAAACATAATCAGACCATCACATCAGAAATAGGAAAACTGTTATTTCCTATAACAGACACAGATCTGTTAAAAACATGTTCAAGAATGGGAACACAAAACGCCAATGAATCTTTTCATTCCCTCATTTGGCAAAGATGCCCCAAAACAGAATTCGCAACATTAAAAACTAAGGACGGCGACATACCTTGCTGTTTTAGCCTGTTGGCATCAGTTTTTGACATATTAGGCGTTCCCTGGACACTAAAGAACATTTCTTCTAGTGAAAAAAGCAAAATGTCAAACTACAGCTTGTTGTTAGAAAAAGAAGATCAATCACATAAGTGTCCAGGAGAAAAAAATTGAAAAAACGAAGAATTGAGCATGAGCACCGGGCAGAGGTTCTCGAAGGTCCATCCTATCAATCAGGCCATTTTAATGAATAGTTTTTTTATTATCTATTATGTTATATTATGTAAATATTCCCCTTTTTTTTTCATTTTTATGGTTGCAATAAATATTTTATATCATTTTAAAAACTTTAAATGCGTTTTTCTCAAAATGTATTTTTAGGTGCATGTTGTCCACAAGAATCTCAAAATCTTTAGTTCTGTATAATTTAGACTAATAATTTTTCACATGTAGTTTATTGGTAGTATATCATAGGTAATAGGCTGCAAAAATTTTCAATATGTTTAATTTTCATAAAAAAAGAAAAATAATGATGTGACCGCAGGTGAAAAATGTGGTCGAAAAAAAATAAAAATTTTAAAAATTCATTTTGAGGTTATGATGCGACAAAATGTATTTAACCCATATACATTTTTTTTTTAGTATACACTTCTTTCACTACATCTTTAATTAGGTGATTTAATGGCTGAAGGTTACAACACATGACTTCTGAACCTGGTAAAGACAAGGGCTTTGAGATTCAGAATATTTATGATACCTCTAAGTCCACCAAACTCTAATGGGTACTAAAAATTAGAGTGTGGTATCAGCCAGGATAACCAACTACTTAGTAGGCTAAAGTTTATATTATTAATTAACATGCATGGCTAGATTCAGTGGCGTCACTAGGGTCGGTGTCGTCACCCCCCCCCCCCCCCCCCCCCCAGGAAAACGAAATCTCTCCCTAAAAACAAACAACTATTGTGGGTTTTTTTTGTTTCTTAAAATTGAACAATAAAACTGTAAGCTAAATTATTGATTTGTTACACCCGAATTTAGGCAGTGTTATCACGGATTGGAAAGCAGGAGCCATCTTTCAAAAAGCACGGCCAATTTGAACAAACAAATCAATTAGCTTGGAGATGAAATCCACCTACTCAAAACAATCATTGTCCCAACGCCACCTTGAAAAAAGACTGAGCAGTGACGGCTGAGAAGGATCATTTGAATAACATACCGAGATAATGCTACCAATAAATAGAGAAATATTTTCCAGCACAGGCATTCGCCGTCTACGGAAAGAGGCGACTGAACGTCGATTGACATTTGTGAGATATATCATTAGTGTCAATGTGTTCTGAGTTCTTGCTTCCTGGAGTACTCTAGACACGTGACAAGACGAATATTATATAAATATTATAAACTAACTGAAGCTCGTTTCAGCAGACAAACATGAAGTTTATTTTACTACAATAATAATGCACTGCACTCCTTGTTAGTGCTACAAGTCAAGAAATAATAAACAATCCTATCCGCATAGCAGCGGTATCAAATGTATCAATCACGTCCGCATCTCAGCGGGTAACAATAAGAACAATTACTACTAGTGACACTGGAGCTTCAACTATAGATATCCGTTGAAATACGAATAATACCTTAATATTCAATAAGCACATAATGAAATCAACTCTCAAATATTATTAATCAACAATCATTAGTCCATCGACTTTCATCCTATATACATATATATACACCAGTCCAGGAAGCAACGTCCAACCTTCCTGGACCGGGAGCAAAACCTTACTGACTTGACTTGACTTGACTGAACTCAAAGTCAACTTTATTCTACATCAGGAATTCCACGTGTCTTTTAAACTCTTAACATGACGTGAACTTTAGATCATGCAATGTCAACTAAGACTGTGACAATTAGACAAGACGAAACATGTTTACTTAAGTCATCCTTAACACGAAAGCCGAAAAGAGGAGCGCAAAAACATGCCGTCAACGTTTAATCATGGTGTCACACCGATTCAAGAGGAAGGTGTAACGGACTTAGGTTAGTTCTTTGAGGGGCTATTTAAATGCCCCAATTGTATATTGTCAAGAGAGGGGTGTGTAAAAAGTGAAATTGTGTGTGTGTGTTTGTTTATTTTATTAGTTGAGTTGTAGATTGTTTTTAGCACGGGGTTTTTCAAGGGGGGGGGGGGGGGGAACAATAAGGTTTCCTGTGGTCCGTCTAGTCAGAAAGCTGACCTTGTCTGAGTAGGGTGTTGGTGATTGTTTTTCGGTTATTATGCATAGAGTAAGGAGATGTTATATTATTATTCTTGCTATGTGTGCGTACTGAATATTTGGGGTAATGCTATGATGTGTCATGATACCCTTATGTAATATATTATATTATATATTATATTGTTTGCAGTAAATAAATACTAATTTTCTACTCCTTCGTTGAGTGTACTTTATAATACTTGTACGCTTGTAGAGAACTACAGTTTGGGCATAAATTAGCTCTCAAAGAACTAACCTAAGTCCGTTACAGAAAGTAGCTGTGGAGAAAGCTTGCAGCCCTATGTGTCGAATAGCGCGCGAGCGCTTATGTCAATGTGTTTCTCAACATTTTGCATTAATAAAATGTTACTTTCGCCACTCAACTGATCAGATAATTTGTTAAGGAGGAGCGCCTTAATCTCACTCAGAGTTGTCTGGGGGGATCCCCGGGTGCCAAACGTTTTTCTACATTTCTGAGCTTCATAATCTCTTTCCCGTGGCGTGTACAACGTAATATTTTTCTCATAATAGGAAAATTACTAGTCAAATCAAACTGAATTCAGAAAGTTTAGTACATGCTGATTCTAAAATGTGAGAAACATTCGAGGTAGAAATTTGTATTTTTAAAAGTTGTTTTTTGGGAAAGTGTATTTTCTCGACTTGGGTGTCACCCCCTGATGGGTGCCACCCGGTGCGGCTTTGCACCCCACGCCTCTCCCCATAGTGACGCCACTGACTAGATTTAAACATGAAATGCGTAGGACGTATTTATCTTCTCTTTTGAAGTTATGTCTGTAATCTATATATATTTAAGCTTTAAATGCATGTGAAAATATTAGAGTTAGTAAGGAAGATAATGTGAAGAAGATTGTAAACTAAAAGAAAATGTTTTTGTAAAATAAAATATTGTATTGTCTTCATCACCTCATATCTGAACACAATATCATAATAAAGAATAAACAAGATGTGCTTTAATAGGTTTGTTAATTGACCTCAAAACAAATTTAAATAATAAACAGGTGTAGATTCGACTGATGAGATATCGGTGGACTAATTTAATTGGCTGTCAAGTAAAAAGTTGATTAATTACAGTTATGATTGGCTTATTCTACGACTTTAAATTATTAGGCTACCAACGCAGTTTGCACAGCACTCAGAGAAAATTATTATAGTTCGCCAACAACTATAGATCACAACGACCGACCGCTTAAAAATCCCGAAATTAAAAAATCCCAGTCTTCACCAAGACTCGAACCCAGGACCCCAGGTTTTGAAGTCAAGCACTTAACTACTCAACCATAGCGCCACCGGATATGTTACTTACGTGTAATTATTTCATTGATTGCTTACTAGTCCATCTGACAGACACATCATACACACCCAGTCTTACATAAAGTAACTAATCTTTTACAGACCAGTGTAACAAACCGTGTTAGTTATTATAATGGTAGGGCTAAATTCATAGTTGCACGAGATTGTAAGATCCTGGTCAACAGGTCCAGGTGAATGTGTGTAAGGACAGATGAGAGAGCGAGTTGGTGACTGGGGCACAAATGAGAGAGAGTGCATATACTTTCAGAGGGTTAGTTTAGACTATAGTTTGGGTTTGAGTAAGTCGAGAGCTTATAGTAGGAAAGTCTTATCGTAGATAGTCCTTGTTGGTGAGCGTTGTATTTTCTTTTGCGTTTATCTGCGTACGGGACGTACTACTTAATACGTAGAATAGTTAATAAAGTGTTTCATTAACTATAAAGTTCTGAGATGTGTCTATTTAAAGAGTAGCCTATGTTCATAGGGCCGGATTTAGGACAGGACATGGTGGAGCTACTGCCCCAGTGAATCCACAAGAAAGGGGCCTCCACAAGATTTTAAGTCTCAAAATTTTGACGTTTCAGCCACTTTTATGTTTGTTGTTTTTTGTTTCGAACATTTTTTCCGACAAAACTTTAAATTTTACGATTGACAAGAAAGACGTGTATGCTTGTATCATGCTTACAACTTAGAAATGCAGTTTCGAATCTCTACGGCTGTGCGTCAAACCAGGACCTTACCCTCCACAAACTCAAAGATAAATTAAATGTACCTTCTTTGTTTAACTAAAAAAATACAATAAAAATTTTGTTTAAGAGTCTATAAAGTATAAAGTAGAATAAATTTACAAGTAGGCCTACTTTGTTTCTTTCTTCCAAAACATGGCATATAGTTTTATTATTAATAAGTGGATTTTTTAATTTATGATTTTGAAAAAGTATACGGGGCTCTACAAAATTTCTACCCCGGGGGCCTCCACATAGTTAAATTTAGCCCTGTATGTTCATGTTACACTTTTACAAGTTAAGATGTTTCTGTCGTCAAGAAGCTAACTAAGGCTTAGAGTCGCTTTCCAGTTACCCAACCCCCTAGACAATGACGTTTACAGCCAGGGCAACTCTTGAGATAGGCCAGCGGTTCTCAACCTTTTAAGTGCTGCAACCCCCTAATAAGATTCTCCACTAAGCATCGAACCCCAACCGTAATTTTTTATTCGTTCACGGACCAAGTTCAATCGCAATTGGCTAATGTTATAAAATCCTAATCTATATTTGATATTAAACTGTTACTCAGCCCTGAGTTGTCAAGTTCTTTGAATTGGTTGTGTCGTGTGGTACAGTTTGCAGAGAATCTGGGTAGTGAGAAACGTTACAATATATATATCTTTGCCAGTGCTACAAAGCCAAGCAGCTTAATGACTTATAAGTAGATTAGCAAAGTATAAAAGATATAATGAGAAACAAGGTAGTCTTAGACCAAGCTTAATTTAATGATTTAGATATAGTCTTTTTTTTTCTCAAGACTTTGCAGCTACCTTCGTGTACAAATAAAATGACATTGTGCAAAATTTTGAACGCCAGAGTCTTTAGAAAATGTGAATATGTTTATCTTCATGCATAGATGCATAGTGAAAACGAGATTGAATGAATTCTTGTGAATACAATGACATTGTGCTTATTTTTGTGTGAAATTAACAAATCTTTGGTAACGAAGTAACATTTTGTTTACACTACAGATGATTATATTGTGATTCGCCTCCTGTAACCATATTTTCTTCATAGAGAATGTATGTTTAACTCTTATAAAATAATTGATTTAATAGAGAAAACTTTTTCAAAGTATTATTAAAAAAATGTAAGTGAGTTTACTACTTAACAGTACTTTGTAGTTGGGCTTCTAAG
Source organism: Biomphalaria glabrata (assembly GCF_947242115.1). NCBI lineage: Eukaryota > Metazoa > Mollusca > Gastropoda > Planorbidae > Biomphalaria > Biomphalaria glabrata. Next base: position 614,280 of record NC_074720.1, read on the forward strand.
ATTGTAATTGAATAACTTTTAAGGCCCTTTTTTCATTGCTCTTTTTATGGTCACTAATAGAAGTTGCTGTAAACTGGTATGCTCCTCCTGACATCCTCCAAAACTTAGTCAGTCATCATTGACATTTAAACATAACAATTCTCAATCTAATAATTGACACTAAGACATTACCATTCTCAATCTAATCATTGACACTAAGGCATTACCATTCTCAATCTAATCATTGACACTAAGACATTACCATTCTCAATCTAATCATTGACACTAAGGCATTACCATTCTCAATCTAATCATTGACACTAAGACATTACCATTCTCAATCTAATCATTGACACTAAGGCATTACCATTCTCAATGTAATCATTGACACTAAAAAATTACCATTCTTAATCTAAAAACTGACATAACATTCTCAATATAATCATTGACACTATGACATTACCATTCTCAATCTAATCATTGACACTAAGACCTTCCATTCTTAATCTAATCATTGACACTAAGTCATTTCCATTCTCAATCTAATCAATGAGGTTAAGATGTTTCCATTCTCAATCTAATCATTGACACTAAGACATTACCATTCTCAATCTAATCATTGACATAACATTCTCAATGTAATCATTGACACTAAGACATTACCATTCTCAATGTAATCATCGACAATAAGACATTACCATTCTCAATTTAATCATTGACACTAAGACCTTCCATTCTTAATCTAATCATTGACTTTAAGTCATTACCATTCTCCATCTAATCAATGAGGTTAAGATGTTTCCATTCTCAATGTAATCATTGACACTAAGACATTACCATTCTCAATGTAATCATCGACACTAAGACATTACCATTCTCAATCTAATCATTGACACTAAGACATTACCATTCTCAATCTAATCATTGACACTAAGTCATTTCCATTCTCAATCTAATCAATGAGGTTAAGATGTTTCCATTCTCAATCTAATCATTGACATAACATTCTCAATGTAATCTTTGACACTAAGACATTACCATTCTCAATGTAATCATCGACACTAAGACATTACCATTCTCAATCTAATCATTGACACTAAGTCATTACCATTCTCAATCTAATCAATGAGGTTAAGATGTTTCCATTCTCAATCTAATCATTGACACTAAGACATTACCATTCTCAATCTAATCATTGACACTAAGACATTACCATTCTCAATCTAATCATTGACACTAAGTCATTACCATTCTCAATCTAATCAATGAGGTTAAGATGTTTCCATTCTCAATGTAATCATTGACACTAAGACATTACCATTCTCAATGTAATCATCAACACTAAGACATTACCATTCTCAATGTAATCATTGACACTAAGACATTACAATTCTCAATCTAATCATTGACACTAAGTCATTACCATTCCCAATCTAATCATTGACACTAAGACCTTCCATTCTTAATCTAATCATTGACACTAAGGCATTACCATTCTCAATCTAATCATTGACACTAAGTCATTACCATTTTCAATCTAATCAATGAGGTTAAGATGTTTCCATTCTCAATCTAATCATTGACATAACATTCTCAATGTAATCATCAACACTAAGACTTTACCATTCTCAGTCTAATCATTGACACTAAGACATTACCATTCTCAATGTAATCATTGACATAAGACATTACCATTCTCAATGTAATCATTGACACTGTCATTACCATTCCCAATCTAATCATTGACACTAAGACCTTCCATTCTTAATCTAATCATTGACACTAAGTCATTACCATTCTCAATCTAATCATTGACACTAAGACATTACCATTCTCAATCTAATCATTGACACTAAGACATTACCATTTTCAATATAATCATTGACACTAAGACATTGCTATTCTCAATGTAATCATCGACACTAAGACATTACCATTCTCAATGTAATCATTGACATAAGACATTACCATTCTCAATGTAATCATTGACACTAAGACATTACCATTCTCAATCTAATCATTGACACTAAGTCATTACCATTCCCAATCTAATCATTGACACTAAGACCTTCCATTCTTAATCTAATCATTGACACTAAGTCATTACCATTCTCAATCTAATCATTGACACTAAGACATTACCATTCTCAATCTAATCATTGACACTAAGTCATTACCATTCCCAATCTAATCATTGACACTGTCATTACCATTCCCAATCTAATCATTGACACTAAGACCTTCCATTCTTTATCTAATCATTGACACTAAGACATTACCATTCTCAATGTAATCATTGACACTAAGACATTACCATTCTCAATGTAATCATTGACACTAAGTCATTACCATTCCCAATCTAATCATTGACACTGTCATTACCATTCCCAATCTAATCATTGACACTAAGACCTTCCATTCTTTATCTAATCATTGACACTAAGACATTACCATTCTCAATGTAATCATTGACACTAAGACATTACCATTCTCAATCTAATCATTGACACTAAGTCATTACCATTCCCAATCTAATCATTGACACTAAGTCATTACCATTGACACTAAGTCATTACCATTCTCAATCTAATCATTGACACTAAGACATTACCATTCTCAATCTAATCATTAACATAACATTCTCAATGTAATCAATGACACTAAGACATTACCATTCTCAATGTAATCATCGACACTAAGACATTACCATTTTCAATATAATCATTGACACTAAGACATTGCTATTCTCAATGTAATCATTGACACTAAGACATTACCATTCTCAATCTAACTATTTGTACCATCTTGAATGGTGTGAATGTTGATTGAATGGTATAAGGGCCTCTTCTGGCCTTGATGTAGTGTTCTTGTATTCTTAATCAAACACATCACATATTATGGATAAAATAATTACAAACTCCTCTCTGGCAGACAAATATTTATTACATCAAATAATAGTTCATAAAGTAGGCAATCTCAGCCATAAAATATCATCACGAATTATTTCACATCAAATACAAACTACATCCTTAGAAATATCTCCAATTAGGTACTCATATTATTTAATCCAATTTCATAAAACAGAGACACCTACGTCTCTTGATACATCATGGTGCTAACTTACTAAAAAATCGTGGTCATGTGATCAAAAATGGTACCTCTTTGCTCGACAATGTGTAAGACCCATTTTCACGTGAACTGAAATCATCTCGTGCATCTCACTCTAATCATAGTGTTACACCATTGACACTAAGACATTACCATCCTCAATCTAATGATTGTCTCAGTGTTATCATTGGCACTAAGACATTACTATTCTCAATGTAATCATTGACACTAAGACATTACCATTATCAATCTAATCAATAACACTAAGACATTACCATTCTCACTGTTATCATTGACACTAAGACATTACCATTCTCACTGTTATCATTGACACTAAGACATTACCATTCTCACTGTTATCATTGACACTAAGACATTACCATTCTCACTGTTGTCATTGACACTAAGACATTAACATTCTCAATCTAATCATTAACACTAAGACATTACCATTCTCCATCTAGACAAAATTTACATGGTCACAGTTTAAAAGTGAGTAAAGCAACAAACAACAATTAAATTTAAGAATCTATATTCATTACCCAGCTCAAATACAAACAGATGCTTAGATAATAATAAATAATTAATAATATAAATAAAAAATTAGTATAAAAAATATCAATAATGCAACAACTTGCATTTTTTTTTTTTGCATTTGCATAGTAACAGAACTGGTATAGAAAAATACAAAAGACATAAATGTGGGCCAAAGTAAAAACACAGCATATTTTTATTTTTTTAAGCATTGTTCACCCCAGCAGCAGTAAATCGCTACATGGCAAAATAACAAAGCAAAATTTGAGTAATGGTTTAATAATAATAATGATGCTGAAGATAAAAGATGAGTGCAGTGTTTTCATAAACCCTATTACAACCTACTTTCCTCTATGGCAAAAAGGTGCCTGAGTTAATCTTTATAGTGCTTACAGGAGTACCCCGTTACGCCATCCTTGAAGATACCATTTGGCATGCAGTCGCCCCCCATGTGGGATAATTTTCCAACCCATCACAGCTGTTGAATAAGTATTTCTTCTATACTACCCACACCAGCCTCCAGCAGAACATTTTTTTAAGGTAGTTCTGCCAGTGTATGACAGTTTGGTGAGAACTGCTGCTTGGATATATATATATATATATTTAATATGAAACTTGAAAAAACTTCTTTTATGAAACAAAACTAAATATAACTTTTATTACAACATAACACTAACCCTAATACTAACCTAGATGAAATGAAATAAATCTAGTAGCAATAATATAAAATGGTATTTTAAACAAAATCTAACTCACTACAAAAAACCTGTCTGTACAGTTTCAGATCCCTGGGTAATTTGCATTAAACTAGACCATTTTTGTAATTTCACCATCCTCACTGCATATCCGCCAACCAATCGCTAATTTCTCAACATTACCTTGGAAACACCCACACACACACACTCCATAACACTGCTATACACATTTTTATGAACATACAAAATATAAACATTGTATAATTATGTCTTTATATAACTTTTGTTTTATAATTATTTTATCTAAGTAATTGACTAAGTAATTGTAATCATCGTCCTAAATATAATTTTGAGATCTTGTTTTCTAGAATTAACATTATGAAAGATAACAATCTAAAAGGTTAATAGTTATTGAGCTAACAAACTAATATTAGAAAATGGTAAAATAAAAAAATCACTGAATACAATATATTTACAGGGTGCGTCAAAAAAAATGTATACACACTTTGAACTGTCATAGACAATTTATTTCCCGTTCTACAATGCTAAATTTCAGCACATGGAAAGCTTAATGTCTAATTAAAGTCAAAGTCATCAAGATAAGGCAGAGGAAATGGTTGGGAGGGAGGGGGTCTGTCAATGAACGTTGAATGGTGTAATATTGAGTTCTTACTTCCTGAAGTACTCTAGACACGTGACAAGACAAACACTATACGACTGACTCAAGTTCGTTCAGCAGACAACATGAAGTTTATTTTACTATAATAATAATAATATACTGCACTCCTTGTTAGTGCTACAAGTCAAGAAATAATAATCCTATCCGCATAACAGCGGTATCAAAAGTATCCAATACGTTAACAACAAATCATGTCCGCATCTCAGCGGGCAACACTGTGTAGAAATATAGATTAACTAATACATGTCTCAAAAGACCACTGGCAACAACTGCCTACAAGTTACTTTCTAACTGAAATTACTACAGACTTTTCTAAGTCGCTACTGTCCATCCCGGACTAAAATATACTTGACCACTCGGTCCAAAGAATAACACTTGACTTCTAACTTGACTTCACTTGACTGCTTTACTTTACTGACTGACTGACTTCAAAGTCAACTTTATTCATTCTACTTCCTCTTTTCTACATTAGGAATTCCACGTGTCTTTTAAACTATTAACATGATGTGAACTTTAGATCATGCAATGTCAACTAAGACTGTGACATTACGCCCTTTCCCTCAAAAAAAAAAGATTTTGTAAAAATCTTTTGAAATTTAAGTAATAATACTATTATATGTATAGTCACATCTTTTGAGAGAGAAATAATCCATACAAATGTACAATGTGTGCTATAATCTCTGGCACATGTCTTATCATGCCATCAAAAAATTTGATGAGACTAATATATGGTCTCATTTGACCTTACAATATTTGAAAAAATATTTGTCTGTGTAGACAATACTCATAGTTGTCAACATTACTCAAAAAGCAAGTGTTTCTTTACACAAAATTTCAAAGTAAATTCTCAATTTATCAAAAGAATGCTTTCAATATTAATTTTACAAAGGAATGAGCAGCCATGAAAAATGCTCGTATACAAATATACTTAGTTTATCCCATCAGGTTACATAATCAAATGAAAAATATTGACAATGGTTACATGGTCAAATGAAAAGATATTGACAATGTTCTTTAAAATAAATCAATGCAAGTGAAATGTATCTATAATAAATATTTATGTTGTCTCAATGGTTTATGTACAAAAATAATGGCAATGTTTTGACAATGCTACTAAATCATGAAGTCAAGAAAATATATTCTTTAATGATGATTTATGAGGAACATATTTAAATCATCAAAGTCATAAGCTTATTAAAGCATCAAGGTCGTTATCATGATATTCATTTGGCTCATATGTCTTACTGTGAGCACAAGTTCTTTTAACATAAGTGTAAGTTACAATCTTCTCTCGAAAAAATGAATCAGCTTTTCACGTTATGTAACATCAAATATGTTACTTCGAGCCATTAATAGTGCTCTAATAGTCTTCATCACTCAAATACAATGTTCTATTCAAAAATCAAATATATTACTTTGAACCATTAATAGTGCTCCAATAGTCTTCATGAATCAAGTACAATGTTCTTTCAAAAATCAAGTATATTACTTCGAGCCATTAATCATGCTTCGATAGTTTTCTCATATCCATACAATATTCTTCTCAAAATTAGTGTTATCATCACATAATATAAAATATACTGCTTGAGCCATCAATAATGCTCCAAAAGTTTTGTCATTAAATACAATCTTCTCCTCAAAAAATATCAGTGTCTACATCACACATCATCAAATATATTACTTCACGAGCCATCAATAATGCTCCAATAATTTTCTCATATTAAATACAATCTTCTCAAAAAGTCAGTGTCTATGACACACATCAAATGTATTGCTTCACGAGCCATCAATAATGCTCAAATAATTTTCTCATATTAAATACAATCTTCTCCTAAAAAAATCAGCGATTACATCACACATTATATATATTACTTCATGAGCCATCAATAATGCTCCAATATTCTCATATTAAGTACAATCTTCTATTCAAAGATTCAGTTTGCATTACACAGTATCAATTATTTTTCAAGCCATCAGTAATGCTCAAATAGATCTCACTAATTAAATACAATATTCTTTTCAAAAAATCATTGTTTGCATTACATATCATCAAGTGTATCGTTTCAAGCCTCGAATTAAGCTCAAATAGTCTTCAAAACTGATATGTGGGAAAAAATAAATTCATCAGTGAAGATCAATGTCACAGTCATATCTATACAATTTACAAAGGTTATGTACATTTGAAAAAATGAAAAATACATTTCAATAAATAGTGTCACATACTTAGGTTTTAATATGACTGCGTTCTGTTCAAATGGACTCTTGGAAAAATAATTTACACATATGCAAAAATTGGGCACATATGACCTTTTGAAGTGTCATGTGTACAAATACAATCAAAGTTATATGTAGAATATGGCATCAACAGATTCAATGAATTACACTTGTACTGGCTAATGAGTCCTTAACGGTGCTAGTGTTATGTAAAATAGTGTGATAATTATAGTTGTTGACTTATGTGAACAATGTCATTGTTTAGTTATATTACTGATATTTAGTGATTTTGTGATGGTGTTGTATCCTATTGTATAATAAACAAAATTGTATGTTGTGCTGCCCTATGTCTAGCTTGCTAACTACTAGTGTCATGTGTGTTTCCAGTTCTAATGTTACTGTTTCGTGATGCGTTGTCCAGCCCGTTTGTAAGTAATGGATAGGAATTATTTTCTGGAGTTGAGTTCATGAATGCTACATGTTCGTGTTCGTGAGTGTCGATGGTTGCGGCTGAGTTGTCATAACTGCTAGGGCGTCTATGGATTCTATTGTTGCTGTTACTTTGCCATCTGTTTGAAGTATTTCTGTTGTATCTGTTTCGTTCGTAGCCATCACGTCTGGATTGTCTGTGATAGTTCTGAAAGTTGTTGGTATTGTATTGCTGTCTTCTTTGATAGTTCTGGAAGTTGTAATTATCGTTGTTGGTGTTGTATTGCCTTCTTCTATCATTAGGGCTGTAACTTTGGGTTGCTCTCCTGTTTCTTCTGTTGTCATATTTATTGTCTCGATATGTGCCACTTTGATACTGGAAAGTGCTTCTGTTGATTGATCTACATTGGCTCTTTATGTGACCCTTTATGCCGCAGTTAAAGCAGGTTTTATTGTTGCTGCTGTATTTGAATTTACTTGAATCAGTGTTAATGATGGTCTCTTCTGTCGATGGTGTGATTGGGATGGCTGTCTTTGAATAAATTCAGGTTAGTTATGAGTTCTGTTTCGTTTTTAATTTTCTTCTCTTTCAGGAAAGTGAAAATGTTGTCTGTAACATTCAATAGTACACTGTCAATTAAGAACATATCAATGATTTGGTCTGGTCTCGTCATATCACGGTTGGAGAGTTCAAGCCACTTTAAGATATTTTGCTTAATTTCAAATTTCAAAAATAATTCTGTTGTAATCACCGTTCTTTTGCAATCTGATGTCTCGAAAGAGTTTTCTGTAGTGGTCCTCGGATTTGCCAAAGTGTTCGAGGAGTCTGTTTTTCACAGCCTTGTAGTCAGTCTTTTGTTCAGGTGTCAGGGTGGCTATTATGTTCAGCGGTTCACCTGCAAGATTGGCGAGTAGGTGCTTGGCCATATCTCTAGGAGACATGTCATACGTTGAGGCTATGTGCTCAAATTGCACAATGTAGTTTTCAAGAGTTTCGTTTTTCTCATTGAACTTATGGAACTTCGAGACGTATGGTTTGGCTTGCTGTGTCAGTGGTTGTAATATGTTCGGATTCACTTTTGCAGCTTCCAGTTTAGCTAACTCAACTTTTCCCTCTATTTCTTTCATTTCTTTCTGATGCGCTCTTTCTGCCGCTCGTTCATCTCGTTCCGCTACTTCACGTTCTTTCTTCTTTAATTCATCCAATTCTCTTTTCTTTTCACCCTTCAATTCCATTTCTCTGGCCAACTCCAAGATTTTATCATAGGTAGACATTGTTGATAGGTATGGGTTTAGGCTTCAAGTGTGTATAATGTCAATAAATATTAAATAATCTTCAACGTGTATAAAGTCAACAAATATATAGGATTCCAATCTGTATGTAGTATTAACTGTGTAGTGAGTGCTTAGTTATCAAAATACAAATAATAATGTCTCACTTTGCATGTATCTTTGATATTTAAAATAATAGATGGCCAATAAATGTGTTGAGTTTGTAATCAATGTGTGCCAAATACAATGTACAAATGAGTCAATAGTAATAAGCGTTGCGTCAAAATGTACCAACAAAATAATCAGAGTACGAGAAATGTGTCAATACAAAATAAGTACAAGAGCTCAAAAAATAAGGCTCTAATTCAAGTGATAGTATATATGTACACAATATTATTACTTCAAATATATCTTTGTAACATGTTAAATGTGCAGTGAAAAAAATGAAAAAAAAAATTAATTAATGAGAGAATAAAGAGATAAATTAAAGTATAGGTGACGAACACAAAAACAATATAGATAACAATACAGTCTGCTTTAAAAGAAATCAATAAATAGAAGACTTTGACAAGAGAATCACAGATATGTAAATACAAGACTTACACAAACAAACAATATGAATACAAAGAGAAATCACACTACGATTGTACAAACAAAACTATATACCACTAAACAAAAAATTTCAAAATGATAGAGAAGTCCCTACTGAACAAGGCTGGTCTACTCGGACCTTATTAGGACTAGGAGAACAACAAGAAAATCCCTAAAGATCCCTATCAGATGAAGTGAAAACGAACGGAACAAATAAATTGTGCCGATTCAATCTCAAAACATAAGACAGACCCACGCCGACCGCCCTTTAAGGTAACAAATATAAAAAATGAAAATCAATTTAATATGGTTCCAAGAGTTATCAATCACTAACTCTATATATAATCAACTTCAATTACTGCTATACCACAGCAAAATCAATGTACTTTATTAATCATATGAATATATTCAATCCTTAATTATAACTTACAGACTTTCTTTTGTAGACTGATGTAGATTAATCCTCTCTTGTAGCTTGTCAAATACAAATACAGCTTGAGTAGTTCAATAATAATCCATGGGTAAGGTAACTAAGTAATCCGATTGAGAATACACATCAATGTGAGCATCAAAGTAGTAGTAAAATAATCCAGTCATATGCCATAAGATGGCTCAAATGCTCAAGTAATGTCAAAAAATATTTCCTCTTGACCTTTACAATTAACACAAGTCCAACAGGTAATCCAAATAATCCAATAAGATAATCCAAAATGTAAGTGTAGTAATGCAGGCATGTGTTATTTCTTCGTCGTACAACGATGACTAGGAGAGCGCCAATAGGTACAAGTTAGTCCAACTTCAACGTCAAAGATCAATAATCCAAAAGTACTTGAACATTCGTATAAATAATCCAACAGTACTTAAGTGGAGAACTTCAGCTTAGATAATCCAAATATGTAAAGTCTCTGAAAAATTAGAATGACCATAAGTGAACAGAGGTCTAAATGGAGGACCTTCTGTATAGCAATGTAAGGTGAAACCTCGACAATGCAAGAGCGTGTCAAAAGTTGGTGACGAGCGCTCACGTGGAAACGATGTATCATCTGTCTTCAGGCGACGCCTTGAATTTTACACCCACACAAATGTATCAGCTGTCTTCGAGCGAAGCCTTGAGTTTTTCACCCACACAAATGTATCAGCTGTCTTCGAGCGACGCCTTCAGTTTTTCACCCACACAAATGTATCAGCCGTTTTCGGTTTCTGCCGATGGTGATGTCTCAAGATGTCAACAATAGTGGAGAAATAGGCATTGACCAGGTTTAAAATATACATATAAGATCCTTTTTTGTCCAGTAGATATAATGGTCAGTTTGTAGACTTCATCAAGCCCTAACTTGAGAACTGCTTGGTCAGACACAAACTGTGAAAGATGGAATGTGATAATATGAATATATATATATATGAATACAATATTAAAGTGCTGACTTATTTATTACTAAAGCATCTCCAGATTTTCTTTTGCTAAGTCTTTCTTTTAACCAACTGGTGTGGCACAGCAGTAGGCTCTTTTTTTTTTCATTGCAAGTCTATGGTTATTTTTTAAAAATCTTTTTGTCTACCAACACTCTTTAAACTATTTCCCAGGTGGATTCCCTACTTTAAATTTCTGTCTGTTAACATTTCAGCAAAGGTACAAGATATGAATACATTGCTTATGTCCTGAGAATGTTCTGCATTAGACACTTTAGGCCTTCTCTGCTACTCTATCACCTAAATAAATTAAGTTATGCTTCTTTTCCTTGCTCTTTGTTTCACTGCCAAGTCTGATACTTAATACAAAAAGAGTCAAAGGAATTCATCAGATTAATTTAATATTTAAAAATAGAATTGACTCACCATTAGCTGTCCCAATGAATGAACCATAATGTCAGGTTGACCATTAACCCTATCTTACTGTACCAGACATTCATGCTTGTTAGTTTAGCCTAAAGATAACAATGGTAGTGATATTTAGCTGCAAACATTTTACTAAATTTATATAACTGGTAATAAATTATTGTTAAAACAAAAGAAAGTCCATAGAAAAGAGATACAAATAAAACATAAAACAGTCTAATTTAAAACTAAATAAAATGATTAATTAACACATTCTTTTTAAGACTGGATGGCTGCCTGGTTGTGCAGTATGCACACTGGATTATCTTTCACAATGGTGGGAAGCGTGGTCGAGAGGCCAAGTGCGCTTGAACTTGGCTTGGCTACCTAGAAGGGGGCTCGAGGTTCGACACCCGACTCGGGCAGAGATGTGTTTACCTAGCGCCCAAAGGCAGCACAGAAAACCAACTCCTAGATACCCCCTCCCCCCCACCGGTCCACAAATGAGATTGGACCAAAAAGCGCTCTGAGCATGCTATAAGCATGAAAGTAGCGCTATATAAAAGCTATAATAATAATAATAATGGTGCCAGGTTCATATTCTGCCAGCTGACATCAAACTTTTGAATTCATTTGTCAGTAATTATATTTTCTTTTTTTTTTTTTTAAATACAAGCCTCATGCAATAGCAGTCTTTAACTTTTTCTTTATTGTTATAAATTATTTTAAGCAGAAGAATCTAATGAAATATACTTACAAAACTTCCTTTAAGATTTCAAGTTAAAAGTTGTGGGTGAACATCATCCCAGGGTATACCAGGACCTATACAGATAGAGTGGTCATGAGTCTGAAATACAAATAAAGTGATTGTGTCTGAAAAAATTTTTTCTTTTATTAATCAGAGTTAATATGTCATCTAGGTATGTCAAATAGATAAGTTTTCCAACCTGTAGGTATGTCTGACAGATATGTCATAAAGAGTCTTACAGTCTAGTAATGTAACATGCTGACAAATTTTTTCTTTAGAATCTTAAGGGGAGGGGAGGGAGGTAAGAAGAGTGCTTTTAAGAAATTATTACTCACTATGGTTTCAATTACAATGGTCAGGTCAGTTCATCAGGGCTGATCAATCCAACATAAGATCCACTATTTGGTAATTTACCTACGCCACTGTCATGCTTTAAATATTTCCAGCCAATAGAAGTAAATTGAGTTGTATGTGCTGAGAAAGGAAGACAAAAAAATGTTTGTAAAATGTTTCACATATTTTAGTTGTTCCTTCAGAGTTGAAGATAATTTACTTCCTAGTCCTAACTTCCAGCAGGATGACAGCAGGCAAGGTATTAACCCAGGACCATCGAGAAGTCCAAACAATATACCACACGACCAGGCAACCAGCCTGTATGTATTATAAGTGTGATTCAATATGTTATAAATCTATATTTTATATATGTTATAAGTGTGATTCAATATGTTATAAATCTATATTTTATATATGTTATAAGTGTGATTCAATTTGTTTAAAACTACAAAATTTATTTTTTTTAGGTTTACTGTTTTTGACAGTCAAAATAGTGGTTTACATATTTTTCCCACCATTTAAGAATTCCGATTACAATATAAAATTTAAAAAAATAGAAAAAAAAACACATACACACATACAAAAGATTTGTAAAAAGCCTTGGCAGTCACATCAAACATTTTTTCAAAACCAACAACATGCACATCCTTGATACAAAACACACACACTGGTGATTTTAGTCATAAGAGATGTACCTGTTACCAGATGTACCAGTTAGGTTGATTGGCTGTATTGTTAAAGATTAAAAGCAAACCATTATCCATACAGATCTAGTTTCACTAGAGAAAAGATTTTTTTTCTTGGTATCCAAATTCTTATGTATAAGATTTCTATAATGTGTCTTCTTTCTACTATAACATGCTCAGTACACTTTTATTGTATAAATACGGTATGGGTTATATAATTTGGCTCTAAATGAAAGATTTACCTGCTTTCCATATGAAGGGAGGGAGGGGGGGGGGGGCAAACATTATAGTTTCGGTTCTAATGCAGTCATAAGACCATATCTAGTATGACAGTCGACAGTAGAAACTTGCAATTAGATTCCATTATAGTTTCGGTTCTAATGCAGTCATAAGACCATATCTAGTATGACAGTCGACAGTAGAAACTTGCAATTAGATTCCAAGCAATAGTTCTACAAGTATATAGTGAATTTAAGATGTAGCACATAAATTATAATTTCCAAAATCTAAACATAATTTTTTCTATTGCACAAAGTTATCCAGCTAGAGCTAAATTTTAAAGTAAGAGGCAATTCACAGTTGGAAACATATGAAAATATAAAGTAAAAATATTAATGTCCATCATGCATCAGGTTTAATTACAAAATGAGGATACTGAACACTTCAAGAACTTTAAATATTTCCTTTTCCACAACCAAGGTAACCAATCGAGCCTAGTAGGAAGCGTGGTCAAGAGGCCAACTACGCTTGAACTTGGCTTAGCTTGGCTGCCTATGAAGGGGGCAAGAGGTTCGACACACAACTCGAGTTGAGTTGTGTTTACTGAGTGCTTTAAGGCAGTTAGAAAACCTACTCCCACTGGTCCACAAATGAGATTGGACCATAGTGCTCTGAGCATGCTATAAGCATGAAAGTAGCACTATATGAAAGCCATAATTTATTTATATAGTAAATATTTAGGGTTAGAAACATGCTTACAATTCAAGTAGATTTCCTTATTGAATGACACTACAAAATGTAATCATGTATAATCTGGATATTCTTCTTTGTTTTTATTATTCATTAACTTCAACAGACCTACTTTTTTTGCAGTGTCAGAGCAGAAGCACCAACAAATGTTTCATTTTTTTTTATCTTTTTAAAAAAAAAGACTCACAACATAGCAAGTAAACTGCTTTACTATCGAAGTTAGTGGAATTAATTTAGGTGAATAGATAGTTCCAAACAGGATGCATGCCATAGTTTTACTTCTTCTAGACTTAATCATTATTTCAATTTATCAGACAATAGTTACCCAGATAACGATCCTGACTGCCAGGTCGTACAGTTTGCGCGCTGGACTGTCGATCGGATTTATCGATGGTCTCTAGTTCAAACCCTGCCTGCTCCCATCCCCCGTCACCCTGCGGGAGGTTTGGACTAGGAAGTAAACTATCTTCAACTCTGAAGGGACATCCGAAACATGTAAAACAATTTACAAACATTCCAAAGATAAATACATGTTAAATTAGTTATAACTTATGAAGACATATAGCTATTGACATAGTTTTGATTTAAATTTGAGGATAAAATGTAAAAACAAAAAAACCTTCATTAAAATTATAACAAATAGATAGTTGTATATTCTATAGCCCCATTTTCTAAAAGATCAATAGCAAATATTCTTTTTTTATGCTTTGTTTAAGCCTGCTTAGCATACTTTATAAAAGTGCATAATTTGACTATAGTAAGTATTGCTTATAATATTAGCCTTTTCTTGCAAAGTAAATCAGAAATATTATTTTAAAATCAATTGTTGATTTAACATAATCATCAATTTAGTGGCTCAGAAAAGAAAAAATGTCTGAAAAAATGATTATAATTTTTAGAATAGTTGCGGATTAAAATGTAATAAGAATGCCTTTTAAAACTTGCAATCTATAGGGCTTGCTAATAAAAATACCAAAGAGTGGAGATCTATCACAATGTGAGAAATGGCGAGGCATCACTTTGCTGTCAGTACCAAGCAAGATTTTTAGCAGAATCCTACTAAACAGAATAAAGGGAGCATGTGATGAACACCTAAGGGAAGAACAGGGCAGATTCAGAAAAGGGAGATCTTGTGCTGACCAAATAGCTACACTCAGGATAATTGTAGAACAATGTGTCGAATGGCAATCTCCTCTCTATGCAATTTTTGTTGACTTTGAAAAAGCTTTTGATAGTGTCGACAGAGAATCTATTTGGACTGTAATGAGACATTATGGGATCCCCAATAAAATAATAACCATAATCAAGAACCTTTATGATGGTTTCACCTGCCAAGTAACCCACTGTGGCAAGCTGTCAGAGGAATTTCCAGTCACAACAGGAGTCAAACAGGGATGTCTTCTTTCACCACTCCTGTTCCTTCTAGTACTGGATTGGGTCACAAAAGAAGCCTACTCTAACACAGGGAAAGGAATCCAATGGACTCTCATACAAAAGCTGGAAGATCTGAAATTCCCTGATGACATAGCCCTATTATCACACAGACTACAGGATATGCAAGAAAAGGTCACAGCTTTAAGCGAAGTAGGAAAAAGAATGGGCCTCAAAATAAACCACCAAAAAACTAAAGTACTTAAAGTAAAAAATAAACAAAGTGGAGACATAGTATTGAATTCTCAGACAATAGACCAAGTAGAAAATTTTATATACCTTGGGAGTGTAGTCAGTATATCAGGTGGAACAGATGAAGACATTAAACGCCGTATAAATCTAGCATGTCAGACATTTACACAGCTAAAACCAACCTGGAAATCTCCTTACATCTCAAACAAGACTAAACTAAGAACCTTTAACTCTAATGTCAAGGCTGTCCTACTGTATGGTTCTGAAACATGGAGAACAACTGAAGCCACAACAAAAAAAATACAGACCTTCATCAACAGATGACAAAGTAGAAAACACCAAACTGTGGGAGATGAGTGGACAGAAAAATATAGAAGTGCAGATCTTAGAGAGGAAGTGGAGATGGATTGGTCACACCCTTAGAAAAGATACCAGCAACAGAGCTAGGCAGGCCTTAGAGTGGAACCCCCAGGGAACAAGACGCAGAGGAAGACCAAAAAGAACATGGCGACGCAGTGTACTTGAAGAAGCAGTGAAGACCGGGAAGAGCTGGGACACCATCAAAAAGCTAGCAAGAGACCGTGGAGAGTGGCGTGTTTTTGTCGAGGCCCTATGTTCCATAAGGAACTCAAAGGAGTGATGATCATGATGAATCTATAGGGCAGATGATGTAAATGTCTTCTGTTTCAGTGGCCTACAGTTATAAAGGTATCATGATATGGCCAGCACAATGATAAACCTTCTTTACTTCCCCAACTAATGTCATTAGAATTGCATGGACTTGAGGCACTCTAAGATCCTGAAATTCAAAAACAATCTTCACCAAGATTTGAACCTGAAAACTCTAGCTTAAAAGCAGTTGCACTTAACCACTTAGAAAGTCCCCCCCCCCCATTAAAAAATCAAATGTTCCATTATGAATCAGCACATCATCATTTGCAGAGAGAATTTCTGCCAATCTTTTGACTATACAGGATATAGCTAGCTTAAGTACAATAGAGATAACTTTATTCAAGAATTTTTAACTTTGGCTGAATGTGCATTGTGACAAGCTAATTCAGGAACTGGCTTATACTGTAACATTTATTTAAATATTTTAGACTAAAATTACAACTATTATACACTAAAATAAAATGTTATTTCATTCACTATGTCATTATGTTATGGAGTGTTTACCCTGGCCCAGCATCCTCCTCCTTTTGCAGCATTACATGTAATGTAATCTTCAGGGGCCCAAAGACTTTTTCCAGTGATGTAAGCCTCCAGAGAATCATATGTCCTTGGATAATGGCAGCTGTGAACAGAATCACTTTTGCATAACACTTTCCAAAATGTACAAACTATTTAAATATATTAATATATGCCTTTATTCTAAAAACAACCTCATAATAATATACTTATTCTTTTAAAAGTTTCATAGAATTTATTACATGCTAGATATCCTTATATGTTCACCTAGATGTCTACAAGCTAGCAGAGCTGTTTGTTAGAAAGTTGATTAGGTCTTTCCAAACTCAGCCACTTTCAAAACTTAATAAATAGTGAACAATACACAAGTTACACCTAAAAAAAAAATGCCAACAAAAGAGCTATTCAGGCTTTAGATGGGAACCCACAGGCACAAGGCACAGAGGAAGACCAAAAAGAACAGTACAACACAATCTTTATATCTTCTAGATTACAGGCATTACTTCAAAAGAGAATATTCCTATGCATTTCATGATCAATCTAGTCAGGCATGTTAATAAGTTACTTCACCTCTACTAAGTCATTGGTTTTCCTGGCCGATTGAGGCATCCCATTCCCCCTCTCTAATGGCATTAGGGAAAATTGAAAATAATTATGTGGTGTTGTCTTTTTATCTGTTTCTATCTCATCATCACTAGTTTTGGGAAGTAAAAAACTTAACCAACATACCCAATAGCATAAACAGATTTAGCTCATTTTTTTTTTTTATCTTTTAAGATGTCATGAGCAATATCCCATCCTTCATCATGTGCTATAATTAAAATATTTTTAAAAGCCATTTAAATCCCAAGCCCAGGTGAAAAAGGAGGAGGGTTTGGCGTGGGGCTAGCGACCCCCACCCTGTAAAACCACTATTGCTACAGAAACGGCAAACTCGACACACCAGGTGGGAGGAGGCTTCAGACATTGCCAGATCTTTATGGAGACAGCTTGCCGCCCAATGCACCGAACGGCGCGGGAGGACCTAAGTCTAAAGTAAGTTTAAATCTAATGCATTTCTCAAAGTCTGCAAATAGAGAGATAAACAAAGATGTCTGTCTGGTAAATGTTGTATGCAGGCCTTCTAACAGAACTAATAATTTCAAAAACAAAAATGATTAGGAAAATATGACCCTAAATATACAATCTGTTGAATTTCAATAATCAATTTATTTATGAACCATCTGGTTTATTATATATTCAAAAAATATTTTGATATGTTTAAAAGCTATAGAAGATTGTCCTTATGATCACTTGAGAAAAAATGTCAATATACATTAAAAGTCAGAATACTTTTTATATCATTTCTACAATGATTCACTATAGAATAAGTGATGCCTTGTGATGACAAGAAACTAATCTTTAACTCTTGGACAACTATCAGATACATCCAATATGATCTGGTAAAAACAAAGATCTTCACTTTTTCCAAAAATATACAAGTATTATTATACAGTATGTCTTATAAAGATAGTATAGTATAAAATGTAGACAATTACCTTTATAATAAGTCCCAAGATAAGTTAGGAATGCAGTATTTTCCGTGGCTGTGCAGCCCCAGCTGAGACCTACATATTTATATAATCAACACTATAGCCTCTCTCATTCCATATCTGATGAAGATAAATTAAAATTAGTTGTTAGATTTATACAAAGTCCCTGTGGGGCTGAGGGGCATACACCAGTTGGCTACCTTTCAAGGGGCTGGATTTAGAATTCCAGTAAGCACCACACATTTTCATAAATTTTCAATTTAGATTTGGCTTGAGCTATGTTGCAGAAAGGGTTAAGTAAGGGTTGGAAACAGCATGGAAATCTTCTCCCAAATACTGCTTCTCCCCACATGTTCCCCAAAGAGCTTAAACTGAGCACTGAGCAAGCTTTATGTTATGATAAACCAAAGAAAAATAATAAATAAATAAACATCTAAATTTCATTCAACAGAAAAGTAAAATCTAGACAGTCAACTGTTAATTAAGGCTAGTAGAAACTAGAACAAATATATTCGTTTTGTAGAGTTCATTTTCAAGAATGTTTTTTTTTTTTATGTTGCTATCTTGACTAAGGCTAACTCATTTGACACAGAGGGCATTTCAAACCCAAGCAAAGGGGCATAGCACTTGTAATACATATTAACATAAACTTTTTCATATAGAGTTAAATATAAATATCTTTATATTATGAACTAAACTGTGTATGTAATAGAGACCAACAAAAAAACAAAAACAGTCTAGAGAAAACCAATACATAAGACCATAGAAAGTGTAGGGGCAGCTACGGAAACTTACCCCAAAGTAGTCTATTGTTAAATTATGCCTTCTCTTAGCTCCAGTAATCCATCCCTTCTTTGTCTACTCAATCAATCATATACACTCTGGACTATCGTTTAGTGGTCTCCATGATCCTAGGTTAGACCCCTGCCTGCTGCCACCCCACATCTTCTTGTGGGACGTTCAAGCTAGAATGTAGTTGTTTTCAACTCTGAAGGAACATCTGAAACATGTAAAACATTTTTACAATAATCAGAATGGGTCACCACAATTTAGATCATGCACACATAATAATTCCAGACTCATCATAGATAATCAGTAAGTCAAAGTTAATAAGTAAATACTGTTTGCATCAGTTTAATTTAACTGAAAAAAACAACATTATTACATTATAATATATATGTCATAGAAAAAAGCAGTTTTAAAATCATAATCAAGAAATTACTATTTTTCTCAAATTTACCTTAATTATAAATAGTCTAAGATTTCATTCCCCTGAATCTCTGGATAGTTGACAAAGTAGTTTTGAAGTTGCCTAGGAAAACATTTTTTTTTAGGAATTAGTTTCAAAAAGATCAAACTCATGCCTGTAATAAACCTTCCTCAGTTACCAGTACTATAAAAAAAAATCCTGTGTTTGGTACCATGGGGTCAGTTTAAGCTTTATTAGTCTCATTGTAATTTTTTCATTTATGTTTTGAATTCTCTTAATTAAATAACATTAAATCTCTAAAATCAGTGGCCTGACTTTAAACTTAT
Source organism: Biomphalaria glabrata (assembly GCF_947242115.1). Taxonomy (NCBI): domain Eukaryota; kingdom Metazoa; phylum Mollusca; class Gastropoda; family Planorbidae; genus Biomphalaria; species Biomphalaria glabrata. The sequence goes on from NC_074720.1 coordinate 634,211, forward strand.
CTGTTTGTTTCTAGTGTAACAGTGTAAGCTTACTTTATCAACTCTATGCAGTCTCATTTATTCTATTTTACATGTTGTTTTTTTTTATTTGCTTAGTTGTTGCTTTTTTTTTTTTAAAGCATCAAATTTACATAAAGAAAAAAATAATATCTTTTTGATGTATTTTTTTTCTGCCTTTTTATTATGTTTTTCTTTTAATAGGCCTACATAGTAACATAGATCTCTATATATTTTGAACTTCCAAATTACAGCAGTTTTTTGTTTAGAAACCATAATGATATTATGCTTAGACTTAGACTTAGGTCCTCCCGCGCCGTTCAGCGCATTGGGCGGCAAGCTGTCTCCATAATGATCTGTCACTGGCAATGTCTGAAGCCTCCTCCCACCTGGTGTCCACTGTTCTGAGGTCCTCCATGAAGGTGTGTCGCCAGGTAATACGAGGATGTCCCTGTTTGCGCTTTCCTCGTTTTGGCTTCCATGTTATCGCAACTCTTGGTGTGCATAATTCATTTTGACGTAGAACATGTCCCGCAAATCTCATGCGACGCTCAGTCACAACCTCACTAAGTGTTCGACTCCCAGTTCGGCATAGGATTTCCTTGTTTGAGATCCGGTCTGTGTAACTGACTCCCAAAATCCGTCTCAGCCATCTCTGTTGAGCCACATTTAGTCTTTTCTCAATTTTGACAGATGACTTCCACGTCTCACATGCATATGTAGCAGTTGGAATGACGATTGTGTTGAGAAGGTGTATTTTTGTCTCGAGTCCAATGGCTTGGCTAGTCCAAATAGGCTGCAGCCTTTGGAAAATGCTCCCTGCCTTTCCTATTCGACATGCTACATCATGGTAAGCATCTCCATCATTTGTTATGATGCTGCCAAGGTACGTGAACTTGTCCAGCTCTTCAAGCTTTGACTCGCCAAGTTTGACGGGGACACCCTTTGCCTTATATCCAACTCGCATAATTTTAGTCTTATCCAAGTTTATGCGGAGGCCAATTTTGGGTGCCTCTCTGTCTAGGCTCTCCGTCATTTCTTGAATGCATTTATTTGTAGCCCCGAGTAGTGCAACATCATCAGCAAAGTCCAAGTCTGCTGCACCCAGACAACGCATATCTCTGAGTACAGTAACCTGAAGTATCTGCTGCACCCAGACAACGCATATCTCTAAGTACAGTAACCTGAAGTATCTGCTGCACCCAGACAGCGCATATCTCTGAGTACAGTAACCTGAAGTATCTGCTGCACCCAGACAGCGCATATCTGAGTACAGTAACCTGAAGTATCTGCTGCACCCAGACAACGCATATCTCTGAGTACAGTAACCTGAAGTATCTGCTGCACCCAGACAATGCATATCTCTAAGTACAGTAACCTGAAGTATCTGCTGCACCCAGACAGCGCATATCTCAGAGTGTGTTTTTTGTTCCTAGTCCAGGACAGTTGGACTTTTTTGGATATATATTATATATAGTCTAAGTGTGGACTCTAACTATTTTTCTGTATTATAGTGCAAATAATGTAATTAAACATGTTCTATGTCGGTAAAGTGGCATTCTGAATCTTATTTTGTCGTTGTATGACAATGTATGTGTCATTATAATAAATGGTATTGCCCAGGACTTGGGTGTCTTGGGTACATTTAGCATGACACATAGATCTACATATATAATATTAGAGAGAAAATGAGTCTTGGACTGCACATTACCAAATTAGTTAATTTAATTAGGTTTGGACAAAGATGTACATTAGATTTATACAGATCTAGAGTCTAGTATAATTCATAACATGTTATTGTTATGATGACTGGTAATCTGATTATAATTATGACATGCCACATGGTGTAAAATAAAAATGATAAGATTCAACTTGGCAGAATTTAAGTCATTGCATGACTAGATGCATGACGCGTAGGACATAATAATCTTCTTTTTTTCAAAGTAACGTCTGGGGACTCTGTATTTTATAAGATAAGAAGATTCAACAATCTAATTCTAATATATCTAGATATCTGTCCAGTCGTCTAGATCTAGATCTACTTACGGTAAAATCTGCGGCGTCCTTGTCCTTATCTACCTTTTGTTGGCAGTGGCCAGGGAATGGTTGAGTGTGGTGACTTTATTATAGGCTAATCTTATCTTTTAAATTACAGACACGTCTTCAAGAAGACATGCTAATTATGTCAAATGCGTTTAATGTGTCAATCTAGCCATGCATGTTAATAAGGGGCTTAAACTCTAAGTTGGTGTTCCTGGCTGATCCAGGCAACCCATTCCAGACTCTAATGGCACTAGGGAAGAAGAACTTGTACTTGTAATCAAGGGCGGATTGGATGTCAAAATCGGTCCAGGCATTTCTAAACAGTACATTTCGTAAATTGTATATCATTTGATGGGTCTCCAATTATATGCCTATCTGTTCTCAAAATCATTGGGTTTTTTTAATGACGTATTGATAAATGTATGCATGCTCTATAATACTCTATATCTTTAAAAGAAATATAGGACTTATGTTGCTTTTGAATCGTCCTAAAGAATGAAGCCTAATAATAGCACTGTCTACGTATGTAGGTATATTAGCCTACATTATTTTTGAACATGTGTGAGATTAAATGAGTATTACACTGTAGTCTGTAAAAGATGTATTTAACTTGACGCTCATATAGCCCCTTATATAAGAGAATATTATAAAACCTTTAAAAATTTTATGCGTGCCATAGTGGCATTCATGAGACCATTTAGGCCAGGCATGTCAAACTCATTAAGATGTATGGGCCACATAAAAAACTTACTATGACCTGAGGGGCCGCAGCCAAAAATCAGTTGCAAAACAGCCTACTAGTTTTATGTAAATTATAAACAATAGAGAGGAAGTGGAGATGGATTGGTCAGACCCTTAGAAAAGATACCAGCAACAGCGCTAGGAAGGCCTTAGAGTGGAACCACCAGGGAACAAGACGCAGAGGAAGACCAAAAAGAACATGGCGCATCAGTGTACTTGAAGAAGTAGAGAAGACCGGGAAGAGTTGGGAAACCATCAAAAAACTAGCAAGAGACCGTGGAGAGTGGCGTGTTTTTGTCGAGGCCCTATGTTCCATGAGGAACTCAAAATAGTGATGATGATAAACAATACAATAGAATACATTATTTAATAGCATACCTGTCCCATAGTTAGCTAAATTTGTAGTAGCCTACTATTTGGTAATTATAAATTACTATGATTACGCGTTATTTTCTTTGTCCTGATGCTTAACATTCTTTCTGGGATACAAGTTTATAAATGTCTGATTGAAGCTTGTTTGCCACTGACACTTTCATCACTGATGACAAATTTTGATCAGATAATCTCGAACGGGAAGGTGTTTTTGTAGCTTTCATTAAGGAAAAGAACTGCTCACAGAGATCAGTGCTTCCAAACATAGCAAGAATTCGGGCTGTAAATTTCCGCAATTTAACTTTCTTTACAGGTAAATAACTGTAAAAATTTTGGCACAGCCACTTCTATCTACTTCGCTTTCAACAAAGATCCAGACTGCTTTTCCATCAGCTCTAGTTGCACATTATAGCAGCATTTTCAGAAGCAAATAAAAATGGAGATACTAACAACGAAAATTCTTGCTCGTATGAAACGAAGTCAAGAAAACGGTCATTGAAAAGCATCTACTAATGATTCCAGGTGTAGGACATATTTACCTAATGTTGTAGCCGTATTTAATCTTTTTAGTTCCTGGCACGTTGAGACGTAAACAAGATTTTTTATTCATATTTGATTTATCCATAGTCGTAATTTTGTTTGAAAGCACTTGACATGATCACACGCAGTAGTGACAATTTTGTCTTTACTTTGAAGTTTCAAATTCAAGTCTTGCAGGTGACCATTGAGATCAACTATAAATGCAAAAATCCTGAATCCATTCGTAAGTTTGGAAATGTTCAACATGTTCATAAACAATACATTTTCTTCACGCAGTGCAAAAAATCTCAGCTTTAACGACACATTCCTTCATAAACTCACATTCACTAATGATTTGCTATGGCTTGCAATTACGTTTGACGAAATGTAGCTTGCTTTCACTGCAGACTCATTCTCGTTGTTCAGCTTAACAAATACTTGTTTCAATTCAAGTAACTTGTTATCTCTTATTTCCCAGCGTAATAGTCTAATATTATTTTGATAATTTTTGAGCTGGCCAAGCGGGCCGCATGCAAAGTGTTGCCGAACGCCGTGTTTGATATGCATGCTTTAGGCCCCTTTGAGTACCGGCCCACCGGGCATTTCCCCAAATGTCCATATAGCCAGTCCGCCCCTGCTTGTAATAATATAACATTATTATTGTTATAAAGGAGGCTGTTACATTTATATGTGTATTTGTGTATGCTGTGTGTTTGTTTTCTTGTAGTCTCCCTTATTCTACTGTTCAGTGTTTTCACGTTCGAACAGATCGAGACAGCTGGAGGTCACTTACAAAGGCCGCGGCATACACATTTGAGACCAAAAGAAAATCTGCTACCGAGGACAGACGCAGACGGCGAAAAGAAAATCTAATTCGACCACCTGAGGACAATGGTTATTCTTGCCCTGTGTGTGACAGGATATGTAGGTCACAGCTAGGGGTGCGCATCCATGGGGAATATTGCATTCCTCACTAATCTTCGAGGACAAGCCTTATTAGTGTGTTGACGTGTTTTTCTCAAGTATGTTAGGTCTATAATTGTGTATTACAGTCTCCTGTTAGTGTGTTGTTTTTTTCATCTTCTTGTTTTCATGTCAATAAAATTGAGTTGCATCTTAAACATCAGTGTTGAAATTAAATATTAGACTTAATTGATAGCCTAATATATTAGAGGCAATACAGTATTTTAGATAAATGGCTAACTAATTACTAGCCGCAACAGAGTCGATAGGATACCTCTAAATGTCGCCTACTGGCATCTGGTTGGAGGCGGCTTCAGAACGAGACAGGTGGAGGTCACTTACAAAGGCCTCGGGATACACATTTGAGACCATAAGAAAATCTGCTGCCGAGGACTGTTGTAGACAGCGAAATGAAAATCTAAATTAGACCAGCGGCGGACAATGTTTACGCCTGCGCTAGATGTGGCAAAACATGTAGGTCGCAGCTGAGGAGGCGTAGCTACGGGAAATACTGCATTCCTCATTAATCTTCAGGATAGAAGACTCAAAAGTAAAGTAGCAATTATACATAAAACACTTTTTATCCATAATCTTCAAATACAAAATTTAATAAAATACTCAAAAAGAAACAAAGATAAAGGCATATTCTTCGTTCCGTATGCTAGGACAAATGCTCCTTCTTCCCTAGTGCTATTAGTGCTTGGAATGGGTAGCCTGAGCTAGCCAGGAAAAACCAGTACGTGGCTTGGAAGAGTTTAGGTCATTGTTTAATATGCATGACTAAATGCATGACGCGTAGGACGTAATCATCTTCTTTTTTTGAAGTAACGTCTGTATAATATATTTGGACTCGAAGACAAGCCTTATTATTATTGTTATAAAATAACTCAGTCCTCGGCAGTAGCCTAGATTTCTTTTTTTTTGTCTCAATAGTGTATCTCGCAGCCTTTGTAACAAGTCTCGAAGTCTCGTTCTGAAGTCGCTTCTGCCAGGTGTTTTCTATGTCAATTAAAGCTTGCTGGCTCTAAGCTGATCTTAAAATGGTTTCATGGGATTGGAGAGGGGGGGGTGAACATATGTTAGGCCGACCTTTCTGCTCACCCAAAATAAAAGGATTGCCTTAAGCGTATGGCCGATTGACTGCAGAGGAAGACACAAGGGGATCATTAAAAACGCTATGAAATTACACTCAAGATTTCTATCCAAGAATGTGGAACTAATATCGGACTGGGAAAACGTAGCTTAAAATCGATTTCTTGTAGTCGGAATTGTCTTGCTGTGAAAGAAAGACAACAGCTGCAACAAGAAACGTAGAATAGAGCTAATTTAATAAGGTATATGCTTCCGTAGGCCATGACTAATTTAATGATCCAGATAAACTCGCCTTTTGCATCCATATTAGTGAAGGCTACATTCAAAATGAGAATATACTTAAACTTTGCGAACACATTGAGATTTTATGTGTGTGTGAACTAAGAGGGATTCGTACATGACGATGATGTTTTATAGACATCTTTGATCACGAATGAGAAGCATTTTGTTAACCGGTACATGATGATGTTTTGTAGACATCTTTGATCATGAATGAGAAGCATTTTGTTAACCACAATAGATGAACAATGGTAATGCTGTGCTGCAAGTGGCAAAATATATAGGTCATAGCTGGTGCTGCGAAGCAACAGGAAATACTGTATTCCTCATCAATCTTCGGACTGGAAGACAAGCCTTATTACTATAGATCCTTAGTTTGATTCTTTCCCTTTAACAGGATGTTCTTCATTACGGAGAATTCATGATCCAACTCTACTAATAACATAATGAAACAGATTTGTTGTTTTCTTCTCCGAAATGTTAACATGGACATTAAGCTGAATGTACTTTTGAGTGTATTTTAAGTTTGGCTTAGTCAAATTGTAATTAAAAATATTATTGTATTTATTGTTCTTTTAATGGCTGTAAACTGTTTTAAGTTCATTACGACATCTTTCAATTTGTAGTCACTCACCATTGCCAAAAGGCATTACCATTCTCAATCTAGTCCATGCATTGGCTCATATAAAGGCTAAAAGCTATAGTGTGATATTCAGTTTTTTCAAAAAATAAAAATATTGTGTTGAATAAAAAGTTGCATTTTACATTTTACAAATTTATGTGCAGAAATAAAAAAAAAAAACATTTAGGAAAGAGTACCAAATCAGTTCTAGTAAAGAAATGGATTGCAAAAAGTGATCACTTATTCCAAGGAAGAGGTAATGAAAAACTGGGTAAAATTTTAAATTATCTTTAAATAGGAGAATCACAGAAGAGCGAGTCCATGTTTTGACTTTCATATATAGATTTATGGATTTCAAATATTTACACTTTTCTTTAGAGTAAACTATTCTGGTATTCGACATATGTCCAAGCTTGTGCAAGTTGTGTGCCAGACTAAAGAAATGTTTGCTTTACATGTTTCAGATGTACCTTCAGGATAACATAATTCCACATACAAACCTCCTGCAAGATGACGGGGATGTCATTGGGCAGACTGCCAGAGTATGAACTCTGGACCATTGAGAATTCTGATCGACAGTCCAGTCCAGTCCAGTTTGACAACAATTGACAACCTCAGCACAACTACTGTAACAATAACATTATGGATGCAAATACGAACAACATTCACACACAAAACACAGACACACTCACAACCAGCGCTTTATGAATTAGACTTCTATGAACTTCTCGATGATGATAGATGATCTTGTAACACTCTGACCGACAGTGAGATGAAGGAGTTTTAAAATCTTTCTGTTTTAGTTCTAATGGAAAGGAGACAACCACTTCATTCAGATCTTATGTAACAGTGGTTTAATGGGTGAAGGTTATCTTTAAGAATAGTGAGTGTTTTGGAAAGGCATGTTTCATGGAAAAGTTCTTCTTGAGATGGTAGCAAACCGCTACATTACAACCAGGCAGCTATCCAATGTTTATGATGAAAGTTAATATAATTAAAATTGAGGCTTCCATAGAGTGGTTTCAAGAAAAAAAATATTAATGTTTTCTGGAACTTAAAAAAAAAAAAAGAGTCAAGATAGGCTTACAGATGATCATGGTTTATAAGTGCAGAAACAAACAATTTAATTTAAGAATCTATATTTATGAACAAACTAAAACACAACAGATATGTAAGCATAAATAAATAAAAATGTTAGTTTAAAAACATCAACAGTGTAACAATTTCTTTTTATTTTTTTTACATTTGTAAAATAATATAGAAAATACAATAGACTTACATATAATAACCCACATACTGGACCAAACACAGTGGGGTTTCCTACATTTTGTGACTTTACCATCACAAAAGAGATACAAGACACTGATGGCAATCAAATCATTAAATAGAAACAATCTGATATAAACTTTTCACATGTAAATTATGAGTGAGTCAGGTGTGAATGTACTTTATTATTATACATGTCTATTGTATTTTAAAAAAAGTTTTTCATCCCTGCAGAAGTAAATCTTAATATTGTATAATAATAAGGCAAATTATAAGTAATTGTTTGCTAGACTATTAGTTATTAGACTCTCATTGTGGTTTAACAAAAAAAAAAAAAAAAAGAAAGATAATTTACAATTGTGTTCTGAAGGAAAAAATTCAATAATGTTATGAAGTTATGGAGGAAATTGATAACATTTTGAAGGAAATGATTTGAAATTTTGGACACTGTCCAACATACATCTTTTTTTTTTCTGGAAAGTTACTTCAGATATGGGTTTAAACATGTGCAGTTTTTCCTCAATGGTGAAGCAGTAATAGATTTAGAAAACACATCATCAGTATCAGATACAGATAAGCAGAAACATGATGCCATTAAAAAATTACACATTTTTATGAACTCAAATGTATAATCATTTTACAAAACAATTTACATTGTATGTTTTATAAATATTTCATCTAATAAATTTAAATGAGTTTAAAAATGTCCTCTAAGATTATGCAGACATCTTGTTTTCACATAAGAAAGACTGCAATCTAAATGGAAACAAACTGTTACCAAAAAATGAAAATCACTGATTACAATATACTGGTATACATGTTTATAAATAGATATCACATCCACCTTGATCCACTCTGGCAGCTACAAAAACTCCACTAGTAAAATTTATTTCCACAAAAATATAAGACCTGTAAAATAAAAGAATGTTTATTGTATTAATATCAAAAATAAAGTTAAGTAACTAAATATATTTAAAAAATCATTTTCTAGTGTGTGAAATGGACAGCTTACATGGCTAATCATGAAATCAGAAAGACTAATTTAACACACTGCAATGACTTAGTAAGGAAATTTAAGTTGTTTTAGTGAGTAACTTTTTATGTTAGAGATCTTTTAAATACAGAATGCTTAACTGTATATATTATATATCATCTGTTCCTTGACTTTTGTCATGGGGTTCACCTAACCAAATCCCTAAACTTAACCCAGTCATCATACAGATAGAATATTATTTGATGTATATGCCTATAAACTAGGGGTGCACCGGATAGTTGCTCCGGCTCTGGCTTCTGCTGAATATTCTGCACTTTTTCACTATCCGGCTCCGGTTGGATATCACTACCGGATAGTAAAAGCTACACCTGTATTTCTATGAATATTGTTATGCGCCTCCGTGCTAAGTGTTTTCCAGATACGCCAAACGGAGGTAACACTTAAATATCGAAACAACACAGGCGAAAGGCAAACAATATAAAGGTAGTCGATGCTGATAAACGATGTCCAACAAGAAGTTTAAACTAAATCTCCATGTTAATAAAAATAAACCAATACTCATAAAGTGGACATGATTCAATAATGTCAGTTCTGAAATACATTAACTTTTTTGTTTCAAATAAAAAAATCTGTTTTTAAAACTAAAAACTATGAATATGCACCAAATATTTTTTTAGTACAAAGACAAGGCGTGTTAATCTAAATAGAAATAAGACTTTACATTATAAATTCGCATTACATACATAGCAACGATGTCATGCACATTTTAAAAGCTTGTCTTGACTTTTGAGTGGTCTAGTAAACATGTAATATTCCTTAACTACGCCACGCTGATAATCTGTCTAGATGTGCGGGTATATCTCCAGAGGTAGAGATGAGCAACCCCCACCTCTTTTTGTTTGTATAGTCCATAACATTGAGTTCACAGATAGGCAGCTTACCACATCAAGCCAGATGTCAATGTGTTGACACTTTCCAGAGGTCACATCTTATGAGGGAACTGAGTTTGTTTACTTGGAGAAGAATTTTTATTAGGGGCGGGACTACAAGCCAAATCTTTATAAGGTTAATCTGGTATGAGTTTGTTTATTATGAGATAGGTTGTCAATCAAGGGTCTGGACCACATGCCACACCTTTTATACTTTTGGCCGGGACAATAAGTTTGTTTACTTTAAGTCTCAATTAGGAGGCTGGACTACAAGCCAAACAGACACTGACCAGGGGTATCTTTTAAGGGAGGGCTCAAGAGACTCAACATGCTCAACTTCTTATTTGTTTAATCCATGACAATGTATTGATAGACATTGACCATTCTTAAGCCAGAATGGATTAACGCAGATTGTTGAGAAATATTGACACTGTCTAGAGGTAACTAGATGATGAGACTAAGTTTGTTTACTTGGAGAGAAATGTCATTTAGGGCGCTGAACAAACGTTCGTTGCACAATAAAATAAAACAAATATGTTTTTGTTTTTTTGGTTTTCCTAATTCTCTTAGATCTATATAACAGTAGATCTAAACATAGATATCAATAAAAGGCCTACAGACTACAATTAAATCTATGTTTCGCAACATTTAAGGCTCTGGCTATGAGTAGGTATAATAGATGTTCCTGCTGTTAATAAAATATCGTTTGCCGCAAATGGATTAATAAATATATGACCTACAACGCTTCAGATTCCAACTATTAACTAACAGCTATCAGTATTATGCCCTTGAATCCAGAAGCAGTCTTTGGACTTAAAATTACAAGTCTGATGACCAGTTGTTGGTCAGAAATTCTTGAACACATACATCCAACCACCATACAAGCCAGATGAGAGATTTACATTAGTAACTAGTTAAATATTTACTAACATATTTTACATTGATCCTCCAACACACAGCCTTTATAGTTGGTGGCCTTGTACATACATACAGACACGCTCATGCTACACAGATTAATTTTTGTTTATACTGTTAATCTTTTATAAATCAATCAGTAACAGAGTTTAAAACAATAAGGTATATAAAAGGAGAAAAAAACAAACAAATATAGGTATGTTATTAACAGTTTCGTAATATGCTCAGCAATACAAGCTATTTACAAGACACTTAGGTATTCGGCTCCGGCCGAATATAAAAAAGTACTATCCGGTGCACCCCTACTATAAAAAAATTTTATATTGTTTAATGCTACATATGAAATGTTTGACTAATATGCCTATAAACCTCATTGAAAAAATAATCATTTATACATACAGAATATTATGAGTAGGACTAAAATCTAGGCTATATCAAGTTGAATTTCACAATTATTATTTAAATTATACAAAATGGATCTTTTAAATATTTTGACATGAAACCAAATAAAACAATTTTCAAAATAGGATTTTCAGAAGGCCTTGGTTCCTTTGTTGGAAAATAAAGATAGTTGGTATTTGTGATAAACACATGACACGCAGATTAATAAGTGGTTAAAAAATCTTGACATTATCTTGACATATCAATTAATCATCATTTGATACAAATTTTTTTCCCGGGCATGCTACCCTGCCTCATAGTGGTGCCCGGGTGGAAACGATCGTAGGAGGAAACGAGGTTAAAGGGTAGCAAAACAAGACTCCCGTGGGGGTGCCTAAGGGGGTGCGAGTGCATCCTCTTGCATTGCGCAGAGTTGTAAAAAAGCTCCCACAACCTTGTCACAATCCAGGCGCTGTTCCTCAAGGGGCTGTTACATAAATGGCGTGTCCCGCATGGTTAGCCTGGTATAGAAAAGGAAAATGGGGGGTGGGGGGGGGGTGGGGGGGTGTCTTAGTGTACGCGGCCTCTTGCCGTGAGTCTGACCCACCCGCCAGACAGAACAGTGTACACTGTTCTCATTCAGGCCAGTGAGAGAGAGCTCTTGTTCACTTTTGCTGGCCTAGAGTTCCAAATAGCCGAAGGCTCAACTCTAACTGACAGTTTCAAGAAGAAGAATAAATTTTTTTTTCTGATAGTTAGTGGCTATTACATTCAAGTTTTTATTTAGCACGAACAAACACATGCCTCCATTTTTTAACTTGAATTTTTTGTCTCACTAACTCTACCAATAGTTTAACATTAACTTCAATCAGTGATGGGAACAGACTTTGAAAACATTTTAGGAAATTTTGTCCACCAGCGTTTTTTTTAACTGGCCTGTTGCAGCGACTTTAAAAAGATGTCGCTGAATTTTTAAAAATAATGTAGAATTAATTATATTTATTATATTCTTTAAATAATGTATCATTCATTATCACTAAAATCTAGGACTAAACCTAGATTTTCTAGACACTAGTAATTCCTAGAAAAGATTTATCTACTATAAATCACTCATTAGATGATATTTTCTTGATCAAGAATCTAGATTAGAACTCTAGATAAATCTAGACTTGTAGTTGGACTTTTATTAGTCTCATTAGATCTAGATCTATCTATATCTAGATCTACTTAAATCTAATCAGACATTATATATCACTGTGCAAGAGTTAATTAAAAAGCTAGAAACTTTTAGTTTAACTAAAACAAATTAATTAAGGCCAAAGTTTAACTAGAAAAAAATAGTTTAGTTATAATCATATTTTTTTTTTAGTTACAAACTAAAATGTTTAATTAAAATTTGTAAAATTTTCAACATGTAGTAGCAGTTGAAAAGCACATCCCAGTTTTCTGGTCTTGTGATATCAACAACATTTGATTATCAAAGAGTGATGCAGTTAACAACTATTTTGTCAGTCTGCATTTGAAGAGGATAAAGTAGAAGTTACCCGTGAGTCAATATCTGCACTTGAAACTAGCAGTAGTATTAAATGTTGCTAAACATTTGTTTACCAAAAGCTTTTATGCAATATTATGAATAGATTTGGTTCGAGTTTTTTCTTAAATCATGTTCTGGTGTTTAATTTCTGTTTATAGTGGGAATCTGATTAGCAAGTTAGGTCAATATTTAGTAGTTTTAGTCAATTCATTTTCTGCAAACAATAATTTATTAACTGCAGGAACATCAAGTACAACCTTTTTATAGCTTAAACCTTTGATGAAGCAGAGACATATAATAGATTCTAGTCTTAAGACTTATTATTGAGATCTATGTCTAAATTGACAAATTATAGATCTAAAAGCATTAGCATAATGAACTCTAGAAAAAAACAACATCCTAATCCATACCCTCCCTGACCAAAAAGTAAATAGACTGTAGGCCTAGTGTACTGTACATGTGTAGTCAATGATACTACAAGACTACCCTGTTTTTTTTTTTCATTGCACGTTATGCAATTGTGTTTGCTTAATGTTGATTGGTCAAACAAGAAAATAACACACTGGCCCATGTTTAGTGAAAATAACATACTGGCCCATGTTTAGTCAAGCATGTTCGTAGATCTATCTTTACACTGAAATTTGTACACACCCTTCCTGCCCAAAAAGTAAACAGACAGTGATTTTAACAACCTGATCAGATAGACATAGACACATGTAGGCCTAGTGTACTGCAGTGTGCGGCCCACAGTGACAAGACCACCCCGTGTTTTTTTCTATGCACACTTTTAACGGTTATGCAATAGTGTTTTTGAGTGGTCAGACAAGAAAATAACACTCCAAAATTTTGTTTCTATATCTTTCGTTACTAGATCTAAATCTGAAATTCTAAATCTGTTATTTAATGAGATTTTAAACTTTACCGGTATAATAATAAGTTAATATAATTTTTTTTGTAAAAGTACCAGGTAAAGGTTTTAATTCAAGGCAAATATACAAGCACACATATTTATTTAGACATCTTTTTTTAAAAATTTTATTGTGCATTAACGTTTATGTAAGAAACATCTTCCTCAATACTGATTTTATTATGCTCTACAATGTTAAAAGAATTAGTTCAAGCCGCAGGCATAGAGTCGAATGATTATAGATAAGTCTAGATATCCCCCCCCCCCCCCCCAAGTTATGAAAAGGTTTGTATGGTATGATTAATCTTCTTTAGTTTAGTTTAACTACATTTTGAAATTCATGATAAACTTTTAGTTTAACTACTTTTTGTTAGTTGAAACTTAGTTTTAGTTTAACTTTTTAAATTTAGTTTAGTTCCCATCACTAAGTACTGACCTTTCAAATTAAAGCTTTTGAAGTGTAAGTATGATTGGAGCTCAAGTCCTTAACCTTTAACATTTCTTCTTTTCTTTTACTTGAGTGTTCTTCAGAATAATGTCTGGAGTAGATGCCAAGTTCCTAGACAAGAAATAACCCAAAATTTTATTGCATGCCTTAATCCAGAAATACTGTTGTACAGTAGAGAGAATTACAGCTTTAAAGTAACTGACTTGTGTTGACAAAACTCAAAAAACTAACCTTTTCTTAAAAAAAAAAATCAAACAAATTAGTTGATTTGTCCCAACAAAATGACTTCAAAAAAAGAAAAATGACTTACTACAAACAAACAAACTAAAGCTCCAGTTTTGTTTCACCTCTGTATCCTACTGTTTATGACTCCATCATCACCTAAATAAGAACAAATTTGTGTTAGAGATCAAGTCAAATTAATTTTGGATATATGGACTTAGTAACAACTTAATTTTTTTTTTTCAAATAATTCTTAAAAAAAAACAACATATGTACATGGAAATATAGTTGTTCATTACTGATTTAAACTGTATTCATAACACATTTTCAAATTAGTGCAAGCTGTTCCATGCACCCATGGCATTTGTTTTGTGCAGTCTGTTATTTAAGATCTCAAAAACTAAGACCACAATTAAAGAACTCATTCAAGATTCTATACTCTGTGTTTGACATGCTCTGTCAATGACCACATTCCCCGCCCAGCCCTGCCCCCACTTCAATATACAGTAAACATATGTAAAACACATTTCCTCACAGATTAAAACATTATTATTATTATGGTAAGAATAGTTTAATCATGAGAAGGAAAAAATTAATCTCTTTCTGTTTGCAACACTAATTCCTAATATCTACAGTACAAACATTACTGCTTATTGTACCTGGTTTGAAGTGACTGATGAGCTTCTTCCTAAATAAAATGAAAAGACTGTTGAAGGAACTTGAAATCAGCTCCTTTCAAGATGTCTGCTGCCTCATTCACCATCTTCAGCAGGAAAAACATAATTATGAATAATAACAAAATATTATTTTATGAGCTTTTACCACATACAGAAATAAAAAAAAAGATGAATAATAAAGAAACAACTCCCTATTTCAACTGTGTACTTACATCTTTGGACTGTGTCTGGGAAATAGCAGCACTTAAAAACTGGATCAAATGTGACCTTAATCTTTTAGCAGCAATAGAACTATTGACCTTGATTTGTTCTCTTAATCTAAAATCAACAAAGACAAAACAAAAGATTAGAAAATGACTTCATTGAAAGTGCATACTAATCAATAGACAGTATTTCAATGAAAGTGTGTGAATCTTTAATAATAATAGATTTTAGAGCTACTTCACAAAGGATTTAGGTTTGTGGATAGAAAATAAAAATCATTTTGTAGCTTGACCTACTTTACAACTAGTTTTAATTTCACTAACATGTAAACATTCATCCACTTACTTATCAATCTGTTGGAAGCAGGAAGGAATGACCAACACAATACCAGGGACTTCACTTTCTATTCCATCTAAAATTTTGATATGAAACACACAGAAGATGAGATAGTATTAACAGTTTAGGCCAAGATTTCACTTAGGCTGTTATATTTATAAGAAGACTATATTGATACTTAATCGCTAATGAATTAGATTTATACTGAAAAAAATTACAAAAATTACATTTCCATCTTTCAGCATCAGAATTTTCCAAAATCTTGACAAAGTCCCCTTTTGCTAATGACACCTGAATGTATAAGAAACAAAAATCTTTACTATTAATCCCAACAAATACAACCACATTAAGAAGACTTAGCTACAACTAATCATTAATTAAACCTGCTCTGGTACCATGGGATCTAAGTGACATCAAACCTTTTTGGAACATTTTTTTTTATATTACAATTAAAATATTTCATTCCACACAATTCCTTATGAGGCTTTCCAAATTTAAATATTGTCTGGTTATTTATTATTTAGGTCTTTGGATGAACTTTATTTCAAGCATTTTAAAATTGTGACTATGATATGATGTTGGTACACATGGACCAGGGACAAGTCCTAACACAAGATATATGGATAAGCTCCCAACTATTTCATGAACAAACAGGAACAATACAATTATTGCACCTAACTTTTACTGATAATTTAAAATCAAGGAAATCAATTTGGAATGATGAAAAAGAACAAGATCTTTGATAACAACAATTGTATGTTTAAATGAGAATAATATTTTTATTTTTGTTTCAAAAACAGACTGACTTTTAATTGGGAATGAAGAAATAAGGACAACCTGCACCCATTAAACCCCTGTTACATAAGATCTGAACGAAGTGGTCATCTCATTTACATTAGGACTAAAACAGAAAGATTTAAAAATTCCTTTATCCCACTTTCGGTCGGAGTGTTACAAGATCAGCTGTCGTCATCGAGAAGTACATAGAAGTCAAATTTATAAAGCGCTGTGTTTCGTGTGTGAATGTTGTTCGAATTTTTCATCTATAATGTTATTGTACAGTAGTTACGCTGATGTCGTCAACTGTAAACTGTAGTCAAACTGAATTTCTATTTGATTGGATCAATAAAATTATCTAATCTTATCTTATAATAAAATATGTCACTACAAAGAAAAAAATTTGTTTAACAGACATGAAAATAAATCTTTGAACAGTGGCTAAATCATTGTGTCTTTTAGGGAATGGCTGATAATGCTGCTAACAAGGAATTTCTTGTAGAACTTCAAAGAATGTACAAAAGATAAATAATTGGCCCTAGCTTTGATCACTCTTGTGCCATTTAACAGTTTAAGTGCATCAAAGGTCATAAGACTTCAAACAAGTCCTTTGTAGCTGTAGAATTTTCATTGTACAAGATCAGGTTGATATTAGCAACTATCTGGTTAACCATTGAAAAAATCGTCTAAACAATTCAATGATGATAACTGGCTTTAGTTTATACACACAGCTATACAGAACAATTTTAGATGCAACTTTGACAATTTGGTTCTCCTCCAGAATAATAAAGATTCATACAAGGAAACTGAATGAAAAAGTCCCATGGCAAACTCACATGTTTGTGCTGATATTGGACAAGAGCTCTAGCCTTCAAATGCCATTCTGGCAGTTCTTGGCGGTGATGAACTGGGTGAATATCTCAACTTCGCTCTGTGAGAAGATCTAACTAGCCCTGATAGTCCAACATATGTTTATTAACTGAAATAAAAAATTAGCAAAAGAATTATTTTCCTATTTGTGCATCAGCATCTGACACTTTCTTTCTTTATATTTATTAAACCTTCTCTAGTGCTGTAAAAAACCTGTACAATTTTGCTAAAGAGTAATCTTAACATGAAATATGTTGCTCTGAATATAAAAAAAAGTAATTAAAAAAAAGACATAATCTTGAACTACAATATGAAAAAAAAAATTGTGTTTTGTTTTTTTGTTGATGATATATAATCTAAATCTAAACAAAGCTGAATGATAAATAATCTTACTCTGAAATGTTTTAACATGACATCAGGATCATGAGTCTTGACTTGAGCTCTAGCTGTTGAACTGTCCATCCAAAGCAAGAATGAAAGCATGTCTTCTTCCAGGTGGCAAACATCATGGTAGAACTTTGAGAACATTAGAATAGAAAAGTCTAATCATTAAGGTACTTCTATCAGAACATCATGGTAGAACATTCAGAACATTAGAGTAGAAATGTCTAATCATTAAGGTACTTCTATCAGAACATCATGGTACAACATTCAGAGCATTAGAATAGAAATGCCTAATCATTAAGGTATTTCTATCAGAACATCATGGTACAACATTCAGAACATTAGAATAGAAATGCCTAATCATTAAGGTACTTCTATCAGAACATCATGATAGAACTTACAGAACATTAGAATAGAAATGTCTTATCATTATACTACATCTATAAGAACATCATGGTCAAAATATCAGAGCATCTTGGTACAATTAAGATGCAATTATTGTAGACATAGACCTGGTTTCATGCATGTCTTACTGATTGTACTGAGATGTTTGATTTAGTATTAAAATTGGCATGCAATTTTGGTTTTCTGCCTGCATTAAACTGTCATCTGGTTGTCCACTTCTACAGCTATTGACACTTTGGTTAACTACTCAAACTTTAGTGTCAGTTTCATTTACTTCTTGTAATAATGTTTCACTTGGTCTACTGCTTCTAATTAGATTTCACTTTAGTTTTCTGCATTTTCCAATGACCAGTTTTGAGCCCAGCTCATTTCATAATATTGCATTTTAAATGTTTCTTTTACCATATTTTTTTTCTATTTCTCTGGTTCTATATAAGATGAAAGTCTTGAAATACTTATTTTTATTTTTAATCTATGTTGGCTGGGTGAAAATTTACTACACAATTATTTACTGAGAATCAATAACTTTTGATTCTAGCTAGCAATTTCTAATACACAAACTTTCACAAAGGAAAAGGAATAATATTTACCTGATGATAGTTAGCAGTATTTTCACTATGAATGCCTAAACATTCATTGACTGTTTGAATCCAAGACCAACTCTTATGCTTCGCTGAGACACAGTCCTAATTAGAACAGAAAGAAATTGTAAACAAATTTTCTTTTTAAACACATTTTGACAAAGTAGCAAATATTATTTATTTGTAGGAGCTGGTCTTTAAAGTTTTCCTCTAAGAACAATGGTATACTGACTTTATTCATGCCTATAATCACTGGTATATAGATTTGTTATCCTAGAATGTATCTTGCACTAGACCTATTGTAAACCCTTTGCTTATTTAATTCTATACATAAAATTTTTTTATAATTTAATAAATATTTATACTTACTTTATGAATTTTGGACTGAGCTGGGACATCTTGTCCTCTGTAAACACTGTCAAATACTAGTGGTCTTTGACTTAGATACAAAGCTCTGGCTTCAATATCTGACTCAACATTCTAGCGCAGAGTGAAAAAAAAATGGATTTATGGCATAAAACAGGTAAGTTGAAACAAAAAGGATTTACTTCAGTTTCTGCAGACTTTAGTGTTCTGACACTGAAAATGTGTAGTATGTAATTTTTTTTCCTAATAATTTTCAAAAATCCCAGAAAATGTTCATTTTTTTTAACTCTTTAAATTATATCCTGCCTCTCTATTTTAATGAGTATAATGAATAGAAGGTACTTATTTAAATAATGAAGTTGGTATCTAACCATGGATAATAAGTTATCAATAGCTAGTGATATTACAACATAGATGGCTATTTTTAGTATTCTGACAGTAAGCAAACAGTATTGTAAATAAGGCAACTTGTACTATTGTGGTTTAGAGAGTAATCTTATAATAAGTGTGACAAAGATATGCAAGATAAAAATGTTATAAGTTGCAAGAAATATTGTTGTGGATGAAGCTTGTCTGTCTACATCCTTTAACATCTCAATAGATGATCTTTTCCCTTTGCAACTACTCATGTGCCTTAAGAGGCCAGTCCTAAATCCTAGATACACATCTGCAGTCACAGGCTTGGTATTTTTGATCACTAAACATTGCATCATATTCAACTGTGATCCAGATCATTTCTGTTATGCTTGCTTTCCATGAGGGTCTATCCTGTGCTTTTGCTTTTTTTCTCCATGCTATTGGTGTTGATTTTGAAAAGCTTCATATAGAGCAGAGTGAAAAAACAACACCATGGATTTATGGAATAAAACTGTTAAGTTGAAATAGTGTTCTATGAGATGAACCTTTGTCTTTATGACTGAAGGAGGCCAAGAATCATTTAAAAATGGAATAGAGAAGCTCTACTGCCCTCTATTTGATATGGACTAACCTCTCCATTACTGAGGAAAAATCTGCGCATAAAATGTGTGATTGCTGGGCTTTCCAACATCAGCACTCATCTCTCTTTCATGCTGACCAGATACTGATGTATCTTGTATTATTATAACATCACTGTTGATATCATGATGTAGGTAACTTTCAATATAATTACATCAATAGCTGATAATGTTATATTTTAGTAACATTAATAGCTGAAGTTATAAAATGTAGCTAAAATTATTAAATGATGTAAGTTGCTGATGATGTTGAGGTATCAAGAGCTTACTTACTTAGACATAGGTCCTCCGGCGCCGTTCGGCGCATTGGGCGGCAAGCTGTCTCCATAATGATCTGTCACTGGTAATGTCTGAAGCCTCCTCCCACCTGGTGTCCACTGTTCTGAGGTCCTCCATGAAGGTGTGTCGCCAGGTAATACGAGGACGTCCCTGTTTGCGCTTTCCTTGTTTTGGCTTCCATGTTATCGCAACTCTTGGTGTGCGTAATTCATTTTGACGTAGAACATGTCCCGCAAACCTCATGCGACGTTCAGTCACAACCTCACTAAGTGTTCGACTCCCAGTTCGGCATAGGATTTCCAAGAGCTAATGATATTATAACATTTATAAAGTTACTTGATAAAATTGGTCTTCCAAATATCTTTACAATCCTCAGACAACGACGTCTGAGCTGGCTTGGTCCTGCAGGACAATCATATACCAAGTGTTATTTTTATGGACAATTCATGACAGGTTCCAGATGTACATACTATGTAAAGAAATGGTAACCAAGAAAGGTATGGACAGCGAAAAAGATTTGCCTCAGTTCTGGAAAAAAAAGCATGCCAAATGTCACCTTAACCTGGGACACATGTGGAAAGGAACATCTCTCTACAGCCACATTAATGAAAAAGTGTTATGTGAAATGAACTATTAAAAGAGGTCCACTAGTAGATCCAAATGTGTTGAGTCAACAAAAATGCTAGCTGTGGCATTCATACTCTCTCACCTTGACTACTGCAACGCCGTGCTAGAAGGTATACCTGATGACAAAATAGCCAAGATGCAATGTATTCAGAACAACGCCGCTGTGGCATTCATACTCTCTCGCCTTGACTACTGCAACGCCGTGCTAGCAGGTATACTTGATGACAAAAGATGCAACGTATTCAGAACAACGCCACATGAATAGTACTTAGAAAAACAAGACAAGATTCTGCTACTACGCTCTTTTGTTAATTGGAGGTGCAGTAGCTGAGTGGTAAAGCACTTAGCTATCTGAACCAGGGGTCCCGGGTTCAAATCCTGTCAAAGACTCGAATTTCTAATTTTGGGATCTTTGGGTTTAGTGGTTGGTTGTTGTGCTGGCCTCATGACACCCTATTTAACCATGGGCCAGAGAAACAGATGAACTTTACATCATCAGCCCCATGGTCTGAAAGGGGAACTTTTTTTATAATATTATTATCTTTACGCACAATATGATCGGTGAAGTACAAACTTTGATGTCAAAATGTAAATATATTAATAACATTACTCTATTTGAGTAAGGGCCTAAGAGTTTGGCCTGAACTGTGTGAAATTTGAACCAATCACTTGGCAGCCTCATCCAGGGGCTTCTTGTCCCAGCATTCAAATCTTTTTTTCCCAATTTATTGTTTTCAGAGCGTTAGTCTCCACTTAAGTCATTATTTAGTTGAAGCTAACAAACTTAAGTTTATACCAAAAAGTAAAGCATTAAATGTATGTTAAGTTCCCCTTGCAGACCTTGCGGTCTATGTGGTAGATGTTGTTTCTGTGGCCCATGGTTAATGAGGGTGTCATGTGGCCAACACAATGATCAACCACCTTTACAATTCCCTAACTAAAGTCAGGTACCCATTAGAACTCTTTGAATCCTGAATTATTTTCCACGTTTAGATGGAATTAATTTTTTTTTGCCATTCGGGGTGAAAAGAATGCTTTGATTAGACTTTTATAAATTTTTTGTTTATAATATAGCACAAAGCAATTATAATAAAACAAAAAATTATTTTTATATTAATGTTTGAAAATTAAAAATAAACATTTACAGACTGCAAAAAAAGCCTCTAGGATCTAGATCTAGAGCAATATAATAAAAAATAAATATTTACCAACAAGTTTCAGATGTATTTTATTGCCGGCATGGAAGAGGTAAAGATACTGACGACAGTCCGGTGCAAAGTCTTTCACATCCCAGGATCTTAAAATGGTATGACGATCCTTAAAATACAAATAAAAACTCCATGAGTCACAAACATCACAATTTTTGTTTATCTTTTAGCTCACTTGGTTACCTAAACTAGTCTATATCAATATACTTTTTATAAAGCTTTTATCAAGTCTGACTGACTTTTTGATAAAAATTGTGTACATGTTATTCTCCCACTTCCCATACTCAGATCAAGTTGAAACATAGCACTATTATTCATTGTCCTTAACAAAACATAATTAACCAAAGAGTTAAATGATTATTGGCTACATGTAATTTTAATTGGGGAAAAGTAAAGGCGGTTGGTCATTGTGCTGGCCACATGACACCCTCACTTACAATAGGCCACAGAAACAGATGACCTTTATATCATCTGTCCTATAGACCACAAGGTCTGAAAGGGGAACTTTCCTTTTTTATGTGTTGTTACAAACTGACAGGAGAAAGGATGAAAGGCGGAACACTGGCGCCTCAAAACCAGTTTAGCTTCGTGTTGATGGAGCACGTCAGCCTAAATAACGCAACCCATCTAGGAGAAGGAAAACTCTCCAAACCTCCACTCTGTGGTGATACTCCCCCGTGTGGGTATCGGGGCTTGGAAATGACCAAGAGAAATAAATAACCCCACTGCCTTTCCACTTGCATTTCACTAAGTGAATAATAGTGGACCTTCCCCCCCTCTAGGTGCTTGTTGACGGAGGTCTGGATTGCACTACACCAGACAGAGGTCCTTGTCTCACTACATTCTAATACTAGATATAAATCCATCATGAAGTGTTTTTTTTCTGGATCTGGTGAATGTGATATCGTGAAGGGGCCTGGATCCAGGATGTGACGATTCCACAGGGCATACCCAGGGCACAGTCCACTTTAAGCTTTCTACTGCAGAAAAGTTCCATTTGGAGAGCTCTATGGATGGCGGAGAATGGACCATTGGCCAACCCCACCTTGTCCCATGGATATTCCGGTTACAGTCTTCAGACCTAGATGTTTCCTTTTATGTCAGTATTGGTGAAAATTGCCAAGACCGAAAACTCCCTTAAAATGCGGGGACTATATATATATTTATAGATTTTTAAAAAGCCTGAGGAAACAGCCAGCCTACACTAAATGCCAACGAATTTAACGAAAAATCCATACGAGCTCAGACGTCGCCTCGTAAAAGGTCTGCGCATGGCAGTTTCTTCCAGGACTGCCTGTGATAAGTGAGCTACTGGAAATAAAAAACAGACTAGCAGCAAACACCTAAACCTTTTGCAACTCAACATCTTAGGCCTAGAAAACAAGACAACAGAACTCCAACACATACTCAAGAAGCATGATATACACATAGCGCTATTGCAAGAAACACTACTGCCCAAGAAAAAAATAAACATCACAGGCTACACACAGTACAGATTCCTTTGCACCAAATGTCAGGGAATTATGACCCTCATAAGAAACAACACACAAGCCACAGTAAAACAAATACAGAACAATACAGACATCGACACGCAGGAAATACTTCTTTGGAGAGGAGGAACAACATCAAAAACTACTATTGCCCACCATCATCAACAGCAGAAATAGACATACAACTACCACACTACACAAGGACAATAATAGCTGGCAACATCAATGCACACACACCTTCCATAGGCTACCCACACTACAACAAGCGTGGCAAAGTAATATAGGATGTAACAAATGCCTCTAACCTACAACTTCTGCAAAACAAAACTTCAACTCCAACTTTCCTCCACAGAGCACACAACACAACTAGCAGACCTGACCTAACTTTTATCTCTACAGAAATTACCAACTCTTCTAAAATTACAGTACTTGAAGACATAGGTAGTGACCACAGGCCTATACTCCTCAATATTGGAATGCCAGGTAGATACCAATCCAACAAAACAACTAGATGGAACTATAAAAAAGCTAACTGGGCAGCTTTTTCACAAGAAACAGACACAAGACTATCAAGCATAATTGAGACAGACGTCAATTCAACCTACACAACTATAGTCTCCAACATCTTACAAGCAGCAAAAAAACACATCCCTCAAGGCCAAGTTAAGAAATACAAACCTTTTTGGACACCTGAATTAGATAAATTAGTAAAAGAAAGAAACATAACCAGGAAGACTATAGAAAAATACCCTACTAGAGAGAACAAGACAACGTACAACAAATTGACAGGGCTTATAAGATACAAAATTAAAACAGAAAAAAAGAAAAAGTGGACCACAACATGCGAACAACTAGATCTAAACAAGGATGGTCGAAAGGCCTGGACCCTTCTGCACCGGTTAACAGGAAAGAAACAAATAACAAACCCCCAACCTATAAAAGGCACTGACGACATAATAACAGAAAACCTTAAAAAGACTGAAACCTTCAATAAATATTTTGCCAGCATTAACAAGTCAAAGCCAAGAAAACAACTGGACCAGGCCTTCAGTAATATCTTAAAGAAAGAAGAAAAAGCTCCAACAGTCAACTGTCAGATCTTTGACACTCCCTTCACTCTACATGAGCTCAATAGTGCCCTCAAGCCTCAAGTCAAGAAAATCCCCTGGAAACGATAAAATAACAAATGAAATGATTCAGGGACTAGGACCACAGGCCCAAAACTGTATACTTAACTTTATCAACCAAACATGGAAAACTGGAGACATACCACAGGAATGGAGAACCGCAAACATAATACCCATTTTAAAGAAAAATAAACCACCTGGAGACTCAAAAAGTTATAGACTAATTTCTCTAACATCCAACATTGGTAAAATGGCAGAAAAAATGATCAATAACCGACTTTATTGGTGGCTAGAAAGTACTTGCTCACTCCACAATGCACAAGCTGGCTTTAGGAAAGCAAGTAGAACAGAAGACCACCTCTTTCGTTTTATCCAGGACGCAGAAGAAGGGTTTCATGAAAACAAGCACACTACAGCAGTATTTATAGATTTGCAGCAAGCCTATGATAGAGCGTGGAGAAAAGGTCTATTTTTGAAGATGAAAAAAATGGGCATCCATGGAATCCATGTACAGCTGGATCAGGGCATTCTTAAAAAACAGAACCATCCAAACCCAATTCGAAGGTGCCATCTCTAGTAAAAAAAGTTTGGAAGAAGGACTACACAAGGTTCAGCCCTTAGCTGCACTCTCTTTCTAATCTTCATGAATGACCTCCCGGACCTCATTTCGGTCAATAAGGCACTTTATGCAGACGACCTTTTAATTTGGACTACAGAGAAATATCCAGTGCTGACTAGATCCAAACTAAATAGAGCCCTCACAACTATCTCCACATATTCAAAATTATGGAAAATGGAAATAAACAAAGAAAAGTCAGTTTATTCAATCTTTAGCCACAGCAACAAAACAGCAAAAAGAAACTACATCCTAAAAATAGACTTTCAGCCAATAAATAAAGAAGAAAATCCAACATATCTTGGTGTAAAACTAGACCAAAGACTGTCTCTAAAACACTTTATGGCAGATTTAAAAGAAAAGGCATCACAAAGATTAAACATAATAAAACACCTAGCAGGAACATCCTGGGGAGCTGAAAAGAAAACCTTAAGACAGTTATACACTGGATATGTCAGATCTGTAATGGATAACTGTCTCTCCATACAAGTAGCTGCCAACAAAACCTATCAATCATCATTAGATACAATCCAAAACCAAGCCTTGCGGCTAATTAGTGGAGGTATGAGAACTACTCCCACAGCAGCCTGAGAAATAGACTCCAATATTGAACCTCTTAAGTTAAGGCGCAACAGAGCAGCATTAGAAGCTATTGAGAGATACAGAAGGTTGGAGGAAATATAGGAAAAACAACCAAAAAAAGCAAAAGACTCTGAATTAACTTACTGATGAACTAGCCCTAAAACACCACCTACCCAATAACAGAGAAAAAATTACCAGGTTTTCAAACATTACGCCCGGACTAAACTACAAACAACCAACCATCAAAATACATTTACTAAATAACACCTTAACAAAGAATTAAATCCACTGAAGCTCAAAGTAGGCACGCTTGAAACAATCGAAAGCTATCAAAAAACAGCTTTCCATATTTATACAGACGGATCGGCTTTCAAAGCTACCATCAGTGCTGGTCTTGGTGCCTTCCTGGTCTTCCCTAAAAATAAACACTTTGAGATAAGCACACCCTGTGGCGATTACTGCTCAAACTTCCAAGCCGAAATTGAGGCAATTACCATAGCACTTCAGACAGTGGAAAACAAATTATATGAAGGAGTGCAACCACCATCAGATATTGTTGTCTTTACAGACTCCCAATCTACTCTGCAAGCACTTAACAGCAGCACCTCAAACATCACAAGAGAGTTGACAACACTCATTGTGATAATCCACCAGATGATATCAAAATTAAATATCAATGTCACACTACAGTGGATCCCTGGACACATTGACATCATGGGAAATGAAAAGGCAGATAAGCTATCAAAGGCAGGTTCATCTATAGAACAACCAGATAGACCTGTTACCTCACCCTAAGGTCAATGTTAGTCAACAATCACAAAGAGGAGTGGCTCAACCAATGGGCATCAGGAAACACAGGCAGAGCCATGTACAGAGAAATGACTACGCCTAACAAACTGGACAGTATTAACTTCCTCCCCCACAAAGAACAATCTACAATCTTCCAACTAAGAACAGGACACACACCACTATTAAATTACCACCTGAACAAAATAAACTCCATACAACTACCCCTTTGCAGACACTGCGCCCACCCCTTTGAAACCGTAAACCATATCCTCTTTGAATGCCCCTCCCTAATCCATCTTAGGCAGACCCTACTTCCACTACAGCCCAACATAACCAACACCCTGTATGGCAGTGCAGAACAACTGAAGAAAACGGCACACTTTTTTTCCTTGGCACAGTCTACAAAAGAGCTCACAGCAATAAAGCTGGCTAGAAGAAGAAGAAGAAGAATGTGAAAAGTGAAATAGAACTAACAGTATTGAGATATGTGCCTGTAAATGTGCAGCTATATTATAAGCTTTGTTTATTTTTTATTTTGCTTGTTACATTTCTTTCTTATTAGAGGCTCAATGTATTGAGAAACTATATTGTGATCTTATATTTCTGTATTACAACATTGTTTCTTTATAAAATCAACTTGTCAGGATGTAACCTTATAAAACGAGAGCTTTAATTCATTCTTCTTCAAGCCACATTTATGTTGCTGACTTTTAGGCTCTTTAGCTGCCCACTTTTCCTCATTTAGACCTTGTGATCTATAAGACAGATGATGTATAGGTCATCTGTTTCTGTGGCCCACAGTTAATGAGGGTATCATGTGGCCAGCACAATGACCAATGGCCTTTACATGTCCCCAACTATTTCCAGGTACCCATTACAGTTTTGTGGACTCAGGAGCGCCCTTAAAATCCTGAAATTAAAAACCCAGTCATCACTCGGATTCAAACTCGAGACCCCTCAGTTTGAAAGCCAAGTGCTTTACCACTTAGTCACCACAACCTGTCCCATAGAAAAAAATGTGCTGTTTACTTTTTAGCTGTTCTACACTGCCATACAGTCTTGGTTATTTTGTGGTAATTGGTTCTGTCTGCGATGAATTAACTTCTGTGAAATTTCCTTTATTAATTCACTTTTTGTGTTTATTATATTTCTAAGTAAAAAGGGAAAATGGTGTCAGATCATGTCTCAGTGGTTCAAGTGTAGTTACATAAATAATTTAGTGTTCTTGCTACAAGTCTGGAGCATAAAATTGAAAAAATTTCAGAAACTCAATAAAGTCTCATACAAACTAGAAAATCTTGATGAATTTTATTTTTATTTAATGTACATAATCCAGGTCAGGCTTTAGAACAGCCACAAAAACAGTGTTTCTTGTTTTAAGCACCAAGGAGTTCTTCTTCATCATTCTCATTGTTATGTTGGAGTGTTCATATGACTAGACCAATACATGAGATGAACTGTGCAGTGGTTTCCAAATCAGGGAGCTCTCCATATAGTTTTCTTTCTATTGGGGCGATTTGGGGCCAATGTCTTATACGGGCCTCTTGGTAGAGAGAGCAGTTTTGGAGGACGTGGTCGGCATTTTCTGGTGATACTCCACATGGGCAGATTTCACTGGTTCCAATTTTGAGCTTCCGGAACATGTGTTGTCGCATTCTGTTGTGTCCGGTCCTGAGTTGAAAGATTATATGTTGGTCTTGTCGGGATAGCTTATAGTAATCGTCATCTTTCTTGTGATTTGGATGAGAGCTCGTCCATTTCTCATTTATTTTGTCAACAATTAATTTCTTCATTTCTTCTGGATAGAGTGCAGAGTTTACTTGTGAGTTTGTTCTCCCACTCTTGACGAGTGTGTCAGCCTTCTCATTTCCTGCTAGTTGTATGTGAGCTGGTATCCATTGAATAACAGTTTTTTTGCTATGTTGGAGTTCAGCAACCAAAGAGTTGTTTTTTTAATATTTGGCATGTTCAATAGAAGTGGAAGAAAGAGAGAAAGAAAAATATTATGGGCTAATAGCTTGAACAAATTTGCTTCTTTAATTTTTTGTTATTTTTTTGTTGCCAGTTTCAACATGACGCTAAATGCTGAAACAATGAACAATACATACATATAGCATATGTGAAGCACTAGGGTCCACATTTTTATAAGAGAAATTAGTGAATTATATAAACACAATAAGGGACTGTAACAAGCAGGGCAATAACCAGTAACCCCAGAAACAGTCTTTATATATGTAATATGTATGCATCATTCAGTTTCGAAGTGAGACTGCAATTTGTGTTTTCAGTTAACCAGGAGATTGCAAGCTTCATTCAAAGACCAATGTCTGAGTACCACTCATGGAATCAAAGTTTTAGACAGTCTTACTT
Organism: Biomphalaria glabrata; assembly: GCF_947242115.1. Classification (NCBI taxonomy): domain Eukaryota; kingdom Metazoa; phylum Mollusca; class Gastropoda; family Planorbidae; genus Biomphalaria; species Biomphalaria glabrata. Next base: position 663,118 of record NC_074720.1, read on the forward strand.
ACATGAGGTTAAGTGAAGAAACATGAAGTTAATCTTAAAAAGAAATTTAAAACAAAAATCTAACATAAAATGGAAAAAAAATCTTACAGTCTGTGCTTTGTCTTGTGTTAAACGAACAGCCAAAAGAAGAAAGCAAAAGCTTCATCAGCTTGACACCACATCAGGTCCACATCTTTTAGTGCTGATCGCTTGATGTACATGACTCTATCAGACCTCTATTAGAAGACTTGCTTACTGGTTTCCAACTCACGGGGACACAGCAGAATTACATCTCTATTCTTGAAAAAAAAAAAGATATATAAAGTTAAGTATTCTGATAGCTGAATTAAACATTTTTAAGTTTCTTGGGTTAAATTTTTTCTTTACAACTAATCAAGTTTTCAGTCCAATTTCTTTTGAAATATAGACAAATGGTCAACATCTTAACAAACTATATTTATTATGACTGTTTCTTATTGCCTTAAACTCAGATTACTCTGCTAAGTCATTGGTTTCCCTTGCTGATTTAGGCAACCCATATAAGGTAGGCATTAGAGTTTAGTGGACTCTAAGCCTTTTTCCAATTAATATCGAGAGAAGATTCTCCCGACAGAATAATAATTGTTTTGCCATTTCTTCACTAAACATTGTGTAGGTTGATGCTATGTGTTCAAATTGATCCAAGTAATTTTCAAGAGTTTCCTCTTTGATGTTAAAGTTATGGAATTTGGAGATGTTTGTTGGGTCGATATATTAGGGTTTACTTTGACTGCTTCTACTTTTGCTAATTCTATCCATTCCTCACTTTCTTTTTGTTTGGTTTCTAATTGTTTTGGTTTGAGTTCTAAGTCTTTTAATTCTTTTTGATGAGCTCGTTGAGCTGCTCTTTCATCTCTTTCTCTTATTCCCCAATATATGTTTCTAGTTTATCCCTCTCTTTCTTTTCAGCTTTTTCTAATTCTAATTCAATAAATTGTGAGAAATTAGTGGAGGGATCCACAAAGGCTTCTATGGCACCTTACCTGAAAATAAAGGCAGCTATCCAGAGAGATGAAAGGGGCAGTCCCCCAGAAGGTTGTGCGCAGGGCTAACTACTTTGTCATATAAAAAACAAATACTGTCCTGAAAGCTTCTACTCACAAGAAAACCTGGACAGATCTCAAAGGAAAACAGCCTTGGCCTGGAAAAGACATGATTTTTGTTTTGCAACATGGAACGTGCAAAGCCTTTATAGAGCAGGTGCGCTAGCCCAACTTACTGAAGTGTTAAAGAAATAAAGGATACCTCTTGTAGCCATACAGGAAACCAGGTGGAAAGACATTCTCAGAACCAAGGAGTATACTATATTTTATAGTGGTGGAAGCATTAACTTAGGTACAGGTTTTACTGTAAAAAGAAAATGGCAGGTAATGTCATTGGATTTAAACCTGTAAGTGATAGACTCTGCTCACTACGTTTGAGAGGAAAATTCTTCAACACATTATTCATCAATGTCCATACCCCTAAAGAAAATGCAGATGATAACAGAAAAGAAGCCTTCTATGATGGACTGGAAAGAATTTATGATGAAGCACCAAAGCATGACATCAAAATAGTCCTAGGAGATTTTAATGCAAAAATTGGAAAAGAACCAGCATTCAGACCAACAATTGGCAAAGAAAGCTTACATGAATAGTCAAACAATAATGGCATAAGATTAGTGAATTTTGCATCAGGAAAAGGAATGTCTATCTGCAACACTAAATTTTAACATGAGAGTATTCACAAGGTAACCTGGATCTCACTCTATGGAACACCCAGAATCAAATAGATTATATACTCATAGATAAGAGACATGGATCGGATTTACTAGATCAGAGGTGTGCAAATTACGTCCCACAGGCCACATGAGGTCCGCCTTACTGTTTTATGCGACCCGCGCATACCTACAGAAATTAGGTGAGCTCATAGATTATACATATAAAGAATGCAAATATATAAAAAAATAACTTATTTTAAATATCTATATAAATTATTGAAATTTCTGATTCTTATCAGTTATGATGAGGCAAAAGAAATAGTCTCTACACATCATTCTAAAAAGCCTAAACTAAACGTAGCATAAATTCTTATTTGCAATATTTTAAAGATCCAGTCAAAGATTCAAACTCAGAGAAGTACTTGAAGATTTGGAAATAAAACATTCTAAGGTTCGGTACCACAGTAGTGTCTGCTGGCTTAGCATGGACAAGATATTGAGAAGAATATAGGATCTCAAGGAAGAAATTGTTATGTTCCTTGAAGGACATTGACTATGACTTTGCTACTAATATTTCTAATGAAGAGTGGAAGACTCAAACTTTTTTTTCTTCGGAGGTATTGTACAAAACTTTCCCATTTTTCCAGGCAAGCAAGTGAAAACAGATTTTGACATTTTCCTTTGCTGAAAGGTAAAACTATTTCTAGTAAAAGGGTTGAATTATTTGAATTCTTTGATTGTGGAATGGGCTGAATACTTTGAGGGGACAATGGAGAATATGAACTGCCACATTGGAGGACCAGATCCCTTAGAGAACCAACACTCATTGAAACATCAGAAATAATTAGGACCATGAAGAATCACAAAGCACCAGGAGAGGACCAAATTACAGCAGAACTAAAATATGGAGGAAAAGACTTAGATTCCCAAATACACAGACTAATATCAAGAATTGTGGAAGAAGAAGCAATACCAACAGAATGGGAAACAGCTCTTATAATCCCAATACACAAAAAAGGATCCAAGCTAAAGTGCTGCAATTACAGAGGAATCTCTCTACTAAATGTGACTGATCCTGTCTAGGCTTATAAGAGGCTTGGAAAATACTCAGAAGAAATCTTATGTGACTACTAATCTGATTTCAGATCAGATAGATCCACAACTGATCACATCTTCACACTAAGATGTATACTAGAAAAATGCCATGAATACAGCATACCTATCCACCAACTCTATTTAGATTATAAAATGGCCTGTGACAGTATCAAATGGAAATATCTATACATGACACTCTACAAAATTTTTGAATACCTAACAAACTGACAAGACTTATACATATGACTTTAAATAACCCAAAAAGTAAAGTCATGATAGAAGGAGAACACTCACTTGAATTTAAGATTAAAAGAGGATTAAGACAAGGTGACTCACTAACTTGCATGCTTTTCAATTTGACACTGGAGAGTTATAAGAAATATACACATAAATACGAGGGGAAATATTACTAACTTTTTAAATACTTCAGGAGAGAAAATATGGGTCCACAACCAACAGGGACGATATACAGCTAACCTCTACAATACCCTGCTTATGCCGATGACATTGCCTTATTGGGTAAAGAAACCTCTGACATTGCTAGTTTTTTCACACAACTAGAAGAAGCATCTCGACCAGCAGGACTTGAGGTCAATGACAGTAAACCCAAGTACATCGCAATGACAAGAGACAATCAAAAAGATAGGACCATATATTAAAATCATAAATCACAAATTTGAAAATGTCAAAGCATTCAAATATCTAGGAAGTACAATTGATTTAAAAAATGACCTACTAACAGAAATAAAGGAAAGAATAGCAGGAGGCAACAGAGCATTTTATAGCACCCATCATTTACTTAAGAACAAAACAATAGCAAGAGAAACTAAGAAAATAATATACAAAACCATAAGACCAGCTGCAGTGTATGCAAGTGAGACCTGAACGCTGACAAAGACAACCGAAAATATACTAAATACTTGGGAACGAAAAATTCTTAGGAAAATCTATGGTGCTATACAAGATGAAACAGGGTGGAGGACATGTACTAACCATGAGATATATTAATTGTATGAAGACCCACAGATAGTGACGGAGATAAAAGGCTAAGGAGAGATCTGAATGGAGGGATGTGTTGAAGCCAGCTAAAGCCCTCCATGGGCTGTAGTGCCATTGGGATGGATGGATGGACAGTGTTTCCTGCAAAATGACTGAAAAATAATGACATTAAAACAAAAAAAAAATATTTTCTCTATTCATATTTTACAATGTCTTTTAACAGTATTTCTTTCAAAATAACTATTTTGTATTAAATAGGTTAAATAAGATCTAGATGTAGTGATAAATTTCATCATCTTGACATCATATATATGTGATAAATATACATGACTTGATCATCATATATATACATAAATCATACAGGAATGGACTGGATTTCTGGATGCACTAAGATCATGCAACAATACAGGATTACAGGCAGCACTTTGGCTTTCTTACTGTCACTAATACCGTAGTCTAACTGTAATACTTGATCTAGATTCAGATCTAGACTCTAGTAGACTGTCCCTTACTTTACTCATAGTCATAGTCACCATATAATAGATCTAGATATCATAGTTTGGTCAGACGTGAAGACCTCCTGCAGGAGGACAAGGGATGGGAGCGGGCATGGTTTGAGCCCATGACCATCAATAAATTCAAATGACAGTCCAGTGCGCAAACCGCACGACCAGGCAGCCATCCACAAATTTTAGATCTAGAGATATAAATATATATAGAGAGAGATAGATCTAGAAACTAGAATATATAGATGTAGATTCTAGATTCTAGTTTGTCTAGATTACTCGTCTCTATGGTAGATTCTTATAACTGAACACCGACTTTCGGGAACTAGGTCAATTTTTTATTTTATTTTTTTATTTGGTGAAGGTTTAACTTACAAAAAAACTGAAAGCAGATTCTTATTCTGCAACTAAAGGACTATAAAAATAGCTGTGTTCCTTTGTATTACCACCCATAGTCAAGATTTTATTTTAAAATAAATTAGGTCACTTCATGCTCCTATTTTGAACGCAGTTTTTGGGCTTTCTCCTTTAGTTGAACAGTGAGCACCGGTGTTGAACACCACTATGTAATTGCTAATAAATTATATCGGTGTTACTTAAAAATTATTTAGATTGTAGTAAAAGAAGTAGATTCAATTTTGCAATATGTATTTATAGTCTATTTCCTCATATATACTCTCTCTATTTCTCTCTTTATATATATATATATATATATCGTGTATAGTTTATTTATTTAAATACCTATTTAATCTATGTGTAGAAACAGACAGAAATAAATTTATATAGATTATAGAGCTATAAATTAATTATTTTAATTTAATAAACATATTTTCTTATAGGCTACTTGTATTTTCTCTCTGTCTTTCTTTTAACTCCCATCCAAGGACCCTCTTCTTGTTTTCATAATTTGGATGTTCGTTTTGTGACACCTTAACATCCCCTCCCTCCCATAGATGCTTATAATTCTTTTCATGACTCTCTCCCCCTTCCCTCCACTGCCTGTTGGATAGTTTGTGACACTACTCGCTGAGTGTATACCTCTCCTTACCGCCAGCTTATCTTGCGTGATCACATGCAGTGGGCATGGTCTCTGGCTTCAAATTAGCAGCCCACACTTTTTCTTTCATTCATAAGTTATATATTCTAGATATCTCTATCTAGGTCATGTTTATTCATTGAAAAAATCATAGATTTATTAATCCCAATAATATTTCTTAATACGATTTTGCTGTGTTCAAAAAGGAGAATGAGCTGAATTCATTATTATTTGTTTGGACACCCCCTTTTTTAATTTTATTTAACAGCTAACATAACGGTATAAATGTGATTGGAAAGTCTTTCTAAAGATGTTTGGAAGCTTATTTTGATATGCCCATCAGCCTATGATCAAACAGGCTCATGATATAGCCTTCATCCCTTATATGGGTATGAATTGCCGGGGGAGGTTAAAACAACAGCTTAACATACATGGTTACAGAGAATCTAAATAACTGCCATCTGCTTTGGAAAAACGGAACAAAATTACCAGAACTTATCTAAAATTGGACATGCTCAGTCCCGAATCGTCGATTTTAGCTCCAAACATAAAAACAAATGAATTACAAACAAAAAAAAGCGACCCGTTTAGAAAGGAGAATCCGATGGGGTGTTCAAACTATAAGAGCCTCCTCTAGATCTAGTATAGTCTAGTCGTCTAGGTCTAGATCTTGAATCTTCATCTAGTCTATCTCTATAGTCTATAATTTATTTATTATATAGTAATATACTTATTATATAGATCTACTCTATAACTCTTTAACTATAGTCACAGTGACTAGTCTAGTCATCTAGTATGATCTAGTCAGAGTCAGACTTAGACTAGCTAGTTAAGCTAGTGACTTGTCTACTACTAGAATTACTTACCCCAATCATTATTTATATCCATATTCTACAGCTAAAAGATTAATATTCCCATTAGAATCTTATTCTATTAAAGCCTACACATAAGCCTAAATATGTTTCATTTTGAAGGCTAGCAAAAAAAAACGTAATTTTCAAAAAATCCATTCCAACATGCTGATGATAATACTGATAATCATAAGCACCTAAAAATAGCTTCACTATCGCTCTTCTAGGTCAGAGTTAGTAAAGGTATAAATCGTTATTTAAAAACTAGCAGTGCGTGCGTAAACGAAACAACCCAAAATCGGCGACTCTAATCGGCGCCTTCGACATAGCGGTCACGCTCTAGTTGTCTACCTACAGTGAAGTCCAGAAGGGCGTAGGCGCCATTATCCCATTGGTGGTTAGAAAGGCTTTTATCTAACTACCAGGCCTGGACGTAGGGCTCTTCACCCCTGTCCTGTCTGAGGCAGGGGCGTAGCTAGGAATTTTTCATCGATTGGGGGCCCGGGGGGCTTGGCCTCTTTTGAGGCCTCCGCATTTTGCGTAATATTTATTTTTTTTTATAAAAAAACACACTAATTTGGTTGCCCTCCAAATTGGGGGGGGGGGGGGTCCGTGGGAATTTTCAAATACTCCCATTCCCCAATTGTTTTTACAAAGCTTATATCAACTCTGTCTGTCTGGTCAAAAAGTTTGTAGTTTTTTTTTTTCTAAAAGTATTTTTTTTTTTATTTTCTTGTTCATATATTAATTTTTAAGCGATGGAAATTTCAAGTCACTGTCCACTGAAAGAAAACCTAGATCAAAGTTAGCTAGCGCTATTGTGTCTCTAGTGCAGTGTTTCCCAAACTTTTTCCTTAAAGGAACACTTCGCACGTTCTGAGTATTTAGCGAAACTTTTCGCTTATTTTTTTTTTCACTTGGTGGCCTTAATATGGATTGTGTATGTGTGTGTGTTTATATTGTTACGATCTTCTCTATCAGGCCTTTTGCAAACACTGCCAACAACACAACACATCTAAAACAACTTGACTACAAAAGCTTCAATAAACAAAGTGGCGGTTTAATGACAAATTACATTTCTTCACAACAGAACTGCCTAACTAATCCCTACAAGTCTCTCTAGCTCGCACAGCTACATCTTCGAGGACTCTCAAGGTACTGCACTGTCTTTCTCTTGCTGTCTTGGACTCAACTGTCCTTTCTTTACACACTGAGTCTCTCCCCCTTAAAGGCTATCTGTCACATGACCTCAGCACAGGTCATACTTGCGTGCACTAGCAGTACTGTCCCCTTATTTATCAGCCCTTGACCCGTGTGATTGGCATGAGTAATGAGTGTCAGTAGGCCGCACACACATTAACCCTTTCAGTCCGCCACTAAAGTTACTACAATATGGTGACGGTGGGAAGAGTTTAGCGGTTGTCCCTAATTAACATGCGTAACTAGATTAACACATGTATTTGATAAGGACGTAATTATATTTTTGAGAAACGTCTGTAATTCATAAGATAAAATAAGAAGTATTCTTATAGCAACCCAATTCATTATAGTAGAAGTAAATAAGAGATTGTTACGTAAGACTTTGGTCCTTGTTTATAAGATGTCCGGCTAGATTAGGGTCACTATATACATGCAAGCCCAAGGAGCACAGAAAGAAGGACAAAGCCTTCAAAAGGAGGACAATGAAAATAAAACTTTAAAAAAAAGTTTTGCAACTTAGTTAATGAAACGTGTCATTCAATCTTAAATTGCAAAACAACTCATATTTAGCCTACCCATTTCAGACCTTGCTATTGATAGGGAGGGGTAGATGATGTTAAAGCTCGTCTATTTCAATGGCCGACTGTTTCAACGAGGGTTTTATATGACCAATACAACGGTCAACCGCCTTTACCTTCCCCAACTAATGTTAAGCACCCATTAGAGTTGGGTGGACTCAGCAGGGTTGTCCTAGGAATCCACGTAGAATGCAATTATTTTTGTTCTCTAAATGATTTGTGTACATCTGGTCACACACATGATTATATTTCACACCTATCTCCCATTCAATTCATCATTTGAGAGTGAGTTTACGTGATTAAAGCAGAAGATGTAAAGCAGTGGTTCCCAAACTGTTTTGTCTCGTAGACCCCTTGCCATTTTTTTCTGGTTTTCGGTAGACCCATTGCTTAACTTGCAATTTTTTTGCAAATTCATAAACATTTTTTTAAAATAATTTCTAAATGTTATCAGTTGAAGAGTGAAAATTTTAAAACTACATATGAAGTCATATAGAACTATTGCTGGCTGCCTGGTTGTGCGGTTTGCGCGCTGGACTGTCGTTCAAGATTTATCGATGGTCCAGGGTTCAAACCCTGCCCACTCCCATCCCCCGTCTTCCTGCGGTAGGTTTGGACTAACATTAAATATTAATTAGTTAATTTTCTTGAAATATCATTGTAAAAGGTTTCGCAAAGAGCAGTTTCTTATGTATTTCTTGATTTTCACGTGTGGCGCAAATATTGAATCTGCGGAACTGTTTTCATTAACCTTGGTTTGCTACCCACCTAGCAGACGGAAAACAGAACTCAAACCTTTGCTGCCTTGCAGCTATACCCAAACGTGGGAAAGGTTTTGTGGGTCACCCTGTGGAAAAATAAGGAGACGGCGTAGGCGACCATTAGGCAGTTTGTAGCACACAGCGCTTCACTACATCAAACCTCTTAATGTTGATCCCAAGCTGTATAGGCCTACCAGTGGTTTGGACTTCTTTGGTGTGAGGAAATGTTTCAATCAGGTTTTTCGTAATAGTGGCTAGCCCTAATCACACTGTACACGTGCGTCGGTATGACTTCCCCCTCCCCTGCATGTTGAAAAAATAATTGATGGTATTACCGCAATTGGGAGGAGGGGGGGGTTCTTGTAGTCTCCTTTGTTCAAATGTTCAGTGTGTTCACGTGTTATTAGTGTGTTGGCAGTCTTCTGTTAGTTTTTTTTCTCTTCTTGTTCATGTTAATAAAATGGAATTGTATCTTAAACATTTTTGGTTGTAATGGGGTTGTTCCGAATCTCGATCTACTTTTCAAAAAGTCACGCTGTGGCGTGTTTACAGAGGCTAGGCCTTGTTATTTCCATTACTTTTCAACTGCTAATATCATAAGATATAACATGCTAAAGTCAACTGAATAAATGTATGAATAGTTCAATTATTTTAAGCGTATTAAAGAAGGAACTGCTGCTACAATTAGTTGTTTTGTTTTTTTTGTATATCTCAATGTCACTTTATCACAATATCTCAAAGTCACTTTACCATTGAGATGTAGGCAGTATAAGCCAACTAGCCTCTGTCAAATGTAGGCCTACTGATGCAACAAACGATAGCATATTTGGTCTAAACCCAGTTAATCTATTTGAATGGAAGTTCTTTTTTTTTTTTATTTTATTTACTTTATATTTTTTTTTGTGAAATCTACATCCAATAAATCCAGAAATACGATGTTTACAAACGATCTTGCAAGAAAAAAAAAAGGCTGGTTGTAAACTACACACACACAAAACACTCACACACACGCGCGAATATCTATCTATCTATCTATCTATCTATCTATCTATCTATATATATATATATATATATATATATATATATATATATATATAAGTAGTTGAATCATTGGCATTGTTATACCCTTTTTTTTATAAACTTCAGCTATTAGTTCAACTTATGTATTTCTCATACCGATAGTTCCTCATATATTATGCATATCAATGACATAATAAGAATTATTAAAGTGTGTGTTGTATAGGCCTACATTTATTAGGCCCTATAATGTTCTTGCATTTTTTAGAAATTCAGTAAGTAATGAAGATCAGTACATTTTTTTTGGTTGATGCTTCAGTTGTTATCCAAACATGGTCTATAGTCTATACTACTCTATACCATATATACAATTGCATTTTGTGTTTTCCAAACACTGTCAAAGCCTGTTACCGTTTGTTCAGAAGAGTGGTCATTCCGACGTGACAAACTAGCTATTGATCTGCACTGTCCACAGGTTGTGACGTTGCAGGTCAGTGTTGAGGCTTTTTATAACGAATGGCCTCGGTCATTCTCGAAGTTGAGAGAAGTAAAAAATTATATAACAAGTTCTAGGACACAGAGCAGGTTGACTTCACTTGCTGTTCTATCCATGAACGATGTTCTGTTGTCACAGATAAATAAATAAAATACTGTAGACATTAATTATAACAATAATACTAACAGAAACTTTGTGTTTATACAAGTAGACATAGAAGACTTTCCTTTTTTTTTATTTCGTAATATCCTTTCAAGTACTTTCTCACAAAAACATTCACAACAAACATTGACGTAATATAAACATATTAGCACAAGCGAAAAACAGCAAACGTTTAGAAATAGATTCACTGGTTTCTGAATTATTTTATTAGAAGACCAAAAGAAAAAAAAGTATTACAATATAGATGGCTGCTCGGTCATGTTCTATGCGCTCCACAATGTCGTCTAGACTAGCGGTTTTCAACCTTTTAAGCTCGGTGGCCCCTTTTTACAATTCCTCACTTTGCCGCGACCCCTCCCCCCTTACACACACACAGCAATAGAAGAGTAGACAATAACAATCCATATTTTCGATGGTCTTAGGCGACCCCTGGCAAGTCGTCAATCGACCCCCAAAGGGGTCGCCGTCCACAGGTTGAGAACCCCTGGTCTAGACGATCTTGGTCTCGAATCCTGAGACCACCAATCCCCCAGCCGTCACGCGTGAGACAGTGACCTCCGTGACTCCATATCGAAGGTGCGGGGAGACAGAATTCCAGTAGTGAAGTTTCAACTTGATCAGAAAATAGGTGCTGGAGTAATAACGTGTTCAGATTTTTTTCCAGACGGACAGAGTCAATATAAGATTTGTAAAAGCCTCTCCACTAGTACAGTATGTCAGGAGAGAGGGGTGTAAGATGTGAGACTGTGTGCAAGTTGTTTATTATTGTGAGACATGAGAATTGTGTTGTTAACATTTTTTTATTCAGGGGAGACTATGTGTGTTGGGCCAGAAGTTCGAGTGCTAAGCTGGTCTTTGTTAGGAGCGGGATTCTGTTTGTTTATAAAGAAGTGGTTCTCAAACTGTGGTCCGCATACGACCGTGGGGAGGTCCGAAAAAAAAAAAGAAAATAGTTTACAATTAAAATAATTTCTTCGCTGATAGCCAGTTAATTCGATCGGATAATTCGAATAATAATCGACTCGCCCATCTCTATTGTTTATTGTCTTTTACGAACTATTTTATGACGACCTAGGCAACAGATTTGAAGACACTCTTCACCTGATATACCCTATTGGACTTTATTGAACTCTTTAGCGCGTAGACAAACTCTAGATCCCAATAACAGATTGTAGTGTAACTGAGTTGATTTTCTGCGTGCGTCCAGCGTGTCTGAAGGTCATGGCCATTGTATGTGTTTCATGTCCAGTGTGTGTGTGTGTATAGACTGCATCAGTGGTATGCTAGACGTGCTGGTTTCATTCACTGTTTACTGTAGTCTAATTTTGTCGAATAAAGCCATGTTATTGGTATACTAGTCGTTATCATTTCATTACACAGATCAATCCATACTAATGCAGGAGCAGCTAATTGAGATATCAACACACACACACAATAAAAACACACACAAAAAAAAGAGGAACTTACAACCAATGTTTGAACAATGATATGAAAGATTCTGGTTTCTGCATTATGGATCATTGTACAAAGTTGTTGGCTGATTTCCCGTCTTTTATTTGGATACATTGCCGCCAAGAATCTCATGACATTAAAAAAAAAAAAGGACTAGAAATTTGTGATCGTTGAAATTAGCGGTTGCTATTTATAAAAACATTGACCCGGACACAAATACACTCCTAAAATCTCGTGACAGTTATCCAAGTATTTATTTTAAAACTTACTTTTAACAAAAGTTACAATTTCATAAATCAATCCTTCCCCTTTACTTTTTTTTTCTACATTTTAAAAATTATCTACTATGTAGTTCTTTAGCTTTGTCACTTTGAGATTCGAGGGCAAATTTTGACTATTCAAAGGAGTCCCCGGATCAAAAAAGTTTGAGAACCTCTGTTATAGAGTATGAAAGGGATATTATTTTTTCTCTTTTATTTAGTTTGGTTCTTGTTACTGGTAATGATTAGGTCTGTTGACAAATTGTTATACTTTAAAATATTATTACATAAATTGCAGTATTAGCCTAGGCGCCCGAGTACTATGTGTATGGGTGTATTTACTATTTTGTTATAGGTTTTAATGAGATACTTGTATATGTAAATCGGCTGATATGTAACTAAATCTAAGTTTGTACTTCATTGGGGAGTGTTGATATAGTCGTCGTTCACATTCAAGCAATCTAGAATGGTCAACCTATGTACCATCTCTTTCACATTTATATGTACTAACCGCTATCAGAATCATACTCTTTATCCAGTGTGTTGTTGCATTCACCCACACAAAGCCATTTGTCTACACAACACAATCAGCCCATCCGCATCTTTACACACGCTTTAAGGACCAGGACCCGAATTGCTCTTTCTTTTTAAAAGATGAAACGAAGTTTAAATAAAAACATTTGTAATACATGAAATGTCATTTGACTTGGTTAATAACAATACATGGATTGATATATATGGCTCCTTCTGTCTCGCAAGACAATGGATGCGCCCAGATGAGTCACTGGCTTTGGTTACTTCTTGAGACGTGGCAGAATCTGGAGTGGCTGATCAAGCCAATTCTGGATCGGCAGAGTTTGCCACAGTTCGAGCATTTATATTCATCTGTCCTAGGGCTCACTGACAGGGCAGCTTTCTTTTTCTTTCTCTTGACCGATGCAGCTTCATTTCTTGTGCATTCAGCAAAGTTCGTACCAGCACGTACACTCTGTTTCCATGCTGTCCGGTCTTGGGCTATCTCTTCCCACATACTTTGGTCGATGCCCATGGCTCTCATGTCTCGCTTGCAGACATCTCTGTAAGTTAGTCTTGGGCTATCTCTTCCCACATACTTTGGTCGATGCCCATGGCTCTCATGTCTCGCTTGCAGACATCTCTGTAAGTTAGTCTTGGGCTATCTCCTCCCACATACTTTGGTCGATGCCCATGGCTCTCATGTCTCGCTTGCAGACATCTCTGTAAGTTAGTCTTGGGCTATCTCCTCCCACATACTTTGGTCGATGCCCATGGCTCTCATGTCTCGCTTGCAGACATCTCTGTAAGTTAGTCTTGGGCTATCTCCTCCCACATACTTTGGTCGATGCCCGTGGCTCTCATGTCTCGCTTGCAGACATCTCTGTAAGTTAGTCTTGGGCTATCTCTTCCCACATACTTTGGTCGATGCCCGTGGCTCTCATGTCTCGCTTGCAGACATCTCTGTAAGTTAGTCTTGGGCTATCTCTTCCCACATACTTTGGTCGATGCCCATGGCTCTCATGTCTCGCTTGCAGACATCTCTGTAAGTTAGTCTTGGGCTATCTCTTCCCACATACTTTGGTCGATGCCCATGGCTCTCATGTCTCGCTTGCAGACATCTCTGTAAGTTAGTCTTGGGCTATCTCCTCCCACATACTTTGGTCGATGCCCATGGCTCTCATGTCTCGCTTGCAGACATCTCTGTAAGTTAGTCTTGGGCTATCTCCTCCCACATACTTTGGTCGATGCCCATGGCTCTCATGTCTCGCTTGCAGACATCTCTGTAAGTTAGTCTTGGGCTATCTCCTCCCACATACTTTGGTCGATGCCCGTGGCTCTCATGTCTCGCTTGCAGACATCTCTGTAAGTTAGTCTTGGGCTATCTCTTCCCACATACTTTGGTCGATGCCCGTGGCTCTCATGTCTCGCTTGCAGACATCTCTGTAAGTTAGTCTTGGGCTATCTCTTCCCACATACTTTGGTCGATGCCCATGGCTCTCATGTCTCGCTTGCAGACATCTCTGTAAGTTAGTCTTGGGCTATCTCTTCCCACATACTTTGGTCGATGCCCATGGCTCTCATGTCTCGCTTGCAGACATCTCTGTAAGTTTGTCTTGGGCTATCTCTTCCCACATACTTTGGTCGATGCCCGTGGCTCTCATGTCTCGCTTGCAGACATCTCTGTAAGTTAGTCTTGGGCTATCTCTTCCCACATACTTTGGTCGATGCCCATGGCTCTCATGTCTCGCTTGCAGACATCTCTGTAAGTTAGTCTTGGGCTATCTCTTCCCACATACTTTGGTCGATGCCCATGGCTCTCATGTCTCGCTTGCAGACATCTCTGTAAGTTAGTCTTGGGCTATCTCTTCCCACATACTTTGGTCGATGCCCATGGCTCTCATGTCTCGCTTGCAGACATCTCTGTAAGTTAGTCTTGGGCTATCTCTTCCCACATACTTTGGTCGATGCCCATGGCTCTCATGTCTCGCTTGCAGACATCTCTGTGAGTTAGTCTTGGGCTATCTCTTCCCACATACTTTGGTCGATGCCCATGGCTCTCATGTCTCGCTTGCAGACATCTCTGTAAGTTAGTCTTGGGCGGCCCTTGGGTCTGGCTCCCTCTGCTAGCTCAGCGTACAGGATGTCTTTAGGGATTTTTTCCATCTGGCATGCGAGTGGATCTGGCATGGATTGATAACTATAACAAAAATATTACGTTTTTTTTTCTTCACTTGAAAAAGAAAATGACTTGCTCCACCTCCCCCATTTTGTCAAGAGCTCGCACCCCCTATCGCGAGCTCCGAATTTACGGCTGTGCTACACAAACTCACAAATATGTATATATTAAAATTACACATTGAGTCACTATCTCTTCTGTAGAGGTCTAGTAGCAAGGTAATGTAGGTGTTATCCCCTGGAGTTACACATGAACAGGGCTAACGTAACACTAACGATTAACATGGCCAGGGGAAATGTCCCTTTAATGGGTGTGTGTGTGTGGACAATGAAAACTCTAGTTGGACCGTTATAATTTTTAAAAATATAATAATCTTACAATTAAACATTGCTTTTGAAGTTTTATTTTTAATACATGTTGTGGGAAATTACCGCAAGTATTCAAGAGTTGTATACATAAGAAACCATAAACATAATCTTTTGAGGAAATATAATTTACAGTGAAATCACAGATTTAATTACAAAATAATATTTGGACCGTTAAATTGAAGCATATAACAAATAACCCTTATATTTTAATGTTTCCAGTGATATATAAATAAAATATAAATACAATTTTTAAGTAAATAATTTTATGTTCAGTCAAATTTTCGAGAAATTCTGGCTGTCATCCAATGGTCTGTAAAGAGAAAGTAGCAATGTTAAATTAGTCTAGTTCTTGAAATATTGATAGTAAAATTACGTTTATTTTATAATTAAGTTGTTTTCAGTTCGTTTACATCGGTTATAAACTGAACAGCTTGCCAGTAGAGATCACAATAAAATAAGAAGACGTGTATTTCTATTGTAGACTGTGTGACTTAGAAGTAGTCATACACACCGCTTAGTTCAGCAGCTCGAGGTCATTCTTAATATGCACCAGGAAATTGTTTTTTCGAAGGATTTAAAATTTGAGTCGAATAGAATGGACCTCACTTACCAATCGTAAACAAACAACATTTAGCCACGTGATAATATTGATAAAATATTGAAAAAACTGTCAGCCTGTGTGTATTACGTAATTTGTATAGAAGAGATAGAGAATCACGTGGCTAAATATTGTTTGTTTACGATTGGCGAATAAGGTCCATTCCTTTAACTGAGCGCCCTAAGTTAGTTTGGAAACATTCTTATACACATGTATTCCCTTTGCCCATTCCATTATTCTATAAATGAGATTGGACCCTAGTGCACTAAGCATGTTATAACATTAAAAACGCGCAAATTTTTTTTGTGAAGGTCTTTATAGAATAGTAATAGACATACTAAACAGTAGTAAGGGACGAGTCGATTATTTTTGAAGTTATCCTATTGTATAAACTGGCTTTTAGAGAAGAATTTATTTTAATTGTATAGTTTTCATCTTTGTGTGGAATTTCCTTCGTCACGTGGAACCTTGAGATCCCCGGATACAGTATGAAAAACACTGAGTTAAGTGCTATCTGAAATAACAATGCTTGACTAGTCACCTTTTTTCAAGTTAAATGTACAGCAACACAGCTAGTTTCTAAAGGCTAGCCACGCGAGCGAAACTCGTGCACTAAAATCCTAGCCTATAGCACATAATAATAAAAACACGACCCGAAATACACGTGTCGACATGGCGACTTGAAACATTTGATCGTATAGGATCATCACACACATGCGCATAAACACTAATACACACACACACACAGATACGAACAAATGAAATTATTTCTTATGAACAAAATCATGTTTTGGTTCTATGATGAACTAAGAGAGGCAGAACAAAAATTGATAATTGAAGAGACCAAGCAGTACACGTGCCCTAGACTGTTGGACCGCTGGGATACCACACATGATCTGTCGACCATCTTTCTCCATTCCTCTCTATCTTTTGCCTTGGCTAGAATCTCTTTCAATTACAGGCCCGTCCATTCATTTACGTTGTCTTCCCAGAGTCCCATCGCTTTCTCTATCTGCCTTTTTCTTTTTTTCTGGTACTGTTTAATAAAGGAAGGTCTTTGCAAGAAATGGGACCTTGTGATATGGCCATAAAGTTTAGAGTTTTTTTTTTTACAGTTGTTAGCAGGTTGTCTTGGAGTCCAATCGCCGTTGTGATCTTAATTCTTATCGGTTCTTTTGTGATGCTGTCTTTGTGTGAGATGCCTAGGATCCTTGTATATTCAATATTTACCATCTCAATTTCATTGCTAGGATCTTTCTCTCTAGTTCCGCAGTCAGCGTCCAAGATTCACACACATAAGAATGTGGCAGTGACCAGGGAGCGTGTCGGTCTGAATTTTTTTGTTGAGGGCTATGCCTTTGTCTTTTTAAGTTGTTTCGCGTTTTTCAGATGCAGCTGCCATTTTTCTCCACATTTTTCACATTCCCACATTAACATTCTTATCTTCACAATTTCATTTCCACATTCGTATATTCACATTCTCATATTAACATTCTTATCTTCATTTTTTCATCTCTACATTCTTATCTTTGCTTTCTAGTCTTCACTCTACATTCGATGTTTTAGTTTTTAATACATGTAATAAAATGTGATTGAAAAGTTATTAGCTTTTAATTTAATGTATTAACTGAACAAAATAAATAAGTATTTTAAAACATCTTTAATAATGCAATGCAACGCGCACTCTATTCAAACTCTTTCAGCATCCATTGGGATTCGCGTACGCTACCACACTTTGGAAAAACTGTGTTAGAAGAGACAATTTGCTGGCCGAGTCTAGATGAAACATTGAGGAATGTGTATGACCATTTCAAAAAGTGTAACAATAACGAAGTTGATTTTTTTTTAGGGAGAAGTCGTTGACCTTAATACCCTGTAGACTACACACGTTATTGTCACGTGATTTAACTTTTATTACACTGTGCTAAACGAGGGAAATAGGGAAGATGATGACATTGACCTAATTCGTGTTGGGGTGGGAAAGTATCACATAACAAGAAAAATAGAAAAAAATCACTTAAAAAAAATTAAGCTTATATTTAGAATAATTGTATCAATTGTTTTGTATTAGTCATGTAATCCAATTTGTAATAGATCTAGATTTTTCTAGACTAATAATAATAATAATTCTAAGCGATTAGAAATATATGTGAGAATTAACGTGTGCAGGCTTTTTACCAGACAGACAGAGTGAGTTGATATAATCTTTAAAAAAAAAAAGAGTTGACCTTCCATCTTTTAACAAAGACATCCAAGTGGCTACACATTTTTTTCAAATAAATTTACTAATATCTAAATCTGCAAGGCAATAAAGAATATGTTTGAGAAAATATCTATCAGCATTTAAGAAGGCCTTTAGTGTGTCTATGACATTCGACAAATATAATATAATAATACAATAGATCTATAATTTTCATTTGGGGAAAGTTCTATTTTTAGAGTTTGAACCAAGTTTCTTAAATTTTGTTAACAGAGTATGACGTGGATAAATCAAAAGAGACTCGATCGGATAGGGAATTATCTAATTGGGAACAAGAAAAGGCGCTAAAAATGGCATGTGTTGAATGAAAAGGGCTTTTGTTTGACTTATTGTTACAAAACATTTTTTGCTGTTGGTGTACTTGGTGATGGTCTTGGCTACCACACTGACAGCGTGCTAGGCCAACTCACCAGGAAGGAGGAGACGGGCCGCAGTCTGGATCTCAGAGATGTGATGGTGATGTGTTTGTTGTGGTGCGCCAAAGAGGTAATTGAGTTCATGAGGAGATATCATTTTTTTATTGCTTCACTCTTACGGTGTCTGTTTAGCTTTGACACGGCCTAGTCCATAACTATGACAGTCACTGGTACAGTTATATTTGTAAGGTGGTCCTTTCGAAGTAAGCCTATTTAAGAACGGAGGCCCCTTTGATTGAAGAACTATTCAAAATAGTGGTGACAACCACAGGTTGGTAGACGTCATTTATTTGTAGGCAGCATGAGTGAAAGAGGTACTTGCAAGACGGTTATCAACTTCTTTAATGCATTGGTTCAGCAGTTACCTTCACATTTGTATTTAGCTTAATTATGTGATACATGTAGTTTCTTTAATGCTAAAAAGGAATACAAGACCTAGCTACCCCACCTAAATGTCTCTGAATTACTTTCTAAAACATGGGGTCTATTTTATTTTTAGAATGCACATTTCTTAAATGAAATGAAAAAAAGACATCACAACTAAATTCAATCATTTCTAGTTTATTAGCTTACAGGCCTATTAGTTTATAACAAGTCAAGTTCAATGCCTAGAAACCCATTATTTGTTAATGGGAAGCATTATTCAGATTGTCTTTAGAATAATCATAAAAGATTTTAAAACCATATACACGCAATACATAATAACTATTTGCAGCACTAATTGACAACAATAACAACTGAATCATAGTCCTACAAATAACAAGAAATAAAATGGCTGCCACTAGAATGATTGTAGCAATCAGGAGAACACAAAAGAGTTCTACTGTCAATGTACAAGTGTTTGAATGTAATAAAAAAAATGGATTAGTAACAATTATGAATAATAATGTAATATAATATCATATACAAAACTGTTTTTTTTTTTGTTTTAATGTACTAATCACACAGCAACTTTAAAACTTAGTCAACAAGAAAGGCTTTAGAAAAAAAAAAAAAAAAAAAAAGCCAAAGAGTGCTACCAAATATAATTTGTAAAAAATAAGTATTAAGCAGATGTTCACTCAGCTTGTTTGGTTTCCCCAGACTTATAAAATGAGAAGCAAGACAAACTAAATGTAAATAAAACAAACCAAAAAGCAAACATAAAAAAAAAAATTAATTTGAGGTCCACAGAGGACATTTTTGTTCCCCCCCCCCTTCCCCTAAAATTGTAACAACAGTAGTAGACATGGCAAAAAAAACAACAATTGTTTCATGATTTTCCTATGATTAATGTTTTGTATATTTGAGAGTGCAAAAGTCAAACAAAAGCATAAACTAAGATGAACTCTTTTCAATAAGAGGTAGAATCAAGGTGATAGTCCAGCCAGCGAAACCAATGTTTTGATGAAGCAAGTTTTATCCAGCAAACCTTGAGTTTGTCTAATGAATGGGATAGTGACAAAACTATGTGGCCAAATTAAACAATTATAATCTGGACATGTAATACAAATGTCACTGGTATGCCTTAAGACCAGTTCCAGACAAACGGAAGCAATGTGTGTGTTAAAATAAATAAAAGGATCTATACAATGAAATAAACACTTACAAATGTATGAAAGAAGAGTAATAAGACACAGAAAAACTGACATAAAAAATTCATTAGTAAAAATCAATAAGATATTGTAATACACAATATTTAACTTTTTTTTTTCAGGTTATGTAGTAATAAATGTTTCTATGACAAAATTTTTTTTTTTCAGATTGAGAATAATTCAATTTAGAGATGATGACAATGAAAATTGATCTATTAAAAAAAAAAACAACAAATTTAAGTCTCAACAAAAAATTATTTTTTTGTAGGACCGAATGCTGTATTTCTAATAACTAGAGGCCCCCCCCCCCTGAAAAGAAAACTTAAATCTATTTTTTTCTTTCTGTTCTATCAACATTTTAAAAAGCCTACAAGTTTTGTTTTTTTGGCCTATGAAAAGTTGGACAGGAAATAAAATCATGCATTGCTTAAGAAAGATGTGGACAAAACTCACAAGGAATGATTTAGATCAGCGCTGCCCAACCTTTTCCAGCCTGAAGGCTGAATTTCTAATACAGGTCATGGGCCACATTTAAAAACAAAATGAAATTTGCCTCTGCAGTTTGATTATGCACTATGAGCAGAAGCTTCAAAAGCCAAACAGCACTGCACCATGGGCCAGATATGGCCTGCAGGCCCTATGCTGGGTATCACTATTTTGGATGTATACATGCTTTTAGGAATGCAAAAATAGACTTGAAAAAATGTGCATCTATTTTTATTCTTGTCTCGGAATGACAAAAGTGGTTACCATGTTATAAGATACATAAAAAAACAACTTTTTAAAAAATGTGATATGTTCATTTTAAATTATTTTTGAAATTTTAAAGATTTGATAAAATATTGTCATTAAATAAATAAACTTGAGCTAAACAAATAAATGTAACATTAGCAAAGATGAAAATGAGGAGAAAAGAAGCAAAGAAAACTGCCAATAAAATCATTGTTTGTAGTTATTTAGGAGGACTTTTCCCCTCTTGAAAACATGCACTGGCTGAAAATCCTTTTCATATTGGCTGTTAGCAATAGTCATCAATAAATACTATTTTCCTGTGCTTTAGCTTATTACCAATATGCAATAGTTCCTTGTACATTGGCTAAGCCAATATAGCTACACTAAGTGCAGCAATCGGCCACGCAAACCTTGAATGCAATCAGGTTTTGAAAATGAGTCATCTTAAAGTTCAAAGGAAATTAAAGGAAATGCTCATTTTTTTTTAAAGAGACAAAAGTTCCTAGTGGCTGGCTAATCAAACAGAGCTCCCAATGAGCAAACAACGCTCAAGTGGACTTATTAGATATTTGAAATACAAACTACTGCACCTGGTTAAAATTCATACTGATGAATTCACTCAGTTTAATTTTTATTGTGTGTTTTGAGATCAAACACACACACACACACAAAGTTTACTATTTTCAATAAAAAGAAAACAACCATAAAAAAACAACAACAACAAAAAAAAACAAAAAAAAACAAGCAGCTCTATAATCACAATTGAAACTTGTAACCAACTTTTTAAGAAGCCTATCACTAACTTCATCTTTTAACAAACAGTATTTATGATTAACAGGTTACCTTTGTAAAGAGTTTGAGAAAGTAGGCCTCAATTTTGATAGACATTTATGTTTTTCAAATACAATAATAACAAACTGCCTGTTTGTTATGTCAGCATTGAAATAAAGGTCATTCCAACTGCTACATATGCATGTGGAAGTCATCTGTCAAAATTTAGAAAAGACTAAATGTGGCTCATCAGAGATGGCTGAGACAGATTTTGGGAGTCAGTTACACAGATTGGGTCTCAAACAAGGAAATCCTATGCCAAACTGGGAGTCAAACACTTAGTGAGGTTGTGACTGAATGAGACAATCAAGTGTGATGGCGGTTCAAACATTTAATCTAATAATGAAGGGAATCTGTCTGTCATTGCTGTCACTAACCAAATAATTAAGTCCAAAACTTCTTGATAAACAAAACTTGACTGTCTCCAAAGACACTAGCATTATGAACTGTTTTCATTTCATATCAAACTCTTTTGTTTTTACTATGACATTATTGTCATTATATAAAACCTTACTCAAAATACACAAAACAAGAAAAAAACTAAACTTTTATCTGCCTAATTTGATATTGTAAACAAGTAAAGCCTAACAAATTCCTTTGACATATCACTATAGAAGTAGTGAATTCAGCACTAAATGTTAAGACACAACAAAGAGCTTAGCAATAAAATACTCATAAGGGGAGAATGTCCTAAAATTTGTGCTGATGTCAGAAATAGATGATTCTAAATCAAAGGAAAATATAACATTCCATAGCTTAAATGTAAACAAGAAAAGGAAGATAATCCAAAAGTAAAGAAAGAGAAAAAAAAAAGTGAACAAAGAGAGAAAATAAATATCTTTGTTTAGAAGTATCAGTCAATGCCTTTAGACAATAGAAGGAAGTTAGTGTATTAAAAAAAATTGGTCTCATTGGAGAGTCTGGTACAAAAACTTTTAAAACAAAGTGCAATGAGAGACAAAAACACTCATGCAATTTCAGACAGCCAGGCACACCACTGTTGAATGTATAATTTGTGACATCTTGCCAATGTTGTAAGACTTGATACAACTAACAATTTGTGTTATTTTTAAACAAATGACTAGTATTAAAATGTTGTTGATGGTATAATCTATTTCTGCTGTTGGAGCTGATCTCTGAAGATTTGGTATTAATAATTACCAGACATATCAAGAAATTATTTCAGAAGTGAAGCCATTTAATAAATGACATATTGAATAGGATTCCCTAAGATGAAAGAAGTAATAAAACTACATAGTGGGGAAAGTGACCATAGAGATGGCCAACTTATAGATAGGTCAATCACAATGAATTGAAGCTAGACTGGGTTTAGCATAAGGAAATAAATCATTAGTAAAAAAGTTAGTTCACTTTAAAAATAAATTAAAATATATAGCAAGCATCATACACTTAGAAGCCTTTCTTCACAGGCCCACTTAGTTTTATTTCCAAATGTTCCCACAAACATCTGATGATTCTATCATTGGCTCTATCCCCATATGAAGTGCCACCATTCAAAATGATCATATCCCCACAGATGTAGTGGATCCAGTACTAATTATAAAACTGATCTACAATGATTTTGGTAACTCATTGAAGTTTAAATATTATTGACTCCCCTGATAAAACTAAAAAAAAGGTAGGGGGTTGAGGGGGATTTTGGAAGGTAAATTTCATATGCACAAGATTCACATTGACTTGTTCAAATTGATTATTTATACTAGAAACAGAAAAATAGGTCTATGTCATAAGTGTACATTATCTAAGAAGCAAAAATCAGAGAAATGGAAAAATGTGTGAAAATCACTAATATTTGTAGCATAATTTAACTAAATACATTTCAAAATTAGAATCTAAAGGTACTAATGTCCTTTGATCAAATCTCATTTAGATCAAAATAATTAACAATGCAATTTAAAAAAAAAAATCTATTAACCAGTAAGTAGTTAGTTCAATTGAAACAGCTGGTAGTTTTAGACAGGATGAGTTCACAGAACTGTTAGAATGGACATAAAACAACAAAAATTAAAAAAATAATGCTCATCCTCCTCCAGACAATACATCAATGGCCCAGGGTTAGCTTTGAAAAGTTATTCTAGACTTGTATAAACCATTGACAAATCTGATATAAAATGACAATTTTTCATTCATTGATTTAGTGCATGCTTTTATTTAGTTTAGATCAAGTTTCTATTGGCAGAAAATGCACAAATTTGCCATCATTTTAATATGATTTTCCCTAATAGCAATCATTTTACTTTTTCTATATGTGACAAGCATAATACAATCAGGATATGGTGAGGTGATGCTTACATAAACATTTAAAGTTTTACTATTAGTATAAGATAATTAGAATCATGCCACAAAAAAAAAAAAATTACATATTCGCATCAATGCAAAGAAGATGAGCATAAGTAGGGAAAATCAAAACTCTTTAGTCTTGATGTATCAGTGGCAATGACAGACAGTTTGTGTATGGTAGCCAAACTAACTAAATAGCTTATTCTAAGTGTAAAAATATACAATTAAAGTTTATTCTAAGTGGGAAGCGTGGTCCAGAGGCTAAGTACGCTTCAACTTGGCTACCTATGAAGGGGGCTCGAGGTTCGACACTTGACTCAGGCATAGTTGTGTTTACTGAGCGCCTAAAGGCAGCACGGAAAACCTTCTCACAGATACCCCCTCACTGGTCAATGAATGAGATTGGACCATAGCATTATGAGCATGCTATAGGCATGAAAGTTGCACTATATTAAAGCAATAATTTATTTATTTATTTAAGTGTAAAGATATAAAATTAAGACATTTTCACAGAAATTCTGTTTCTCCTGACTTGCTGTAGTGGCGACATGTCAATTGTTGAGTTTTTTTTAAATTGAGATTGTTACATGACTTCAATTCAGATTTAAACTGAATGCATTCCATGAAGGTCCTCATTTCTAAAGATGGTGCACAATGATAAATGAATCCGTTTATGTGCAATTGATGGTGGTCTCAGACCAAGAGCAGTGAAAACATTGGTTTGATGCACTGGTACATCCTCCAAGTAATGCAATTCAAAGATGCTGTCTTTGTGTTTTAAGATGTTTTTGTTATAGTGAAATTTTGAATCCATGACGTCACAGGACTAGTTTACTGCTTGATTTAAACAAATGGCAAAACAGCGTAAATGGTAGTCTATCCAACTTGATGGATGTCCAAACAAAACAATGTAAATGGTTGTCTAACACACTAATTGTAAGTGATAGAACTGATGACTTCTGTCTGGAGGAAATAGAACTAAGAGAAAAACTACTACCAGTGTGTACTAGTTTCTAGAGATCTGGTTTTGTGTATAGTTGATGAGACAGTCATGTCAGAGCATTCATCAGAACTTGAACTAGTTTCTGTATCACATTTCTAAAATGAAATAAAAATATAGTTAGTAAGTGAAGCAGAATTAGAGTTACTTAGAGCTAATAGTGAATAATAAAAAATATTTGAAATTATTCATACTTTTTATATACAGCTATTTGACTGCAGAATTACTTACATTTTTCCAAGTTTACAGAGACAGCAGCTCATACATTATAGACCTCCCCCACCCCGCTGCTGATGGGGCAGATAATGAAAAAAAAAACTACACTTGAATTGACTGGCAGAAGAGACAGATGTGATTAAATATCCACTGTTGAATCTGCATAACATGTAGTTCGCAATCTCAGAGTTTTCTTGAATCAACTGTATCTTTTGACCCACACATAATTCAGTTCTGTAAGCATCTCTGTCTGCAGCTGCACATATTGGGCAAGATTCTACCATATTTGACAAGTGTGTCAACAAAAAAGCTTGCTTTGGCATTCATACTTTTCTGGCTTAACTAATAAAATGCAATGCAAGCATGTAAAACTGATAAGCTGCAGTGAATTCAGAAACAAAACAACATGAGATTCTGTACACTCTAGCATACACTTGATTGGCTTTCTGTGAGTACAAGATCTACTACAGGGTGGTCATACTTTGTCATTTTTGCATTTAGAACAAAGATATGCTCTTGAACCTTAGTGAACTGATCACTCCATGTGACCCTCTAAGAGCCTTGCTTTGGGCTAAACACTTCTAGTTTTGCCAAGTTTCTTCCTCAAAAGTTGAGGTTTTTTTTTTCAGTGCATGCAAGCATTGACCTTAGACAAGCAACATGCTTCATTACACTCAAAAAGAAAATTTTGACTTGTCTGCTCAAACCTTTTAAAAAATTGGTTTGTCATTTTAACTTTTTTCTTTAAGCCATGTTATCACAACACCTTGAGCCTACATTATGTGTGTTAACAGCGCTATAGAAATTGAAGATTTTTTTTTCAAATGATTTTGTTCTACTAGATGCGCGTCTTTCATGCAATAGATAAACCTTGGAGGCGTGAGGCCCCTAAAACCACAAGGCCCTTGGCAGTTACCCACACCTTGAACCATGCTGGGGCAGATGATATAAAGGTCGCCTTGTTACTATGACAGATGGTTAACAAGTGTGTTAAGTGGCCAGCACAATGACCAACTGTCTTCTGTTTAGAAGCCAAACACTCACTCTGCCACCATGCCCCCCAACCTATACTTTAGCCCTCTTAATTTTCTTTTCTATAACCTGAGGCAGTGTTTGCTTTTAAACTCTCTAATTAGCTGCATGAATGTTTTCCTTCTTTCCCCCCACATTTCTTCTATTTTCTTTTGAGCAGTACGCTACAACAGACATAGCTGTACATCTTTTTAAGGAAAGTTTTCATGAAAGAGAAGTAGAGATGGCACAAGTTAGTATATCCCAACCTTTCACATTTTAACATGTGTTTTTACTTGAGGAAAAATATGCAATATATGTTCCAGGCCATTTCAGTGTAGCCTCTTGATGTTCAGAGATAATGCCTCTTTCTATTTTATTTAGTTTTTCAAATTTATTTATTAACAACTGGTTGGAGTGGAAAGTAGGGCTGCCTAGTCATGTGGTATGCGCCCTGGACAGTTATTCCAATAATCCCTGGTTCAAACTTTGCCCGGTGCCATACCCCATCGTCCTGCAGGAGGTTTGGAAAATAATCTTCAAATTTGAAGGTACATCCGAAACAAACAAAACTAATAGTTCCTACTTACTTCAAATATTCTGTCAGGGGAGTTGACTTTATTCTTCATCTTCCTGACAGTCTTCTGCCTGTCGGACAACCCATCAGGTATATTTGTAAACTTTGTCAACTCTGCTTGTAAATTTTCTGCACTACCCGTAGACAACAAGCCATTATCACCACTGCCATCTTGATGACCAGAGCGATTGCTAGTCATGTCCTCCTCAGACAACACACCTTCAGAACTGAGAGTTGAGAGAGACTGACGACAGGGAGGGTGGCTACTTGATTCATCATCCTCACTAATGTCTCCTACTTCTTCTGAGCATGAATCTTCAGAGTGCTGTGGGGACAGTTCAAAATGGTGTGATCAAAACATACAGTTGTCATTTAGTTTGAAGTTATAATTACTGTGGATGAACTTATTTTTTTAACATTTGTCTTTAAACCTAATCTAAATTTTTCTTTAAACCTAATCTAAATTTGTCTTTAAACATAAAATCTCATCAGTTTTCTTCACGGATTTTATCTAAAGAGAAGAACTGACTCTCGTGTGGAGATTTTGATCTCCCATCGAGCGCCTCCCCAGGTGGCGGATAGGGGAATGCCCTCCAGATATGGTGGGTACCAGGGAAATAAAATACCCGGGGTGGACCAAAATCTAACCTGCTGCCTTGCAGGAAGTGGAGGGATCCACAAAAGCTAGGGCACCTTACCCGAAAATAAAGGCAGCTATCCAGAGAGCTGAAAGGGGCAGCCCCCCAGATGGTTATGCACAGGGCTAACAACTCTGTCATATAAAAAATACTGTTACGAAAGCTAATACACACAAGAAAACCTGGACAGATCTCAACGGAAAACGACCTCGGCCTGGAAAAGGACATGATTTTTGTTTTGCGACATGGAATGTGCTAAGCCTTTATAGAGCAGGTGCGCTAGCCCAACTTACTGAAGTGTTAAAGAAATATAGGATACCCCTTGTAGCCCTAAAGGAAATCAGGTGGAAAGACTTGGACATTCTCAGAACCAAGGAGTATACTATATTTTATAGTGGTGGAAGCACTAACAACTTAGGTACAGGTTTTGCTGTTAAAAAGGAAATGGTAGGTAATGTCATTGGATTTAAACCTGTAAGTGATAGACTCTGCTCACTACGTTTGAAAGGAAAATTCTTCAACATATCATTTATCAATGTTAATGCCCCTACTGAAGATGCAGATGATAACACAAAAGAAGCCTTCTATGATGGACTGGAAAGAATTTATGATGAAGCACCAAAGCATGACATCAAAATAGTCCTAGGAGATTTCAATGCAAAAATTGGAAAGGAACCAGCATTCAGACCAACAATTGGCAAAGAAAGCTTACATGAAGAGACCAACAATAATGGCATAAGATTAGTGGATTTTGCATCAGGAAAAGGAATGTCTATCAGCAGCACAAAATTCCAACATAAGAATATTCACAAGGTAATCTGGATCTCACCTGATGGCAACAGCCAGAATCAAATAGATCATATACTCATAGATAAGAGACATGGATCAGACATACTAGATGTAAGAAGTTTCAGAGGAGCTAATGCTGACTCAGACCACCAACTAGTAAAAGCTAAACTTAGACAAAGAATAAGTACCATACACAATTACCAAAGAAAGAGAGCACAGCAATATGATAGTCAAAAACTCACAAAGGATCCACTTGTTGCAGAAACTTATAGAATGGCACTCCAAACGCAACTGACAACATTAGAAAAGGACTGCGAAAATAACATTAATGAGCATTGGGAAATAATAAAGCATGCTATCAAAAGAACAGCAGAAGAGGTAATTGGACTTAAACAAAAGAACGAGAAAATAGGGTGATATGATGATGAATGCAGACAAACTATAGAAGAGAAGAACAATGCCCGAATGATAATGCTACAGAGAGAAACCAGAAACACTAGACAGCAATACAATGAAGCAAGAAGAAGGGCCACAAAAGTTGTAAGAAAGAAAAAACGGGAATGGGAAAAGTCCAAGATTACTCAAATAGAGGAACTAGCAAAGGAGGGAGACATGAGAGGAATGTATATGAAAATTAAAGATGAAAAGAATGGATTTCAAGCTAGATCACACATGTGTGAGAACAAAGATGGTCAGCTTATTACAGAAAACAGCAGGGTCATTGAGAGATGGGCTGAATACTTTGAGGAGATCCTAAATACCACTGAAGATGGAGATAATGGAGAATATAAACTGCCACATGGGGGACCAGATCCCTTAGTGAACCCTCCAACACTAATTGAAACATCAGAAATAATTAGGACCATGAAGAATCACAAAGCACCAGGAGAGGACCAAATCACAGCAGAACTAATTAAATATGGAGGGAAAGACTTAGATTCCCAAATACACAGACTAATATCAAGAATTTGGGAAGAAGAAGTAATACCAACAGAATGGGAAACGGCTCTTATAACCCCAATACACAAAAAAGGATCCAAGTTAAAGTGCTGTAATTACAGAGGAATCTCTCTACTAAATGTGACTTATAAGATACTGTCTAGGCTTATAACTAAGAGACTTGGAAAATATTCAGAAGAAATCTTAGGTGACTACCTAAGAAAATACCAAGAAAATAATATACAAAACCATAATAAGACCAGCAGCAATGTATGGAAGTGAGACCTGGACATTGACAAAGACATCTGAAAATTTACTTAACACTTGGGAAAGAAAAATTCTTAGGAAAATCTATGGTGCCATACAGGATGAAACAGGGTGGAGGACAGCACTAACCATGAGTTATATCAATTATATGAAGACCCACCAATAGTGAACGAAATAAAAAAGAACAGACTACGTTGGGCAGGTCACCTTGAAAGAATGTCAGATAACAGAGGGGGGGAAAATCGTATACAGGCATAAACCAAAAGGCAGACCCTGAATGCGATGGATAGATGATGTGGAAGCAGATCTGAAGCAGCTTGTGGTTAGGGCGTGGAGATGAAAGGCCCAGGAGAGATCTGAATGGAAGGATGTGTTAAAGCAGGCCAGAGCCCTCCATGGGCTGTAGCGCCACTGGGATAGATGGATGGAAGAACTGACTACTAAGTAAGTAGGCTTCTTAGCAGTGTGGTCTGTGCTTTGGTTGTCATTACAATGGCCCTGGGTTCAAACCTGTCATCCTGCAGGATGTTTGAACTAGGAGGTAATATGCTAAATTTCTGAAGAAAATATATATAAAACAAAACTAACCCAAGACTTATAATTTATCTAAATTATATTAAAGATTTTAAAAATATTTCATCAAATAATTTCCTGGCTCAGAAAGTGGTCAAAACATTTTCTAAGTTGGCCCAGATTGTTAACAATTTGTCTATTGCAATCCCAAGCTAGAGCTTATAAAAATAATGAATGATGATAACTAGAACAAAGTATTATGTGAATGAAATCTTACTTCACAGAAACTATCTGATATAAACTTTTCACAGGTAAATTATAAGTGAGTCTGGTGTGAATGTACATTTTGGTTTTCTATAGTTATAATGTTTTGTTTGAAGTAATGCACAAATTGTAAGACAAGTGTCTTTACAGATAACAAAGATTTTTATTATTATTTCATATCCACTGTACATTGAACACTAAAACATTTGGCAAGAAAATATAGAATGTTTCATTTCTGACAATTTTTCTCACATAGCCAAATAATTGTGAGGTGGAAGGAAGCATCATCTTTAGGGTTTAATCCACAAAAGTGAAGGGGGGCAAGAGATCCTTTTTAATACCACCAGTTTGGAACCAACACATATGAGAAAAGGCTCAACCCTTCAAAAGTCTTCAGAACAGGCAGCAGATCAACTCCAGCAGTAGCTCTAAATTCTGACAATCACAGCCCTTAAACCAGACAAGCATGCAAGAACCATGTAAGCCACAGCTCATTGCTATCCCCAAACAACCAACTAGCATATCACCAGTTAGCCTGCAGAGGCCAGAGACTGTAAGATGTTTCACAATGTTAGCTCTTTTCAAAACATTCAAGAGGGTAAACTCCCTCAAGTTACCAGAAGGCACCAACTGGAGTTTGGCAGGCAATGTCCCCCATAGAGGAAGAAAGTAAATTTGCATACATTGCAAATACAATAATTATTCAAAGGAAGTATTTGAAAAGTCATGGCAATGGATTTAATATTTAACAAATTAATCTTGATTTCATATTTTCATAACTCATGAGGAGCATTTTCACCTTCAGTTTTTTTTTATTTCAAGTGTTGTTGTTTTTTACAAACCAGATGAAATAAGAAAAATGATACAAACATACAAATCTATCATCTGTGATTTTATAAGTATTCCACTAACAAACCATATAGGCTGAAGATAAAAATTCATACGAGGCTGTATAACCTTACAGACTTGAGTCTGTTTAATCTGACCGCACCAGGAAATGATTATTTTGGTGCTAATAACTGGCTGGTCCAATTACACGGTGACTGGTTATTTCATCCCTCTAACTTTTGGTCAGATCATTCCCAATTAAAAATGTTTTTAGTCATTGTATAATTGTGTTGTTAAGGGTTTGCCTTTAAGCACTCATTTCATATAATATATAAATATTCTTATTTAGAATTTTTTTTTATGTTTTGAACATGTTATTATAGTGTTTATAGTTCCCCCTATATATCGTAATGCAGGGTTTGTATTTAGTTATATAGTTTCTGTTTGTTGTAGGGATGTCAATATTATCCTGTGCATATTGCGTGATGTAATGACAAAAGGCCAAGGCGTGGTGGAAGTGGGGAAAATCTTTTTAGAAATAGAAGTACAATTTGAATAATTATGATCATGCCACTCTGCTCTCATAAATTAACATCAAAGGCCAAGGTGTGGTGGAAGTAGTGTAAATCTTTTGAGAGATGAGAATAGTTAGAATACTTATGACCATACCGCATATAAAGAATCACCTGACTGCCATCTTTCACTTTATCTTTCATTGTCAAACTTTTTTTCTTAAATATGTGCGTGTCATTTCAAACCCTATTATATAACATTTTATTTATTCTAATAAACGCTGATTTCAAGACATATGCAACACTGGCCGAGAAATTAGGAACAATGTACAGCAATAGGAATCAAAAGATCTTCTTCTGTACCTACTATCAATAGCCTATCTTATTGATTTCAATTAACAAGCAAAAACAATTTTTATATTGACATTATACTTTATTCTTATTTATTAATGTGTAATTATTATATTTATTATTATTATACTTATAATTATTATATTATAATGTGTAATAATAAAAATAAATATATGAAATATTGTTAATTTCATACTTTTTACAATTATAATTTGATGGATTAGAGAATGAAATGAATAGTGGATGAAATGACCATGGGATGAAGTGACCATTGGATGAAGTGACCTGGAACCAATTAAATGATTATTCTATGTGATACAAGAACACTTTGGCACTTCAGTCCTGATTAGTGGACTGGTGTTTAACCTTCGGTTCAATGAAATTTATATGGTTATGTCTTTTATTATCAAGATGGGGATTATCACCGCTGACACTGTGTGGAATAAATAATTGAGTCATGATCAAACTACAACTTTGGAAGACTCCCACTGACACAGTGTGGATCAAAGTAACAGGGAAGTCAGGATTTTACTAAGATCAGTGTAGATAAGACCTATATAACTACACAACAAAAATGGTCATTTAACATTGATACAATATTTTACTATACTAACCTTTGTATTTCTAAACTTCTTCGGAGCATTGGTCTTCTCTGGTGACTCATTTCTTTTTTCTATTCCACTTTGGAAACAGTTGGTCTCTAAATTTCCTAGCGTATTGTATCCTCTAATGTTTTCATAACTCCTTTCTCCATCAAATCAGATTCAAGAATCCTTCTGGAGGGGCTTCTATTCTTCTGTCCCCCCAGTTTCAGGTCGGGATGAGAGGTCAATATCCGGAGAGGATTTTTCACTCATAGTTTCAAAGTTCTGTTTTGGGCTGGACAGAGGGGATAGGTCACATGTGCACTCCACATCTGCACTGACCTGGGATGAGCGTTTCTGCTACAAGTAGCATCACTGCAGCCACCATCACAGCCAAAGCAGACATCATTAATGTTATTGTCTTGATAGGATGAAGAGTTCTGTTTTGATGCTGGTTTTGATGCTGGTAAGTGTTTACTTACAGGTGAGTGTTTTGAGATTGGCAAGTGCCTGGTGGCAGAAGTGGATGAGTTTCTGCTACAACACTCCTGACGTTTCTTCATGTTGTTTTCCATATGAGTTAACCTTGTCTCTTGGCCATCAGCTTCATCTTCACTTCGATACTCCCCGATTGCAGTGGCAGGTCCCAAAAATTTAAATGTCCCAGGATAGGGTGCATGGTCAGTAGGATGAAGCCCTGCAGGGTTAAGTTTGTCTGATGTTTGGATGTCCAGTGATGCTTCATATGTAGATTGAGATTTGAGCAGAGGTAATGTCTTTCATAGACCCTCTGCTGTTATTCCGACGATGACGAGACTTTCTGGTACCCAATTTCATAGGAGACGGTGGTACCAGCTCAGAGCTAGTTGTCATGCTCCCTTCTGTGTTTTTCATAGAGTCTGGCCTAAAGTCAGAAGAGAAATAAAAAGTCTTTATTTTTATTATCTCATCTCCATCTCTTGTTATTCTAAAATTAATTTCTTTTTTTCTTTTTCTAAATACCATTTTCATATTGTGACATATACAAATTTGATATGTCAAACATTTATAGGTCTATGGCAGGTCATTTATCTATACAAAACTCAGCCTGTGCATCTTAATACCATTTGGTGAAGATATTCTTTATGATTGCTAGTTAATATTTACTTAACAGTGTTATAGATTACAAGTCTTTCCAGTTCCTCAATTAATGACCCTGACTTTGACATTAGGTCTACCTTGTCATTTCCCTCTGTAAGACTGTGCCTTGTCATTTCCCTTTTTGCCTATAAGTTTGTCTCTTTATTTCATTCTATACCTAAATTCTATCTTTTCATTTCTCTTTATGCTTTATGCCTACATGGCCAAGGATCCCTTGCAGTATGATAGTGGAGTGTGAGCTATAGATTGTGGATATAAAGATACACTCACACAACAAGAAAATTTACTTACGTCGTGACTTCAGACCCTGACCTATGTGTATGTTTTTTACCAAGTCGATCTAACTTTTCTTGAGCTTTTATGATTGGTCGAACGATACTCTTTCTATGTTTATTGTACAAAGTCAGTTGTTGTTCTCGTCTGATAAAAAAAATATTTCATGATTAAAATTCAATGTTCGCCATGATACAAAATAATCATACAGAAAATATCAACATCATGCATAAGTAACAAGAGATAGTCTCAAAAAAAAAAAAAAATAATGAATGAAGAGCTGAAAATGATTCAAAATTATTTTATATAACTTGAAATCAATCTTGGGTTCAAAATTCATTTTTAGCATTGAACTTACCAATACTGGGCCTGATTTAAATAAGATATGCACTTCAAGAACCCAAAATCATGAAGTCATTTTTTTTTTTTTTCATATTTTAACCCAATAGCTTCTATTTCCAGGCCTTTCAAGGCCCTAATCAAAGAGGGATAACCCTGAATCCTAAAAAATAAATATTTTGAAAAAGTAATCAAACTTAAGATCTAATACTAAATAAACAAACAACTTTAAAAAATAGAACAATATGTCTAGTTTAAAAAAATATATACTTTTAATACCTTTAGAATATAAAAAAAGCTTCAAAAATACTAATTTTCTCTTGGGGGAGCTACCACCTTCTACCAAGCGCGTCCCCAGGTGGCGGATAGGGGAAAGACCCTTAGATATAAGGGTTAGCTGTGAATAGCAAAAAAACAGCTGAGGACCAACTGGTTTGCAGTCATGGAGGATGAGGTGAAGTATTCCAGTGGTTAGAATATTTACTAAAAACATCTGAGAAATCCAGGGAAATGATTGCAAAAAGCAAGTATAGGGCGCTCTAACTCTAAACCCGGGTAGATGAAACCCGTTAGCTAGGGATAGCAGTTCATTTAGGAGAGAAAACTCAGAAAATAAACACCTGCTACCTTGCAGATGATCTTGAATGATCAAAGGCTATGGGAGCACACTCAGAAAGAAAAGCAGGCTGAAGTCGGAGTCAATGGGCCTCCTGGCGCATAACACATTGACAAGCAACTTCATCTATGTTGGAGTTCAGTAACGATTGTAATAGATGTGGCGTTCTGCCGCGCAGGTAGGGAGCCGGGCTCTCCCCCTCGAAGGAGCCCACACAAGCGAGCTGGTGGTTCTTCTATCTCTGCCTGTGGAGCCAGGAGCAGGGACAAGAAAGTAAATACTACTGGCCAACACTCCAAGACCAAAAGTCTAAAAATCTTACAATGGAACGCAGAGGGCATCCAAAAGAAAAAACAAGCTCTAAAAATATTTCTGCATGAGAAAGAAATTGATGTAGCTTGCATCCAAGAAACTCATTTGAACAGTAATTTTCGTTTCTCCATTAGAGGCTACACCTGCATCAGACAAGATAGAGAAATCAGACCCAAAGGAGGAATCCTAACCCTCATTAAAAATGATATTCCTACCACAGACATAACTATGCCCAACTCCTCAGAATCAGAAATAATGGGAACTAAGCTAATTCTCCCAGATGGAAATATTTATCTATTTAACTGCTACTTCCCACCAGACAAGGAAATCGAGATTGACCACATACAAATACCTGACCAAGAAGACTGTCTAATCTTAGGAGATATGAATAGTCACTCTCAGAGCTTGGGATACCCAGACCTAAATGCCAGGGGAGAAGAAATTGAAGAATGGCAAGCAGAGAACAGACTTATCTTGCTTAATAAACCTGAGGATAAACCAACCTTTTTCTCAAGAGCTTGGCTAACATCAACCACTCCAGATCTAGCCTTTGCAACTGACAACTTATCCAAAAAGTGCAGCAGAGAAGTTGCAGACCAGCTAGCCACCAGTGACCACAGACCCATATTGATCAGTATCGATACCTCCTTCAAAATATCAGAAAACTCCACCATCCCCAGATGCAACTACAAAAAAGCCAACTGGCACCTATTCTCAAAGCTCACAGACCTATACACAACTTCAATAAACTGCAAATCAAATCAGGTTAATAAGTCATTCTCAGCTTTCTCCAAAGCAATCCTCCTAGCAGCTAAGGAATCAATTCCTAGAGGAGCAAGAAAAGATTATA
Organism: Biomphalaria glabrata; assembly: GCF_947242115.1. Classification (NCBI taxonomy): domain Eukaryota; kingdom Metazoa; phylum Mollusca; class Gastropoda; family Planorbidae; genus Biomphalaria; species Biomphalaria glabrata. The sequence continues at coordinate 699,039 of NC_074720.1, forward strand.
TCCCCAACTGGTCTGATCACCTTCAACAACTCCACAATGACACTATTGAAGCCAGAAAAAGTAGAAAATAACCCTTGTATAGAAAATAATATAAATCTAAAAGCAGCTAACGCAGTTTTCAGGAAAAATTACCTTTCTGCCTTGAGGAAAAGTTGGCATGAAAAAAGAGAACAACTAAACGTATATAGAGATGGTCACAAACTCTGGCGTATAGCCAAATGTCTCAACCAGGAAGAAAGCAGAACAACTCCTATAGTAATAGAAAAGGACAACAAACCCCTGAAAGGCCAAGAAGCAGCAAATGAATTCATTAAGTTTTTCCAAAGCGTAGGACAAATACAAATTAATGAAAGTAGAAATAAAGATGTAAACTCAGAAATCCCAGATAAAATTAAAGAAAACAATCCAGCTTACTCCTGGGAATGACCACTAATCTTAAAATGAAGGAACTAGATGAATCCCTAAAAGTCCTCAAACCAAAACAAGCCCCGGGCTCAGACAAAATATCAAATGACATGCTTCTTCACTTGGGTCCTCAAGCCAAAAGAAACTTGCTACAAATATTCAATGCTAGCTGGAAATCTGGCAGAATTCCAAACATCTGAAAAAAGCCATTATGATCCCTATACTAAAGCAAAGCAAACCAAGAAATAAACTGGTTAGCTACCATCCCATCAGCCTCACTAGCTGTACTTGCAAACTGATGGAAAGAGTGATAAATAGAAGGCTGACATGGATCCTTGAGTCAAATAATCTACTCACTGAAGCCCAGGCTGGCTTTAGAAAAGGCAGATCAACAGAAGATCAAATTGCCTTCATCACACAAGAAATAGAAGACGGCTTTCAAGAAAAGAAACCAACAATTGTGTGGGTTGACTTAGAAAAAGCATTTGACAAAGTCTGAGAACAAGGTCTCTTGCTCAAGCTAATCCAGCATCACATATCCCACAGAATGTACAACTGGATAAAGGAATATCTAAATAATAGAAAAGCCTTAGTTTGCATGCAAGGACAAAGAAGCCACACAGTGGGTATAAAAATGGCGTCCCCCAAGGAGTCCTATCCCCAACACTTTTCCTAGTATTCATAAACGATCTAAATCAAAACCTACCAAGAAAAGTTAAAAGCAGCATGTATGCAGAAGACCTTGCCATAATTAGCACAGAAGAATATGTAGGAACATCGAAATTTCGATTACAAGATACTCTTGATAAACTCAATAATTGGTCCAAAGACTGGGGCATGTCCATCAACACAAAAAAGACCACATATACCATATTCTCACTGTCAACAAAACAATAAACAATAAAATTAACATTAGATAAGGAAGCTTTAGAAAAAAATGACAGCCCTACTTATCTTGGAGTCACCTATGACCCAAGACTAACCTGGAAAAAACAAATAGATAAAACACAGAGTAAAGGCATCCAGAGACTAACCCTCTTGAAAAAATTAGCTGGCACAGATTGGGGAGCTAATCACAACATCCTGAAAAAGACCTATACCAGTTATGTAAGACCTGTACTAGAATATGGTGCCACAGCATGGGGCTCAGCAGCCCAAACCAACATAAGAAAAATAGACAAGGTTCAAAATATTGGTCAAAGGATAATGACAGGAGCAATCAAAACAACACCCATAAGAGCTATGGAGGAAACCGCTGCCCTAATCTCTCTAAATGAAAGAAGAGAAATAAAAATTCTTTCCCAATTCACTAAATTGGAAACCTTGAAGAAGCACCCACTCAGAACAAAAATCCACAAAACTGGCACAAAAAACCGTCTCAAAAGAACCAATTTCATACAGGAATCTCTAAGCCTAAAAAAGAAACACCAACTTGAAAAAATTACTCTGGAATCCTCAATACACTATAATGAATCTCCACCCTGGGACGAAGGCCCTCTTCCTACTATAAGGGACCATATTGAAAACATAAAAAGAAAATCTGATTACAGACCAACAGAGCTCAAGGAAATAGTGAACTGTTTTCTACATACCAATTACCCTAGCAATCAGTGGATCAGAGTTTACACGGATGGCTCATCCCATAAAGCCACCACAAATGGAGGAGCTGGAATACTTATCAAATGGCCAGATGGAGGAAAACTAGAAAAATCCATTGCAACTGGAAAGCTCTCTGACAGTCACAGAGCAGAAAGGGAAGCACTAGCACTAGCTGCTACCATGCTAGCAAATCACCCAAGTTCTCCTCAGTCAGATTGTCTTTCTAACAGACGCGAAAACAACCCTCCAAAGCTTGCAAAACTCTGATTCCCCTTATATTAAAAACCTCAGAACAGCACTTACAAAGCTCAACAACAACAGCAAAAAAAAAACTGTTATTCAATGGATACCAGCTCACATACAACTAGCAGGAAATGAGAAGGCTGACACACTCGCCAAGAGTGGGAGAACAAACTCACAAGTAAACTCTGCACTCTATCCAGAAGAAATGAAGAAATTAATTGTAGATAAAATAAATGAGAAATGGACAAGCTCCCATCCAAATCACAAGAAAGATGACGCTTACCACAAGCTATCCCGACAAGACCAATGTCTAATCTTTCGACTCAGGACCGGACACAACAGAATACAACAACAAATGTACCGGAAGCTCAAAATTGGAACCAGTGAAATCTGCCCATGTGGAGTATCACCAGAAAATTATTATTATAGCTTTTATACAGCGCTACTTTCATGCTTATAGCATGCTCAGAGCGCTCTGGTCCAATCTCATTTGTGGACCGGTGGGGGGGAGGGGGTATCTAGGAGTTGGTTTTCCGTGCTGCCTTTAGGCGCTCAGTAAACGCAACTCTGCCCGAGTCGGGTGTTGAACCTCGAGCCCCCTTCTAGGTAGCCAAGTTTAAGCGCACTTAGCCCCTCGACCACGCTTCCCACAAAATGCCGACCATGTCCTCCAAAACTGCTCTCTCTACCAAGAGGCCAGTATAAGACATTGACCCCAAATCACCCCAATAGAAAGAAAATTATATGGAAACCACTGCGCAGTTCATCTCTAGTCATATGAACACTACAACATAACAATGAGAACGATGAAGAAGAACTCATTTTCTCAGGTGGGGGCTTATACACTGGGGTATATGGGCAATTTCATTTAAAAAAATTATTTAAACAATAAAAATCTTCCAGATTTTACTAAAAATAGAATCGATAATCTTCACAATGATTTATAGTCATGCTTGCAATGAGACTAGGAGAAATCTTCTATTTAAAAAAGTTTAAAGCAAGTAGGCCTATATTGAAAAAGGGGATTTTAGAAACGTTCTACAACAGTTTATGACAACAATGACAGGAGAAAACATTTCAGATTGCAGAAGGAGCTAATGGGTTAATTATAATAACAGTTTATCTTAGCATAAATTCTAATACAAAACAGAAAGTGTTTTACAAATTATATATTTTACATGTAAGGAATATTCTACCTTAAAAATAAGATAAATATTCAGCTAATTTTTTTTTTCCAATGTGCAATATTTATATTCCAATATTTGGGAAACACTTATTTAGATACATCTATCATAGAATATACTATGCTTATGCTGTGGTTCATACAAAACATCTATATCAATAGTAAAATAGTAAGGCTTTCCAAAGTGGTAGTATACGCAACATTAAAGTTACTTTACTTGTATCTAAATGTGTATCCATTGAAAAAGAACATTTACAACAAAAATTAACATAAATATAATACAAATAAATATAACTGATATATAATCTTAGTAAAATTTAATTGTACAATATAAAGTAATTTTATTAATACTGCCATAAGAAAGTTTTTTTAAAAAAAGGGACCAGATATGTGACTGCTCCTTGTCAGCAATTTGTGGGAGAGAATTAGACTAAAGCCCATAGCCCAAGACATCACAAAGCCAAAGTGGAGCTGGATAGGACACACCTTGCGAAAACCAGCTACCGATGTTGTAAGGTATGCACTTGATAAGAATCCACAAGGAAGGAGGAAAGAGGGCAGACCCACGCAAACCTGGAAGAGGTCAGTCATCAGTGAAGCTGAGGGTACTTGAATGACAAGTGAAGAAAGCTGCTCAGAACCGAGTTTGGTGGAGAGGTGTGATTGTGGCCCTATGCTCCCCTGGGAATGCACAGGAATAAGTCAAGTCCTTGTCAGCAGGTCCTTTTGTGATATGGCCCACAGGTTGAGAAAAGCACCCCTAAAACATTGTAAAGCATGACTAACATTAACACCAAAGAACATGTCCTTACTTGATGAGCTCCCGTTCTCTCTTTTCCAGTTGCAGCATACAAGCTGTTAATTCCATATACAAATTGTTAGCATGCTCCAACTTGCTTTCATAATGCTCTCTGACATCCTGTGCATGTCTAAACAAAATAATTAACATATTGAAACATAACAGTTATCACTTCATAGCAACAAATAATGGAAATATCCAAATTTACTATATGTTTAGTCAAGGTCTATATAGATACAAGACAGGACATGAGATAATTAAAAATATAATTGTCAAGTCTATTATGTCTTACTTAAAAATAAAACAAAGTACTTAAAAGTCAAATGAAAAAAAAAAAAATTCAATTGCATAAATAAATGATCTTAATTTCATGAGAAAGAAAAAAACAACAACAAATACTCTCCATACAAAATACCTTAATTCTTCTTTTCTTCTTTTTATAAGCTCTTCTTCTAGCTGGGGTAAGTTGGAACCTTCAGCTTTCATTTTTTGGAAATTTTCAGGAATCTCTTTCCTCCAAATTTCCTAAGCAAAAAAAGGTTTAAATATTTTCTTAACATTTTTTAATATATATAGTAGAAAAAAAAAATGTATCATGAAAAAATATTTAGATAGGAATTGGTTCACTTTAAGAACTAATGACATTAGAAGATAAGCCAGAGCTGGAACTGAAAGGAGTTAAATTTGCTTTATTTCTGCATTAGGTCAAATTATTTCAATGCCATTCATGGTCAGAATAAGAAGTTTGAATAGAGTCTGAAAGAAGGTCAGCATTACTACCATATAGCAGCAGGGATACTTGCAGTGTAAAAGCTTTTCTCTCTCAGAGTGTAAAAGAAGGCTAGAAAATAAGAGGCTGTCTCTTTTTTTTGTATGAAGAAAGCTTAGAAGCTTTGCATTGGTTGAAAAAAAGGTTTTTTTAATCATTCAAAGCACAAGTTCACTTCTGGCTCTAGCACAGCTATCACACAGCTACATTAAGTACAAAGCCAACTTCTGATGACAAACCAAGATGCTGATACTAGAGTAATATCAATTCTTTGTACCCACCTAGGAGAAGGAAACTTCTGAATTGAAACCTCTGCTGCCTTGCAGCTATACCCAATCATGGGAAAGGTTTCGAGAGTTGACCCTGAGAAAAAATCAGGAGACTGCAACACTTAGGCAATTTGCAGAGCCTGAAACACCACTGATACCAAACTGTATCAGCACTTGCCACTCCTTTGGATACATCAGCTGCATGGAGAAAGCAATATCATTCTGACCACAGCTGATGCCCAGGCATTCATCTTATTTCAATGAGATGATCCATAGTTGCTTTGTGACTGAAGGAGGCCATTATTAAATATGTACTGTTAAACGTTAAATGCCATAAAAAGACAAATTTTCTAGCAGAATATGACAAGTCAGGAAGCCATCTGCTCTTTACTCAAATAATAATGTACAATTATATGCATAATGCACAAAGGTAGGTTTTTCATCTGTATATTTTAATTGGGAAAATGAGAACACCTCAGATAAATTCTTAAGAGTTTCTTGTTGATAATGACAGAACCCATAGTGTCAATCAGTAAAGGACTTACTTGAGATTCAGAAAAGTCCTCCAGACTGAACCGAAGTAATTCAGCAGAGGCAATCTCAATGTGCAAGAGAATTAGTCTAAATGATGGTCTATTTCTGGGCATTGCACTCCTGAAAAAAAGAAAAAGATATTTTCCATTAAAATTATTCTTTGGTGATGACCCTTTTTTTTTAAAGGAGTAGGTTGATGATTTATTTTTTAAAATTTCATGTATATAGAGAGTGTGGTAACCTATGCATACAAATTTTTGCCAGTAAATACAAAGAAAAACATTTGAACAGTTTACATTAAGATATAAAATGTTGATTAGATTAAAAACCTGAATAATAGTTATAGATTAATGTAAGCAATAAATTAATGTAAAATATACTACAACAATGCAATGAAGATGATAACCAGTTCCCACTTCATAAACTTTCCTCAAGATCTTACTGTGTGTAATGTTATTCCTTGATTTATTGTTTGTTTTAAGTGGATCCTGTTAATTTTTTAACATAATTATACCTTAAGAGATTATTAAAGTACCCAGAGATCCAATCAACAGATCAACATAGCTTTATCTTTTTGGTATAAGGGGCAGCTACTATAGTCAAGGCTGTGAATTTTTTGCCTAATGTGTTTCAAATAATAAAGTCTGCTCTTGTGTAAATGTAAATCTTTTATAGTAACCTTTATTTCAATATATGTGGACTTAACTAAAACCTTTGACACTGTGAACAGAGAAAGTTTCTTGAAGATCATGTCAAATTATTATAAATGCACCAAAAAAAAATCATTAAACTATGGTGATGCTCTTTTGTTATATATATGTGTGGATTGTTCTTTCAGAATTGAAGATTACTACATCCTAGCCCAAATCTCCTGCAGGATAGTGGGGGATGGCAGCTGGCAGGGCTCAAACCTGGTCCATTGATAGGACAGTTCACAGCCCATGACCAAACAGTCCTCTCAATGGCATGAAAGCATGTGTTCAGGAGAGAAATTCATCAAATATTGATTTGCAAAACAGTATCCAATGGGTGCATATATATACTTAAGGAAAGTAATGTATGGAATAAATATAAGATTTAAATCCTATGATGGTTGTTTCAATTCCAGACATCACAAAGTAGCTAATGATTGTTATGAAGGTTTAATTTACTCAAGAGGAATTATCTAATACAAGATTGTATTAATTTAAAGTCTCGTATTAGTATTATTACTCACAGCTTAAAAATAGAATAAAATCTGCTAAATTTTAGAAACAATATAAAAAAATCCCAATCAATATAGTAAAAATAAAAAGTTTGTTGTACTCCTTTTCAGACCTTGTGATCTATAGAGCAGATGATGTAAGTATCATCTAATTCTGTGGCCAACAGTTGACAAGGTGACAGGTGGCCAGCACAACAACCAACCACATTTACTTTCCCCAACTAATGTCAAGTAGGCTGTTATGAAAATTATATTCTGAGATTTGAAGCCAAGCACATTAAATCTCAGCTACCACACTGCTCAATTATAAAATTTCTAATAAATCTAATGAAAATTGCAATTTAAAAAATTAATCTACTATCATATTATCATCCAGACCTAGATCTTGGAGTATCCTGTCTAGTCTCTACTGTAGATTTTTCTACTAGATCTAGAATCATTTAGATTACATTTCTCAGGGTTAGTAGCACTTTTCCATGACAAAATTTTAGGAGATTTTAGGAGGTTTTTTTAAGGATGAAATGTATGATGTGTGTGTCTGTTTCCTATCCGTTTGTGTGATACATAGTAAAACATACACAAAACTAAGCATTTATCAAATCAATTATTGTTATTTGATTTTAAAAATAATAAATATCTTGCCAATATGCCACATAAACAATGTTATCAGCTGTGGTATGTCCACAGAAAATGTGATGAAAGTTATCTTTTAATCAAGTAACAACTTGACTGTCATCCCAAAACCTCAAACAACCATTTTTTTTTCAAAGATTTATTTAAAAACATTACAAATGGTTGCTTTTCCATTTTTTAAAATAAGAAACATTCTTAGAGATGCTATCATAATGTGTATTCTCTGTGATGGAAATGTACACTATTAGTTCCTATGTGTATCTTATAGATTATTGAGTCATGGTGTGCATTTGAGGTAATGTTTTATTCTTTTATTAGCTAACTTAAATCCTTCTCATAAACAGAGCCAGTAATATATAGGGCAATATAGGTCTATTTGAATGTTTAGTTGACATTTGCTTACTAAAAAATGGCTTTTGGATTGTGGGGTGGGGGGCGGCAGCACACGATTAGACCTATTCGCGTTTTTTTTCTAGCAGAATCTTTTTCAACCATATAGTTTCCCTGGCTTTTACGAGTGAAATAATTTTTACGGACTTTTCACAGCTGCATGAGAAATATTTTCGTTAAATCTACAGTAGATCTAGACTATTGATCTAAGTCACTAAAATGCGCGGATTTTTTCAAGGCTGTGAGAGAATTATCTTCACTGAATTTACAGTAGATCTAGACTCTAGATCTAAGTCACTAAAATTTGCGGACTTTTCAGGGCTGTGAGAGAAATATCTTCACTATATATATTCTAGTGATTTAGCATTTAAGTCTAGATCAGGGGTGGGCAACCTTTTTATATCGAGGGCCGCATTAGAAAAATTTTAGGAGTGGCGGGCCGCATATATATATATAACTTTAAAACTACTAATACGGTAGCTAAGTTTGTATAATGACTATTAATTGTCATGTATACTGTATTACACATTTACATTTAAATTTTTTACACTCTCAATTAAGGTATTACAAGAGTTAGCAGTTTCTAAAACTAATTTTATAAATATTTGTTTGAATTTCGTTATTTCAATTGTGTAGTTGTACCTAATGTAAAGTATTTAACTGTTTACAATCGCGTATAATGTTCCGAAACTTACTAGTTGTTATCATTGTGACTGTTGTCAAATTACACGTAGTCTTCATCGAACTTTTCTTATAAATAATGTGAAAGTTTAGCACCAAAGTGTTTTCCAAAGTGTAGAAATACAGTTTCTGGTACCCATACAATTCCCGAGGAAAGACTGGAGCCTCTCAGGTCATAATTTGTTTGGAGGGTTTTTTCTGGAGCTGAATCAGCTTCTGCACTAAGTGTGGAGCTAATGGTATTGAAAACTAGTTCCAAGTTCCACAAGAAATAGTTTCAACTCTCAGCAAAGGAAAATGGCAAAATCTGTTATTGCTTGCCTAGAGAAATGGGAAGGGGGGTAGCTTTGATTGAAAGTTTTCACATGCACGTACGTTTCCTGTGCAAGCAACCCATTGTAATAATTCAGATGAAAAAGATAAAGTCTGTCTTCCACTCTTTATTAGAAATATTAGTCACAAAGTTTTGTCCTTCAATGAACATAACAATTTCTTCCTTGTGATCCCATTTTCTTCTCAATACCTTGCCCATGCTAAGCCAGTGGATACTACTGTGGTACCGAACATCGGAATGTTTTGTTTCCACATCTTCAAGTACTTTTCGGAACTGCCTGTACTTAAGACACCTAGCTCTGATAAGTTTGATCACTGACATACTTGGGCCAACAATATGTTTGATATTCAATGCAGCTTGGCGCAAACTTTCCCGATTACTCCGTTTCGAGTTTATGGTTTGAATAGTACTCTTTTATTTATTACAAAAACTCAGTCAAAGCTCGTGCTCAACACAATTCTTCAAAGCATTAAATATATACTGGCCTGAGTTTGTGTCTTTGACTGAATGTTTCGACATTTAGCCTTATCGACATAAGTGATAAGAATCAGAAGTTTCAATAATTTATAGAGATATTTAAAATTATTTATTTTTAATATGTATAAACTGTGGACACACCATATTTCCGTAGGTGTCCACGGGCCGCATGTGGCCCGCGGGCCGCATGTGGCCCGCGGGCCATAATTTGCCCACCCCTGGTCTAGATCAAAGTCGAGAAAATTCTCGGACTTTTCACTGCTGTGTAAATATTATCTTCACTAAATTTACAGAAGATCTAGACTCTAAAGCTAATTCGCTAAAATTCGCGGACTTTAACTCTTAAGTCCCTCAATTTTGCGGACTTTTCACGGCTGTGTGAGAATTATCTTCACTAGATTCTAGTGATTTCAAGTAAATCTAGAGTCTAGATATAAGTCACTAAAATTTGCAGCTGTGTGCGAATTATCTTCATTGAATATACCGTAGATCTAGAGTCTAGATCTAAGTCACTAAAATTTGCTGACTTTTCGTGGCAGTATGCGAATTATCTTCACTGGATATACTGTAGATCTAGAGTCTAGATCTAAGTCACTAAATTTGCGGGCTTTTCACTTCTTAGTGCTAATTATCTTCACTAGACTCTAAGTGATTTAGCGTAAATCTAGAATCTAGCGTATTTCTAGAGTAATCTAGAACATTAGATGTATCAAGATCATTAAATTGACTAAAATTCACTGATTTTTCATGTTAGGTGCGAATTATCTTCCCTAGATCTAACTTAGATCTGAATCTAAATACTATTACTAGATACTAGCTAGATCTAGAAGATTAACCGACTTTCCACGCGAAGTCACTATTACACTTACAAGAAGATTTTAGGTGAGGGAGGGCACGGAGGGGTGTAGCCTACAAATTAGTCTGGTAATTGCTCTAATTATAGACAATAGTCACTACAGACTAGATCTAGCGCGTCTTTAGTCACTTAGTGGTAACAATAAATAGGGTAAAAATTTTAGGAGAGTGGACAAAATTTTTGGAGACTTTCAGCAATTTTTAGGAGAATTTTAGGATTTTTGGAGACTTTTCATTTTTTAGGAGATTTTAGGAGTTTTTAGGAGCGCTATGAACCCTGATTTCTACAACTAGACCAGACTTGAGACTAGTAATATTTAATATGATTATGAGTATGAGGCTAGTAGTAGTACTACTACTCACTCACAGTACTAGATCTAGTAAGTAGTACTACTTAGTTATTAGTAGTACTACTAGTACTAGATCTACTTACTACTTAGATCTAGTATTTACTAATTTAGTTTATTTAGATCTAGATCTAGATTAGATCTAGAATCTAGTTACTACTATATACTATAGTACTACTAGAGTCTATGAGTGCTACTAATAGTACTACTACACACTGAGTACTACTCGGAGTACTAGTACTAGCTCAAGATCAAGAGACTCAAGACGTCAAGAGTTAGTCTAGAACTAAGAAATAAAGAATACTAGATCTAGATCTAGAGACAGAGACTAGAGTTAGAGAGATGTCTAGACTGTCTAGAGCTAGATCTAGAACTTATACTTACTTATAGTTTAAGTTATAAGTTATAGACTTTAGGTTACCGAAATCGTCAGTTAGATCTAGAATCTGTTTACTAGATCTAATTTCAATTGCAAGAGAATCAACAGAATCATCTAGATCTAGACTTGATATATAAGATCTAGATCTAATATGGGAATTTGAAATCTATCAATTTTCCCTCAATTTCTACGACAAACATTGAGTGTTGCCATTTCCGTGATTTCAAAACAAATGAGTTGAATGTACGTAAGCTTAAAAAAGTTTTTTTTTGAAAAGCCACGAAATCAAATAAACTAAATTATCAGTTACCAAGGATATTTTTCAGTTCTCTTTAGTTCTATTCTTCTTACATATAGTCTAGATTCTAGATTTATGGCGCAACTAGATCTAAATCCTCCCCACCCCCATTTTTTTCCCCGCGGAAACGCTTCAAAGACCAGCTTAGGCGTCAACTTTCCTTGCCTTGGCTGACAGATGAGAGCACCTGGTTGCATGCGGCCTCAGAACGAGACAGCTGGAGGTCACTTACGAAGGCCGCGGGATACATATTTTAAAACCAAAAGAAAATCTGCTGTCGAGAACAAACGGCGAAAAGAAAATCTAAATCGACCACCTGCGGACAATGGTTATGCTTGCCCTGGTTGTGGCAAAATATGTAGGTCACAGCTGGGACTGCGCATCCACGTGAAATACTGCATTCCTCACTGATCTTCGGACTCGAAGACTAGCCTTATTATTATTAGCAGGATGTCCAAAGAGTGGCCTTTTTTCGTTGTGCAGCCAGCTTTGCTTTGGACGACAATTTCTTTGTGCTCCCTTCAGTGCCTCTCGACTTTCGACCCATAAAAAATCTTTTGGATCTGCCTTTGAGCTGCTTACAAAATTAGTGCTGAATGTAAAGTAAGGATCCTGTTTTGAAAATTTCGATTTCAGCAATGCCCATTGTCCTTTTCTTTTTAAAGCTATATTATAGGCAGCATTACTTAGGGAATTTAGGTGCCCTTACTACCAAGGCATCAGCATGCCTACTTTTCATTGTTTATATGCTTGTGAGTCTTGGATACTGACTGCAGAGCTAGAGAGGATGATCCTAGCAATGGAATTGAGCTGCTACAGAAGGATCCTAAGTATCACATTTTAAACCACATCACAAAGATATTAGAGGCAGGGCTACTGCAGCGATTAGACCCCATGATGACCTACTATCATAAAAAAACTTGAGCTAAAAATCTATGGCCATATTACAAAGTCTTCGAGGCTCGCTAAGACCTGCCTTCAGGGAACAGTACCAGGAAAAAGAAGAGGCAGACAGAAAGCGATGGAAAGATAAAGTACATAAAAGAATGGATGGCCCTGCAATTGAAAGAGGTTCTAACTAAGGTAAAAGACTAGTGGAATGGAGAAAGATGATGAATAAATCTTGCGTGGTGCCCCAATGGTCCAACAGACTAAGGGATAGGTAAAGAGTTTTTTCAGCAGCAAGTATCAAAACTCTCATGTTTCAAATTAAATCTCTTTTTACATGTTTTACAACTAAGAAATGAAAATGTAGATTTATCATTCCTTTTTGTAAAATAAATCTAAAAAATTGCTTGATATTTGTCTGCATTTAAAGATTCCTTGCTTTGTGGTTCAAATATTTAATAGGTGAAATGAGAACATTACTTTCTCATTATGATGTAGGTATGAAATTTCAAAACATAAATCCACCCAGGTCTAAGAGCTATTTGATCTTGATTATTCACACTGCACTGTCAACATAACCTACCCTGACATTCATTAACTATTAATCAGATATTAATTTCTTAACCTCAAGAGAAGCATGTTATTATTTTTTTTAAAGCTAAATGATCAAGTTTTTTTTTTTATCTCAAGATTAGCTTTAATAAAGTCAGTCTGAGGGAACTTAAATTGTGCTTAAGCAGGTATGATTGACAGTTTCATAATGGTGGATTTATTCAAGTCTGGTCATCTATTTAAGAAAAATGAAACAACATAATGAGTTTAATATTTTGTATTTTATTCTCTATACCCATAACTGTTACATATGATCCCTTACAATACATCAAACATGTCCATGTTTTCTATGCTACTAACATTTGAGAAACAAATGACATCACTATTTTGAAAGTCATTGTTAGTCCCATTTTATTTCAGAGATTAAATTTACATTGACTCTGCACCAGGTGTTTTTAGCAATGAACTTGTAAACATGTTTCTTGAATCTTAGCCACATTAAAATCAAATTAAGCATTATGCTCAGTCATTAAATAAAACATTATGTAGCACTGTCAGATGTTGATTACAATTAAGAACATACACAATAAAAAAAAGAGCAAAGTAAAAATGAAATGCTCTGAATGTGGTTAGTTTAAAAAATCTATAAACTTCTATTATGACTGGGATACTTTTTAAATTTCTTGATTTATAGCACTCCATAAAACACTCTAAGTGCAAGGTGGAGTACAATGGAAGTCAATGAAGGATGAGAAATTTTTACCAACAGCATAGAACCAATGTCTAGCATACCCCACCAACAAGAGACAATGTTGATATAGATATCACAAAACAACATTAACATGACATCAATAAAGTAGTACAAATATTTTGAACTTTCATTCACTTTTGATTTCATTTTTCACAACAGACAAGTTCAATTTTTTTTTTGTGGCAAAAACAAAATGGTTAAATGTCTCCACCAGATAAAAAAAAAAATTGATAAACCTTCAACAGCCTAAAAAATATAAGTAAAAAATAAAGGCTAGGGCTTAATGAAACTGTACATAAGTAAGTTTTGAAGTACTAATACAATACTTTAGGGGGACCATCACCAGTTGAAACAAATATCAAACCCATTTAATCTTACATTATGATTAGTATAAGCAAATAGTATTTGAAAGAGATTAATAGAACTGCTTTAAAAAAGTTAAGTTATTGACACAGTGCAGCATAGAAATCAAGAACAAAAGACTAATTTAAAACAAAAATTGGTTCAAATATATAAAGATCACACAAAAAATGATTAAGTTGTAATTTCACACGAACAGTGTATAATCAAAAAAAAATTTTTTTTTTAAACTTTTATCACAGCCCTTGAGCTGAAACTAAAATATTCAAACAGCAGATCATTTCCAGAAAGAAATCAAAGAATTACATAAATTAAATGCAGTTGCCAAAGATCAAGTGGAATATTTCATGATACAAATGATTTTAATAAAAAAAGACATTAGTTCTTAGTACATGTATGTAAATACATAAATACATAAGTAAGAACTAAAAAAATGTGGGTTGAAATCTACGTATGTATGCACTAGAACTTTATACCCTAAACATGTAGAAAATAAAAACAAAAACAACTCATAACATAACAAAAAGATTGTATGTCATAAATATAAATATCTGATAACCTCTTAAAATGTAATCAATTCATCTGAGGTGAAACAACAGTCAACAATCTTTAATTGAAATGATTTTCAGTTTCTGTGTCAAATTAAAATTATGTGATGCATTCAAAAGTCGCTAGCATAAATAATTCTATTCAATATAACTAACTAAATTTACAAAACATACAATTTTTTTCATTCATAACATTTTTACTTTGTAAAAGTTGAATAAGAATAAATAAATAAAACATAACTTTGATAAATTATGATACAATGAGAGAGAGATTAGCTATTTGTAGTTAAACCAAGCTGAGTTTTGTTGTCACATGAAATAGAACCTTACATCTGGTACATTCCACATTTCCAACAAATCTCAAAAGCAGGACCATTTACAGCATACAGTAAACCTCCTATAGAACAAAAAATGAGCTGTTTGACAATGCAGCAAACTACTGACCAAAATCTACAATAAAATATTGATGGTGATATTGTAACATTTTTCTTTGTTTACAAAATAATGAAGAAACAGTAGAAACATGGTTTGAACTTTAAAAAACGCTGATAAGGGGAAAAACCTACCAAGCTAAGCACATTTATATAACCTAATTTATTTAGCTTAAAATCTTTATTTTGCTTTTTTTTTTAAGTTCTGGATGTTCCTTCAGAACTAAACATAACTACGTTCTAACCCAAACCTCCTGCAGGATGACAGGGGATGGCAGTGTTCAAACTCAAAACAATCCTGATGAGTTCGAAGTGCATACCACAAAATGTGGCTATTGAATACAATTCATATGGTATCTGGTTTTATAGTTTTATATCTAGTGGTATAGTTAGTGGAAAGAGTATTTGAGCTTTAAATAAAATAAAGAAAGCTAATCTAGCTGTTCATATACAAAGCACAGATAATGAACAGAAGGTAACCAAACCTATTTCTACAGACACATAGCCCATACATACCATGTGCAGGACAATATTCTAAAGCGAAGTCGTGGACCAAATTCTGGGCATTTGATGACCTGCTTGAAATTTCCATCCAGATCAAAACATTGTATGCGATTATTCTCTCTGTCAGCCACACAAACCAAATGATGCTCCTCTGACACAGTGATGCTATGAGGGATGTCAAATGTCACAACAGGAGGAACTAAAGACAAAAGAGTTTTTAAAATTGTTATTACAAAACATGACTTGAAAATTAGGCACATCAGACTAAGAACTCATATATTATTTTAAATTGTTATCATGACACATGACTTGAAAAGCATGCCCATCAAACTAAGAATCAGATATATATTTAGGAAGTTACCTGCACCAAACTGAACGTTTCTTTTCCCAAAGGACATCAAAAAAGTTCCATCTTTGGAAAATTTCAGAACTCTGCTCTTGCAGTACCTGTTTTACAAAAAGTAGGTTTGTAATAAAACAATCAAGATTTGATTATTTTTACATAATTCAAAATACAAATTTAAATATATTTTTTTAATGCCTAATTAGTATCAATGGACTCATTTATTTAAAGCAATATTTGCTGACACAATATATAATAACAATTAATTGCAAAGAAAATAAGAAAAATGTAAAATGATTGGTTTAATCTACAGTTTGACAATGTATATATGTATTGTGTGGCTTGTTTCTCATTGTAAGATATAGTGATTTTGATAACATCAAGGTGGGTAGTTCAAGAAACCAGCTTAAAAGTTTTAAATCCAAATTTCTGTTACAGGTAATAATTTGAATCTTCTGGAATTGTTCTAGAACCTTTAGATCCAGTCCTTAGCCCAACGGATACAGTCCAATGCATACTAACGAACATTTAAGAGCTATTACCAAAACAATTACCTGACATACTTCAAGTTTCATAAAAGTTTCATACACTTTGGAATTTATTTGTTTTTCATGAAATCTAATTTACTTACAAGCTAATAGTCACTTTCTGTAGATCATTATTAATCAGAGTGATTTTTAAAGTTGCACTTGTTAGCCTAATATTGTATGGTACAAAAGAAAGTTATTTACAAATGTAAAATATTGTATGATACATTAAGAAGCCACTTTTTTTTTTCTTTTTTAGTAAACTACATTATTATTAAATGGCTATAGCAATAATTCAAATTTGCCCATGAATGCATTAATATAGCAAATCAATTAATGGACTACTGGATCACTCCTGAGAAGAATCTAAATAACAAGAGTAGCGCGATTCTTCATATGTTTTCTAAATTACCTAAACATTCTCCATAAGGCTCCTGCACAGAGCTGTCTGTGTAAAACACGATGTAGAAATTACACATCTCATCATTGCCAGTCGACCTGCAACAGCAAATAAAAAAACCCAGTTTATATTTGCAATCTTTGTCTGGTACTTTTGATTCTGAAATAAACTTAAAATTGTTGTAGCCTACCCCACATTCACAGGACAATCCATGGATGTTGAATCATAAGTACATCTTCCAAGCTAAAATAGTGAAAAAATTTTACAAAATTAAATAATTTTTTATTCAAAAATTGTTACAATAATATGTAATAAACAATATAAATTTATATTTTAAAAACTTCTATTGTTTTTTTGAAACATTAGTAATTAAAAAAAAGCTTATTACCAAATAGTCACCATTTTTGACCTCAATTTTGTTTGTGACTGGATAGAAAGTCTGCAAGAAGGAAAGTAGACTCAATAATAAATGTAAGTTAAAATACTGTTAGCTTGGAGAAAAAAAATCTTGTGGCAGGAGAAATAATCAAACATAAAACTAAATGATAGGATAAGTATTTTTTTTCAGAATTAAATCACAGCTTCTTCCAATTAGCAGTTTGATACTACAATTCAAATGAACCAAATATTCTCTGTATTTTAAGACATAAGATTGGAAACCTAATTATTATAGTGCTAGATACATATGATTGTTGTCATGTGCTATATGTTTCAGACTATCATCACAATGGTCCTGAGCTCAAACTCAGCCCTTCCATCAACCCATTATATTAAATGAATTTTGACCTAGGATGTAAAAGATATAATGTCTTCATTTTTTGAAGGAATGTCTAAAACATATTGAACAAACAAACCAAACAGCAGTCCAACATAAGGGTCTAAAAAGACTGTAATTGACTATCACAATTTGAAAAGGTCACCAAGTAATTTTTTTTTAGTTTCCCATGACAATGGTTTCAATTAAAACTAACTGCAAGAAATAGTTAATTTTTACAAACTATTACAAATTTACAGGGATACATTGAATGAAGTATTTAGATAAGTGAATGGACTAGTACTGACCTGTGGCCACTGAGGGTGTCCTTTGTCAATCTCATGGTAGGATCCATTATATTGGTAGCCTGTGATGTCTCGGCCTAACAAAATATGACAGTTAAACAAGAACAAGTATATTTAGAATTGTCATTTTAAAGATAACAAAATTTGACATGACTAAAAAAACTTAACACCATTGTGTCATTAGTACACACTGAAAACCTAAACCATGGGAATGTATTGTACACTAAAAACCAAGATATTCTCCTCTAAAACCATGGGCACATATTTTACACTAAAATCATAACTATATTTTTGCCTAAACTATTTATATTAGACTAAAAAACAAAGATATTCTCACCTAAACCATGGGCATGTGGCTTGTAGGCAAATGGAAAAATACTTTTTTCTTTTGAAAATCTACAGCCGACATCCACAGGGAAGGCTGTTAATAAATTTAATACAAATGTTACAGCCTTTTTTTCTATAAAAAATCTTAAATATTATTAAATTATTATTAAATATTAAATATTTAAAAAAAAAGAATAAAAGTTAACTGCAGGTCTCTGAGGGTTAAATGTTAACTGTAGGTCTCTTGTCATTTACTGTGGAGAACTGTGGGTAATTGTAATTGACTGAGTAAAGTAATTGTTGGGTCAAGGTTGTTTGAACTTCAACCATGTGGATAGCCTTGTAGAAATGTCAAAAATGACTAACAGAGCCTAAGAAATGGTATAAAACAGTGATCCTTCACTTTTATTTTTCAGCCCAGGGGGGGGGGGGGGGGGGGGGGAGGGAGGGAGGGAGGATTTACATTTCTTACAGAGGCTGATTAGCCTAAAAAATGGCATAAAACAATGATGAAGTACATTTCTGAGTCTTGTTTAATGCTGATATTCTACATTATGGGAGAAGTTTAAAGTGACCAGATAAAACCATGCCACTAGCGAGATATATTGATAGAGACACAACAAACTAGGCTTGTACTTACAGGAATGTCCTTGAGGTATCGTAAACGATGCAGATGCCAAGAAAAAAACTCCTGCAACATATGGCTGCCTGTGAAAACACAAAATGAAGTTAACAGCCAAGTTAGCTCTAAAAAAAAGTTCTAATTACAACAGCCTATAATTAATTATTTTTATCAGATTGACTTACTTTTTGTGTGTGACATAAATCTTCAAACCTGAGTGGTCTTCATCTTCAGCATCTGTTCAATTAATAAGAAAGACATTTTGGTTTTTGTTTTCAGTTATTTAACTAAGAAACAGAGAGTTGATAAAATCTCTTTACACCAAACAAAACAGTATAACTATACAAAATAAAAAGTATAGACAATACATGTTACAAAGTTTTCTATAGTGAAGTATATGGTTACATTCTCTTTCCTCACCAGTAAATATCCTAGCATAGTGAACTTGCAGTACTAATGTTTAGTAATGTTTTTAATGAATGTTCTGTTGCCAAATCTCAAACCAACATCTAAGATAATACAAAGAACATTAAGTAACCAAAAAAAGTTTCAATTGAATGTATTTCTCTCAATACCAATAACTAATAATTAAAATAATAATGAGTTTATTAATGTACCTTTAGGCAAGATAGTTGGAGGAGCATTTTTAGCCTGAGCAAATAAAATCACAGGATGACTATTCTTGCACATTGCAGGACAGTTCCTAAAAGAAACATTTTTAAAAATCTTAATGAATAATGAACAGATATAACAGAACACCATTTCACCATCGTATCACAACCAATACACCACTACACCAACACACTACAATGACTATCCTTGCATTACCTATCATGCACAAATGAAAATATTTACCAAACTGGCTACTGAGAATAGGCTTCACCTTCACATCCATACAACAGCATGTGATGAGCTCTGTTGGCGTCAGCTACAGCTTCAAACTTATCTGAAATAAAAAGCACCAAACTCATAACAGTAACTACAGAGTTCCCAGAGCTAAAATAGGTCTTCAAAACTAACTTGAGGTATCAGCAAAACAGGCCTATGACATAATGTACATAAGATCCTATATTAAGTATATACTTGTTTCAATTTTCGCTAAGAAAGATGTTTCTATTATACTTAAAAAAATAAGCCAGCAGTAGGTTTGTCTGGACAAACAGCAACTTCAGGGCAAGCTATGATTTAAGCACTTTACTATACAGAATACCAATAAATGTTTGTAAGAGAAGTTTTATATTCTTGTTGAAGGAATGGGAATGATGGGGAGAAGGCTGGCTTCAGAGCAAAGATAAAAACTTAGGCACCCAAAAGTTAATGCAAAACAAGGAAAAAAGAAACATATACTTTGAATATAACTCTCTATTTCAACAACAAATCAGACTTTATGCCTTCATCAATAAAGAAAGTCAATTGCTTTCATCATGATTTTTTTTTCAATAATAACATTTTCTGTACTTAATAACCTTCCAG
This sequence comes from Biomphalaria glabrata, assembly GCF_947242115.1. Taxonomy (NCBI): domain Eukaryota; kingdom Metazoa; phylum Mollusca; class Gastropoda; family Planorbidae; genus Biomphalaria; species Biomphalaria glabrata. Next base: position 719,223 of record NC_074720.1, read on the forward strand.
TCACTTGTTTGCTGTATTGCTTAACATACAATTTAGCCTATACTGTATTATATTAAATTAGTGAAATCTTCTAAAGAATAGAAAGAGGCTATGTTTATCATAAAAAAAATGTGGATTATACACTCACAAATATATGATTCCAAATCCTGTGCATGGTAAGCTGTGCATAAATAAGAATCCGGCTGAAAACACAATAATGATTTTGTAGAAATATTTGTTTATTTATAAAGGCAGAAACTAAAAGTATGAAAATAGAAACAAAATTTGTTAAGATATTCAACTATTTCTCTTTTGTTGACAACTCCTAACTCAGTTGTGAAATTACAAATTTGATTTCCTTATTCAATTTCTTAGTACTTTAGAGAAATATGACTAAATTGATCCAAAAGGTTATTAAAATAGAATCCTTGTAAGCATCTTCACTCTCTTCTTATGTCCCATGAACAATTACAAAGAGTTTACCTTTCTAGGGCTTGCTCCCAGCATCAATATCTTTAATATCTGTGTGTCTTCAAAGTCAACTACAGATAAAAAAGAATCAGAAATAGTGAACAACATTTTAAAATTTGCTCTGTTCATGAACAACACAAGCCAACAAACAATAGACTGAAAACATTACAAGACTATGCAATCTTATTGGAAATATTGTGTTTAAAGCTTTTGAGAAAAAATTTACCATTGGCTTCACCTGGATGATTCATGCCAGCATGATTATGGGATCCTATAGCTGCTTCTTCAAGGGCTGGATTGGGTGGAAGAGTAACGCTGACATCTATGGGAAAGTTTTTTCCAGTCAGCTGTGTAAGTTCATTGAAAGCACATTCTCCTGATGGGTCAGCCACAGAACTGTGATGTAATAATTGCACATCTCATCATTGCCTGTTGACCTGCTTCAGAAACTATCATCAGTAAGTGAACAACGCTAAATTGGTTTAATTGAAATAGATTAATCTTTCTTATGTTTAAAGTTAATATTAGAGATGAAGTTTTTCAACAAATATATTTTTCTCTACTTTTTTTTGTCAATTTTGTTTCTTTCTCCAATTATTTATTACGTGTCCATATTACAGATGAATGTTTTATTAAAAAAAAAATTTATGTTGCTGATGACAGACTTTGTAAACAGAAATCACATTTCAGCAATTTTGACTACTTTTAGTTAGTTTGTTTCAATTTTAGAGTTAAAAGCTAAACCAACAAGAAACTCACCCAACACCAACAGGATGATGCATCGAGCTTGAGTTATAAGTGCATCTAACAGCCTGGAACATAAGTCACATTTCAAATTTAGACAAAAAACACCATAAGAGCTTTAATAATAATTCAGAAAAAGAAAAGCTGACATTACAGTTGGTAAATATTTATATCAGACTTACTAAAGCATCTCCTGGTTTGACTTCAATTACTTCCTTCACTGGATAGAAGGCCTTTAGATTTATTTCATATCATAAACATGTGGCACTTTAATTGTAAGTTTGTATGAGATCATATAATGTTAGAATAATTTAATATCAAATATGGTAACTTTAAGACTTACTTGTGGCCATTGTGGATTTCCTTTACCGATTTCATGATACGTTCCATTGTATTGATAACCAGTTATGGCTGTACCTGAAGAACATTACAATTAATAACAATTAGAAGAGATATGATAAAATCTTAGACATTACAAAGAGATATTTTAAGACAGTGTTTTGTGTAAAGTTTAAGTCCAGAGTGATCTGCAGGTTCTGAGTCTGAAATATATTGGTAGTTACTAAAGAAAATAAATTGAAGTGTTACATAAAACATTATGGAATAACATCACTGAATGAAATATTGTTTAAGACAAACATAATGAAATAAAATGTTAGCAGAAGGAGAAATAATAACAATTTAGTTGACAAAATGACATCTAATCAATTTCTATGACTAAGTTCATATAAGGAAAAAAATCTGAATTTGAGTTTTCAAATCATTTCAATGATGCATTCTAATAAAGAAAAGTTTCCCTTTCAGACCTTGTGGTCTATAGAGCAGATGACATAAAGGTCATCTGTTTCTTTGGCCAATGGTTAATGGGCAGCACAACGACCAACTGCCTTTACTTTCCCCAACTAAAGTCAGATACCCATTAGAGTTGGGTGGACTCAGGGGCGCCCTAAAAATCCCGAAATTAAAAATCACAGTCTTCACTGAGATTCGAACCCAGGACGCCAGGTTTGGAAGCCAAGCACTTAACAACTCAGCCACCTCACCCCCATAATGCATTCTAATACATTGTCTAAATTTTTTTCCAATAATTATATAGAATACAATTTTATAGGTTCATCTACATTTATATATTAGTAAATAAAACTAACCTTCAAAATCTTTGCGTAGTGTACCTGGAGTACAATAGTCTTAATTGATGTTTTCCTGCCGACCCTGAGACCTACACCTTTAAAGAAAGAACATGACATTCTTGATAACATTTTAATTCCTACATGTTGTGTGTGTGAGTATTGACAAGTAATGGTAGAGACAGGAGAAATCTGATCTTCAATGACTTTTTTACTGACTTTAAAGTCTAGATTTTTTTTTTTAGCAATAGTAAGGAATAGGTGAAAAGGAACCTTTTGTAAAGGTGATACAAGCAACATGATGGATTATTAATAGAAAGAATTGCAGAATAAGTTCTCCCTACTTAAACGTTCCCAATGAAACACTCAGTGTATCTTGTTGAGGTGTTCTATTTCTTTTGTCAATGTTAACCCAGATGTAAGTTAATGAACCTCCTTTCAATGTTTTACCACTAAGTTGGTCAGGTGTTCCTAAGAACACAACTCAGAACTTTATCACAGATCATGCAGCTTATATCTTGGAAATTACATTTGCTACCTTGAGCCCTTACTTGTGTTAAAATACTTTCAATGGAGAGCAGGTGGGCATAATCTGATCTGTAAAGTTTCAGTAATCTTCTCATTTCAACAATAGTATGCCTAACTCAAATTCTTCACAGATAAATCCCTCTGACCTGTCATCATGTGATGATGATAATATAAAAGGACTACTGAGAGCTTATATCTGAGTTTCAGCATGCTTGTAATGTTCTTAGCCTAACATAGTTCTTGACAGGTCATTAACCTATTGTTAAACCTTTCCAGCTGGTTTTCACCAATTGCATTTATGCTTAGTACATGCCTCAGTGGCATAAACAAAAGAATGCATGTCTTGAATGCCACATTAAAAGTGTCTGTCTCAGGTATTTGTGCAAGACTCTGGAAATAAAATGGCAAGGCGCAGTCACCAACACAAAAGTGCCAAGAAGAAAAAATACTAAAATGGTTTATCAAAGATCTTAGAATATTATGTAATCATTTTAAATTGTCAGCTTGCTGAAGAGAAATATAGCGTTTTTACAAAAATTATTTTGAAATATATTTTATGCAGGTTTTTTAAAAAATGGACCATTACCAGGCTCTTTTAAGTCCATTTACTGTCAAAAACATAAGCAAAGATCCTATCTGAAAATCAATTTCAGGTACATAGAAAAAGATATCTAGGTTATAGTATTAAATTTTTAAAAAGTGTTACATATTGATGGGGTGAGAGGATATTAACATTTAATAACAAGTTCAGAAATGCAATTCCACCATCAATTAACAAGTGAATTGCTCAAAAAGAAGTCTTCACTTATCACTGAATTTTGAAAAAAACAAACTTGTTTCTTTCTAGTCAGTTTGTTAAGCTTAAAACATGTCAACTGTTTATTTGTTACCTTTAGGCATAACTGTTGGAGGAGCATTCTTAGCCCAGGCAAACATTATTGTAGGCTGACCATTTTTACACATTGGTGGACAGTTCCTGAAAGAGAAAAAGTATAATTCTAATACAGCAAAAGCTGGAGGCCATTCTTATTTATTTTTAGCTACAAACTAGGTCAAGCACTTTGTCACAAATAAAATATATTAATTATCTAGAATCATTTTATTACTATTTGAATTTTATTTAAAAAAAACAACAACTTTACCATTAAAAAATTAAAGCTTCTTACTTACCAGATGCTGTCTGTAGAAAAAGGTTCACCATCACATCCATACAGCAACATGTGGTGTGCAGTGGCAGCATTGGCCAGAGCTTCAAATTTATCTGATTAGCAAGATAATTGAATACCATTAAATATATTACATGATTTTTTTTTTTAAATTAACTATTCAGTGTATGTCATATACACCACTGTAACTATAGTTTAGTCAACAAGACTTGGAGATGACTTACAAATATAAAGCTCCTCTTCTAGAACTGGATAGGTTGTACATAGATAGGTGTCAGGCTACAGGACAAGAGAAATAACATCATCTCACAAACACATTAATTGACTAGATTACTGACACACTTGTATTAATAATTTTTCATGGCTAGGTAGGACTTCATTGTTTATTTATTAAATACATTTATGTTTAAGCAAGTTTAATAAAAATATTAATTAATATAACCAATACTTTTATGATGAGAAATGTTCAGATGCTACTGTAATAAGTCTTTTAATTTAAACTTCAATATCTTGATTAAGAAAAAAATGTTTTCCAAAGTTAGCCCATGTTTTAAAAATTTGGTTTTGGATAAAGAATTGTTTAGAAATAACACAGGACTGAATATAAAAAATACCAGCAACCATCACAATATTTTCTTAGTACATCTAAAACTTGAATGTCAGCTTGTGGGATAAGCTTTTTTCTTTATATTTCATAAACACTTACTGTATTAGGCTTAGCACCAGGCATCAATATGTCTTGAGTTTTTGTGTCTTGGTACAAGTTCTCTGGAAAGTGACAGTGTATTCAATATATCACTTGTAATACAAATAAATGATGATTCTAATTGCTCAAGAAAAAAATCTATTTACAACAAAACAAAATTAAGGTTTAACAATGCAAAACAATTAATTGAATTGCTTCTATATGCTACAAAACTAACCATTGGCTTTATCTGGATGATTCATGCCAGAATGGTGGTGAGAAACTATGGCTGCTTCTTCAAGTGCTGGATTTGGTGGAAGTGGAACGCTAACATCTTTGGGAAAGTTATCTCCTGTCAGTTGTAGAAGTTCATTAGTGCCTTCTTCTTCTTCTAGCCAGCTTTATTGCTGCTGAGCTGTGAGCTCTTTTGCAGGTGCCACATTGCCATGAAGGATTAGCCACAGAGCTGTTCGTGTCGAACATAATATAAAAATTGCACATCTCATCATTTCCTGTAGACCTGCAAAAGGATATATTTATTGTCAATAAGAATTTTAAATAGTTGGGTTTATTTAGTTTGCTTCTAATTATGGTATACAAACTACAATTTCAATAGTACATTATTAATTTACAAGAGGATCAGAAAAAATAAGGTCATGTGGCACATTTTTTTAATGAGTGAAGGAACTTAATGGTCTGTCAATCATTAGATTCATACAAATGCTACAGTCAAGTCCCTTACTAAGTTGTATATTTTCTGAGGACTAATTCTTTTAAGTTTTTCCTACATAAAAATGTAGTGCCTTTTAGACCTAGTGGTCTATAGGGCAGATGATGTAAAGGTCATCTGTTTCTGTGGCCTCTGGTTAACGATGGTGTTATGTGGCAAGTATAATGAAAACCGCCTTTATTTTTTCCCAACTAACAACAGGTATCCATTAAAGCTGGTTGCCCAAAGATCACAACATTAAAAATTCCATTCTTCACCAGGAGTCAAACCTGGGATTCCTTGGTGTGGAAGTCAAGCACTTTATCACTCAGCCACCCTGCTGCCCCCTCTTTACTTGTAAACCTTAAATTAATGATGATGACTGGAAAGAATCCTTTCATGACTTGTTAAACACAGTATAATACATTTAAAAAGAATGAATAATAAAATAATTATTGAACTAATGGTTAAATTATTATCAGCACACATATTTAGAAAATAAATACAAATGAGGTGAAAATACAATACAAAGTCAATACACTAACCCAACACCCAACAGTATGATCCATTGAACTTGAGTTATAAGTACATCTAGCAGCCTACATAGGAGGTGAAAACAAAAAAGAAATTAGCAAATAAATATCACACATTTGTTTACCTATGAAAGAATGTGATGTCTTGGGAATAACAATCATATTTTTTTATTTGATCATTCAATGTAAAAAAAAACACCAAAAAACATTAAAATGTGCAATGCCTTAAAGTGTATACTCTCTAAAGAGATGGAATAGGTTGCCTAAAACAGATATGAAAACCAATCACTTAGTATACAAGAAATAAACAACTAGTTAAACATATGAACATAACAATGTAGTTTGTTTTTTTTAACATAAAATATCAGTACGTTCTAGACATGGCTTAGTGAACTTTTCTTATAAAAATTCTTTAAAAAAAAACAACAATCTTACTTTTACCAATTTTCTAGAGAATGAATGTGATGTAATTTCTTAAATGATTAGGTCCAACAATTCAATTTTCAACAAATAAAAAAAAACACATTAACTGAAAATTTCATTATCTTATCTAATATAATACAGACGTTACTTCAAAAAAGAAGATGATTACGTCCTACGCGTCATGCATTTAGTTATGCATATTAACCAATGACTTAAATTCTGCCAAGTCACTGGTTTTCCTGGCTAGCTCAGGCAAACCATTCCATGCTCTAATAGCACTAGGGAAGAAGGAGTATTTGTACAAATTTGTCCTAGCATTATAGAATAATGAATGTATAACAAAAAATAAATGTAGTAGGAATTCTAAAAACATACCAACGCATCTCCAGGTTTGACTTCAATAATATCTTTCACTGGGTAAAAAGCCTATACAAAGGATATAATAGACAGTGCTCGATATTGTCTTGAAAATATTGCTTAGTCTTTACATATAATTTCTTAATGTTAATATAATATTGTCAAGCTAACTCACTTGTGGCCATTGTGGATTTCCTTTGCCAATCTTATGATAAGAACCATTGTGTTGGTAACCAGTGATGACTCGACCTGGAACAATAGTTAGGGTGGAAGAGAACTGAAAGGCACAAGGCTGTTACCTAGATCTAGTTTGAAGACCCTAATCCATTTTCTAGTTAGTGTGTGAGACATGAGGAAGTGAAGGAAGTGAAATAGTTTATCTTGAAGAGGAGAAAAGAGAGAAATTCTAACTCTTACCTAATCCATGAGCATGTGTTCTGTAGGCAAAGGGAAAGATACTCTTGTCCATTCTGAATGTACAGCTTATATCTACAGGGTACACTGAAATTTAAAAAAAAATGTATGTCCTTGGGTGTTTATAATGTTTTAAAAAAAAGATTCAACTATTATTAAATTTCATTAAACAAAAAAAAAAAGCTTTTTCTTTGGAATAATATCTACTGAAAATAGTCTATAGAATTTAAGAATTCTTACAATTTACATGTGGTGAGATGGTGAAGCCAGCAGCCAACAAAAATATACCAGCAACATACTGGGGCTGTCACCTGATGCACATACCTTGCCGTGGTGTGACAGCTTGAGTGCCTCAATGACCCTCAGAGCTATACCGGCGAGAGCTCATCACTCCTGGCAGGTACTACCAAGCCGGACAGGTCTGTTAGGAAAGAGGCCAGACAAAAGGTGCATCCCCCTCCCCGGGACACAGGGGTTGTGCAATAGGCTAACAACCTGTCCATGGAAAAAAAATAGTGTTATAGAAACCAGAACAAAAGCACAAACACTAAACATTGTCAGAGGCGAAAGTAGAGCTCCACAAAGGAGACTTATGAAGCTATGCAGGGAAAGTCGAACGAATCCTGTGAGGCCGACCACTCTACTTAAACCAATGAAAAAGAAACACTTCCTTATTCAGAAGGCAGCATTTAACTTGGGAACATGGAATGTCCATACTTAACTAGAACCAGGTAGATGTGCACAAATTGCCAAGGAAATGGCCAACTACAAACTACAGATCCTGGGAATGAGTGAAGTTTGATGGAACACATTCGGTGAAACAAGACTGCAATCAGGAGAAACCCTTCTCTTCTCTGGAAAGGAAAAAGAAGATGACTTACATGAAAATGGTGTAGCACTACTACTAAACAAGGAAGCTTTCAAAAGTCTTTTAGAATGGGAACCAGTTTCAGAACGAATAATTAGAGCCAAATTTTTGTCTAAGTTCAAAAATGTTCACATCATTATGTGCTATGCTCCCACCAACCTTGCAAGTGATACTGACAAAAATAAATTCTATGACCAACTGCAAAGTATAGTTGACAAAATACCTACAAGAGATGTTTTGATCGTCATGGGAGACTTGAATGCCAAAGTGGGAAGTGACAACAGAGAGAGAGAGAAAAGTATGGGCACCCATGGACTTGGCACCATAAACGAAAATGGAGAAATGTTTGCAGACTTCTGCACATTTAATGAATTAGTGATAGGAGGCAGCATTTTCCCCACAAAAAATGCCACAAAGTGACATGGGTTTCACCAGACAATAAAACAGAGAATCAAATCGACCACATTACCATACAGCGGAACTGGAGAAGCACATTACTAGATGTACGAAACAGAAGAGGAGCAGATATTGGCTCAGACCACCACCTAGTTGTTGCCAAACTAAAAAATGAAGCTGGCCAGCAATAAAACAGAAAGAAACAAAAGGAAAATATTTGACCTAGACAAGCTCAACAACACCCAGATTAAAAAGGAATTCCAACTATCCCTTCAAAATAGATTTGCTGTGCTACAACTAGATGAGGCCAAACAAAGCGTCGATAAATCTTGGCAAAATTTCAAAGAAATTATTACTGAAACAAGCAATGAAGTACTAAGCCTTAACCCTAAGAAGAAAAAACAGTGGATTAGTGACGAGACATGGAAATTAATCGAAGAAAGGAAATGCGCTAAACAGGCAAAAACAAGAAACCACAAGCAACAATCAAAACAAGACTACCAAGCAGTTTCACAGAAAGTCACCAAAATGCTTAGACAAGACAAATGATCATTTTACAATAATCTGGCAGAACAGGCAGAAGAAGCAGCAGGTAAAGGAGATATAAAACAACTATACAAATCACCAAACTTCTCAGTACCAAAAAGGCTAATTGCAATGTTCCAGTCCGAGACAAATACGGAAAACTACTTTCTTCAATAAATGAACAACTTGAAAGAAGGAAAGAATATTTTCAAGAAGTGCTCAATAGACCTAAACCACGAAATCCACCAGATCTAAATGCAGGACCAACACTAGACATAAACATGGAAGAAATAACAAAAGAAGAAATAAGGAATGCACTCAAACAAATGAAGACAGGTAAAGCGGCTGGAATTGACAACATACCACCCGAAGTCCTAAAAGAAGGAGGAAGTGAAATAGTTGACCCAATGCACAAACTATTCAACAAAATTTGGTTAACAGAAACACCTCCGGGTGAGTGGAAAAGGGCTTGCTAATAAAAATACCAAAGAGTGGAGATCTATCATAATGTGAGAAATGGCGAGGCATCACTTTGCTGTCAGTACCAAGCAAGATTTTTAGCAGAATCCTACTAAACAGAATAAAGGGAGCATGTGATGAACACCTAAGGGAAGAACAGGCCGGATTCAGAAAAGGGAGATCTTGTGCTGACCAAATAGCTACACTCAGGATAATTGTAGAACAATGTGTCGAATGGCAATCTCCTCTCTATGCAACTTTTGTCGACTTTGAAAAAGCTTTTGATAGTGTCGACAGAGAATCTATTTGGACTGTAATGAGACATTATAGGATCCCCAATAAAATAATAACCATAATCAAGAACCTTTATGATGGTTTCACCTGCCAAGTAACCCACTGTGGCAAGCTGTCAGAGGAATTTCCAGTCACAACAGGAGTCAAACAGGGAGGAATCCAATGGACTCTCACACAAAAGCTGGAAGATCTGGAATTCGCTGATGACATAGCCCTATTATCACACAGACTACAGGATATGCAAGAAAAGGTCACAGCTTTAAGTGAAGTAGGAAAAAGAGTAGGCCTCAAAATAAACCATCAAAAAACTAAAGTACTTAAAGTAAACAATAAACAAATCGGAGACATAGTATTGGATTCTCAGACAATAGACCAAGTAGAAAATTTTATATACCTTGGGAGTGTAGTCAGTATATCAGGTGGAACAGATGAAGATATTAAACGCCATATAAATCTAGCACGTCAGACATTTACACAGCTAAAACCAACCTGGAAATCTCCTTACATCTCAAACAAGACTAAACTAAGAATCTTTAACTCTAATGTCAAGGCTGTCCTACTGTATGGTTCTGAAACATGGAGAACAACTGAAGCCACAACAAAAAAAATACAGACCTTCATCAACAGATGCCTGAGAAATATCCTAAAAATACACTGGTATGACAAAGTAGAAAACACCAAACTGTGGGAGATGAGTGGACAAAAAAATATAGAAGTGCAGATCTTAGAGAGAAAATGGAGATGGATTGGTCACACCCTTAGAAAAGATACCAGCAACAGAGCTAGGCAGGCCTTAGAGTGGAACCCATAGGGAACAAGACGCAGAGGAAGACCAAAAAGAACATGGCGACGCAGTGTACTTGAAGAAGCAGAGAAGACCGGAAAGAGCTGGGACACCATCAAAAAGCTAGCAAGAGACCGTGGAGAGTGGCGTGTTTTTGTCGAGGCCCTATGTTCCATGAGGAACTCAAAGGAGTGATGATGATGATGAATATACTGGGGCCTAGAAGTGAAGGTTGTAAGTAAGCATTGAAGAGTATATAATAAGAGAAATAGAAAAAAATCCTTGATTAAATTAACTAGATTTAGAACAATTTGAAGATAGAACTTTAAAAAGCAAAATGTTAATTATGCTAAGAGCCTTCAAATGCTAAAAGCGTTTAAAAATATAAAACAAGCTGTTGAAAGACTTCTGAAGATTCCAGCTCCCATGGTATCAACGAGGCGGCTCGGAAACATTTATTTTGTGGAAAGTGGATTTGCAAGCAACAGGTGAATATGGTCCCCATTGAGTTCAAACAAGCCACCACACTATTCCACAAAGAGGCTGCCCATAAGAGAGAGCTAAGGGCAGGAAATTGCGCTAAACAAAAACAATAGGTAGAAATATTTCTAATCGCACAGACTTATTGTTAGTCTAGATCTATTACAAATTTAATTACATGACCGATCCAAACTAATTGATACAATTACACTTAATATAAGCTTGTTTTTTTTTTTAAAGTATTTTTATGTATTTTTCTTGTGTAATATTGTTTGTTACTTTACTTCTGAATTGTCTCCTAGTAACTTTACTCTTGGTATTACTCCAGTAATTGTAAACATTCATTTGTTAGAAACTAAACAGCTCTATTTTAGACCTGATCAACTTATAATGCTAAGATTAAATAGAATTTCAGTTGTATGTTCCTATTGGATTTCTAAAAATTTCTTTTAATAATTTTTAAGCTCTAATGATTTGTTTGATTTCTAAATTAATTCCATAATATGAATATAATATTATAATTCCAAGGTATTTTGAGCTTTGAGATATTGGTTTTGAATAATAAGGATAAGCAGTTTTCATTTGTTTTGGTTATCTCTATTAATAATAATAATAATAATAAATACTCTCCGCAAGAGGTTCTCGAGTCTACTGAACATCTGCTGTACTGGGATAGGCCTATTCTGACCTACAAAATGGTAGATTTCAATCGCCCGGATCTGCTGTTCATCGATAAAAAAGAAAAAAACGCTACCATTATCGATTTCGCCGTACCACTGTCTCATAATTTAAGAAAAACTGAGATAGAAAAACAAAGAAAATATGGGAACCTAGGCTTGGAGATTAAGCGTCTATGGAAATTGTCCAAAATAACAATATACCCCATTGTTATATCAACCGAGGGGATAATAACAACTGACCTCACAGACACCTTCAAGGCCCTTTACATTCCTAGGAACATCTTCGTTGCCTGTCAGAGGGCGGTACTGTTGCAGACCTGCCACATCACCAGAAATTTCCTCAGTGGAAACTGTTAAAAGGACTACGATGAATTTTGTTTCTCTTTAGCGAAACTCGACCCTGGCAGCGCCAGAGAATGACTACTCGTTCATTTCTAACATAATAATAATAATAATAATCTTTATTGTCCGTATGGAAATTGGTCTTACAATTTGTGCATTACACCAAACAAAAACATTATAACTATAAGAAACCAAAGTGTACATTCACACCAGACTCACTCATAATTTACATGTGACAAAGTTTATACCAGATTGTTCTTATTTAATGATTTGATTGCCAGGGGAACAAAAGAGAGTTTGTGTCTGTTAGTCTTTGCTATCGGTGTCTTGTATCTCTTTTGTGATGGTAAAATCACAAAATCCTGACACAAAGGGTGATTCTTTATTTCGAGGATCTTTTATAGATGGCTTTTTTATAGATGTTTGTCTCAAACAACTGCCCAAATGGGGTTTGTTTTTTGCCAATGATTTTACCAGCAGCATTTAGGATTCTATAAAGTTTATTTTTATTTTTAATGCTCAGATTGCCATATCAGGCAGTGATATTGAAACTTAAAATATTGCAGATATGAGCGTGATAAAACATAGCCAAGGCCTTTTCGCTAACATTAAACGAGGACAGTTTTCTTAGTAATCATAATCTTTGCTGCCCTTTTTTGCTGATATAATCAGTATTTGCAGTAAAATTTAGTTTATTGTCTAGGATAGTACCAAGGTATTTAAAGGTTTGCACAATTTCAATAGTCTCTCCAGCTACAGAAACTATGCGGTCTTTTGAAATAACATTGTTTACCCTAACCCTCTGAGATCTCTGGGTCAAAAATTCAATAGTCCATAGTATTATGTATGGACTAATCTTCAACGCTTTCATCTTTTCAATCTCTCCCTAGATATAGCTTTTGTTTTTTAAATGGCAGTAGGTAGGAAACTACACATATTGAAATTTCTTACTTCTGATGTGTTGTGTAAAATTTTAGTCAATTTTGTACAAGGTTCAAGCTGTACACGTTGTACAAGATAAAAGTTCATCACATCACAATAATGTTGTTTACGATGCCAAGTACCATCTCACTGTCCATCTTCAAGAGCATCAAGAAGCATCACAACTTCATGACATTTTCCTATTATGGATACAAACAGTAAAAATCCATTAACAACTTATTACAACATTTAAACAGTGATACTTGAGGCATCCCTAAATTTCCAACCCATCAATAGATTCAAGCTTATTTCTTCCTTCGCTTACCATTTCCTCAGGAATCTAAAATTTACAAATGATCGATGTGATGATACACACAAAGAAAATATAATACTTCTGCTCATACTTACTTTCCAATAAGCTTTCAATATATATTATCTCCCTTTAAAACTATAACTCTTCAAATTATTTCCCTTTCTCATCAACACAGTCTTATGAGTGCCATACTATAGCATAAAAATAAATATCATAACATATACAACTTATTTACAATCTAAAAGAACTCAACATGTTCATGCACTATATAATTAAACCATTGCTAGTATATATATATCTATATATACTTATAAGTAAACCATCAAGAATTTACTTTCTCCAACTATATTCTGCTTCTCCATTTCTTCTTTGGTAAGGTCTATATGACCTACAATTGTCCCTTGTACCCTGGTACTCATCAGAGTTACATCTTCTCTGAGGGTTCCCTCTATGATACTGTCTATCATAGGCATTGCTATCAAAATTTCTGTCATACTCATAATGGTCAGATCTCCTATCTGAATAGTCACAACTTCTGCATTGCCTGGCAATATGTCCCTTTCTTTGACATTTAAAACAAATAATGTTTCTTCTCACTTTACCATAAGAATTTCTTTGTCTCATTTTGTATTCATGTCTTCTATTCCAGCTATCTATCTCTCCTTGAGTCAGTTCCTTTAGTCCATGTATATTGCCTAAAAGCAAATCATGAGACAATCCTGGTATTGCTAAACCTTTACAATAACCAGTATAAAATGGTGTTTCTAAGAAAACTTTACAGGCTTGATAGCGCTTGATACTGCCATCTATCAACCTTACTTTTTTCTCATAGCCTAATAAACAATCTGGTTTAACTAAGTTACTCCTAATTCCAACTGTACTGCATCCCGAATCTTTGACAAACCTCATAGGTTTCCCATTGATAAAACCAGAGTGTACTCTCACTCTGTTGGTTTCATCTTCTGCAAAATTTATTTCTTCTACACCCCAACAATAGTTCATCTCTTCTACTTCTTCATTATCACTACTTTCTCTACTGTCCCTTTCATTGGTGAAATACACTCTACTTTTGTTATTTCTGTTTCTGTTCTCTTTAAACTCAACTTTCCTACTCTGCTTTCTGTATCTCGTCGGGGTCGCCAAAATAATGTTGTGGGCTAATCTAATCTGACTTCGACTATGTATCAATAATTACTTAACATTAGCCACAGAACATTATTTTAATTTCCTAAACATTTTTTGTTTATTTTAAGTTCACATGGCACTAAGAAGCTGCAACACATATCAATGCATCAGTAAAGCAGAAAAAAAAAATCCCACACATTCTGGTCTTCATGCACCAGTTTATCAAGTAGCAATCAAATCAAAGGTGTAGAAAATAAAAATATTAATACAAGTTATTACTGTTATATTATATAAGGGTCTTTAGTTAGATGATGACCTGGAAGTAAAGAAAATGTTGCCTTAATGGTTTCAATAAAAACATGTAGATAGCTAACTATAGAACTAAGGAATAGTCTTATGTATTGTTACTATTCCTGGCTAGCTTAGACCACTGAGCTATGAATGTTTTTGTGGCAAAACCAAAGCTGTAAATATCAAGTTGTCACTCTAAATTAGTTAAGTCTGATAAAAAGAATTAGCGTATTGTTAAAGTGTTTAACATGTATATATAAATGGATGGATTGTAAGACCTCAGTCAGTCTTCCCTTGTTCAATTCATACAAAATGTGGTTTGATAGAGCACATTGGCATTAATAATTAATTAAATAATTCATCAACACAAATATTTATTTTAAATTTTCCTTACCTTTGGGCATGACAGTTGGAGGAGCATTCTTAGCCCAGGCAAACATTATTGAGGACTGACCATTTTTACACATTAGTGGACAGTTCCTGTTGAGTAGAGTAGAATAGAAACTTAACATCCACCAAACTTTTCTTTCTAAAGATTATTTCTTTTATATTTAAAACTTTTACATTATTCAAATAAGTCAGACTAAAAAAATAATAGTTGCTCTTAAAGTATGGAGAGCTCATTTCACAGATGAATTTTACATAAACATTGCAATGGTTTGAAATGAATACAAAAGATTTGCAAGACCATCAAATAGCCCTTTAAATTGACTTTTTGATGTTTAGTTTTTATGAATAGTTTATGGAAGTCTCAAGGAAAAAAAAAAGTGCCATTTAATAATGTCCACCACTTAGAAAGCCAACTATGTTCCAGTAGGGGGATTTATATCTATAAAAGAGAAATATTTCTTTAAAGACAAATAAAGGTAGACTAACTAGGAGAGAAAAAGACATCTTAAGATCATGTCCATTTTTGTAAAAACATTGTTGAAAACAAAGTTCTGTTGATTAATTGTACATTTTTGTTTGTATTATTATTTGTATTAAAGAGTGTTGGTATTTTTGTAAGAGTGTTGGTATTTTAAATATCTAGAAAATTGCTCAAAATATTAAGAAGTCAATAAGCCTTTCAGTAAGTCTCTTTTACTGAGCTATGCCATTGAAAGAATCCTCTTAATGTCTCCAATGTATTCTGCTTCTTGAGAAGAAGACTCAACTCCAAGGTCTTTGTGTGCAAATAAATTACATCAAGTTCATCTTTTCTTAAAGGAGAAAGCTTCATTCTTTTATAAATTGCCTTTATATAGTGCTTGGAAAGCATGCTTAGTGCACTACTGTCAAATTTCTTGTATGGACAAAAGGGGGGGGGGGGAGAGAAGGTATTATGGAAGTTTTCATGCTGCCTTTAGGCAGTCAGCAAACACAAAGCTCAGTTGGGATTCAAGCAGACACTGCTAAGATATTAATCAATAAAATCCAACTGACCATTGTTTTGTTCTGGGGGATTTACTCCTGGATGGTTGTGAGATCCTATGGCTGCTTCTTCAAGAGCTGGGTTGGGTGGAAGTGGAACACTAACATCTTTGGGAAAGTTATCTCCTGTCAGTGGTGTAAGTTCATTGAATTTACAATCTCCTGATGAGTCAGCTACAGAACTATTTGTGTAGAACATGATGTAATAATTGCACATCTCATCATTGCCTGTTGACCTACATCAGAAACTATCATCAGTAAGTGAACATCTCATCATTTCCTGTTGACCTGTACAAGATTAAAAGAAAAAAATGTTTTGAAAATCAACAATAATACAATTGAGAAAAAAAAAGTGTTTACTTAAGGTTTAAAACTGAAAGAGTTTTATCCTTATTATTTCTTTTCTTTACCGGATGTTTTGAGACTATCAGATATGGAAACAATTTAGACTGGTTGAAAAATGGAATAGTAAAATAGAGAAATTTGTGGAGTTCCCACTAAGACTAAAACTGTTCAAAGGGTATGGATTTATATTTGTAAACATGTGATAACTATATTTTTAAAGAAGTATCATTGTGGGCCAATAAAATGTAGACAAATGAAACTCCTCTTTAAATACATGAGGCTTAGATGTAAAAATTGATCTAAAAAGGAAAACTTTTTAAGCAAAAATTTTTTGTTAAATAACCTAAAAAACTGCTATTGCAAAAAAAAAAAAAAAGCAGCAAATTAATATGTGGATTCATTTTTTTTGTTTTTAGTATCCAATTTTTTTTAGTGGTTTTTGTTGAATATTTTAAAAAAAAAAGCAACTTTGTATTTTAAGATTTATGACTAGAAAGTAATTCAACCTCATGTACTAGATAAAGAAGTAAGAGTAGCTTCTTCAGCCATAATGATCTTTCTTAGAACCAAAGCTATTCAATAATGATAATAATAATAATAATAATTTTATTTATAAAGCGCTGTTAACAAACAAAATGTAGGCTCAAGGCGCTGTAATAACATTACAAACACAAACACGACAGCTAAAATGACAGTTAATCTAAAAAAGTTTTAAACAGATAGGTCTTAATGTTCTTCTTAAAAGTGGTGTAGCATGTTGTCTGTCTGAGATCAATGGGGAGTGAGTTCCAAACCTTTGGTCCGTGAACTGAAAAAGCCCGCAGACCGTAGCTTTTGAGGGAGAAACGTGGCACTATTAAAAGCGTTGAGTTTATTGAGCGCAGGGCTCTCTGGGGGACATATGGAGTAATTAGTTTGCTAAGGTACAAGGGCATCTCGTTGTTATATATACACTGATGACAAAGTGTGGCGACCTTGTAATCGATTCTCGCTTTCACAGGAAGCCAATGGAGCGTGCGCAAGAGCGTAGTAGCAGAATCTTGTCTAAATTTTTTAAGGACTATTCTAGTGGCGTTGTTCTGTATACAATGCAGCTTGGCTATTTTGTCATCAGGTATACCTGCTAGCACGGTGTTGCAGTAGTCAAGGCGGGAGAGTATGAATGCCACAGCTAGCGTTTTTGTTGACTCCGTTGTTAAATATGGTCGGATCTGGCCTAATCTGTGCAGCTGCAGATAAAGACCTTTGCAGAGCTGACTTATGTGTGGGTCGAAAGATAGTGTTGAGTCGAAGAAAACTCCAAGATTCCGCACTACATGGACAAAAGGAACATGGCAGTTCATGATAAAGAGAGAATCTGTGCTTTCAACTTTTGAGACATTGCTCCTAGTGCCAATCTTAATTATTTCTGTCTTGTCTTCGTTCATCTTGAGTTTATTTTCAACCATCCAATCGCTCACCCTTGCAACGGTACCACTGATTTTCTCTGCCAGATGCAACACCTCTGAGGGTACTGATGAATCATATAACTGTGAGTCATCGGCAAAGAAATGGTATAAGATGCCGGTTGGCTGTATGACACCGCTGTAAGTTTACACTTGCAGACTTTTGTAAGTTTACACTTGCAGAAAATAAATCAAACTAATGCTGGTGTCACTAGTAGTGTCAATATTAGAACTAACTCACTTGTGGCCATTGGGGATTCCCTTTGCCTATTTCATGATAAGTCCCATTGTATTGATAGCCTGTGATTACTTTGCCTAAGTTTAAAAATAAAAATATTTAAGTTTAAAGAAACATTTTTTATTTTGGAGTTTAATTGTTTTAGGTTAAAAAAAAAAAAAAAAAAAAAAAATAATTTAAAAATTATGTTTTACCTAGTCCATGAGCATGTGTTCTATATGCAAAGGGGAATATACTTTTCTCTTTTTGGAAAGTACAGCTGATATCTACAGGATATGCTACAATATGCTATAATATACAAAGAATAGCAAACAGTATACATTTCTCAACAATTCCAAAAGACCAGATTTTGGGCTCTTACATTTTATGGTCAATAAATAATTTTGAAAATTATGATTACTTCCCTTACATTTAATCATAGACATATCTCTAATACAGTGCTATCACATACTTCTCTAACACTTAATCATATATCTCTCTTACAGAGCTATTACATACTTCTCTTACATGGTTCTCTTATAATGTGCATGTCTGTTGAACTGTTACATTGTTACCATTAAATGTCAATACTTACATGACACTTGGGGTGGAATTTGAAACCAGTAACTAGCCAAAAGAAATATTCCAGCCACAAACTGAGGCCTAGAAGTTGGAGCAGAAAGAACGGTTGCAATAAGAGTGTTGACACTTCAATAGAAATGATTACACAAATTAAAATACAAGAGTAAGGGTTTAAAAACTTACTTCTGAAATGTGGTGTATATCTTAAGACTTGAATGATCAGTAGGCTCAGAATCTACATAAAATATTAAGAGTCAAAGTCACAACACTACAGGCTATATTAAGTAGATAGAAGGTAATTATAATAATAAGTCCAAAGATTAAGGAAGAATGCAGTATTTCATGAGACAGAAAGTAAGTGACATTCAAACACAATACAAAGTAGTTGAGTAGTAACATCAATAAACAATCTTTTAGTTATGTGAACGTTTAGCATTTGTAGCCATTGAATATTTATCTAGTACTCCCAATTCCAAACAAGCTGCAGCAGTTTCAAGCCACAAGAGATTGAGGGAAAATCCTGAGAGGACTCTATAAAACTTAAGAACTAACTATGGTATTCTTTACAACAGTTTAAGTTATATTAGCATGACAGGTGCTGGACTTGGTTGATACAAGCTATTTAGGATGTAGTAACAAATTTGTACAAGTGCTTCTTCTTCCTAGTGCCATTAGAGAATGGAATGGGCTGCTTGAATCAGCCAGGAAAACCAATGACTTGGCAGAGTTTAAGCCATTGATTAACATTCATGACTAAATTTACACATAAAATGCATTGGATTCTTCAACTTCAACTTGTTTCTTCAACTGAATTGAGATAAGCATTTCTCAGAATAACACTTGCAAATTCAAAAGAGACAGTGAGCTATAAGATCTGTTTAGATCTCCTGTCTTAGAATGAGTCAGACATGCATATTACAGTAATATATTAACATTGTCAACACAAAGTAAAAGTGTGACTGACTTACAAATATAATATTCCTCATCTTCAACAGGATAAGCTGTACATAAGTAGGCATCAGGCTATAGGGAAAATTTTTTTTAACAAATTTAAACTATGCAAACAATATTGGAATGTGAAGGTCACATGACTTTTATTATTATTATTATAAAAAATTATTTTGTTTTTGCAAGAAAATAAATCAGTATAGAATAACAATCATCATGTTTTATTTATTATTATCTATATATAGTTATAACCCTGCCATGCACACCACCATTCAAGTAGTGCAGTAGGTGTGCACTGTTAGAGACTAGACTGAGAAGGAATGTTGACATTGAAAAGAAGAGAACCAAGTCCCCGCCCCCATCCCTCCCCAAGTCTAGGG